>NC_134812.1:41075324-41170324 GCF_046742065.1 Oratosquilla oratoria
CTCTCTCCTCCCCCTCTCCCCCCTCTCTCCCCCTGTCTCCCTTCTCTCCCTCCTCTCTCTCCCCCTCTCCCTCCTCTCTCTCCCCCCTTCCCCCCTCTCCCTCCTCTCTCTCCCCCCTTCCCCCCTCTCCCTCCTCTCTCCCCCCTTCCCCCCTCTCCCTCCTCTCTCTCCCCCCTTCCCCCTCTCTCTCTCTCTCTCTCTCTCTCTCTCTCTCTCTCTCTCTCTCTCTCTCTCTCTCTCTCTCTCTCTCTCTCCCTCTGTCTCTCTCCTCCCATCTCTCTCTCCCACTACCACTCCCTCCCTCCCTCCCTCCCGCTATCTCTCTCCTCCCATCTCTCTCTCTCTCTCCCTCTGTCTCTCTCCTTCCATCTCTCTCTCCCATTACCACTCCCTCCCTCCGTCCCTCCCGCTGTCTCTCCCCTCCCATCTCTCTCTCTCTCTCTTATGTCATGTCATGTGGCCTTTGTGTCACATGACGTTCCCTGGTGCACGTGACGGAAGTGATGTGCCACCCGTTACTGTGGCATGACGTCATATGTATACATCACGTGGGAGGAGGAGGAGGAGGGGGCGGCGGAGGCGGCGGCGGCACAAACCAATTTTACGATCCGAAGACTGTCGGGCACCTGACTGATGCCATCGTGTAAGCTGCCGTTGCCCTCTTCGGAAACAACTCACGAACAACTCACGGACAATTCACGATCAACTCACGGACAATTCACGATCAACTCACGGACAATTCACGATCAACTCACGGACAATTCACGATCAACTCACGGACAATTCACGATCAACTCACGGACAATTCACGATCAACTCACGGACAATTCACGATCAACTCACGGACAATTCACGATCAACTTACGGACAATTCACGATCAACTCATGGACAATTCACGATCAACTCACGGACAATTCACGATCAACTCACGAACAACTCACGAACAATTCACGATCAACTCACGAACAATTCACAAACAATTCACGATCAACTCACGGGCAATTCACGGACAATTCACGATCAACTCATGGACAATTCACGATCAACTCACGGACAATTCACGATCAACTCACGAACAACTCACGAACAATTCACGATCAACTCACGAACAATTCACAAACAATTCACGATCAACTCATGGACAATTCACGATCAACTCACGGACAATTCACGATCAACTCACGAACAACTGACGTACAATTACACGATCAACTCACGAACTGGCTTGACTAGAGTCACGTGGCCACCCACAGTCGGACCAGGCAGAGCCTCGGACGGACGTCGCGTCGTCCTCAAAGGACCCGACGAACTCGCCGCGACGGCGCTGCCGCCTCCGTCAGTATAGCTCATCTCCCCCCCCTCCCGCCCGGCGTTCCCACGGGAAACCTCAAGTTGGGGAGGTCACACTTAGGCTTGGGGACACCTCGAGTGGTACGTCGGGGCTGCGGGTCAGCCTCCGGAGCGAAGGCGAGGTGTCGTTGTGAAAGAGGAGGACGAGGACCAAGACGAGGAAAAGACGAGAAGGAACCAGTTTGTGTGTGTGTGTGTTTGTGTGTGTACGAGTGTGTGTGTACACGAGTGTGCACATGCTGTCCCGCAGGTGGCCACGCAGCTGGTGGAGACGTCGAGATTAGGTTGCAAAGGCGCACACACACACAAGCACGCACACTCACGCGCGCACACACACACACACACACACACACACACACACACACACACACACACACACACACATACATCTATCTCCTTGCCCAAGGGTGATAGCGACGTTCTGTTTTATTATGCTTTTCGAGCTCTGGGCGATTCTTGTCAGGTCGAGGCGCTACCCACCACACCAGTAAGGCGCGTGCAAAATAATGTAGCCTAATTGATAATAGTTGAAAATAATAATTATTAATGATCATGATTTTCCTGGTTGTACGAGAATATGTTAAAAGCAGAAACGAAAACTGTCCAAAAAATAAACGAATTACGAATCTGTGTGGGTGGGCGGAGTCTGGGCGGGATCGGTGGGCGTGGCCTGGCGGGGGCGACAACGTGACGTCACATCGTGTAGTTAGTCTGACGAAGAGGAAGGGAAGGGGAATGTGTGTGTGTGTGTGTGTGTGTGTGTGTGTGTGTGTGTGTGTGTGTGTGTGTGTGTGTGTGTGTGATTTACCATGGTCTTGGATCACGCGCTGGATTCGTGACCGACAATTATTTTCCTCCCGGAAGAGAGCTCAGAGCTCATATATGACCGATCTTTGGGTAATGCTGTGACCTTGCACGCACACACACACACACACACACACACACACACACACACACACAGACACACACAAAACTCCTCGCCCACGAGAGCTGGAGTAACGACACGCAGCGCAGCGATACTGAAAGTGTGTGTGTGTGTGTGTGTGTGTGTGTGTGTGTGTGTGTGTGTGCGTGTGTGTGCGCGCGCGCGCGTAGTTAGAGAAGTACCGGTGCGGGTGGACAGCTTCACTGAACTCTTGGTGAGATTCGACTTCACTTCACTTCCTGCCTGCCTGCGATCCCACAATCTCCACATCTTCCTCACTCACTCCCTCTACTCCCTCTCTCCCATCCCTCCCTCCCCCACGCCTTCTCTCCGCCCTTGCTCCCTCACCTCCTCCTCCCCCTCCTCTTCCTACTCCTCCTCTTCCTACTCCTACTCTTCCTTCTCCTCCTACTCTTTCTCCTCCTCATCCCCCTCTTCTTCCTCATCCCCCTCTTCTTCCTCATCCGCCTACTCTTCCCCCTCCTCATCCCCGTCTTCTTCCTCCTCCTCCTACTCTTCCTCCCCCTCATCCCCGTCATCTTCCTCCTCCTACTCTTCCTCCTTATCCCCGTCTTCTTCTTCCTCTTCCTCTTCCTACCTCACTCCTTCCTCCTCCTTCCTCTCACATTTTTTTCTTCTCCCTCACTTCCTCCTATTCCTTCTAGTCCTTTTATTCCTTTTTCTCTTCCTCTTCTCCCTTCTCCTCCTCCTCCTCCTCCTCCTCCTTCTCGAACTACTGTTACCACCACCACCACCACTACTTGTACTACTACTGCTACTACTGCATGGCCTTTGCCAACTGTACTTTGTGTAGCCTAAGCGCCCTTCCTTCCTTCCTTCCTTCCTTCGTGTCCGTATGCGCCACCCAACCTAACTCCCCTCCCCCCTTTAATTCATTCGGGCAGCCTGTCTTCTTTCAGGATGTTATTAATTAATTATAGGTCTAAGCACCTCCTACACACTCCCACTCCCCTCCCATTCGCTCCCCTTTAGCCTCCCATTCCTTCTCCTCCTCCTCCTCTCTCTTCACTCCCCCCTCATACTCCCCATCCTCTCTTCCTTCCTTCCTTCCTTCCTTCCCGACTCCCCTCCTACTCCCCCTTCCCCCACCTACTCCCCCTTCCCCCTCCTACTCCCCCTTCCCCCTCCTACTCCCCCTTCCCCTCCTACTTCCCCCTTCCCCCCTCCTACTTCTCCCTTCCCCCTCCTACTCCCCCTTCCTTCCCCCTCATCTTCACTGACCCCTCAGGCTCCTACTCCCCAATCTTCCTCCCCTTCCCACATCATCTTCCCCCGCTCTCTCTCTCTCTCCTCCCTCTCCCTCTCCCTCCCACCCCCTTCCCCAGCCCCTCGGGGAAATCCCCCCCCCCCCGCCGCCCCCACCCTGGGCATGTCCTCCTCGACCCAAGCTCATCCTCAGCCCGAGGGGGAGCAAGTTCTGAGGGGGGAGGAGAAGGAGGAGGGGGATGTCCATCCTTCCTCGTTCCCTGACCCTCCCCCCCCCTCCGTCCAGTGTCGTCGTTGTAGTCTCCTCCTCCTCCTCCTCCTCCTCCTCCACATTTTCCACCGCCTTTTCTTCCTCAGGGCTCTACATCTTCCTCAACCTCTCCCTCCATTTTATTCTTCGTTTCCTCCTCTTCCTCTTCCTTCTCTTCCTCTTGTACCTCTTCCCTTTCCTTCTCTACCTCTTCCTCCTCAACCCCTCCCTCCTCTTCGTACTCTTTCCCCTGCTCCCCTCCTCCTCCTCCTTCCTAGTTCCTGCCCTTCCTACTCCCTCCTCCTCGTCTTCCTTATCATTATCAATCCACCCCTTCCTCCGTTTCTTATTCATCCATCGATATGCTTTACATGTTAATGTGAGACGATCTGTACAGTGTGGATTTCAGTGAGGGAGAGAAAGAGAAAGAAACTTTAGGGACGACGAATTTGTCGTTTTCAGATCAGACAAGTGGAGGAGGAGGAGGAGGAGGAGGAGACGAAGAATGAGGAGGAGGAGGGGGGCGGCGGCGGCGTCGTTGGATTTCTCGTTGGAATTGAATGACTCCAAGAACTGAATGGGCTTAGGACTGGAACCATGAATAGGGTGAAAAAGGGGGAGGAGGAGGAGGAGGGTTAGGGGGTTGGGTACGTTCTTGGGAAAGGTGGTGATGAAAGAGAGAGAGAGAGAGAGAGCATATGAATGGAGGAGACTGTAAGAGACCATAGGGCTTACACTACACCACGCAGTTCCATGTCCCTTACCAACCTATCCATAGTTATATTTTTTTCTGACACACAAGCGCTCATTCTATGGTTGCTACGTCTATTCCATTCGCTAACTACTCTGATGGTATACAAATTCTTGCCTATTTCCTTTACCTAAATTTGTCCAATTTAGATTCATTAATACGAGAGAGAGAGAGAGAGAGAGAGAGAGAAAGAGAGATGGGGGAAGGAGGGGAGGAGAAAGAGGTGTAAGATTTACCTTTGGCTTGCGACCAACAAATGCCTTATTTTCATTTTTATTTCAAATTCGTTTCTATTTCATTGTTATTTTTGTTTCACCATAAAACTGTCGTATCTTGTTTATTTATTTGTTTACTAATTCATTAACTTGTTTATGAACAACATAGTCGTTATCTAAAGGAATGTTAACAAGGCAGACGGCATGCGTTTTCCCACCAATTAACGTCGAGTTTTTGAAAAATGGGCGGAGCTTCCGTAGATTCCGTTGGATAGGCTCTGCCGTACATCTGGTCCCATTATCCACCAATCCCACCTCTGATCCCATTTGTGCTCCCTTTACTCCCTAAATTTCCAATTTCCTTTCCTGTGTCGGCAAAGTATGGTCATGTCCTTGCACAGAATCCTTGCATTAATTGAAAATCATGGTAGAATTATTTTGAGTAATATGGGCGAAACAGACTCAGGTTCATTATATATTAAAAATTACAAAGTAATAAAAATAATAATAATAATGAATAGGTAAATAGGTAAAATATTGCATAACTAAGGTGAAGATATTTGTGTCGTCTAGAGAAAACTGAATATATTTTAGGCCCAATCTAAAATGCGGTTTCAAAGACGCGCCATTGAGGACGGCGACGACGCATTGAATTTGCAACGTTGGATGCAGTGGTGCCGTCCCATCGCTATGCCTTGGAGGAGGAGGAGTTGTTGTTGTTGTTGTGGTTGTGTTGATGTTAGTCTCACGTGGTCTCTCTCTCTCTCTCTCTCTCTCTCTCTCTCTCTCTCTCTCTCTCTCTCTCTCTCTCTCTCTCTCTCTCTCTCTCTCTCTCTCTCTCTCTCTCTCTCTCTCTCTCTCTCTCTCTCTCTCTCTCTCTCTCTCTCTCTCTCTCTCTCTCTCTCTCTTTCTCTCTGATGAAAGCTTTGAGTTTGTGTAGCCCGATGTATAGGTAATGCTGTGACACCCCCCCCCCACACACACACTAAGAAAAATAATTGCTCAAAGGAGTTAGTAACAGATTTCATTGTAAAATTTTCACGTTTTGGGTGTGGCGCGATCCTGGTCTTCCAGAATGGAAGGTGTTGACGCTAACTACTACAAGTCGTGCGTGTGTGAAGGGTGCGAGTATAAGTCAGGTGATATTGCCATTTCATCATCAATCATACTTTGACTGTCAGAATATTAATTTTTAACTTATTTCGGTTATCTACACGTTTAAAGATATTTGTTTATGACAACCGTGCGGGTTTTTGTATTGTAGATATATATTTCTCTCGTCATAATGATCACATAATTAACAAAATTGTTATTTGATTGTTTAGTTTATTTTGATTTGTTATTTGCATGTTTATTTTAGCAAATGCGTGATTATGTTGTATATATATTTCTCGATTGAAAATATTTTTATTTTGTTTATTCATTTATCTTTGTAATGTATTTTTATGTTTGTTTGTTTAATTGTATGATTATTTTAGCATGTACTGGTGCGATGGATATCTGGTGGGGACTGGTAGCCTTGACTACAACCAGAATGATTCATTTCCTTTGAATGAGTTGCATCACATCTGCTAGAATGTACAAGTTACTCGAATTATTCTAGATTTTAGTTCGGTAGTGTAAGGGGTGCCACAGAAGAATAGAATTGACTGGCGGCAGATGTGATAGAAAGAAACTATTATTTAAGGAATGAGACGAGTTTTTTTTTTTCTTCAAAATTGAGTGGAAGTCGAATGAACGTACATAACACTCCGATGGTGGGTGGATGAAGCCGTGGACGGATTGTGTTGGTCCTTGAGTCGTCAGAAATACATGCAAGTGAAAGGAAATGTTTTCATAACAGGGGGACATTTCCCAGTCATAAGGTTATTTAGGTTTCATTCTTTATATTATGTTAATATTGGTGATTCATGAATTTCGAGAGTTTTTGATTTCTGTGTTTGAAATTACCAAATTTTGGGAATCCAACGCTGTCTGGGCAGTGAAGGCGACCCATGGTTTAGCCTGAGGCGGCTTTAGGATGTGGCAGGGAAGAAGTTGCTAGACGCTTCTAAATATTTAACTTTCCGTCAAATATTCTGAACTCCTCTGAAGCGTACATCTTTAAATAAATAGTGGCGATGTATGACCAAATAAATAATAAAATGGAAATTGATATGTAGATTGTCTTAAGAAGCTAGAACTTGGAACGAGGTTATTTAATGTCAATTAAGGAAAGCGACTTGTCCTGAGTTGGGTAGAGCATGTTGTCCTTCCGAACCTTTTTGGGAGGAATGAAATCAAGTAAAAATTTTTGTTAAACGTGTTTTAACTCCACGCCTTTTATGTTATCTAATTCTGAAATCCATTTTTTTTTTTATTCTAATATGTTATGTACTTGTGTAGGACAGATGTCTTATTTTTCTCTTCTTTTTCCAGGGATCCTTGAGAAGCAACAGCAGTCTGAATATTGTCGACATTAGAATGACTGGAAGTTCGTACTCGCATCTATTCTAGTTGGCCATAGAATATTTAGAATAATAAATATAAATAAAAGAACATCACACCATTCAAGAAATATGGCTGCACCAAAAATAGCCCTTTGGATTCTCACTGCCTTGTTTTGGGGGTCAGTCGTACTAGCCCAGCCCTCAAATGACTACGCTTACTACGACTACGAATATACGTACGGGGACACAGCGTACCCCTACGGACCAGACAACGAGCATGATGACCTGCAGGCGTCGGAAACTTCGATTTTGAACTCTGGGAGTATGACCATGGATCTTCAGGCTCAACCTAGCGGTAAGAACGAGACAAGCATTTGTTTATTTATTTATTTTTATTTATGTATTTATCTATTATTTATTTTGGTTAATGTAACTATTATACTTAGTTGTTAATTAAAAAAAATATATATATATATATAATAAATATAGCATTCAACCTTGGTATGTGGTCTTGTTACCCTTCGGGGTACCTAATGGCCAATACTAAAGATAATACTAAAGATAATATATATATATATATATATATATATATATACATATATATATAGAGATGAGAAATCTTGTGGGACCAAGACAAAATGTGTACTACGCCACGGAACTGATACGGATGAAGGACGTCGGGAAGGATTACCTCCCCGCTGTCTTCAAAACCCATCAGTACCTTCGCCTCTGTCTGGAGGTGCGGCCCCACGGGGCTGGCACTCTGTATCGGACCCAAGATATCTCTTCATAATGAGAGAGCTGAGAACCGGCGACAAATCCCCTTGTAGTGGTTTGGTTCGAACAAGCCAGGGAAAATGAAATTCACTTTGGTCTCTTATTCTAATCTCTTTGGTAAAACAACCACAAGTAATAGCCACTGCTTAGTGGATCTGATCAGTCGTAGCTGGACGGTGAGCCTAACGTCAGAGGCGGTGGCGGCTGATGACGGCGAGGCTCGATGGGACTGCTACAAGACTGGACGAGATGTTGTTGCTGCTGCCGTGGCTACTACTATTCTGCCTTGACTGGCCGCCGCTGCCCTATTTAAGGGTCGCTCGCGGCTCAGCGTAGTTGGCAAGAGAGGTCGCTAGCCGCTCGAGAACCATTTGCTGGCTCCTGATTGGCTAGCTCATATTCACCTCTTTCCAACTATGGGAAGTGTGTGACCGCCTGTGGCTGCGTCACTACACCCTCTTCCTCCAAAATCTTTTCCCAAAGAGATGATGATGATTGGGGGCCCAAGGAGCGTTGCCGGCCATTGTGGGGCTACGGGTTTTAGTCTTAAAATCCTGAAGCAACATTTACCATTAGCAGTAGTGTTGATATTATTATTAGTAGTAGTAATACTGCATTATTATCGTCATCATAATCATAATTACGATAATTATTATGGTTATTATTGTTAAGGACATGAATCAATGTAATTGACCTGTCTGAGGTGGTTAGGGTGACCATACAACCCCCGAAGTACCTAGTACGTGCCACCAGCCTCCAAAACAGGACCCGAGTCTTAAGGCGCTCCTTCTCCTCTCGTAGATCCTCTTGTGGTTTCGAGGATCAGGTCGACCGAGCCTCACATCCCCCTGTGCTGCGATGAAGGTCAAGTGTACAACGTCAGCGAGAACTGTACCACTCCTCCAGCAAGTTTCGGCTGGAGGCCGCACCTCAACGGCGCCCCCGACGCCCACTTCGTCGGTAGCGGGTTCCCCAAGTGAGTTACAAGGACGAGGTCGGTGGGGCGGGTGGTGGACCTCGACCCCCCCCCCCCCCGTCCCTTCCAATGTTTTCGATTATTTTTTTTATTTATTTATTTAATCCTTAATTTTATTTATTTGGTTTATTTTTTTCTTCGCCGTTCTGGTACACCGTCTTGTCCTCTTCGTCGTCCTCCTCCTCCTCCTGCTCTTCCTCCTCCACCTCCTCCTCCTCTTACTCCTCTTCCTCCTCCTCTTACTCCTCTTCCTCCTTTTCTTTGTCATCATCATCATCCTCCTCCCCCTCCTCATCGCCCTTCCTTTTCTTGCCCTTCCTATGCCTCCTTTTCCTCCTTATTTTTTCCTCCTCGCCTCCTCCCTTCTTCCTGGTTTGCCCTCCCTCCTTTTCCACCTCTTTCTGCCTTCCTCTCTTTCTCTTGCAGGCCCTCAAATCCTCCTCCAACCTTCTCTGCTGTCTTTACAATTAGAAATGTAAAAAAATAATAATAATAAAATAAAATGAAAAATAGAAAATAAGAATAATGATAACTTAATCAATGAATAAGTACTATTACTTTGTACAAAGAAGGAGGCAGGACACCGAAAGTCGAGTTAGTAATAGAAGAACCTTTCTTCCTTTGCAGATGTGATAGTGCTAAGTCAGTGGTCTTCATCTCCCAGAAGGAGGTCTTTTTCATAAGCGGTAGGGCATTTCTGCCCCGCTACATTCATCTGGATCCGCTCCCATCGAGCAGGTAGACCTAGACATTGTGCATTCCTGTTTTCTTCCTCTCTTTTTTTTTTGTCTTGTCTCATTTATCTTGTCTTGTACCTCTTGTTTTTTTCTCTCACTGATCTTATGTCTTCTCTCTTCTCTTTGTTCTCTCATCTCTTCTTGTTTCATTCTCTCTCTCTCTCTCTCTCTCTCTCTCTCTCTCTCTCTCTCTCTCTCTCTCTCTCTCTCTCTCTCTCTCTCTCTCTCTCTCTCTCTCTCTCTCTCTCTCTGTCTCTCTCTCTCTGTTCTCTTGTCTCATAATTCTCAGTTCTGTCATCTCATTATCGCTCCCTCTACCTTTTCCTTCTCACCTCTCTCTTTTGTTGACATTTTTATTCATACACCTGTTCACATTAAGTTGAAAGATTTCATGCATTCTGTATTGCCTCCTCCCAATGTAGGTACTGCGTGGCCAAGGTGTACGACGAGTCTGATGTGGAGACATGCGAGGAGCATCAGACAAAAGTGTACACGTGCCTGCCAGAGGGCGAACCCCATTCCCCTGTCATGTGGATGGGCGTGGGCGTTGCCCATTGTCTCCTGTTCCTCACGCTTCTTTCCTTCTTCACTGTCAAGGATCTTAGATGCCTGCAGGTAAGCTGGCTGGGGTGGTTTCTAGACCTGACCTACTTGTCATTCCTTCATTCTTTCCATTGATGTATTACCCCCGAAAGATTGTTGTCATGCATCATTCTTGCATGATTGGAGGCTTATAGCAACATGAAAATAATTTTTTATCACTTTTAACTAGTGATGTCTCTCTCTTCTGTTTAGTCTGATATTATTGCAAGGATAGAAATATGAAAAAAAAAAAAAAATGGCTAACCCCTCTAGTTTACATGTCACCCCTGTTCTGCTCTCCCTCCTTCTCTACCACCTCTATAACTTCATCTTTTCAGTCAGATATTGTTGTTAAGTGCTAGTGATTTACAACAGAATGAAATACATTGACCAACCCCTATTACCCTCCTGTTTCCCTTCTACCCCTCTCCTCTCCCTTTCCCTTCACCCATTTGAACTGTATTATAGGACTGAGGAAAGACAAAAGAGTGTAGAAAGCAGAAATAGATGGAGTGAACCAGAGGATAGACCAAAAATGAGATGGATGGATGGGGGGAAAGGAGCCTTGAGCAAGGGAAGGGAGAAGGCAAGATATAGATGTGAGTGGAGAATGGTTGTGAATAGAAAATAGATTGACACGCCTTGAAGATATTTCTACTTGTCTCCTCTATTTATGCACAAAGGGATGGGGGAGGGAGGGTCAACATGTAAATGAGGTGGTTGACCCTGTTGTAGATATCCTGAGTCTTGCTGCATTGCTTCAGATGGCCCAAGCAGTGTCCAGGGGACAGAGATGATCCCTCACCCACAAGGAGCTAAGATAGAAAGGGAAAATAGATGGGTGATGTATGGGAATGTGATTTGGTCCAAAGTTGCTCAAAAGGGAGAGTCGTGCATTGGGCTTTGTGAGATGCATGTGAGGAACCTGGACCCAAGGGCATGTGCATGGGCACCCACAGCTTTGGCTAGAGTGGCGTCGGAGTGAAATCCACAGGAGGTTTCATGGCCTTCAACCTTTTGGTGGGATGGTGCCCTAGTCAGAGCAAAAATGACACCCCCCCCAAATGAAAATAAAAAATAAAATAAAAAGGGCAATTTTTTTTCTTCCATGTTTTTGTAATGTTTTTACCTCACTTTTTTATTTCAGGGCCAGTATATGATTTTCTTCTTGATCTCGCTTTTCATCTACAACCTCTGTCTTCTTCCGGGATCAGTCATCATCCTTCAAATCAGTACAGTTGCCTGTGTGTCTTTAGGTAAGTTTCTTTTAGCATACTGTTACCAAATTAATCATTAATTCACAAAGAGCTAAAACTGGAACAAATGGGTGTCAGATGGGCAAAGGGTGAGTGGATACTACTTCTCTTTTTATGAGGAGTGGGTTTTTTGGTATATGTTTATATATTGAAATATAGAACTATTGAACACTTAAGAATTTTGTGGTCATGTATGAATTGGTATTACTTTGCTCCATTACTGAAATTTATAAAGGAATTAGTTTGTGTTTAGAGGCACTTTTAATTACATGTTTTGGATAGTTGAGATGGAGGGGTGTTTGCATGTTTTTATTAACACAAGCGTGGGCTTTGACTTGGCAAACTCTTATGTACACAAGGGGAAACCTTCAATGCACATGTGTGCAATGTCATTTGTGTGTAATATTGCATTTTGTACTTTTTATATTTCATTTACAATTTTGCACTTTTGAATACACAAATGTACTGTGTCTTGCTGCATTGCTTCTGACCTGGGCAGTGGGCAGGAGACAGGGATGACCCTTCATCCACAGAGAACCAAGATAAGGAAACAATGGCTACCTTCCTTATAAAGCAGGAAGAGGCCTTTGGTATATGGATAGACATTTGTGTATAGTGAATATTATAGTTTTGTACATATACCAATAGCTTTTTCCCCCTTACAAGGGAGGTAGCCAAATAACAGTCATAAAATACACACTCACCTGTTCCATCCCCACATACTCTACTCCCATTCACTCCCTCCCTCCCTTTTATCTTGGGTCCTCCTGGATGACAGGCCATCCCTGCATCTTTCCCACTGCCCTGAGTCAGAAGTAATGTAGCAAGACACAGCACATTCACACCACGGCTGCTTCATTTGCTTGACAACCTCCCCCCTTCTCCGTCCCCTCATGCAGAAAAAGAGAAGACTGGGAGAAATCCCTTTAGGATGCATCAAAATATTCACACTTACTCCACCATCCATATACAACAATTCTCCACTCACCCCTACTTCTGCCTTCTCCCTTTCTTCCTCAATAGAGATTCCCCTCTTCCCCAGTGCCCCTTTTACCCCATCCATCCATCTCATTCATGGTCACTCCCTCATGCTCACTCCTTCCACACATTTTTAACTAATCTTTCATCACTCATTCTTTCCATGCGTCCAAACCATCCAGTAATCTTTCATCAGCCCTATCTCCCAACTCCCTCTCCACCCCTGCTTTCCTCGTCACCTTGTTTCTCACTCTATCCAACCTAGTAACCCCTACCATACTTCTCAGACATTTCATCTCAAACACATTTGAATTCCTATCTTATTTTCCATATTTCTGCCCCCATAAAGTGCTGTCAGCACAATCACTTCTTCATACAATCTCCTTTTTGTATCCATTCCCTAATGTCTATTTCTTGTCACACCACTTTTTAAAGACATTTACTTGCTTCTCTCAATCTACATTCTACCTCCACCTCCACTCCCTTTCCCACCACATTTGCACCCAAGTATCTAAAGCTGTCCACTTCCTCCAGTCTCTTTCCCTTAATACTCTCTTCCAATTTGCTGCCACATTCTCCCCATGTCCATCTCATCACCTTATCTTACCCATATTTATCTTCAACTTCTTTCTTTCGCACAGTTCCTAAACTCTGTCACTATGTCAATAGCAAACAACAAATGGCTTATCTCCCATTTTTCTCCATTTTATTTAACCATCTCCAATCCCTGACCCATTGCTCCTGCATTTACCTCTTGCACCATCCCATCCATGTATAAATAGAGCCAAGGCAACATAACACATCCCAGGCAAACTCTCACCTTTACCTCAAACCACTCACTCCATTTCTAATTCTAACACTGGCTCAACTACTCTTGTAAAACTCTTGACTGCTCTTAACAGCTTTCCTCCTATCCCATATATCTGCAATACCTCCCGCAGTGCCTTCTTGTCTACCCTGTTATAAGCCTTTTCCAAATCCATAAAGGGCCAAAAAACATCCTTACCTTTTCCTAAAGCTTTCTCGCATATCTGCCTTACTACAAAAATCTGATCCATGCAACCCCTGTTCCTCATCAATTCCCTCTTGTTCCTCTCCTAATACTCTCAATCAAAACCCTCCCATAAGCCTTCCTAACTACTCAACAAACTGATCTCTCTGAAACTATTACACTCATACTTGTCCCCTTTTCCCTTGTAAAGTGGAACTATACAGGCACTCCTCCAGTCCTACAGGACTCTACCCTCTTTTAGACAGCATTGAACAACCTCACCAGCCAGTCCACCATCACTGTACCTCCCCTTTTTAGACATTCCACATGACACCCATCCAACCCAGGTGCCTTACCTGCTCTCATCATTTTAACAACTGCTTTCACCTCATCTTTCCTTATTTCTCCTCCATTTTCCTCATTAATAAGTCATTTTCTTAATGCTTCCCACTGCAACTATCTTTCCCCCCCTATCCTCTTTCACATTTAGCAACTCCTTAAAATACTTTGTCTATCTTCCTCTTACTGCCATCTCTTCCATTATCATCTCTCCATCTGCACCTTTTATTTTTTCTCTACTTGATTCGCCTCTTCCTCTCTTAATTTCCTTCCAAGACACTGTATTTGTTATCATCATCTCCCAAAACTCATTTCCACCATTAACTCTCCACTACGATTTTTTCCTGGAACTCCACATTTCCAAACCATTCCATCTATTGGTTCATTTCCTACCCTATACATTTCTCCCTAAACCCTCTATGTACTCTTTAAATCTATCCAAAAAGCCTCCCTTTCCTCTACACTTTTCTCACTACCAGACCCATATGTACTTACAAAAACACACATCTCCCCTCCCAGTTTCACTTTTATCCACATTAACCTTGAAGAAACCTCCTTCCACTCCATCATACATTTATCAATCTCTTCACTTACTAGTATAGTCACTCCTTCTCTCCCTTGTCCTCTCTTCACTCCTGACACCCTTCCAACTACACTCCCAAACTCAAACTTGCCCCTCCCTTTTAACTTTGTTTCACTTACTGCCAACACATCCATCTTTCTTCCCACAAACATGCCTATCTCTTCCCTTTTACTCTCATCTGTACCACATCCACGTCCCTTGGGGCTACAGAGAGAAAGATGCCTAGTTCTATCCTCGTCCCTTTTTTGTCACCTTTTACAACTCAATTGGGAAAACTCAGTGTCATTATTTTTCACCACCACAGGGTTCGGCAAAAAAACGAAATGAATATTCAGAGAAGTGGTACAGGACAGTATTAAGAGTGGTGGAACAGCATAACAGAAGGACAGTTGCGGTATAATAAAGTATCATCATTTCTCTATGAATAGAGATTTCCTCTATCACAGACAAAATGATGTGTGGCTCTGGTCTGTAGGGGCACCCCATATAGACCTTAAAGTATGATCTGCATGCTATTGAGCAACTTTTAACCCCACAATAACAAGCAACCAACACCCCAGACAGGGTATATTTTTGTACCTTTAATATTTCCTCTTTTCAGGGGCAGTAAAATATTTCTTCTTCTGTGGCTCAGTTCTGTGGTTTAATGTCATCTGCTTTGATGTTTGGAGAACCTTGAAGTAAGTTGTAAGAATTTTAAGTTAAATTGGAATAGCTTTTGTTAAGTTACTGTTAAAATTATACAGCCAGTGCTTGCAACATACAGTGATACCTGTAAAAATTTTCTGGATCTGAGAATTTGCCTAACATTAATAATCTTCTTTGACAGAAACAAACGAGATGTTGGAAACCGTATGAGCTTTTTACTCTATTCGGTGTACACATGGGTATTTGGTGTGGTGCTTACCACAGTTGTGCTCATCTTGCCATACACTCGAGGCCTAGAAAGGGATGAAACTCTAATGGAACCTTTGGAAGACAAGTGCAAATTGAAGCGTAAGTATTCCTGTTTGTCAACATTGTGTTTAATAAAGTACATAATATACCAAAGACTTTTTTCTCCCTTATAAGGGAGGTAGCCAAAAAAACAAAGGCATAGAAACCACTCCCAACCATCCCCACATACTCCACTCCCATTCACGCCCCTCGCTCCCTCTTTTCATGGCTCCTCTTGTATGACGGGTCATCCCTACATCTCGCCCACTGCTCTGGGTCAGAAGCAGTGTTGCAAGACACAGCAAGGCTGCTTCATTGAATCCCCCACCCCCCCCACAGTCCCCTTGTGCAGAAAAAGAGATGGGGAGAAATCCCTTTGGGCTACATCAAATTATTTTTTCACACATACTCTCTCAACCCCCATCAACTCCCTTTCATGCATCACAGTATCATCCATACACAACCATTCTCCATTCACCCCTATCTTCTGTCTTCTCCTGTCCTTCCTCAACAGACATCCCCCTCTTTCCCAGTGTCCCTTTTACCCCATCCATCCATCTCATCCTTGGTTGCCCCCTCATGTTCACTCCTTCCACACACCTTTTTTTTTTTTTTTTTTTTAATCTTTCTTCGTTCAGTGACAGGTACCTGCTTGTGGTGGTCCTGCAAGATGGACAGTAAAGCTGACCCTTTTCAAAACACATTAACCTTGTCATCACCTTCGTAAGGAGGTGCAGTCCTAAGGGGTTGGTACTCAGTCTAAGATCTCTCTTGATCAACTTAAACTGTATATCTCACACTTTTTCACACAGGGAGAGCTGACAACCAGCAACTCTTTTCACCTCTCCCTACCACTTTGAGCTTGTGATATAGAAACAGCATCACACTGATGGAGCACAGTCTCCTCCCAGTGAGATCTGTGGGAGGTATAAGGACCATTGGCAGCCCCTTAATGAAACTCAGGGAATTGATTGAGGAAGAGGGATGCATTGTATCTGGGAGATAGATGTCTCCATGAATTGCAGAATAGTTCAACCATAGGTTATTGTGCACATGTCAAATATTACCTGCCTGAATCATTCGATTGATAGACAGCTGATCAGTCCATCCATCCATTGCCCCAGGCCTCTCTTGCAAGAGACCCACAGCTCACAGGTAACTGACAACAGCTACCAGAGTGGTACATATGTCATGGAAAGAAGAAATATTGCAAAGGGGGACGGAGAGGGAGGGTCGCCGATTAAATGAAGCGGCCTTGCTGTGGATGTACTGTGTCTTGCGACACTGCTTCTGACCCAGGGCGGTGGGCAGGGTGCAGGGATGACCCGTCATCCAGGAGGTGCTCAGATGAGAGGAAGGGTGGGAGGGGTGTGGAGTGTATTTAGGGATGAAATGGGTGGGAGTGTTTTTATGCCTTTCCCTTTTTGGCTACCTCCCTTGGAAGGGGGAAAAAGCCTTGGTATATGTATGTATGGGTTGGGCTGGCCAGTGTAAGATAAAGTGTTCACTGTCTTCTGTGTGATGGTTTGCACTGGTGAAGTTGGTTTCCATAACCAAGCCAACTGTGTGCGGGTGTGCTAGTGTGATTCTTATTTCTCTTGGGAAGGGTTTTCCAATGAGACTGATAGGAGAACTCAACTGTAAACACATATATGAGTATTAGGAGGGCAATGAGATGGTATTTAGTCTTAGGGGAGGGGGCAGGATCTTTTATTCATTTATTTTTTTTATTTTTTCTTGCTGTGTCTTGCTGCATTGCTTCTGGCCCAGGCAGTGGGCAGGAGACGGGGATGACCCTTAATCTTAAATGAGCTAAGATGAGAGGGAAACAATGGGCAGAGCTGGATGTGTTACTGCTGGACAGGTAGTGCATTACCAAAAAATCTGGGGTGCATTTCCATCAATCCGTCACTGATTTTAATTTCCTTATAGTGGTCCGTGTTACTGCATGTGTGTGTGTGTGTATACATATATATTATATATATATATATATATATATATATATATATATATATATATATATATGTATGTATATATATATATATATATATATATATATGCAGTAACGAGAACTGCATTGATGCAAATGCACCCCAGATTTTTTGGTAGTGCACTACTCGTCAGGTGGTAATGTGTCCAGCTCTGACAATGGGTGGTGGATAGAAATGGGATGCATGCCTTGGCTGACTACCTCCTTTGTAAGGGGAAAGAAGGTTTTTGGTGTATAGATATATACATACATACATATACCAAAGGCTTTTTTCCCCCTTATAAAGGAGTTAGCCAAAAAACAAAGGACATAAAAACCACTCCCAACCATTCCATCTCCATCACACTCCACCTCCCTCTACCCTCTTCCCTCCCTCTTATCTTGGCACCTCCTGGATGACGGGTCATCCCTGCATCTTGTCCACTACCCTGGGTCAAAAGCAGAAATATTGATTGTTATTATTTTTCTAATGGTGATCCTTACCAAGATTTCTCTCTCTTTGGCAGTCGAGGTTCACATTTTGTTGCAGTTGGTGCAGACGTTCCTAATGGTCATTAACTTAGTGTTGCTGCTCATTGCATCTTGTAACATCTCCAAGTACAACAAGTTTGGAAATGGACTTCCAAGAGCTGAAGCATCTTTCTGGTATGTTCAATTTTATCATACAGTAGTAACTTTTAAGTTTGAATGACCCAGAGGTATAATAACTTGGAATCTGAATTCTCTTTTCAAGAAGATTTTGCCTCTGAAATTCAACTGTTCTTGGAACTTAGACATGAAGACAACCTTGTCACATGGTACTGCATTCTATGTATATGTTATGATATAGTAATCTAGAAGACTAACCTTTTTCATGGACTTAGCATGTAAAAAATCACAAGTCTAATGTGTTCTTGTTACAATAAGGTATCAAAGAAAAATTGTTGACTAGATTTTATTTTTAAACTTGAATGGCCTCCAGGAATGAATTATGTATAAGTTCTGAGGTACCAGTCCTGTTCAGTTATTTTTTTTTAACTGACATATCATGATTACTTTGTAGAATACATCTTGCATAATTTATCCAGCTTTTGTGGCTATGATTGTAAGCTTGTAAAATTGAGTTTTAATTGATGTTTGTTTGCCTTTCAGCTTGAAGCAAGGATGGAAGCTTTTCTTGATCATGCTTGCTCATACATTATTCAGCATTCCACATGACATTTTAAATATAACAGTTGTTGAGTAAGTACCTGTTTAGATTGCATTTTGTTTATTACAATTTATTGCTTTATTGTGACCTGGGCAGTGGGACAGAGATCTTTTCATCCTTAAAGGTTGGGTTACACTACTGCTTGTTGATAAGCTTGGAGTCCAATTTTTTCATTTGTTCATCCAACAATAAGTGGTCACTTAAGTCTAGCCTTACCTTGTAGAGAAATTCCCACCAATCATGTAAAAGGAACTACAGCAAGCCCCACCTTCTATCCAGAATGAGGAATCTTATTGGCAGAGCCAATGCATAAGACACTTTCTCAAATATATTATTCCAAGTAACTTTGAATGATTCACAATCTCTCTAAAATGCATATTTGACCATCTTTGTATATCTTACACACACACACACACACATTGTCGAGCACTAGGTAGAAGATATTTGTCATCCATAGAAAATGTTAATTGGTGGGCTGACTTGTTGAGAATAAGAGATTGTTATCATTATTTCTTAATATGGTTGACCCGTCATCCAGGAGGTGCTAAGATGGGAAGGAGGGTGGAGGGGAGTGGAGTGTATTTAGGGATGGAATGGTATATGTATGTATGTATGGTTGGGATGCCTCACATTCCAAAGCGCCTCTTGTGGTCCTATCTTCTTTATTGGAACATGCATAACTTCAGTATTCTACTCCACGGCAAAAATTGCATTGGTGAGAAAAGTTTTCGCATGTAAGAAAAATGACCAATGTTTACGTATAGCAGTATTTAAATGAATGTTTGATTGTTGCCACAATATAAATTCAGTAAAATTTATTTTATACATACATATACCAAGGCTTTTTCCCCCTTACAAGGGAGGTAGCCAAAAAGGAAAAGGCATAAAATCATTCCCACCCATTCCATCCCTGAATACACTCCACACCCCTCCACCCTCCCTCTTATTTTAGCACCTCCTGGATGACGGGTCATCCCTGCACCTTGTCCACTGCCCTGGGTCAGAAGCAGTGTCGCAGGACACAGCACATCCACAGCAAGGCCGCTTCATTAAATTGGCGACCTCCCCTCTCCATCCCCCCATGCATAAAAGGAGAAGACAGGGAGAAATCCCTTTGGGCTGTGTCAAATTTTGCTCACACATACTACCTCACCCCCATCCCACCTCATGCATCACATCATCCATATACAACCATTCTCCATTCACCCGTCTTCTGTCCTCTCCCGTCCTTCCTCAACAGACATTCCCCTCTTCCCCAAAGCTCCCTTCACCCCATCCATGCACCTCATCCTAGGACGTCCCCTCATGTTCACTCCCTCCACATCTGCCCTCCATACCTCTTTTATTAGTCTTTCTTCACTCATTCTTTCCATGTGTCCAAACCATCCTAATACTCTTTCATCAACCAAATTTATTTTCTATTTTAAGATAATTTTATACTTTTGAATAATTCATCTCTTATTACTGAATAATTTGTATATATTTTTAAACATGTTGTAAATATGAATACTCTTAACATATACAGTCAACTCCCCATTAACGCGAGGGTTATGTTCCTGGAGATGTCGTGTTAATGGAAATTGTGTTAACGGAACATAATTTCTCCATAAGAAATAATGGTAATAGTGGGGGTTATGTTCCTGGACAATGGGAAAGTCTGTCTATTTTGGGATTTTATTACTAAAAATCCTAAACAAACACACTATTAATAAATTTGAAGGTAACAGAAACAATAAAAACACACATTCTTACTATATTGGTATTTATTGTGTGGTGAAATAACATTTCTTATGCATGTAAACATTACGACGCATCACTACCATCACTGTCACTTGCCGTGCTCCTGTCCCCAACCTCACTCCCCTCCCCAACCTCACTCCCCTCTCCTTCCTCACCCTGCTCTGCCTCCTCACTCTGCTCTCCCTCCTCACCTCCCTCTCCCTCCTCGCCTCACCCTGCCTCCTCTTCCTTGACTGTCTTTTTTTGAAAGAAATGGTGGAGTTTTGTCTGTGTTGTCTTTTTCTTCTTTTGATCTAACATCACTTTGTAACAGTTCAGCTCCGACATAACTTTGTGGCCACCGTTGCACTTCTGTTAATGTTCGGATCTTTGGATTCCAAGATATCCAGTCATGTATAAACGAGAGTGCTTTTTCGAGATCACTTTTGGTACCAGGACGGTTGGGTACCATAGTACACGAATTTATGTAACACAAAACTTTGATAAAATTGTTTACGAGGTCCACACGCTATGAGGGCTGGCTTTACACTGAGGAGAAGAGACAGAGAGTGGGAGTCAGAGCATCTCTCCCGCGCTCTGGCGGCGAGATATTCAACTACAGTAGGTGGGAAATTCAACTCGTGTAACATTGGACATTTTGTGTTATCGGAATATATATTAATAAATTTTAAGTCGTAAGATCGAAATCGTTTTAACAGAACTAGTGTTAATGGGGAGTTGACCGTATCTTCAGTTTTTCCTTGGATTCCTACCCAAATCCTCCAACACTGGACAAAATCCATCCCTAGGCTTAGAATCCAACCCATCCATTGACTAGTGTAACTGTACCTTAAAGGGCTAAGGTAAAAACAAATGGGTGGAGGGTGGGTGCATTTTTAAATTTATTCTTTCCACTCAAACACACATTTATTCCCCAGCACCTGGCGATATGTTCTTCTGGAGTCTGTGGCCATCTTCGGTGTCTTCGCATATCGACGGTTTGTTATGAAGTCTATATCAGGTTTGTTCTGTAATTCAGCCTGCTACCGCTCTGAAGATGATGCTTCAGTTGTGGAGAAAGACCAGTTGACCAACGTACACTAACCAAAATTCCCCTCTCGCTGGAAACCTCAGTGGCTTCAGTATTTTCCTGAGCTTTGTGATGGGTGAAGGGTAGTTTGTTGCTGCATTTGAGTGTAGTGTAAACTTGTAGAATGGCAAGCAGTATTACAGAAAAAGAAATTATGGATGTAATGAGAAGTTCAGAAAAGATGAGAGAACTCTTGCTTAAGTAGATTTCTCAAAGAACAATAAATAGTTCCTAATGGTGGCTCACCTGCTGGGCAGGTAATTATTTTTTTCATTAATTTGAGCACAATCCTTTGTAGGATCTACAAAAAATTCCTGTCTTAAGTCCTCCACAATTAAGATGCAGTAGTATACAGGTTTGGAGAGGCCTACAAGATGTTATTATTTTTCTTTTTCTAATGGTTCTCAGCACTGTTAGGTCTGTTTTTTAATTGTTTCTAGGTGTTGAGGTAATGTGAGC
This sequence comes from Oratosquilla oratoria, assembly GCF_046742065.1. NCBI lineage: Eukaryota > Metazoa > Arthropoda > Malacostraca > Stomatopoda > Squillidae > Oratosquilla > Oratosquilla oratoria. Next base: position 41,097,075 of record NC_134812.1, read on the forward strand.
TGTTCAAGCTGTCATGCTTCTCAAAGAACTTGCTCATTCTACAAATGAAGATCACAATGGATGTAGTCTTAATTTGAGAAGACTGCTAATGTATATTCTTCCCTAAGGTACTCAGATAATTTTAAGGTTTTGAATGAAACATTTTATATGGAGTTCATATAGTTTCTCAGCATTTTTCAAAGGAGAGAAAGAGAGAGAGACAAGAGACAAATAGAGAATAGTGAAGAAATTTTATTGTTGTGAAATGAATGTGTGTCTGTGAATGAACTCTAAGCTAAGTGTTGCCCAAAGTTCTCGTATTTATTATCTTACCTTTGTTGAAGAATTGGTTTTGTCCTTGGAGCATTAAGCTTTGTATCATGATTGTAGAAATTTTGGGAAATGTCCTAAAGTTCTGTTCAAGAATGATTGTTCTCCCTTTAGCATTATTTTTAATTTTCTCTTTGATTGCATAATTGTTTATTTATGCTTAGTGTTGGTGAACAAGTGGGTATATATTTTTTCTCAATGTTTACAGTTAAATGTTCATATTGTGAACTACTTGCTGAATAGATGATCGACTTGGAAGGCTGTCCATTGGCCTTGCATTCCATTCATGTCTTTCTCTTAGCCGTGCAGTGCTCAAAGTAATGTATGTTGGTAATAATTGCTTCCACAAGTTTTGCTGACTGGAAACCTGCCAACCCTTAGCAGCTGGTGACTGTTTGTGGGCCCTCCCACAGATCTCACTGGGAGGAAACATTGGATTATTGTTCACATTGTATTAGTGTGGAACTTTGTGTCACTGGCTTATAGTAGGAGGAGAGGAGCAGTTGCCAGTTGTCAGCTATGTGAAAAGGAGGGAGAAAATGCAGTCAAAGTTGACATATATCCTGAGACTTGTCCAGAGGTAGTGCAATGCAAAATTCAGATAAAAGTGAGGATATTGACAGGTTTTGAAGATGTGCAGTAGGGAGATATCTCTCGTATGTTTTGCAGGACGACCACATACAGGTACCCATTGTTGGTACCATGTACATTGGTAATGTATAATGGTTATTTTTACAAGAAATTTTTTTTTGTGTACATGTATATAATTTGTATATCCCTCGGAAGTTGTGTCATCAGGTAAATTTAATCCTTAAACTCCTCTTAGGATTTGGCGGAAATGCAAGTTCTTTAAGTTACGAAAGTAAAACATTGTGTCAACCTTGTGGGATAAGTTTACTCTGGAACGTGTTTTGTCATGAGGGAGTAGTCATGTAGAATTGTTAACTTCTTGTGAGGTTAGAAAATTAAATTCAGTTCACTTTGTTCAAAGTTGAATTGGTAATTCATGGGGTGCCAAATTCACAGTTCTTCCAGAAAGGTTGACCATTAGTTCCTGTCATCACTCAGTGTTGTGTTGACATGTCTAGCATCTAAGCATTTTATAACTTGAAGATGCTCACAAAATACATTTTATAGTCATTGATATTAAAATGTTAAAAGAAATTGTACATTTTGTTTGAAATCCTTGTTGGGGAATACATCTGAAAATATTCCCTCCCAAAAAGGGGGTTGGCCAAGTCTGATATACTCGCCACACTATTCATGTACCAAGGGCTTTTTTCCCCCCTTATAAGGGAGGTAGCAAAGCCACCACACTCCCATCCAAAATTCATTCATTGCTTCTCCCATCTTTGCACTGTGTGTGAAGGGTTAAGTACTGGTATGACTGCATCAGTACTGTTGACTATACAGACTTCATCCAAACTGCAAAAGTTGTTTCCAATCCAGTCTAAACTGTGACAACACTTCACATGGTACAAGTACTGTGCATTGCACCGCAAAAGTACTGTACAATGTGATAGTCCTGTTTTCACTATGATAGAACATATTTCATAGCAATGCTGCAGCAGTTAAGTTCTTTGGTTTGTCCACTACCTGATGATCTCTTGGGGAAACAAATATATTTTACTTCTTATTTTTTGTACATACCTCCTTTGGAGTATAATAGGAAGAGTTAAGGATGTACATGTGCTAAAGGGAGAGAGTGGGGGAATATCAGATAATTTTTTGGTGGAAGGTAAGTTGAGAGTGGAGGATAGATGGAGAAAGGAAAAGGACAAAAGGTAGGGAGGTGCTTGGAATGAACTCTTTAAATGAAAAAGAAAAGGAGGAGTACAAGAAGCTGAGAGAGGAGTGGGAGGGAGTTAAGGATAGAGTAGAGCTAGGAGTGGAGAAGGAATGGGGATGGTTCAAGGAGGGAGTCACAAAGTGTGCAAAGATAGTGTGTGGAACAAGAAAGATGGGAGGAAATAGAAGGAAGGATAGTGAATGGTGGGATGAGGAAACAAAGAAGGTTGTAGAAGAGAAGAAGCGAGCTTTCACAGATTGGTTACAAAATAAGATGAGGGAGTCATATGAGAGGTAAAAAGAGAAATAAAGCAAAAGGTAAAGGAGGCAAAGAGGAGAGCAGATGTGAAATGGGGTAAGAGTATGACAGAAAATTTTGAAAGTAATAAAAAGATGTTTTGGAAAGAAATTAAGAGAGGAAGAGGCAAATCAAGTAGAGAAGAAAAGGTAAAAGGTGCAGATGGAGAGATGATAATGGAAAAAGCAGTAAGGGGAAGATGGGCAGAGTATTTTAGGGAGTTGCTATATGTGAAAGAGGATAGGGAGGGATAGTTGCAGTGGGAAATGCTAAGAAAATGACCGTGATGAGTGAGGAAAATGGAGGAGAAATAAGGAAGGATGAAGTGAAGGCAGTTGTTAAGATGATGAAAGCAGGTAAGGCACCTGGTCTAGATGGATGCCATGCAGAATGTCTAAAAAAAGGAGGTACAGTGATGGTGGACTGGCTGGTGAGGTTATTTAATGTTTGCTGGAGAGAGGGTAGAGAGCTGGAGGACTGGAGGAATGCCTGTATAGTTCCACTTTACAAGGGAAAAGGGGACAAGTGTGAGTAGTAGTTTCAGAGGGATTAGCTTGTTAAGTGTAGTTGGGAAGGCTTATGGGATGATCTTGATTGAGAGGAACAGAGGGAGTAATTGGTGAAGAACAGTGTGGATTTAGGAGAGGTAGGGGTTGTGTAGATCAGATTTTTGTGGTAAGTCATACGTGAAAAAGCTATAGGAAAAGGTAAGGATGTTTTTTGGGCTTTTATGGATCTGGAAAAAGCTTAGGACAGGGTAGACAGGAAGGCACTGTGGGAGGTTTTGCGGGTATACAGGATAGGAGGAAAGCATGTGTCAGGATTAGGAATGGAGAGAGTGAGTGGTTCGAGGTAAAGATGGGACTTTGTCAGGGATATGTTATGTCACCCTGGCTGTTCAACTTATACATGGATGGGGTAGTGCAAGAGGTAAATGCAAGGGTGGTAGGTCAGGGATTGGAGATGGTTAAAGAAAATGGAGAAAAGTGGGAGGTGAGCCAGCTGTTGTTTGCGGATGACACTGTGCTTGTAGCAGGATCAGAGGAGGGATTGAGGAAGTTGGTGACAGAGTTTGGGAGAGTGTGTGAAAGAAGAAAATTGAAGAGAAATGTGTATAAAAGTAAGGTGATGAGATGTACAAGGGGTGAAAGTGGCAGCAGATTGGAAGTGAGTATTAAGGGAGAGCAACTGGAGGAAGTTGATAGTTTTAGATACTTGGGTGCGAATGTGGCAGGAAAGAGTGGAGTGGAGGTAGAATGTAGATTGAGAGAAGTAAATGCCTTGCTGGATTAAAAAGTGTAATGAGGAATAGACATTTGGGAATGGATGCTAAGAGGAGACTGTATGAAGGAGTGATTGTGCCAACAGCACTGTATGGGGCAGAAATATGGAACATAAGAGAGGAAGAGAGAGGGAGTTTGAGATGAGGTTTCTCAGAAGTATGATGGGGGTTACTAGGTTGGATAGAGTGAGAAATGAGGAAGTAAGGAGGAGAACAGGGGTGGTAAGGGAGTTGGGAGATAGGGTTGATGAAAGAGTATTAGGATGGTTTGGACACATGGAAAGAATGAGTGAAGAAAGACTAGTAAAAGAGGTATGGAAGGTAGATGTGGAGGGAGTGAACATGAGGGGGCGTCCTAGGATGAGATGGATGGATGGGGTGAAGGGGGCTTTGGGGAAGAAGGGAATGTCTGTTGAGGAAGGACGAGAGAGGACAGAAGACAGGGGTGAATGGAGAATGGTTGTATATGGATGATGATGTGATACATGAGGTGGAATGGGGGGTGAGGTAGTATGTGTGAGAAAAATTTTATGCAGCCCAAAGGGATTTCTCCCCGTCTTCTTTTCTGCATTGGAGGATGGAGAAGGGGGGGTCACCAATTTAATGAAGCGGCCTTGCAGTGGATGTGCTGTGTCTTATGACACTGCCTCTGATCCAGGGCAGTGGACAAGGTGCAGGGATGACCCATCATCCAGGAGGTGCTAAGATAGGAGGGTGGAGTGTATTTAACACATTTAAGCCAAAAAAAATGGAAGTAAGAATTTGATGTTGCCGCTCTGATATATAGCTTGTTTGCGAAAACGTCGTCATAACTCAAAATATCTAATTTTTCAGGAGAGGCATTTTAAAGTTTCAAAACGCTCTCAATATTATAAAAAGCCCTCAAACACCATAGGTGGAAAAATTTTTGGAGCATCAAATACGCCTCTAAAGTTTATAGAAGTTGAAACAATCATAATCTTTACTAAGTCTAAAATATTTGTTGGAACAAGTTGGAACATGTAAGGTTATGTCGTTGGGACATTTAGCACTCCCTAGCGGTCAATTTTTGAGCTACAAATATGACACTGTTACCAAAAAAATCCGTGTTTGAAGATTAATATGTCTGTATAGATAACTCAAAAATTCAGTTTTTTGAGTTATGACGACGTTTTCGCAAACAAGCGATATGCATAATGTGAACCTAAACTGCAAACATATGATGAAAATTACTCCATATGTACAATGGTTCTCATTTTATTGACGAAAATGTGTTGTTGCGCAAACGTAATGAGCGGCGTTTCGACCGCAATACGTTGCGTAAGAAGAATTTTAAAAATGTATAAAATTCACTTTTGATACATAATTAGAATTTCCTGACTAAAAAGGAAACCTTGAATTTCTTTATTATAAACTAAAGGAAACCAAAGAATACAGCCCTTAGAGATAATACAGCTCTCGAAGTGGAGAAATGAGGTGCATGTGATAATAAAAAAGAAAAATCATGATAAAGAAATAGTACAACCTATCTTAGATATATTTTCACAGGATTCTCCTGGCCTACATGGTATGGTACTGCACTGAACACTTTTGATGCAGGTATACTTTACATTTCTGGCATATGAATACAGTCTGACTGTTACACAACCTGCAACGACAGCGTTTTGGAGGATCCGATTTCATGATGTGATGCCCAACATTAGCATAGCACATTTGTGCCGATACACCTGCAACACTGACAACTGATCGTGATCTTCCTGGATTATTTGGCTTTTTGCCGTGATTCTGTAGCCATTCAGTAGCAGCATGTATGAATAACATATCCTCTTTGTAACCTCCTTCTCTTGCAAAAATCCAGGCATTGTTTACACATACTGTAAACAAGTATGTGACAATTGGAAAGTACCACTTTTTCCCACGAATTGAAGGCTTGTACCGAGCAATATTTTGATCTACCCTATCAACACCACCCATTTTCCATTATACTGATGGATGGCATTTGGCATCAAAACATTCATACGTTTCTTCTGAGAAGCAACATAGCGTTCAGCCTTCACTAGTGGTGATACTCCATACTCAGATGATGCAATTGTTACAATGCCATTATCTTGCCAGCGTGCTGCAATTATCCCTGATTCAGCATCACAAAAATGTTCTTCAGTTCCCCTAGGTAATTTCATAAACTTTGCAGGATTTGTAAATGGGCATTTTTTGATTCGGTTTTTTCTTAGTGTGCCAGTAGCATCGTGACCCATGCTCTTGATTTTTTCTACAAGTTTGAAGGATGTAAAGAAGTTATCAAAGTAAAGGGATAACTCCTTTGTTGGATAACGTTTTTCTATCACATCCAAAACATCAAGTAAAACTTTTCCACCAAGTCCATAAGATGCATTAGCCTTATCCTTTGCACCATCTTTGCCTTGGTAAACAGATATCGCTTGTTTGCGAAAACGTCGTCATAACTCAAAATATCTAATTTTTCAGGAGAGGCATTTTAAAGTTTCAAAACGCTCTCAATATTATAAAAAGCCCTCAAACACCATAGGTGGAAAATTTTTGGAGCATCAAATACGCCTCTAAAGTTTATAGAAGTTGAAACAATCATAATCTTTACTAAGTCTAAAATATTTGTTGGAACAAGTTGGAACATGTAAGGTTATGTCATTTAGCACTCCCTAGCAGTCAATTTTTGAGCTACAGATATGACACTGTTACCAAAAAAATCCGTGTTTGAAGATGAATATGTCTGTATAGATAACTCAAAAATTCAGTTTTTTGAATTATGACGACGTTTTCGCAAACAAGCGATATATCAAAAACATAGCCATTTGGATCAGCTGCAACCCATGCTTTATAACCCCATCGTACAGGTTTTCCCCTGATGAACTGTTTTGTGGGATACCGACCAAAATAAGGTATCATTGACTCATCAATGGATATATTTATTGGCCCAAATATTTCCCCGTACTTGAGAAAGTTGCCATTCAGAATTTCCATGAGGGGAGAAACTTTGCCATACTTGTCATTTTTGGGAAGCTTTGTGTTGTCTGCAGCATGAAAATATTTCATGATCTCATCAAAGCAATCGCGGCGCATGGAGTCAGCAATAGGCTCATTATACACGTCTGGTTCTCTCTACCAATACAGTCTGCGACGTGGAACGCAACAGTAGCCTGACACTAACAAAATTCCTATGAAGGTTTTCATTTCATCACTTGTCAGCGTAAATGAATGTTTACCATTCTGTACTGCATAGTTTACAGTTTGTTTCACAAGGTGATCAATAGCTAATACATCCAAGAAAAGCTCAAGGGTCTCACTAGGCTTACGTGGAATATCAGCAATTGATGGTTTATATGGGTAACATGGAACATTTGTCTTTTCTGGGAGATCCTGTGCTTTCCATTTTCTGAGTTTTATGATTTTCTTTTTCTGGGATGCTTGTCTTTCAGCATTTTCATCTACATCATCTTGCGACACTGTGGAATCTAACAATGCAAAAGCAGTTAGCTGTGTTCCGGGAAGATTAGAGATATCCACGCTTTCTTCACCAGAATCTTCATCCGTCACAGCAGCATCATTTGCAGGCATGATGTAAACGTCATGTGTTTCAGTTTGTTTTACCATTCCACTGGATTCATATTCATCACTAATTTCACTCTCGTCAGACATAGTAGGTCTCTCTAGCTCGTCTAAGATCTCGTTCAAATTCATTTTTCTGAAAAAAAATAATAATAATGGAATTTATATATCGTAAAATGTTTGTAGACGATATGTATGCTTTCAACAAACAAGTTAGGCTACACAGATGTATTCATTCACTGCAATTATATGCGCAAAAAAAAATGATGCGTTACAAAATAACTACTTCAATGAAGAGGCCGGTGCCGATGGTTGCGTTAGAGCAACTTTTTCTTTATAAAGTTTTTACACAACTGCCATCAGCATACTATCAAAGAAAATATGGTTCAAAAGTGTTCTGTCATGAAAAGAAACATAGAAGATTCTTATGAAATAGATATGAACAAATCCCCGATGATAGTTTTCCTTACCTCCTTTTTGATGAAGACATTGTATTTCAGAAAGTGGAGCTTCTTTCACTTGTTTTTCCCCTCAAATGATGAGACGTGTGACATCATATGAACCTTCCACTGGGAGTTCTGGGTGTCTACTGGTATCGGAAGCAGCTACAGGATACAACATGCCGTTCTATCGGTGTAGCTCGATATCATGTAGCTTGTTTCACGTTGCGTTGACACAACAAGCGGCGTAAATGGGTTAAGGATGGAATGGGTGGGAATGATTTATGCCTTTTTCTTTTTGGCTACCTCCCTTGTAAGGGGGAAAGAGCCTTGGTATATGTACGTATGTATTGTTTTTTGTATATTTCTTGGGCAGTGGGCAAGATGCAGGGATGACTCATCCAGGGGGAGCCAAGATGAGAGGGAGGGAGGAAGGGAGGTGAATGGGAGTGGAGTATGTGGGGATGGAATGGATCTTATGCTTTGTTTTTTGGCTACCTCCCGTGTAAAGGGGAAAAAGCCATTGGTGTATGTATGAGGTGACAGATAGGGAGGTCGCTGATTAAATGAAGTGGCCTTGCTGTGGATGTACTGTGTCTTGCGACACTGCTTCTGGCCCAGGGTAGTGGGCAAAATGCAGGTATGACCTGTAATTCAGGAGGAACCAAGATAAGAGCAAGGGAGTGGAGTATATGGGGATGGAATGGGTGGGAGTGGATTTTATGCCTTTGTTTTTTTGGCTACCTCCCTTGTGATGATGTGGAAAAAGCCTTTGGTTGTATGTATTTTTTTCTTGCTCCCATTATTATCTTTTTCTGTATGAGGGGATGGAGAGGGGGGTTGCCAATAAAATGAAGTGGCCTTGCTTTGCACGAGCTGTGTCTTGCTGCATTATTTTGACCCAGGGCAGTGGGCAAGATGCCAGGATGACCTGTCATCCAGGAGGAGCCAAGAAAAGATGGAGGGAGGTGGGGTGAAAAGGAGTGGAGTACATGGGGATGAAATGTATGGGAGTGGATTCATGTTTTTGAGTTTGGCTACCTCCTTTGTAAGGGGGAAAAAGCCCTTGTGTATGTATGTACTATGGTAATGCAGACCTAGAATTTGGGATCTTAGGAACTTAGGAATGTTGCTGCTGGCTTTCTTTGGGTAATAAAACACATGTAAAGGTCCAACCATTTTCATTTAAGTCACAAGGGTTGACTAGACATGTTCAACTTTATTACGATAAAGTTGTCTAGTGGATGAACATAAGTACAAATAAAACAAAAAATACTGCTCGTAGGTGTTACACAGAACTTAACTAAATTATCAGTATAAAGTATTGAGAAACAGAGAGCAAGAGATACTATTCTAAATATTTTTTTCAACGACTTAAAACATCGTAATATCCCACACACGTGCCCAGTAAGTGATGTGGAGAGGAGCAGTGTGTTTTCTTCTGCCCTCTTAACCATCTGGCTCTTCCTTAGGACAAATATGTTTACCTACAATGCTGAATTAAATATCTGATTTATATAATTATGACACACTATTTACATACAAAGGCAATACTTGTATTCTTGTGTCTTAATAATGGGGTGTATTGGAGGGGGTTTCAATCTTGTTTCGTGACATAATACAAATCTATACCAAGTTCCAACATCAATCATGATGACTGGCGACTGCACAGGAATATAACATCTAAGCATATTCCTATTTTTTTTTCTTTTTTGAAACAAATCTAGCCTACTTTGTTTACTGACCACTTTCATGTCATTACAAAAGAGTCAGCATTGCATAAGGTGATGAAGACTCTACGATTAAATATTTTTGCACTGGGAAAAATCTTCATTCTAAAAATAAATAGAGGTCTCTTGTACACAAAGAATAATTTTATGTTTGTTGTATAGAGAAGGATATCATCACTATGTCACATTCTAGTTTCTGTTTCCTTGAACTACTTTTGAATGAGACACAAGTAGTAGAGATAAATGTAATGTGGCTGTTGGTGGTGAAGTCATCTGTTGTTGCAACAACTTTAAACTACGGCAGGAAGTACTTCAAGCTCTTAGTTGTGAGACTTGGAAGTAGTCTACTGTAACAGTGGATAGAAAAGTTGTCCAACAATAAGCTATTGCAATATGATGCATGAGAAGTGTAAGTACAGATATTTTGTCAAGATTCTAAGTACAATTTTGAATGTTCAATCCAGTGGGTATTCATACAGCATATGCTCATCTATCTTTCAATGGCTAATTTCGAAATCTCCTTTGGAAATCAATCTATCAATGTCAAGGTTTCTATAGCATATTTTCACTATGTACTTGTGTGGAGAAAAAAAAAAAAAAGGAATGTTAATAAGCAAGATGATATTACAGAAGTTGAGGGTTGGAAAGGGCCTACCATGGATTCCATTGTTTGATAGAAGATGAGTTGTCTGTCTACAAAGCCACATAAAAACTAACCATCAGTAGACCAATGGCCTGGGGGTACAAACCTTTTCATATTTCTTTAATAACAAATTTTCATAGTCTGACTCCATCCCTTATGCAAGGGTACACACTTGTCATGAACTACATCTTTGGCTGCTGGGTGCACTGGGGCTGTGGCGGAATGTTCGCGAATCTCTACCGTCGGGTTTACATGGCTTAATCTACAAGTAGAATTGATAACCACTGGGTGTACGGACGTCATCGTAAATGTCAACATCAAATTTTATACAGCAATAACACTAAAATAATAAAAATTATGGCCTAGGAAAATAACAACTGGCTCATTGCATAATACTTTGAAAATTATACACGGGTTGATGAAGACAGCAGCCACCAAGAATAAGTTATCATTGGGACTGGCTGCGAGTGCATCCACCAACAATCATAACTATTACACCTCTTGAACATTAGTCACATGAGAACAATGCAAGTGGGCACACACATTTGGATAAAACCATCTCACCTCTAAGGTTAGGTGTATGTGTATGTTCCATGTCATATCATATCATTAGTTACAGTGAGGTGTGGTGAAGAGTTCATGCCAGGAGGTGCTCGGTTACAACCGAGGCTGTCACTTATTTCTTTTGTATTGGAAAAAAAAATTTAGTCTTAGGGTTCCCATGACAGGTCAACAATGCCAAACAGTCAAACCGTTGACCTTTTTCAGGATATCTTGGGCCTGGTCAGGAAAATGAATGCCAGCCCACAGGAATCCTCAGAGAGAGAGGTGTAGCAGTTATGACCATTGGTGACTGTACTATATTGAACATCAGCTCATCTGATGACACCACCATATTAGATTATGTGTGTGTGTGACTTGTTTTTTTTTATTGTTTTTTTTTTTCTGGGAAAAAAATGTAGGGCATATTCTTAACCACTTCAGTATGTTGTGTTCATTATTACTCAGAGTAAAAGAGAATAAGTAATACAGCAGTGACTTAACATTTTATAATGTGAGTAGTGATGAATTGTACATATGGCAGCTGATCCTGTGCACGAGAATATGATTTGTGCTGAAGTGGTTAAAATAAAGTGGAACTAAATTAACAAGCTTGTCACCTATTTCCTGATATGCATCACTGACAAAAAGGTTTTCTGACTTCCAAATACAGTAAGCAACTACTACCAGTTCAACCATAAAACTGAAAACAAACTGCATATTTCAGATGTTGAATCCCTTTAAAACAATGGCATCTTACGAAGGGGGTGTGGAACCTACACCAGCAGGTGCACGGCTGTGGCTGAAGCCCTTACCTTTGCCCTACCTATGTGCTCGGGGGATTGTTGGAGCAGTAACGGTCACTGCTAGTGATTGGAAAGGAGTGCAGGATTTGAACCCACAACTAAGCAAATGCAATACCAGCATGCTTCTGATGACACCAGGGCACAAACAATGTCAAACAATTTTATTCTGCAAAGAAGACAATCAACCAATCCATCCATTGCCTCTGTGGGTCTCTCTTGCAACAGCCACCAGTTAGGAGCCATAGGTCACTGAGGAAGAAGTACTACATTGTTGTCTCAGGATTGTTAGTGTAGGGCTATGTAGGATGAAGAGTTTGATATCTTTTGTATGGTAATTGCATCTGGGGCAGTTTGAATCTGTGGCCAGCCCTATTCTGAGCTGGTGTTGTCTTGAGTGCTTGATGTGTCCTACACATAAGTGGGCTTATGTGGTTCTTAATTCTCTTGAGAGGGAACAGAACTGGATGGATCAGATGAGGCCTTCATTAGCTCTGGGTTGACTTTGATGCTTAAAAAACAACAACCGGCCAGAACAAATGCGGTGAAGAAAGGCTGAAGACACCTTTAGAGACATATACAGTAAACAAAATTTTTTCATGTCCTTAACCAATGACAATTTCAGTTCATCCCACCTTGCTCTAATGGAGTAAATTAATCAATAATATAAAATACTGCACTTCTGCTTTTAAAATTAGCATGAAAGATACACTGGTGCATATTAATTTTGATTCTAAAATTTCCTTTTTTCCTAAGGCCACAATGCAGGAGCAATTTCCAATATCCCATACAATACTAAGCTGTTACTTTAGGGTAGACTGTGAAACAAGTATAGAATATCTAACATGTATGTGTACTTGCGCTAAAGTAAATGACTTTTTTGCTAAACTCTGATTAGGGAGATGAGTTATTACACTATTATTATTTTTCGGGTGGGTGAAATTAATGATAAAAGAAAAAAAAAATCAAGATAGGATGTGGCAATGGTCAAAGAAATAGATAAGGAAAGAAGGGAAAAAAAAAAAATAGAAAAAATTAGGAAAAATCTTTGGGAGATAATAGGTGGGAATATAATATAATTGTGCATACTTTGGAGTTGCCAGACTGCAATAATGTGGTGAGAGATTGTCCAAAATGTGAATGTGGTACAAGGGAACTTAAAATAGAACAAACATATAATCATTATGTGGTCATTTTACAAATCCTCTTTGTTATCACTGCACCATAAATCTTTATATACAGTGTGTATATAATTATCAATGTATATATACATATACACCCATATCCTAAATGTATACATATATACATGTAATACATTTTTACACATATACTTCTCATAACATACCTAAAAAAAAATTATAACAATTCATCATTGAATAGTCTCAACACAAATATTGTTTTCACATTTGTGCCTTTCTCTCACATGATCACTGATGCTGTTGCCTTCTGTACTGTGGCTGATATATCTACATTGATTTGGCACTCTCCTAATTGGTTTTAATGTTCTCCAAATATTCCCTAGGCCATGGATTCATAACCCACATTCTCCTGCCCTTAGTATTTATGTGTTCTTTAGCCTCCTGAAGATTATCTAAACACTGAATTTAATCACTAAATATATGATAACTCCCAACAATTTTTGGTTTTTAGTTCCAACTGTGAAATTCAGAACCTCCCCCCCCATGGGGAGACCCACTGCCCCCTAAACAAAACCAGGCTTAAATATATATATATATACACCCTTGGTAAAAGCGTAAAAGCTAAACACTCACATATACAGATCAGAAATATAAATAATCTAAGCTGGCAGTAGAAAAGATAGAAGAATACGATGAATCTGGTTAATCAACACTAGAACGCCAAACTAGACACTTACACCTATGGTCTACAGATCTATAACAAACTAAATTACCGCTTTACTCTTGGCATATTTTCCCTAGCCCAATGTTCTGACTGTTGCCTAAACCTAAATAAATGAAATGTGGGACATTTTTTCTGTCTCTTGGTTCTCCCTCACATTACATAAAATGAAAATGGCAGCCTCTTCAAACAAAATGAGAACAAAAACCCCTTGCATATATAAATAATCCCATCACACGAGTAATCTGGACCCGTGTAGGTGGAAAAGAAGAAAAAACAAAAACTAAGACAAACAAGAAATAAAAAAAAAGTGCTTATGATCTAACAAAAAATAATAATTTAGGGAGACAGAGGAAAAAAAGGTTTAACAAATGATAATTTGTAGGAGGAAAAATATACAAACATTGTGATTTAACAAGAAATGATAATTGGTGGCATCTGAGATCAAGAAGTTGAAGTTCAGGATTTGCATCACGTTACTGTAGGAAAGCCACAGCGCTTGCCTCACAGAGGAAGAAAAAATTATTAAACATACATACTTTGTGTTTCCTGCATACTTGTGAGCTGATAGTTAACTGAAGATAAACATGTACATGATGAATCCTTCAGTTACAAATAGTTTCATTATCATGAGCAAACCGAGTTACACCGAAATGGAAAACAGATTTACATAATTTGTTCCTTTATGTGAATCCCTCTGCTTCCTGTTTATTATCTTGCCTAAATATCTCAACAGCTAACAGAAGACAAACTTGTATGTATATGCCAAAACCTTTGGTTTCAGACATTTTTGTCACAAAGTAAAACTCTTTTGATCCAAATTGCTTAGATCAAGGCCTATTCAGATGAACAAGTTATACCCCAAAAACTGGCCTTGATTTATTACAGAATTTTTTACAATAATAACCTGAAACTGAAATAATACTTATGATGCCTAATTTTTTTTCTTGATAACCAGAAAAATTGAACTGTCTTCATTCTGATTAAAGGAGTTTTACACAAACCAAATATGAACTGTGCTGGTATGAACTGCAATATTTACAAAATTAAATAATTCTACCTCAGGATAGCAAAAAAGTACATTTAGTAAACTTCTTGTACCTTGTTATGAAAATACATAAATACTATTAGAGATGTTTTGGTATTAGAGTTATCTACCAGTACATTATGCACAAAACATGTAGTAGATAAATCTTCCTGCTTCAAAATGGCTAAAGATTTTACTTAGAAATCTTATTTCTCAATCATTTAAATTTTAGCATTTCAAATTTTTAGCTCTTGGAATGGTGAAAATGTCATGTTGCAAACTATAAGGCAATATGGACAACATGTTTGTTTTAATTATGTGAAGTTGGGAAAAAAGTAAAAAGTATATGTGTATATGTGTATATATATATATATATATATATATATATATATATATATATATATATATATATATATATATATATATATATATAATATATATATATATATATCCCGTCATGTGAAATGAAATGGTACTGGGTACAAACAACATATCTACAGTTATGCATGAAAGCTTCAGCAATTATTTACATCACCAGACTTTGAGTTCCAATACTTTTCTTGCTTCTTTTGCTTATCGTTATTTTTTCATGAATATATATACATTTTTGCTGTTATTGACTACACAAAATAATCTGGGTGTTTATCATTTCCCCCTACTTCACTCTACTTATCAAGGAAAGGTCTGAAAATTTGTTGGGGGAATATATCTGGTTGTTCACATGTACGGGACCAATGACTGGTATGTGCATGTGGTCCTGCTAGATGGACGTCAGAGAGAATCATCTCCCTGCCACTTATCCTTGAAACCCTTCAACTTCCTCACTTCCATCTGGAGGTGCAGCCCTGAGGGGCTGACACTTGGTGTCTGGCCCAGGGTCTCGATTAACTTTGACTCTATGTGACATAGAAATGGTCTCACACTAATACAACACTGACATCGGTTTAAAGTTTCTTCCCATAGAGACCTATGGGTGGGCCTGAGGACCAAATTAGGCTGCTGCATAGCTACAGATTTCTAGTCATTGTAACTCAGGAGACAGGAACTAATGCACATTCATATCTTCACGACCCAAAATTCTACTGTTGTAATCTTTTAAATCCAAAAACAATAAATCAACAATACTACAGTCAAGGCCCTCAGCAGGCAGTGTGTTTCTCTGAAAAAATGATCGCAACCTAAGTGATAAAATCCTAAACATAACCATGGCAAGACATCAACTTTAATCATGACCACAGCTTGGTGGTAACATACAGAAACATAGCTTAGTAGTCAAATTCTCACTTCTAACCCATTCATGGAGTTACATACTTATCAACTGATTACTGTTTTATTTTATTTTTCTAGATGGGTGTCAAATGAGTCTATTACACTGAAGGAAAGACCTGTGACGGGTAAAGGTCTTATTGCTCAAAACCTTTAAACTAGGGTCTGCCTCTCAAGTAAATCAAATTGTCTGGTTTTGGCAAGAACAATATCTATGAATTTTGCATCTAAGCAGAAGTGAAATGAACGGCATAACCGCTGGAAGCCACTTGACAATGCTTCCACTCGACTATATTTATCTTATCCACTTCTATTGCACAGTTCAAAGCAATGATTCAACCAATCACACACACACACACACACACACACAACACACACACACAAAAATAATAATAATGATGATAATAATAATAATAACAATAATAATAATAAAAAAATATATATATGAAAAAAATAATAATAATAAAAGAATAATAATAATAATAAAAAATAAAAATAAAATAAAAGCAAGTGAAATAACAGCTCACACTAAACAAATGGCAAACTACCACCAAGGCAGTGAAAAGGTACATTGTGTGTAAGTAGATATTTACTAGGTCATTCTTTGCTGAACACAATTCAGCGAAATCTTGTGAAAATTCTGGTCACATGCAACAAGTGTGACAGTGGTATTGTGTGTGCTAATACCTTTTTTTTTTTTTCTCATCTTTGGTCATGGATGTCCTCCCACCTCCCTTTTGAAATGGCAGTGACTGATTGGCATTACTTTTCCAAATATTCTACTAAATAATAGTCAACTATTAAACTGGAAATATATTATAAGAAACAGTGTGCAAGGTTAGTTAGGCTGGCTATTTGCAAACCTATATTCTTGGGGTGGGGGATGCTGGTGGTGGTGGTGATGGTGGTGGTGGTGTGGTGGTGGTGTGTGTGTGTGTGTGTGTGTGTGTGTGTGTATTTACCTAGTTGTGTCTTACAAAAAGGGGAGCTATGCTCGTGGTGTCCCGTCTCTGTATCTTGCAATGTTTAATTCAAGTATGGTTTTTGCATGCACTATTGTTTCATCTAGTTTGTTCTATACATCCACCACTCCATGGGGAAAGCTGTTCTTTTTCAGGTCTCTTCTATAACTGTCCTTTTGAGAGAGAGAGGGAGAGTGTGTGAGTGTGTCTGTGTGAAGGGGGGAGAGAAGAAAACAAATTGGAAATATAAAGGATAATCTACAAATGTTGGATATAAATATCTACAACACTGAGAAATTATGGCAAAACACAGCAAAGAAGCTCTTAACAAAAACATCCAGCATACAAGAGATTGTGGGTATACAATCAACATGCCCTTATTAAAGTGTTCTTTTTTTCAGCAACTTGTTTACTCCGTTTTCAAATTAAATCCCTTTCTGTATTTTTCTTCTAGAACGAGTCAAGGCGTCCCTCCAGTTGGCTAACCTTACAAAGGGGAAAGGGCTGTTTATAAGTAGCAGAGGGAACTATGCTGATGTTCACACCCACACATCCCTTCTAAATGAAGACTGGGTCTGAAGTTGCAACTAAAAATTAGGAACCTAGTTCTACATCAAGTCCTTCTTTGTTTTGACCATCACCCAATCTGTTGCCCCAGGTCTCTCTTAACCCGCATGACTCCTTCCTCATTTGGAGCTTGTGACACTAAACCAATACAAAAGAGAGAGATAGAGAGAGAGAGAGAGATAGAGAGAGAGAGATATAGAGAGAGAGAGATATAGAGAGAGAGAGATATAGAGAGAGAGATATAGAGAGAGAGAGATATAGAGAGAGAGAGATATAGAGAGAGAGATATAGAGAGAGAGAGAGATATAGAGAGAGAGAGAGATATAGAGAGAGAGAGAGAGATATAGAGAGAGAGATAGAGAGAGAGAGAGAGATATAGAGAGATAGAGAGAGAGAGAGAGAGAGAGAGAGAGAGAGATAGAGAGAGAGAGATAGAGAGAGAGAGATATAGAGAGAGAGATAGAGAGAGAGAGAGAGAGAGAGAAATAGAAAATGGGTGAGGATGGGGTGGAGTGATTACGACTCATAATATGCAAAAAGGCCATACATGAGGTGGGTAAAAAGGAACCATAAAGCTGTCATACCTGTTGAGTAACTGGAAGGAAGTCTTACATAAGCACACACATCTGCATGAAGAGCTACCTCTGGCAGCCCAGGCCAATAACATTCCACTGAGAAATGATTACATCAATATCTATGCTTTTCTGCTACAGGTGGTCTAGTCCACTTCCAATCTCATCTAACTATCAGGAGCTTCTTAATCATCTTTCTTAATGTCTACGTAGTCTTGCTCAAGACTGAAGGAGAAGGGGGGAAAAATATAAATACGCACTCCCTTCTTCATCATTAGCATTTATCACTCCCATACTGCCTCTGAATGAATATGAGTGCATCTCGTCACCTAATCTTGGCACACGCCAGGAAACCAGTTTCCGACCACTAAAACTGCTACAGGTACACATATCAGGACTCTGAATGAGAAGTTAACATGCACACACTCCAACACCTTCAAAAATGATCTGTCCCTTTATTAAAGGTCCAGATGAAAAAATAAGAAAGTTGTGCCAAAACACATTACTTACACAAATATTTAGGAATTTATATGTAATGTCACTAATTATCCAGAAAAGCCACAGTGAAGAGGTTTTGGAGAATATCAAGGCCCTATCATAGGAAGTTTCATGGGGCTGTGTTCTCTGCTTGTGAGTACTGTGCCCAATGCCTCCAGCAGTTTCACTGGACCTACGCTCCAATGCATAACTGCATCACTACAAGTGATTTGTCACCTACTTAACTAATTACATGTACCGGAACTTTTTAATACAGTCGTTACCGAGGTCAACAATGATAACGTGTCCATCCACTGTTGTGGCTAGACCAGATGGTCTCTTCAATTTAGCTTCCTTTGAGTCTATTGTAAATATGAGAGATCCAAGGGTAAAGTCAAACACTTGAATACAGGAGTTGTTGCGTTCTTGTCTTGTGGCCAGAAGAAGTCCTTTGGGGTCCAAGAATAGTCCACCATATGTGCCTCGTGGAGACTTGCCTAAAAAGAATGGAGCAAAACCTTTAATTGCCTTTTTCATAAGTATATATATATATATATATATTTGTGTATTTCGGCAGCAATCTTTCTCTGATGCATGTAGTGTTAAATGCGACGGAAATCTCAGCGTTGATAATCTTTTTCTTTAGACTTTCAATTCTTCGAAAGAGGCGTTTCTCATCCTTACTTATGGAATATAGGAATTCTCCGAAAGTGTAGGGCATGGAGACGAATAAAGTCGATTCTATTATTTACTGACAGGACGTCTCGTAACTCTTGTTACATTTTCAACTGAATACAGTGGTTCTGGTACATGGTTATAAATGCAAAAACTAACATTGGGAAAGGTCTATACAATTTTGCTCCCAACGGAGTGCCATGTACCCAAATGTCCAGCAAAATTGTATAGACCTTTCCCAATGTTAGTTTTTGCATTTATAACCATGTACCAGAACCACTGTATTCAGTTGAAAATGTAACAAGAGTTACGAAACGTCCTGTCAGTAAATAATAGAATCGACTTTATTCGTCTCCATGCCCTACACTTTCGGAGAATTCCTATATTCCTTAAGTAAGGATGAGAAACGCCTCTTTCGAAGAATTGAAAGTCTAAAGAAAAAGATTATCAACGCTGAGATTTCCGTCGCATATATATATATATATATATATATATGCAAAGTAGACCACTTGGAAAAAAGAAACTAACGAAGCAGAGCGCTTTCGTATATTACATCTTCAGTGCACTGAAGATTTAATATACGAAAGCGCTCTGCTTCGTTAGTTTCTTTTTTCCAAGTGGTCTACTTTGCATAAGTGAACACACGTACCCGTGTTCTTATTAGCATATATATATATATATATATATATATATATATATATATATATATGTACATATACATACATACATATACATATATACATACATATACATATATACATACATATATATATATATATATATAAATAGAATAAATAAAAAATACATGTAAACATACAGTAAACCCTCAATATAAAAAACAAACATGGAGGAATGGTGGGTCACTAATGATGAAAATTTGCTATATCCAGAGGTTGTTAATTATGATTTAACAACCAGTTCATTATTAATGAGGCTTCCTCTTGTCTCTCCCCCTCCCCACTCCCTCTTGCTCATTATATTCACATCAGTTAATAACAAATGTTTCTTGCACTGTACAATACTATCCTCATCTAAATGTAATGAAAAAGGATGTGTATACTTTTAATTTCCCATGTGTGTATTTACCTAATTGTATGTATTTACCTAATTGTAGTATACAGGAAAGGGGCAATGTTTGTTGGGTCCGGTCTCTTTATTCTCCAATTTTCTAAAATATCTAGACTCAAATCCATGTACAGTTCCAATTAATCTATATCTTTGATGTCCAATTATCATATTTAGATTTGAACTCGTGTACTGTTTGAGCTTGGGCTACATCACCTAAGCTATTCCATATATTTATACACTGACTTTGACATTCCCCAGGAGAGTCATGGAATTTGATGCCATCTGCAATACAGCTAATTGTCTTGGCTTGTCTGACAATGAAGTTGCTGCCTTAGTTTCTGCCACCGTTAAAGTTGGTGGGGCTGATCTGAACAAGTTAATAATTTCTAGATCAACGACATGTCATAATAGTGCTGTCCAGGTACAACATCAGCCAGAGCTACTTGGAGAAGTTCAGTGAGGACCCTCCCCAGTTTGCTGCTCTACACTGTGATGGAAAGATGCTCAGAGACATCCTGGGTAGTGAACCTGGGACCACCTCAGAGACTTTAGCTGTGCTTGTGTCTGGACCACCTGTTTATCCTAAGGGGAAGTTACTAAGAATACTTATCATTGACAGCTCAACAGGCACAGCTCAAGTTGAAGTATCAATGGACTTCCTGGAGACATGGGGGCTATCAGGTGTCATAACTGCCCTTGTTTTTGACACTACTTCCAGTAACAGTGGAGTACACAGGGGAGCTGCCAAACTGTTTGAAGAAAAGCTGAGCACTAAGGTGTTTTACCTGGCATGCAGACATCACATCCTGGAAGTGCTAGTTCGAGAGCAGTCTGGAAAAAGCTGTTTGGCAAGGTGAAGAGTCTAATCCCTGGTTCAGACACTTCAAGGATGTGTGGGGAAAACTGACAACAGACACTCCTAAAACCCTAATGATCAGAAGCAAATGGCTCAGGGAAGAACTTCATGACATCCACACATCTGAGAAGCCACCGAGAGCTGACTACAAGGAAATGGGTGAGCTCTTAGTGATTGTTCTTGGAGGCACACCTCCCTGTGGGATTCACTGGAGTCGACCAGGGGCCATTCACCAGGCCAGATGGATGGCCAGGAACTTGTATTCCATGAAGATGCTGATGTTTTGTGACCAGCTTGAGTATGATGAAGAGACTGTTGCAAAGCTGGAATGACTCAACATCTTCCTGGTGCTGTTCTACACACTAATGTGGATGATGTCAACATTTACTGCAGATGCTCCTGTGAACGATCTTCAGCTCATCCAAGACATGTTGAGGTACAAGAGATCAGACCCAGAGGTTGCTGAAGCAGTTCTTCAGAAGATGGAAAATCACAAGTGGTACTTGACACAGGAGGCCGTGCCATTCGCGCTCTTCAGCAGCAGGCTGAGTGACAAGCAGAAACAGGACATTGCTGCTCAGCTGCATGCCACTCAGAAGCCAGACAGCTTCAGAAGGGGAAAACCTGTGTTTCAGAAGGTAACAGCCAAGACCACACTAGTAGATCTCATTGACCTGGAATCCCACCTTCTGTTAGACATCTTAGCATTGGACATGACTGGCTCCTGGATCAGTTTGAATCATGGCCAGAAAAGGAGGACAAGAAAGTCTTGGGATATGTGAGAAACCTCAGAGCAATGAATGATACTGCTGATTATTTTGGTAGTTTCAGTTGATGGGTTGACTTGTTGCAAAATTGCACTTTCCACTTTGTATATGTCAAATGTAGGGAATTTTGTTATTTTTCTGTAAATATTATAAATAACATGCCATTTTTTTTTGTACAAAGTTAATCAGATTGTACACATTCAAAAGAACATTAAAAATTATTTCATTTGATAACTATTTTGTTGTTCTATCTTGCTCCATGCAAAAACCATGTCAATGTCTCCAGGTCAGTAAAAAAGTTGAGATTCTCAACAATTTCATATCTATTAAAAGTCACGGGGAAAATTAATCAATTCTGATGATTGATATATGATCCTGCTCATTCAATTGGTACCTAATTTGTTGCTCTATCTTGGATCCATAAAAAATTGTACCACAAAATATGCTTAGAAATGCCTCAAAATTGCCCCTTTTGGTAACATAGAAAGAAAAAACTTCAGCCTCCATGATGTAATGCTTCCATACATCCTATATAAAAATGGATGTGACTTTTTGCTTTTTCAGGTCAAAAATCATTGGAAAAAGTACAGTAACATATGAAAATATGAAAAAGTTATTTTTTGAACAGATCTACTCATAGTCCTGCCTGGATGCTGTCGTTGGTTACTGGTAGGCTGCAGGTATTTTGTTAGTGAAATCAGTGGCAACTGACTGATGGATTGATCCACTTTAAGGAGAATGCATGTTTCAGTAACTACTCTGCATCCTCTGAAACTTCAACAGTCAGTAACTTGCAAATCTATGGGTTGTTCAACCCAGACTTCTACAACACTGTTTACAGGTCACAACAAAGTACAGGCATATAACTGGTAGTGGCATAACTTCCATGTAATGATGAGATTTTGATGAATCTGTAAGAAAGAATGTTGAGAGCAGAAGCAGATGAAGTGAACTTGGGAGGAAGACCAAGAATGAGGTTGTGGAGCAAGGAAGTGTGTGCAAATGATAGGAGGGAATAGAGGGAGAATGTGAACATAGCATGGATGTTCTTGAGGTTACTGTATAATGAATAGGTGGGGGTAAACCAAAATGGCCATCAGGTCCCATTGTAGAAGTGCTATAACTTGCTGCATTGCCTTCTACCTTCCCTTCTTTTAAGGGGAATGGTTTTTTGGTGTACACGTATGTGTAGATATTAATTTTATTCTAGCTAATGGTCATGTTATTCCATTAATCTTATGGAAAGGGGGGGGGATCTGAGAGGACTAAACTCTGTATCTATCAGTTATGTATTTACCTATTTACCCAATTGGCTCCTTCCCCCTGCTTTCCTTATAAGGGGAAGAAGTCTATTGGAATAAATATACAGTATTTACCTAGTTATATGTTTACAGGGATGATCCTTCATCCACAAGGAGCTAAGATGATAATAGGGAAAACATACAGGTTTTAGACGGGTGTGGGATGGATGCACGCCTTGGCTGGTCACCTTTCTTTACAAGGGGGAAGAGTTGTTTTGGTATATGTATGTATTTTACATACACCTGCTCTACTCTTTGGCTCCTTTATCTTATGCTTTACTTCTCTATACTTTGTACCTCTTATATGATTCTCTCGTCCTAATTTGTAACCAATCTATGAAAGTCTGCTTCTCTTCTACACTCTTCTTTGCTTCCTCATCCCACCACTCACTACCTTTCCTTCTATTTCCTCCTATCCTCCTTGTTCCACACACCATCTTTGCACACCTTATGACTCCCTCTTTGAACCATCCCCATTCCTCCTCCACTCCTAGTTCTACTATATCCTTCACTCCCTCCCACTCCTCTCTCAGCTTCTTTTTATACTCCTTCTCCTTTTCTTTCTCATTTAAGCAGTTCACTCTAAGCACCTCCCTACCTTTGGCCCTTTTCCTCTTTCTCCACCTATTCTCCACTCTCAACTTACCTTCCATCAAAAACTGAACTGGATATTCCCCTACTCTCTCCCCTTAGAACATGTAACATCCACTATATAGTCCATTAATACCCTATCTACCTTCCTTCCATCCACCACCCTCTCCCATGTGTATTTATGCTTGACTTTCTTCTGAAATACTGTATTTGCTATCATGAACTCTCTTTCAAGACACATCTCCATCAACTCTCCACTACAATTTTTTCCTGGAGCTCCATACTTCCCAATCACTTTGTCTATTGGTTCATTTCCTAACCTAGCATTAAGGTCTCCCAATACAACTACATTGACATTTCTCTCTAATCCCTCTATGCACTCATTTAAATCTATCCAAAAAGCCTCCCTTTCCTCTACACTCTTCTCATTACCAGGCCCATATGCACTTACAAAAACTCACAACTCCCTTCCCAGCTTCACCTTTATCCACATTAACCTTGAAGAAACCTCCTTCCACTCCACTACACGCTTACCTATCTCTTCACTTACTAGTATAGCCACCCCTTCTCTCCCTCATCCTCTCTTCACTCCTGAGAACCTCCCAACTACACTCCCAAACTCAATGCCAACACATCCATCTTTCTTCTCACAAATATACTGCCTATCTCTTCCCTTTTACTCCCATCTGTACCACATCCATGCACATTTAAAGACCCAAACCTTAGGGTACTGGTTGGAAAACTCCTAGACCCTGTTATGCCTTTACTTTTTTTAGGAATGTCCCCTTTGGGGCTACAGGTAGCAGGATTCCTAGTCCTATCCCCGTCCTGTTTTTGTCGCCTTGTACGACTCAAGTGGGAATATTTGGTGGCAGCATTATTTCCCCCCACCACAGGATAGGAATCTGGGAATGGGAATGGAATAGGGAATAGGAATGGGAATGGAATGGGAATAGGAATCTGGGAATGGATGCTAAGAGGAGACTGTATGAAGGAGTGATTGTGCCAACAGCACTGTATGGAGCAGAAACATGGAACATGAGAGAGGAAGAGAGAAGGAACTTGAATGTGTTTGAGATGAAGTGTCTGAGAAGTATGATGGGGGTTACTAGACTAGATAGAGTGAGAAATGAGGAAGTGAGGAGGAGAACAGGGGTGGAAAGGGAGCTGGGAGATAGGGTGGATGAAAGAGTATTAGGATGGTTTGGACACATGGAAAGAATGAGTGAAGAAAGACTAGTAAAGGAGGTATGGAAGGCAGATGTGGAGGGAGTGAACATGAGGGGACGTCCTAGGATGAGATGGATGGATGGGGTGAAGGAGGCTTTGGGGAAGAGGGGAATGTCGGTTGAGGAAGGACGGGAGAGGACAGAAGACAGGGGTGAATGGAGAATGGTTGTATATGGAAAATGTTGTGATGCATGAGGTGGATTGGACGGGGGAATGGGGGTGAGGTAGTGTGTGTGAGCAAAAATTTTGACGCAGCCTGAAAGGATTTCTCCCCGTCCTCTCCTTTATATGGGGAGATGGAGAGGGGGGGTCGCCGATTTAATGAAGCGGCCTTGCTGTGGATGTGCTGTGTCCTGCGTCACTGCTTCTGACCCAGGGCAGTGGACAGGGTGCAGGGATGACCCGTCATCTAGGAGGTGCTAAGATGGGAGGGAGGGTGGAGGGGTGTGGAGTGTTTTCGGGGTTGAAATGGGTGGGAATGTTTTTGTGCCTTGTCCTTTTTGGCTACCCCCCCTGGTAAGGGGGAAAAAAGCCTTGGTATATGTATGTATGTATGTACCACAGGATAGACTAAAAAAGGAAATGAATATTCAGAGAAATGGTACAAGACAGTAACAAGAGGGACAGTCAAAGTATAATTAAAGTGTCATCATTTCTCTATGATCAGAAATTCCCTCTATCACTGACAAAATGATGTGTGGCTCTGATCTGTAAGGGCACCCTATATGGACCTTAAAGTATCAGCTGCATGCTACTTTGCCACAATAACATGCAGCCAATACCCCAGACATAGTTGGTTAATACATACTGTTAGTTACATACATACACATACATATACCAAGGCTTTTCCCCCCTTACCAGGGGGGTAGCCGAAAAGAAAAAGGCATAAAATCATTCCCACCCATTCCATCCCTGAATACACTCCACACCCCTCCACCCTCCCTCTCATCTTACACCTCCTGAATGACGGGTCATCCCTGCACCTTGTCCACTGCCCTGGGTCACAAGCAGTGTTGCAAGACACAGCACATCCACAGCAAGGCCGCTTCATTAAATCAGCGACCCCCCCTCTCCGTCCCCCCATTGCATAAAATGAGAAGGCGGGGAGAAATCCCTTCGGGCTGTGTCAAATTTTGCTCACACATACTACCTCACCCCCCATTCCACCTCATGCTATCACAACATCATCCATATACAACCATTCTCCATTCACCCCTGTCTTCTGTCCTCTCCCGTCCTTCCTCAACCGACATTCCCCTCTTCCCCAAAGCCCCCTTCACCCCATCCATCCACCTCATCCTAGGACGTCCCCTCATGTTCACTCCCTCCACATCTGCCTTCCACACCTCTTTTACTAGTCTTTCTTCACTCATTCTTACCATGTGTCCAAACCATCCTAATATTCTTTCATCAACCCTATCTCCCAGCTCCTTTTCCATCCCTGTTCTCCTCCTCACCTCCTCATTTCTCACTCTATCTAGCCTAGTAAACCCCATCATACTTCTCAGACACCTCATCTCAAACACATTCAAACTCCTTCTCTCTTCTTCTCTTATGTTCCATGTTTCTGCCCCATACAGTGCTGTTGGCACAATCACTCCTTCATACAGTCTCCTCTTAGCATCCATTCCCAAATGTCTATTCCTCATTACACTCTTTAATCCACCAAGGCATTTACTCACTTCTCTCAATCTACATTCTACCTCCACTTTCACTCCACCTTTCCCTGCCACATTTGCACCCAAGTATCTAAAACTATCCACTTCCTCCAGTTGCTTTCCCTTAATGCTCACTTCCAGTCTACTGCCATTTTCACCCCTTGTACATCTCATCACCTTACTTTTACCCACACAGCTTAAATTTATCCACACAGCTTAAATTTATCCACAACAATACAAGTTGCAGTTAACCTTCAACTTCAAAAGAAATATAGTAAATAACTTTCCTTTAATCTAAAAGAAGTAGTGACTATAACTTACCCTTAGCTTCAAAGATTGTTCTTTGGTACTGCCCTTCCGGTGAGAATACTTGGATGCGAGAATCTGCGATGATAACCTCATTATCTGGTCCCGTGGAAAGTGCTGATATGGAGCCAATCTGGCCAGGCTTGTTGCCCCTTGTACCCCACTTCCTCAACAGCTTTCCACCAGGTAAGAACACAAAGATACTGTTGCTAGCATTGTCAGCAACAAGAATTTCACCTTCACTGTTGACGGCAAGGGTTGTCGGTTCCTCTAACTGTTCGTGGGTGAACTGTGAGAGCAGCTGACCCGATGAAGTCACTTCCGTTATAGTTTTTTTCCTCCAATTGACAAATACAAGTGATCCCGTGGGTGTGCGTGTAATCCCTGTGACACTCCGTCCTTCTAATGCATCACCTACAATGTGCTGAACTTCTTTCAAATGTGGGCTTAGTACCTTAATGCGTGAATTTCCTGTATCTGCCACGTACACAAACTCGTTTTCATCAATACAGAGTCCGACAGGCTGTAAGAACTGGTCTTTACCTGACCCTTTTGATCCATACACAATATCTGGATTATGCTCGTCTAGCACCTCGACAACTAATGGGCTATCTTTGATCGCTCTACCAAATATACTCACTGACACTTTATGATTTCCTGCAGAAGAAGGAGTGAAAAAGACCGAATATGACCCGTCTTCATTGTCAATCACCTGAGTTTCCGTTGCTTCACCATTTGCTTCCTCCTCCACCTCTGCATCTACAGGGTCACCCCCAATGAGCTGGTTCTCCCCATCATAATCCACTGTATGCACTACCACCTCACTACGTAGATGTGTCATGGCTTTCTTGGCCTTCATGTAACACAGGCTCGGGAAGGTCTTGCTCGTCACCACCTTCCCATAGTCTTGGATTGTTCTCTGGATGTCCTCGAATGCTTCATTGTGCTTACTTTCAAACTTAAGGAATGCATTTTCTCGAGGTTCAATCAGTGTGGACACAGAATCGATCTTGGTGTTGAGATGTGCAATTTTCTTTGTGATATTACGAACTTCCACCTGATACTGCAGACCGTCACACTCCTGTTGGACCTTTCTCCGCTCACTCTCAATGATGTCTAGTTGGTCCTGTAACAAGTTTAAGACAACTCACTTATATGAAATTAATCTTATATATTTTTTTCAAAATAGAAACTTATCCAAAGAAAATCCAAGATTAATGTTAACTCTATTTACTTGATACTATCTTCAAGATTTTGTTTCTGCAACTACATGGCAATTTTGCCAAGATGAAGGGCAAACTCAAGACTCAACAGGGTCTTGATTTTTTGAGACCCTTTTCAGGAAAGGAGGGAAGGAAGGAGGGAGGGAGAGAGAGGAGAGAGAGAGATCACTTTACTCTGACAAAGTGGTAATATAATTCTAAAGTATGAAAAATCCATTTAACCACTTCGGTATAATGACGCCTATGTAGGCGTCATGAGGTGTGAATGGGACACGAGGATGCCAGCATCAGCGTCTTGATTATATATATATATATATATATATTTTTTGTAGTTGCACATGAGTTACCCCCATATTCTGTGCACTGGTTTGAACACATTTTGTGTGTTTATTATTACTCAGAGTGAAAGAGAGTGAGTAATGCAGCAGTGACTTTATATTTCATAATACAAGTAGTGTGTTGCATCATAGTTTGGTAGCCGATGCTGCACACAAGAATTTGACTCATACTGAAGTGGTTAAGAAACATTTACAAAACATTAATTTCTTGATAAATTTTTCTATAATAACACCAATGTTAATAATTCATTATCTGCCTTTACCAGATTCTATTATAACTGATGCTAGATGATTCTATTCCTCTACAGGGGGTAGGGGGAGGGCAGACTTGGGGCAGTAGACAATCTCCATCTACCAATACTCCAATTGGGAACAAATTTGTCTCTCAATTAAATCAAATCACTTACTATTAACCAGAATAAAATATGTGTATATATAAAAAAAAAAAAAAAAAAATCCAGTTGTCAAGAAGTTAAAGGAACAGAAACTGTCCTTACGGTCAAAACTTTCTTCTTTTCATCACGGAGTTTCTTCACAGAATTGATGACAGCCGTTCTCCTCTCTTCAATGATGTCTATAATGCCCTGGAAAGCCCTGTTGACATCCTCAAAGGTGGAATCGACAGCATGGTCCAGCTGGTGAATCTCATGAGTGACTGCGTCGCTGGCTTCGTTCAGCTATCGTGGAAAAATAACAATAACAATATTAATAATAATAATATTCTATCTATCTATAGACCAATAGGCTTCTTCTCCCTTGGCAGGAATATAGCCAGGGCATACTGAAGGAGTGAAGACAGGAGTTTTGACTTCATGTGTATTACGAGTGGCAAACTGCTGTTGATACAACTGCCAACATGAGGAGTTAATTGAGACATCCAACATGTGGTGTCGGAGGCCCTGACTACCCTTCACAGTGCTACCAACATTGTTGACATAAACACATATGGTATGTAGAAAAAAAATTTAGTGCTGAGAATACAAGGCCCACTTTCTATCAAGCGGGCTAAAGTAGTACAAACCTTAGAGTAACATTCGTTGGCCTTGTAGCAGAGAATCTCGGACATCCGTTTGATGGCTATGGAGAGAGGGATGACTGTGTGCTGGTAGCTGGCAGCTGTTCCCTGATGAGATCCGCTGCTACACACAGTGCAGAAGACCAGGTCACAAGACTCGCAGAACAACAACTCCTGCAAAATGAAAACGAGTCACACCTAACCCCTCAACCATGTTAAACTGGTCCTAGTGTGGCAGTTTCTGCATTGTGGGACCACTCCCCAACCAAAATGGGAACCAAGCAGCTACAGCACACCTCTGCCACTGGTTCTTATGTAGGGAATACTGATCCCTGGGAACAGTTTTGGTTACCTGGGCAAATACCACAAGCCTTTTTACAAGAATTCACCTTCACATTTCACATTTTTTTCTGCACTGGGGGGGGCGACTCTCCTGTAATCATCCCTTTTCTCTTATTATTAACCAGAGATGTAGAGAGCAATCCTGGGCCCACCACAACATACACATGTCCAACATGCTCTAAACCCATCACCTTGAGCCAACGGACAAAGGGTTCAGTTCAGTGCAACTTGTGCAAAAACTGGGCCCACCTCACTTACACAACACTTGCTGACATAAACCAATACACCTGGATCTGTTCTATTTGCACACCCATAACCTCACTCCCACCCTCAGCCTGCATCCATGCCCACACCCCTACTATCCACTTTCCCCCTGCCCTCCTCCCCAAACACTCCTCTTCCTCTTTCTGACCCTGATCCTAATCCTCCCCCACCAGTATGCCTACCCTGTACAGCAACCTACAACATGTACAGGACACACAAGAACAACATCTTACAACATAACATTGACGGCATTAACACAATTATTAATTCAAACAACACAACATACATATTACCATCATACAAGAAACAAAACCATAACACTCCCAAAAAACACTCACACTTCATAATTTCACATCAGACAAGACTGGACTGATTGGCAATGGTGGAGGACTCACCACCCTGATCCACCTATCCATCTGTTTTATGAACACAAGTGCCACCATTAAAACCCTACTCCTTACCACAGACATCACTGGAACCCAATCAATCCAAATTCGAACAGATAACAAATCCACAATTACAATAGTTAACATGTACACTACCCATCCTCCTCCACAATTCTGAACAACTTTACACCCAACCTCAACCAATATGCCACAATCTCCAACCTTATTCTAGGAGGTGACTTCAATGCCAAGTCATCGGCCTTGTATGTCAACCATCCTGACACAGACACATGGTTTGATCTGCTAACACAACTTGACTCACTGACCACCATGAACAACATCCATAATCACACACATATTCCCCATCAAGCCCTCTACACCCCCTCCTCTCCTGATATAAACTTCTGTTCCCCGTCTAATTCTAACAACTTCATTGAACATGGTCAGAGCATTGGATCTGACCACCTTCTAATCATCACCACTAAACATGATACACCCCAGTTGGCTACAGACACACATACATACATATACCAAAGGCTTTTTCCCCTTTATAAGGGAGGTAGCCAAAAAACAAAGGCATAAAAACCATTCCCACCCATTCCATCCCCAACATACTCCACTCACCTCCCTCTTATCTTATTGTGTTTATGTATGTCTTGTTGTCTTCTGAGGCCTTGGATTTCAGGTGTGAAGTATGGGTTGTATGATTTTCTGTTGCCTCTGGGGATGTATTTCTTGTCTATTTTGTATGGTTGTATTGAAGGTGTGCACAGCAGTGTTTATGTCTATGACTGGTGTAATGTTTTGTGTCTCAAATTATTATTCTGTCTCTTCAATGAAAACTCAGTTTGCTCACTTTTAATCAATGTATGCATGTATATGCATGTATGTGCAAAAACCATAAAAGAATTTAAGAACAAACTAAATGCTGAAAGATATAAAGATGGGTCACTACGAGCATAGCTCCCTTCCTGTGAAATACAACTAGGTAAAGGTAAAATACAGAGAAGCCATCATACCCCTCACCCTGATGACCAGCACATCATTTGACATAAGAAAAAATTCCTCACAGACCCATGCTACACACTCTTCATAGACAGCCGAAGGAAACATATAATCCATAACCTCAAGCACTCATCTGCCTGTGGCCCTGACAACATAAGTAACATCCACCTAAAACGCCTTGGACCACATGGTATACACTCACCAATGTTGAAAAGTACATCTATTCACACAACACTATACCCAACATCTGGAAGCATGGTAAAATAATCATCATCCCCAAACCTAAAAAAAGACTCAACAGTTCCAGCATCACAACACCCAATCACCCTTTTCTGCACCCTCTAAAGTCATAAAACGCCTCATACTACAAATTGTCACACCACATACCCCTGTTGCTGAATCAGAACACATTTTTAGACCACTACACTCCACAAACACTCTTCTGATAAACTTCACACAAACATTTTTTGATGGCATCAATTCAGATAAGCCCCCACACAGCAGAAAAGCTTTAGATGCCATCCCCCATCACAATCTCACAAACATGCGCAATAATATCAAAAGATGGTAGAAATGCCTGTGTCATACAATAGCCAGTCATCACACACAAGAAACTTCAAGAACAGAGTACCACAGGGCTCAATTCTACCCCTCACACTCTTAAATCTATACATGCATAATATACCCACACCTAACACCTCAGAAACACAAATCTCTTCTTACGCAGATGATATAACTATTACATGCACACACTAACTCAGACAAAGCTGCAGAAATACTACAACCATACCTCAATACATGGTTCAGCAAAAACAGACTCAAAATAGTGCCAACCAAACCTACAGCCACACTTCTCACCAATTGTACAATGGAACACAAATACATACCATGCCTCTTTATCAACAACACTTATAACCACATACATATACACCTAAGATTCTTAGAACAGCATACACATCCATGTCATTCAAAATACACATCACAAACATAAGGACTAAATGCACACCTTGATTTAATGTGCTTAAATCAATTGCAGGAACAACATTTGGATATAACAAAGAAACTATTACTACAGTATAAAAACAATGCATACACTCAGTGATGAATTATGCAAGCCCCACATGGGCCCCTAATCTTATAACACCCTACAGACCATACAAAACAAAACTCTAAAGACAATTACAGGCTGCACTAATACAACACCTACAGACCATTTACACCATGAAAAGAAAGTCCTCACAGTCAAAGACCATCTTGACATGAGAGGCACACAAACACTTGCCTCAGCCTCCACAAACACAGCACAACCACTAATTATAATGTAAAACACCCACACACACCAAGAAACACCAGCCTCCAGAAGCATATCACTCACTGCTCCATCAACAAATTGAAAGACAATACACTGCTGCATGCCAGATCTCCTGATATCCATCCCTCTGAACTCTCTCTCCTTCAAAAGGACAGAGTCCACCTGGCCAGACTGTGGTGTGGCCACCATCCAGTCCTTCTACGCTACCAGAAGAGGCTGGATGACCGCATCACAGATAACTATCAAGTATACAACATATTATGGATGACTGCACTGTACACAATCATGCACACCAACATGATACTTGGGAGTTCTAGTGAGTCCAGACCTTAAAACCAGGAAACAGTGCATTAGTGCCAGGAATAACGCTAACACAGCATTAAGTTTCATTGTTAGGACGGTAACGAATAGAAGTCCAGAGGTAATTATTAAACTCTATCTAGCGATAGTTAGACCCATCCTTGACTATCCGGTACAGTTTTGGTCTCAGTCCTACAGAATGGACATCAATTCACTAGAATCAGTACAGAGAAGAATGACCAAAATGACCTTAACTTACACTCTCTGGAGAGACGCAGAGTGAGGGGTGATCTAATAGAGGTGTTCAAGTGGATCAAAGGCTTTAACAAGGGTGATGCAAACAAGGTCATCATATTAAAACAACAGGGCAGGACTCGCAGTAATGGTTATAAACTGGACAAATTTAGATTTAAAAAGGAAATAGGCAAGAATTGGTTTACTAATAGGGTGGTTGACGAATGGAGTGTTTGGTCAGACAGTCTAGGGAATGACAACAATAACCAAGTTAAACTTGATATGTAATATCGAAGGACCTTTTCCCCTTTATAATGTGGGGTTGGCGGTGAGTCGAGACATATGCACACCCCACACTCATCCAAAACCCAATCATCACCCTACAAACTTTGCAATGCCTCATGATTCTGTGAAGTCCACCCTTAACCTCTTCCATATGATAACACCTACATAGGCATCATGAGGCATGAGTGGGTATACGAGGATGCTGGTGTCAGCGTCTTGATCATATTTATTTTGTAATTGTAGCTGAGTGACCCCTAATTCTGTTAACTGGCTTGATCACATTTTCTGTGTTTAATATTACTCAGTGAAAGAGAATAAATAATACAGCAGTGACTTCATATTTTATAACATGGGTATTGTGATGCATCAATCACTGTACTGCATCCGATGCTGTGCGTGACAATTTGACTAGTATTGAAGACCTCCCTTATTGACATGGGTTTCCTCTTCTGCTGAAGCAAACCACCTGGCTTTTATAAGAACAATCCCTAAGGCTTGCAAACATACTAAATACACTTATAAGGGTGGGGTGGCATAGTTAGAAGACACACCTACAGAGAAAATATTAGACCATCCCTCCTATTTCAACAAGGCAATTTTACACAATACACTCCTCCCTCAATTTAAGAATGCTCCATATACGAATTTTCGCTATAACAAACAAAAAAATTTGTCCAAAGAATCAAAATATGAACTAAAAATTCGCCATAACGAATAAAATCCTGTTGAAAAAATTAGTATTTTTAAATCATAAATATTAAAAAAGAAACTTATTTTTACATCATATTAGGGAAAAAAAAAAAAAGCCATATGCCCAGGTAAAAAAAATGAATAAATAAAAGTGAAAATAAATACGTATGTACTGAGAAAGAACCAACCGCCCAGTTTGTTATTGTTTTCAAAACAACACCGTGTACTGCTCAGTCTACTCACTCAGTCTCGGTTAATCGTGGATTATTAGAATTATTTCAAGTGACATTGTGCCTCCTAAGAGTTATTATCTACTTTGCATATTAATATTTTATGTATCTGAATGTAATTAGCAGAGAACAGTATTCAAGATTATGCATATCTAATGTTGTGATGACTTTATAGGGACATGAAATTTGTTTGTAAGAACCTATCTCGCATAATATAATGGGTTTATATGGGAAAAAAGTGCTCGATTTAAGTATATTCGATATACGAACGGTTTCTCATGAACGTAACTAGTTCGTAAATCGAGGGAGGAGTGTATATTATTCTGGAAATCAATACAGCTTTAGAATGTTATTTCTATAACAAACTTATGCAAGTACTTGGTTTACATTCTTTTACCAGCCCTTGGGCCATTTAAGTGCCCTGTGTTGGAAATGAATTAACATATAACTGACGTACCTGGGCAGGGTGTGTGGAACATTTTGGTATAACCTCCCTCCGCTGCCGCTGCATTAAATCCAGCAGCTGATTGACAAGGAAGGAGGGAGGAAGTGCTGCCACACCTCCAGATGGGATTCGGATGGATTCCCTACATATTGGGCAGCGGAAGGTTCCGTCATCTCGGGCATGGGATTGGACAATGCGGGCTAGGCAGTGCAAGCAGACCGTGTGGGAGCAGTGCAGGAGTTTTGGAGTGTGCTCCCCTCCATCAAACGTACCTAAAACAAGACGATCTATCATATTGGTTTGTGTCACCCACCAACCTACCGCCTATATGTGGGTAGGAAGGGAGGGATAGAAGGTATGGGAAAATGAGTTTTAAAAATATTATTCAAAAATATTGGAACATATATTGACAATGAAATGATTGAATCTAAAGGATGTTAACTGAATAATTTGGAGGAGATTAAAAATTACATGATTGTTCCACATGAAAAATAATTGCCATCACTGGATATGTAGCTGGTCAATGATAATTAGCATACACTCCTACATTCAACAGGGCAAATAAATCTGAAACAAAAAAATTACAAGCTCACAAGTCAAATATAAATAATAATAGGAAAACTAAAATCAAACTGTTGCCTGGTGATTCTCTTGCATGAGACCTGAGCACAAAGGTATCTGGCCAAGAAGACCAAGTTGGCCCATAAATCATTGGGCATTTTGTATAACTGTCTCAACATATGGAGTACTGGCTCAATAAGATTTATATGACCAATATCTTAGGAACTTTAGTGACACTGCTTGTAATGGTCCTGCAAAATAAACTGGAGAGACAATCATCTCCCTTATACCCACTTTCAAAACCTGCCAAATCCTACTCACCATCTACAAGGTTCCCACTCTTTGTCAGGTTATTTTTTTCATGACTTTTTAAGGACTTTTCATTACCTATTTTTCATACTTTTTCAGGACCTATGTACAGAAATTCCTGGATACATATATGTATGTATGTATATGTGTGTGTGTGTGTGTGTGTATATATATATATATATATATATATATATATATATATATATATATACATAAAAGCATTTGCAAAAATTACCAGGAAGTCGTTCAAGGACAATGGATCTGAAGAACAGCATTTTGCCTACTATTAGAGCCACCACAGTTGATAAGGGAATTGTTTTTATTGCCAATCGATTAAGCAAAAAATTATTTAAAAATTCTATTTTGGTGGAAAAACATAAAATTCATTACTTTTTTGTGACTTCCCAATTTTTTAAGAATGTAAGGACTTTTCAGGCTTTTAACCTCTTCAGTACAATGATGCCTATATAGGCATCATGAGGCATGAGTGGGTACACAAGGATGCTAGCATCAGCATCTTGATTATATTTTCTGTAGTTGTACATGACTCATGACATAAGTTACTCCTGGATTCAGTTAACTGGTTTGAGCACATTTTATATGTTTATTATTACTCAGAGTAAAAGATAAAGAGTAATACAGCAGTGACTTTATATTTTATAATGCAAGTAATGTGATGCATTGTACATATATGGCAGCTGATGTTGCGTGCAAAAATTTGACTCGTACTGAAGTGGTTAAGGACCTGTACGAACCCTGACCTGGAGATGCAGCCCTAAGGCATTGAAACTTAGTCAGCAGATTGGGCCCAAGATGTCTAATAACTTTATCTATTATTCTTCTGCCTTTTTCACATATGTAAAATTGACAATTGGCAACTGCTCCTTTTCTCCTACTACTTTCAACAGTGACACAGAAAAAGTCCCACATTAATGCAACATATACAAGTCTAAAATTTCTTCAAGAGTGATCTACAGGAGACCTTGAGGATGGTTATCAGCTACTCACCTAAGGTTGCCTTGACCTCACAAACCTCAAGCTACCTCAACCTTATCTACTTCAGGTTACCTAAACCTCACCTACCTAAAGATAAATTACTTCACTCACCTCATAACCTAGATTTCATCAAATAAGGTCACCTCAGCCTTACTCAACTATGATTAAATCAACCGTATCTCCCTGAGGGTCCTGCTTTATACTCAGGTTAGCCCAGAAAGCAGAAGAAGAAGCAGGGAAAAAATATATATATATTGTGATGTCACCTTCCATGTCTCAAATACCTCAAGTGCCTAAAACTTTACAAGATTACCTCAATACTACCCACTTAAGCCAACTTTAATTTTGTCCAATTAAGGTAACTTTAACTTTATACATTACGTATCATCTTCACTTCACCTAAACCACTTCTAGCTACCTCCAAAGCAATGTCAACCTCAGTAGCCTACTTCAACATACATGCCATACCCACTTTCAGATGTCTTATCTTCACCCATCTCCTGGCTTCCTGCTGGATCCCTAGCAACAAAACAATTGGCTTATCCACCTCAAGAATTGGTAAACTGGCTGACTAAGCAACCACGTTTCACTGACATCACTCAGGACAATACTCACATTTACATCAGCTCTTCATTATTATTGTTGTTATTATTGCTTTGCTTGAAAGAGTATTAGGATGGTTTGGATGCATGGAAAGAATGAGTGAAGAAAGATTAGTAAAAGAGGTGTGGAAGGCAGAGATGGAAGGAGTGAATATGAGGGGGCGTCTTAGGATGAGATGGATGGATGGGGTAGAAGGGTCATTACAAAAGAGAGGAATGTCTGTTGAGGAAGGACAGGAAAGGACAAATGATAAGGGTGAATGGAGAAGGGTTGTGTATGGATGATGTTGTGATGCATGAGGGGGTGGGAGATGGTGGGTGAGGGAGTATGAGAAACAAATTGACACAGCCCGAAGGGATTTCTCCCTGTCGTCTCCTTTTTTGCATAAGGGGACAGAGAGGAGGGTCGCTGAATTTATGAAGCGGCCTTGCTGTGGATGTGCTGTGTCTTGCGACACTGCTTCTGACCCAGGGCAGTGGACAGGATGCGGGGATGACCCGTCATCCAGGAGGTGCCAAGATGAGAGGGAGGGAAGAGGGTGGAGGGGGATGGAGTGTGTAGGGGGTGGAGTGGGTGGGAGTGATTTCTATTCCTTTTTCTTTTTGGTTACCTCATGTGTGAGGGGGAAAAACCTTTGGTATATGTATATGTATTATTTTCTGTGAAGCCAAGTGAACAGGCTGTTCAAAGGCCTACAAGATGGATTCTTGGGTGTCTACACTTGATCAAATGATGAGACTGATAAAGGGTAGTTTACTATAATTGTTATTTATTTTATTCTATTTTTTTTTTTTTTTTTTTTTTTTTCGGGGGCAGGACTAGGCATCCTACTCTCTGTAGCCACCAAAGGGGGACATTCTTAAAAAATGCAAAGCATATGAGGGTCTGGGAGGAATTTTCCAACCAGAACACTAAGGTTTGGGTCACTCAATGTGCAAAGGTGTGGTTCAGATGAGAGTAAAAGGGAAGAAATAGGCAGTATGCTTGTGAGAAGATACATGGATGTGTTGGCATTGAGTGAAACTAAATTGAAAGGCAGGGGCAAGTTTGAGCTTAGGAGTGTAGTGGGGAGGGGTGTCAGGAGGGAAGACAGGACAAGGGGGAGAAGGGGTGGCTATATTAGTAAGTGAAGAGATATGTAAGCATGTGGTGGAGTGAAAGTTTCTTCATGGTTAATGTGGATGAAGGTGAAACTGGGAAGGGAGTCTACACGGGCCTGGAAGTGAGAAGAGTGTAGGAGAGGGAAGCTTTTTACATACATATACCAAAGGCTTCCCATTTACAAGGAAGGTAACCAATAAACAATGCCAAAAAATCCACTATCACCCATTCCATCCCCATATACTCAACTCCCATTCACCCCACCCCCTCCCTTTTATTTTGGGTCCTCCTGGATGACAGGTCATCCCTGCATCTTGCCAACTGCCCTGGGTCAGAGGCAGTGTCACAAGACACAGCACATCCACAGCAAGGCCACTTTATTAAATAGGTGACCCCCCTCTTTGTCCCCTCATGTAGAAATGGAGAATATGGGGAGATATCCCTTCAGGCTATGTCAATTTATTTTTTACACATACTCCCTCACCCACTCCCTTTCATGCATCACAGCATAATCCATACACAACCATTTTCCATTCACCCCTATCTTCTGTCTTCTCCTGCCCTTCCTCAACAGACATTCACCTCTTTCCCAATGCCCCTCTTACCCCATCCACCCATCTCATCCTTGGTTGCCCCCCCATGTTCACTCTTCTAACTCTGCCTTCCACACTTCTTTTACCAATCTTTCTTCACTCATTCTTTCCATGTGTCCAAACCATCCCAATACTTTCATCAGCCCTATCTCCCAACTCCCCTTCCACCCCCATTCTCCTCCTCACCTCCTAATTTCTCATTCTATCCAACCTAGCCTAGTAATCCCTATCATACTTCTCAGGCACCTTATCTCAAACACATTCAAACTTGTGGTGGTGAGTCACCAGCATGGTAAAGCTAAATAATATGGAAATGTTTACTGTTTTTATTATTTTGACTCAGCCATGACTGGCCACTACAAGAGGTGAATGCCAAACATCCTCAGGTGTAGGCATGGGTAGGACACACTGACACACTTCTGGCACCCTGTTGCCAGGTGGAACTTGTAGGTAGGATAATATAGATAGGTATATAAACATATAACAAAGATATAATAAGATAAAGGAAATACTTATACATAAATGAAGAAACTGCATGCAAAATGATTACAGGTAATGTTAAACAAAATTCATGAATTCTTATGGAATATAGATATGGCAACAGCGCCAAAGCTGAATGCGTACATGGGGTACTACCATGTAGAACATTTATGTAATGACTGAACTACGTAGATGAAACTACATAGGTCTAAACTACTATGTAGAGTGATAACGAAATGACTACACAAATTACATACATAAAATTATTAATATTAGGGATTAAGTAATACATATACCTTAAAGGAAATAATTACTACTTACAATGACTATAACACATATAGTAACTGTAAGTAAAGAGAATTACTACAAACTCCTAATCTCTTATGTTCCATGTTTCTGTTCCTTACAGTGCTGTTGGCACAATCACTCCTTCATACAATCTCCTCTTAGCATCCATTCCCAAATGTCTATTTCTCATTACACTTTTTAATCCCCCAAGGCATTTACTTGCTTCTCTCAATCTACATTCTACCTCCACCTCCACTCCTCCCTTTCCTGCCACATTCGCACCGAAGTATCTAAAACTATCCACTTCCTCCAGTCTCTCTCCATTAATACTTGCTCCTAGTCTGTTGCCACTTTCTCACCTTGTACATCTCATCACCTTCTACCCACATTTATATTCCACTTCCATCTTTCACACACCTTTCCAAACTTTGTCACTTTCTCAATCCCTACTCTGACCCTGGTACAAGCACAGTGTCATCAGCAAACAACAGCTGGCTTGACTCCCACTTTTCTCCATTTTCTTTAACCATTTCCAATCCCTGAACCATTACTCTTGCAACACTCCATCTATGTATAATTTGAACAGCTAAGGTGACATAACACATCCCTAGTGAAGTCCCACCTTTACCTCAAACCACTCAATCTCTCTATTTCCGATTCTAACACAAGCTCTACTATACCCACAAAAACTCTTGACTGCTCTTAACAGCTTTCCTCCTATCCCATATATCTCCAATACCTCCCACAGTGCCTTCCTGTCTAGCTTGTCACAAGTCTTTTCCAAATCCATAAAAAAAAAAAAAAAAATCCTTACCTTTTCCTAAAGCTTTCTCACATGTCTGTCTTACCACAAAAATCAGATCCATGCAATTCCTACCTGTCCTAAACCCACACTGTTCCTCACCAATTACTCCCTTTGTTCCTCTCCTAATCCTCTCAACCAAGACCCTTCCATAAGCCTTCCCAACTACACTTAACAAACTGATACCTTTGAAACTACTACACTTATACTTGTCCCCTTTTCCCTTGTAAAGTAACTATACAGGCACTCCTCCAGTCCTCCGGCACTCTACCATCTTTTAGACAAACATTAAAGAACCCATCAAATCCAGTTGCATTACTTGCTATCATCTTAACTGCTTTCACTTCATCTTTCCTTACTTCTCTTCCATTTTCTTAGAGCTTCCCACTGGAACTACCTTTCCCTCCCTATCTTTCTTCACATTTAGCAACTCCCTAAAATACTCTGCCCATCTTCCTCTTACTGCCTTCTCTTCCTTTATCATCTCTCCATCTGCACCTTTTACCTTTTCTTCTCTACTTGATTCACCTCCTCTTCCTCTTAATTTCTTTCCAAAACATCTTTTTATTACTTTCAAAACTTGTTGTCATACTCTTACCCAATTTTGCATCTGCTCTCCTCTTTGCCTTCTTTATCTTATTCTTTACTGCTCTTCTCTTTTCTTTGTACCTCTCATATGATTCTCTTCTATTTTGTAACCAATCTATGAAAGCTCGATTCTTCTCTTCAACCTTCTTTGCTTCCTCAACCCACCACTTATTACCCTTCCTTCTATTTCCTCCCATCCTCCTTGTTCCACACACCATCTTTGCACACCTTGTGACTTCCTCCTTGGTCCAATCCACATTCCTCCTCCACTCCTAGTTCTACTCTATCCTTCACTTCCTCCCACTCCTCTCTCAGTTTTTTCTTGTACTCCTCCTTTTGTTTCTCATTTAAGCACCTCCCTACTTTCTGTCCTTTTCCTCTTTCTCCATCTATCCTCCACTCTCAACTTACCTTCCACTAAAAAATTATCTGATATTCCCCCACTCTCTCCCCTTAGAACATGTACATCCTTAACTCTTCCTACTATTCTCCTGGTTATTTAGAAATCCAAATAATTTTACATGGTTTTTAAGTTGTTCAAATCTACTTTCCATGGACTGAATAGTTTGGTCTAGCGCTACGTTGAAGCACTGAACTCTGTATGTCCGGTGATTTTTGTGGGGCAACCCAACATGACATGGTCTTAACTACAGCCCTAAATATCACATTGCATTTATAATCCATGGAACACGAAAAATAATAAAAATATTCTGAATCCGCTGTTCCACCCACAAGCCATTTTTGATGCATTGTTTACATTCATGACAACTAATCATAAGCTAATAATTCCATTTCCATGGCAAATTTTGTACTGTTCTTATGTAGTCTTTCTCTATATGATATCCCAAACACACTCTAACATTGTCATATAATCATCATACACTAAATACATATATAAATATATGTATATATATATATATATATATATATATATTCATGGAAGACAACAATTGGTATATTTTTAACCAGGTTATCATTCACCAATTATATATTACTGTCATATGTCATTTATATGGATATTAGCCCACCCTTTCTCTTTCATTTTTATACACTAATGTTTTGTAAAATTATGTTGCCACAGCACAATATATCCATGAATATGTAACAAAACATGAAATATTTAAAGATAAATTATACTAACATCACGCGAAGAAAACAGAGCATTTACACAATATACAAAGTACTTAAAGTACGACAATTATAAAAATGACCGTGTGGCATTGTGTACTGCACAATAGTGTTTTGGCGTGCCCTGCCCAGCTGTGAAGCTTCTCGCACACGGGCCCTTTTATTGGCCAACAACAAGGCCCCTTCTCGTATGGCCAGCGACACGAGAGGGTCAAACAGGGCCACACATACCAGGCGTGACCACGCTGCCACCTAGACGCGAATGACCACTCAAACAAGCACCCATTAGGGGCATGGAATATAGGTAGAAGTAAAGACATTCGAAGGATGCCGATGTCACATGCACGTAACCACGCCCAGGGCGTGTAATTGCTAGGTAGAGTTGCAAGCGTGCTTATACTAGGCGTGGTAACGTCTTTGCCCTGTGTGGCGAAAGACGCTCCCCTTCGGAGCCCACGCCGGCAGTTACACGTTAAGGTAGGCGCACACTTGTCCGCATCGTACGGACGGCACGCATCGTACTCATCGGATTGTTTTTGGGGTCTGCGCACATTGGTCCGCATCGTACGGACGGCACGCATCGGACGGATCGGATTTTCTGCGCACATTGTCGGCATTGGACCATTCACCATCCGCAGTTGTGAAGCTGAGCTCTCTCTGGAAGGACATACTCCATATCTTTCTAGTGTATAAAGTTGTGAAAATGTTGAACAGTGAAATGTGATAGAGAAGGTAAAGGAGGTCAATATAGGTTCGAGTAGGTAATTTACCAGGTAGATAGGATAAAAATTTAGGAACATATCTAAAAACAGTCAGTGAGTTAATATAACATTATATATTATGTACAAGCAAAGCATAGCTATGCAAACAGAAAAAATAAAATAAATACCGAAGAAGAAAGTTTGCATCCGACCGCGACGGCGCTCTGGCTGCAACTGACGATGGGGTCGCACATTTGCCGGCAAATGCCGTAGATGCCATCCGCATCGTTCGTACGCATCGGATTGAATGCTCTTTCGGGGATCCTCGTCGGCATTGCCGATGTCCGATGCGTACGATGCGGTCAAATGCGCGCAGACCCATTTGAAATAATGTAAAGAATACTAAAATCCGATGCGTACGATGCGTGCCGTCCGTACGATGCGGACAAGTGTGCGCCTACCTTTAGGCTCTTTACGCGTATAGCGCACACCCCCCCTCTTCTGTACGCATAACTTACCGATTAATAAACGCGTAAATCGCCCTTCCTTAGTTTTACTGCTGCCCCTTCCAACATAGCAGGTAAACAATGATAACACGTGGATTTATCCTAGAGTAACTTCCATAAAAACAAACGAATGCTATCTTTCGGTACCCTTTTTGTAACCTTTTGGTTGCTGACAGAAGTGACATGGCAATTTTCTGTTAATATAGTATGCATAATAAATTAAATATGAGTAATGAAAATTTCCCATTCGTCATCCCATATTTTCAGTATTGGTTTAATCCCCTTCGAATACAGAAAAGGCTTCAAACGGTAACTGTCGCCGCTGAGCGGGGCCCAATTTGATAAAATCGGTCAGATCGGCTTAAAACGGGTCCTGTATACAGACAATTAAATTATTTGAACTTATGTTATTCCTGTAGAATAATTTTTATCACAATTCTATCAATTTCTAACTAATAAAATAATAACAAAAAGTAAAAGTGGTTTACAATCTTACCGTACTGCTGACAAGAAAAATACTTAAAGGGGTAATTTAAAGTATAAAAATTTGGTGTGCACAACTAAATAAATCGATAAATGAATAATGTAAATATTCATGTAAAGAAATACAATACTTACAGAGGCAAGTTCCACAGGTGAGAAACGATTCATTGAAATCTTCATAGTTGATAGATACGGTCTCGACTAGTGTGGATGACATAACTTCCTCTCGTTCCACACCTCGGCTGCAAAGACAAACTTTTACTATAAACTCACGCACTCGCAAAAAATCCTCCGCAACAC
This sequence comes from Oratosquilla oratoria, assembly GCF_046742065.1. Lineage (NCBI taxonomy): Eukaryota > Metazoa > Arthropoda > Malacostraca > Stomatopoda > Squillidae > Oratosquilla > Oratosquilla oratoria. The sequence continues at coordinate 41,141,160 of NC_134812.1, forward strand.
AAAAATTACACAATTATTGGTCTTTTAAACTGCATAAAGCATCACACTCGTTTCTTTCACCTTTTCCATACATTTACACAAAATTTTAGCAGATGCCTAACAACAACAATCTCCCACCCGACTTCATGACAAGTGAGCCAACGACGACGACAACGCTTATGTCGACCGTTATGACAGAACACTCTTCACGTGTGCGAGGCCTTACAACATCCACCTCCGAATACATTACGCCTTGCTGAGCTCGTCTTGTCTCCCATTTCCCGCTCCTCCTCTTCCTCCCAGTCTCCACCCTCCTCCACCCACCCACTTTCACTACCGTCTTCAATAGACTTTGGTATCTTCAGGGAGAGTCGCAAATTGAACAGATTTCACCATGGTCGAGGTTCTTTGACCTTTAGCAGCGGGGTTTCTATTATTTTTTTTTTTCCAGTCAAATAAAATCGCCTAGTGTTAGCAAAAATATAATTTTTGTAGTTCGACACCCCATCACCGGCTGTGCATGCTGCATGCTGTGAACGTTAAAAATTCTTGGAGGTACATTATGCACGTTGCATACGCCGTATGTCGACATTTCTTATAACATTTCCACTGGAATCCTGCACGCCAAACAATTCATCATGACAACATTTCCATATCTAAAATAATAGGAATTCTGCCGGGTTGTGATTTGTAGTGAGACAGACTGGTGAGGTGATAAATACAACGAATATTCCTTCCGGGTGTAGGCATGCTACAGTATTAGGAGTAGTGCGCCTTTCAAAACAGGGTGTAAATAATCAGTTCATGTTATAGCGTGCTCTTCAATATAAATACACAAAGTAGATTTGAACGCATCATATAACAATATCTATAGATTTCCATTAACGAATTTATTCACAGAAATCTCATTTTTGCTTCTTCATGAGCGCATTTGCTACTGCATGAAAACCATAATTCTGAAATAACTGCATGTCAGTTCTTTATTCCAAAAAAAAACATATATTTGATGCAAGTCCAGTAGCTACTGCAGCAGAGATATTCAACTTTTCTCCAAAGATGAAACTTAATTATCGTTATTTGGACGCCACCTGCCCAATTTTCTGTAATTAAAACAGCTTGTCGAATGTACTTGTGTTTTTCCGGGTAGCATAAAAAGTATCACCAATGACAGTAATGACGCTGATAATGATGCTGATGATGATGATGCTGATAATGATAATAATAACAATAATACACATCCAAAGATTTTCTCCCTAACAAGGGAGGTAGCCAAAAAAACAATGACATAAATATCCACCCCCAGCCCACACACTCCATTTCCATCCACCCCTCTACCTCCTTCGTATCTTGGCTACTACTGGATGACGGGTCATCCCTGCATCTTGCCAACTGCCCTGGGTCAGAAACAGTGCAGCAAGACATAGCACACCCACAGCAAGGCCATTTAATTAAATCGGCGAGCCCCTCTCTCCGTCCCCTTCGGGCTGTGTCAATTTATTATCCACATATACTTCCTCACCCCCATCCTTTCTTTTTCATGCATCACAGCATCATCCATACACAACCCTTATCTTCTGTCCTTTCCCGTCCTTCCTCAACAGACATTCCCCTCTTTCCTAATGCCCCTTTTACCCATCCATCCATCTCATCCTTGCTTGCCAACCCCCCTCATGTTCACTCCTACCTCTGCCTTCCACATATCTTTTACTAATCTTTCCATGTGTCCAAACCATCCCAGAACTCTTTCATCAACCCTATCTCCCAAATCCCTCTCCATCCCCATTCTCCTCCTCACCTTGTTTTTCACTCTATCCAGGATACTTCTCAGGCACCTCATCTCAAAAACATTCAAACTCCTCCTCTCTTATGTTCCATGTTTCTGCCCTATACGGTGCTGTTGGCACAATCACTCCTTCCTACAATCTCCTCTTAACATCCATTCCCAAATATTTATTCCTCATTACACTTTTTAATCCCCCAAGGCATTTACTTGCCTTTCTCAATCTACATTCTACCTCCATCTCCACCCCTCCCTTTCCCGCCACATTCGCACTCAAGTATCTAAAACTATCCACTTCCTCCAGTCTCTCTGCATTAATACTCGCTCCCAGTCTGCTGCCACTTTCTCACCTTATACATCTCATCACCTTACTTTTACCCACATTTATATTCAACTTCTTTCTTTCACAATCTTCCCAAACTCTGTCACTAACTTCCTTAATCCCTCCTCTCATCCTGCTACAAGCGCAGTGTCGTCAGTAAACAACAACTGGCTTATCTCCCACTTTTCTCCATTTTCTTTAACCATCTCCAATCCCTGAACCATTATTCTTGCATTTACCTCTCGCACCACCCCATCCATGTATAGCCAAGATGACATAACACATCCCTGGCGAAGTCCCACTTTTACCTCAAACCATTCACTCTCCATTTCCGATTCTAACACAAGCTCTACTATCGTAAAAACTCTTTATTGCTCTTAACAGCTTTCCTATCCCATATATCTCCAATACCTCCCACAGTACCTTCCTGTCTCCCTTGCCTTGAGTCATTTCCAAATCCATAAAGGCACAAAAAATCTTTACCTTTTCCTAAAGCTTTCTTACACATCTGTCTTACAACAAAAATCTGATCCACGCAATTCTTACCTGTCCTAAACCCACACTGTTCCTCACCAATTACTCCCTCTGTTCCTCTTCTAATCCTTTCAATCAAAACCCACCCATAAGCCTTCCCAACTACACTCAATAAATTGACCCCTCTGAAACTACTACATTCACACTTGTCCCCTTTTCCCTTGTAAAGCGGAACTATACAGGCACTCTCCAGTTCCCTATCCTCTTTTGGACAAACATTAAATAACCTCACCAGCCAGTCCACCATAACTGTACCTCCTTTCTTCAGATATTCTGCATGGCATCCATCCAACCCAGGTGCCTTACCTGTTCTCATCATCTTAACAACTGCCTTCACTTCATCTTTCCTTATTTCTCCTCTATTTTCCTCATTCATCACGGTCCTTTTCTTAGCGTTTCCCACTGCAACTACCTTTCCCTCTCTATCCTCCTTCACATTTAGCAACTCCCTAAAATACTCTGCCCATCTTCCTCTTACTGCCTTCTGTTCCATTATAATCTCTCCATCTACACCTTTTACCTTTTCTTCTCTACTTGATTTGCCTCCTCCTCTCAATTTCTTTCCAAAATATATATTTATTACTTATAACAACAATAAATAATAATAATAATAATAATGATAATAAATAATAATATTGCCTTCAAGTTCCATACTTCATGTTTTGCCACTAGTGTATCTTCTCACCTAAAGGCTAGACTCTTACTAGGCTACGATAGACGAAGACGTTTTTGCAAATTGAATATCATGATACAGACAAATGAAATCGGCAACTAAACAAAATTACACTGCCAATGCAACCAAACGAAAAACAATTTTCAAATTGGCACATCTGGCCCAAAGAACATTAACCAAATTTATGACCGCTTTAACGACAGGCAAAAACACATGTTATACGACCCACTACCGCCCAATACACTCGTTCAAAAACACGTTTATGGAATACATGGTTCACAAACCAAATACAAAAACCATAAACATATTAATAATTCTTTGCACATGTGATTAAAAGACTAACAGTAATATAGCAACCTACTCATTGGTAAATTACAGCCTCAGAAACTAAACCCAAATTTAGTGTTAAAACTCGCCAGCACATGGGGCAAAGGTGGTGTCGAGTGCGCCACTTCTGAGAGCTTTATGAGATTGCTAACCTGTCAAAGTATTACGTAAGATCGAAGGCGACGGGACGGGTGTGTTTACAACTCACCGCGGAATTCAGCGTAGCCAGGAAGCGATGAAAACGATAATTTTTTTTTTAAATGACAGTAGAACAACAAATGCCTATATAAATCAATCTGACTACCATCATATATATATATATATATATATGTATATATATATATATATATATATATATATATATAATATATATATATATATATATATACTGTGTATATATTCTTTTTCCTATGCACTACTGCCCATTTATCAGATTGCCTTTCAGGCAGTGCATTCCAATAGAGGAGTTTTATGTAAGATGTACTACAATATATAATGAGGGTTACTATTGTAGTGCGTGTGTGTGATTCACAATTATAGTCTTGGATCATGTGTTGGACTCGTAATTGACAAATATTACCCTCCCGGGTGAGAGCCCATGTATGACATATCTATGGGTTATACTATGACTTTACTGACACATTCAACTCCCCGCCCTTGACGGGCTTCGAACTCGGGCCGCTGGAGGAGCGACTGTGGACACTATCACTATGCCGTCAAGCCGAGTGTGTGCGCCTTAAGTGAGTGTTACTGTTTTTTTTCTTTTCAATAATTTAATATCCATTATAATAATTATCGTTAATATTTTATCTAGTCCAATTCAAAATATACTGTATTTATGGTTCGTACGTAAACACTGTTTAATTTATTATAAACTCCCAACTGTTCAGCAAGATTAGTCGCCTTCTAGATTAACAAATGCTTTGGTCCCACATGCGCGTTCGTGTCTACGCGTGCGCGTACATACACAAAACTGATAAGTGTATGATACACTTACCAGTTTTGTGTAGGTGTTGCTCTTGTTATGCATTACTGTATTTATGTCACGTATTTATATTTACCCAAATTTACTTCACTGTATTTGCCTAATTGTACTATACATGAAAGGAGTCACGTTCGCAGGGTCCTGTGTCCAAACGGTAAATCGTTGCTGTGGGTGATGACGCACGCTACTCAGTTCATCCCTGACATTTGTCTTAGTACAGGTGATGTTTTACTTGCCACTGGCACACGTTATCCTTGTATAGTTCTATCCGTTGAATAACACCGTCACGACGCCAATTGAGCTGCGACTTCTGTGGCATGATGAGTGAGGCGGTTTGGCGGGTCTGCTGTCGCGCCCCACCTTTCCGCCATTGATGGGAAGATTGGCGCGAAAGTGCCCCGCACGCCTCAATTTGAGTGGGTTGCGTATGGTTCCAACTTGGCCTATATCTCGTTATTCTCCAATTATCACACTTTAATCAAATAATAAAAATAACAATCAAAATGAAATAATAAATATATTCCATCCGCTTTAAGCGTCCTGTTAAGGACTGTAGTTTACTGATGCTTCTACCCTTTAGGTCTGTTCGTTCTGCACGTCACCTTTCCTGTCTACTAATTACCTTAAATTTTCGTTCCCCTACATATAACGGTGGCCTAACCTGTGGCCCATAGACACCCTAATGGGCCACAACCCGAAAACTAGGGGATGTTGTTGCGGATAGCGATTAAATTTAGTGGTGAAGTGTCTCTCTGGGATCCAAGGAACAGCAACGCCAAAAGAACATGGGATACACGCAAATAAACAGGTCGAGGACGCCTGCTCTGTATGGTCAAAAGGGTGGGAAGCCTACGCCATGAGACACTGAATAGCTACGGCCGAAGCAGTCACCTTGGTGTTTGGACTATTGGAGCAGATATTAGCACTCAATGCTGGCCATCGGAGAGAAGTTCAGGTTAGTTACCATATCCATAATACTATGTCCTAAATCGTTATTCGTCACTCCGAAATAACATAAGAATGAAGGAGACTGTAAGAGACCATAAGGCCTACACTAGGCAGCTCCGTATCCATCACCACCTGTCATCCCCATCCATAAAGTTGTCTAATCGTTTCTTAAAACAACTGATAGTTTCTGCGCTTACTACATGGTTACTAAGTTTATTCCATTCGTCGACCACCCTATTAGTAAACCAATTCTTGCCTATTTCCCTTTTAAATCTAAATTTGTCCAGTTTATAACCATTACTGCGAGTCCTGCCCTGTTGTTTTAATATGATGACCTTGTTTGCATCACCCTTGTTAAAGCCTTTGATCCACTTAAACACCTCTATTAGACCACCCCGCACTCTGCGTCTTTCCAGAGTGTAAGTTAAGGTGCCTAAGCCTATCTTCGTAAGGCAAATTTCTGAGTCCATGTATTATTTTGGTCATTCTTCTCTGTACTGATTCTAGTGAAATGATGTCCATTCTGTAGGACGGAGACCAAAACTGTACCGCATAGTCAAGGATGGGTCTAACTATCGCTGGATAGTTTAATGATTACCTCTGCATTTCTATTCGTTACCGTCCTAGCAATGAAACCTAATGCTGTGTTAGCTTTATTCCTGGCGCTAATGCACTGTTTCCTGGTTTTAAGGTCCTGACTCACTAGAACTCCCAAGTCTCTCGCACTCAGTTTTCTCTAAAACCGTGTTATCTAAGCTGTATCTATTATCGGGGTTGTGTAGCCCTACGTTTAACACGCTACACTTTGAGATATTGAAGTTCATTTGCCATTTCACCGACCATGCGAACAATTTGTTAAGATCATCCTGCAGAATCTCTGCGTCGTCTCCTGACCTAATTAGGCGTCCTATTTTAGTGTCGTCCGCAAACTTACTAACATCACTATTTATCCCGTCGTCTAAGTCGTTTATGTACATAATGAACAAGGGACCTAAAACCGGGCCACTGGTAACATTTCCCCACCTAGATTTTACTCCATTTATGGTGACCCGCTGTTTTCTGTTACTAATCCAAGCTCTAATCCATTCTAACACTTTTCCTCCTATGCCATGGGCTTTGATTTTATTTTGTAGTCTCTGGTGTGGCACCTTGTCGAACGCTTTGCTAAAGTCAAGGTAAATGACATTGTAATTATCATTGTTATCTGACGCCTTATATACTTTAGTGTAAAAGGATAGCTTAGTCACACATGACCTACCCTTGGAGAAACCATGCTGTGAATCACGAATCAAATTATGTCTTTCGATGTGTTCTCTGAGTCTATTTACTATTACTGATTCAAGCATTTTTCCTATAACCGATATCAAACTGATTGGCCTGTAGTTGCATATAGACGATCTATCTCCCTTCTTAAAAACAGGAACAACGTTTGCTTGCCTCCAAGCAGTAGGCACAAAACCAGTGTATACTGATTTATTAAATATTTCAGTTAACTGATCGCAGATTTCAAATTTACGCTCCTTTAGCATTCTCGGAAAATTTTCGTCTGGACCCTGGGATTTTGTAATTTTAAGTCTTTCAATCTGCTTGACTACTTCTACTTTACTAATGCAAATATTAGACTACTTTCTTCTTCCCCTCTGAAAATCGGATCCCAGTCAGGTACTATATCTAACCTCGCATTAATAAACACCGATAGAAAATAATTGTTAAACTCCTCACTCATTTTCCCTCCGATTCTATCATAACATTTTCATCGTTATTAATTGGTCCTATTCTTTCCTTATTTTTTGTTCTATGGAGATGAAAGAAACCCTTTGGGTTGGATCTTGCTTGACTAGCAACCTTAATTTCATAATTACGTTTCGCTGTACATGTATTCTTATTAACCAGCTTTGCCATTTCGTTATATCTTCATCTAAGGTGTGTTTCCCCGTTTTTTATTTTTACGTAGTCCTCTTTTCATTCCGATCTCGTTTCAATCTGTCCGTCATCCATTTGGGAGTATTACTATTTTTCGGAATGCCTTAGATATCCGGGAATATATCAAACTATTAGGTATATTACATAAATTTATCATATCAGCGATACATTACTCTATTTCCCGACGAATCATACGTATATTTTCATTTCTAATGAAATGAATTTAAAACTAAATATTGCGTGTCATTTGACAAAACTAATTTCAGAAGTGGGTATGGTCCAAACCCGAACACAAAATAATTTGTACTCATACTTTCGTGTAGTAATAATCATGATCATGTATCCCTCTCCCTTTTTTAATTTACAACTATTTACACTTTATTACTGTCTTTCAGACATTATTTTGATAATCTAATTCGCCATTTGCAGCTTGGCAACTCTTACAGATCTGCTTTTGCGAGTGCCTAAATATCCCCCAGGGAGCACTGAAATACATTATACGTAGTGCTCTTTGTAGTCGTGTAACAAATACAGTCATCTGTTTTTATATGTTATCAGGTGTTGGGCTATACCTGGCAACTGAGGGTGCCGAGGATCGAAAACATTTATGTTAATAATAGATTAATGAAAAACGCTGGCTTATTAGCTGCATTTATATATCATATATATATATCTTGACAGCGCACAATATACAATATATAAATAAAGGAATATATATATATATATATATATATATATATATTATATATATATATATATATATATATATATATATATATATAAAACCAGTGATCATATGTATTCATGTATATTGACGTGCCATTAGCACGACAATGACGAACGGAGGAAGAAGGCGGTGTTTAACTGACATTTTTGCGTTTCCCCTCGACAATTCGGATTCAAAGCTATCACCCATAATCAATAAAATGACAGAAGTACTATAGTCGCGGAGCTCTCAAACGAGACATTAATATGGAACTACAATAACCTTCTCTTTAATATTTTCGTCCTTAGTATGACGGGAAATACGGTACTTCTGTCGACATTTTACCATCGTTTCATCTTACTGCGAGTTACGGAATGTGTTGGAAATGTATGGTGTACGGGGAATTTGTTGAGATCAATCAAAAGTTTTATGTGAATAGAGAAGCTTGTGTGAGTGTAGAGAATGGAGAGAAAGTGATATATTTGAGGCACAGAAGACTGCAAAAGGCTTGTGTAATCTCACCATGATTCTTCAACGTACTGTATATCGATAGGGTGGTTAGGGAAGTAAAAGCGAAGGTGCTATGTAGGAGGGGTTAAGAGTTAGTGAATGAGTACGCCAGTTGCGGTTTGTGAATGACACTGCTTGTAGCTGAGGTGGAGCATTGATTTAAGCAGTTAGTGGCTGAGTTTGGGAGGGGGGTATGTGGAAGAAAGATGAATGTAAACATGGATTAAAGTGATGAAATGTACAAAGGGGTGATCTTGGTAGTAGACAGGATATGAAATTTAAGGGTTAGCTTAGAGGAAAGTGTTTGGAGTCACATGTAGTAGGGAATAGTGGAGTGGGGGTGGAACTGAATTAAATAAGGGAGGTAAATATATTTTTTTTTTTTGGGGGGGGATGAAATATGTAAAGTAAAATAGGTAACAAAGGATGAACGCAAAATGGAGACTGGACAAGGAAGTGATTGTGACAACGGCACTCTGTGGAGCAGAGGCTTGGCATTTGAAGGAGGTAGAAAAGCAGAGCCTATGTTTGAAATGAAGCATTCAAGAAGTATGGTGGGAGCTATGTGGATGGATAAATGGGAGAAATGTGAATGTGAAACAGAGAACTGGCATATGGGGTTGGTTAAAGAATGGTGAGGTGGTTTGGGCTTGTAGAAAGAACGACTTACGAAAACTACAATGTGGAAAGCAGAAGTGGCTGGAGGGAACTTGAGAAGATCAAGTATGAGGTGGATGGATGGGGTGAAGGGTCACTGGATGCAAGTGTGGATATGGAGATGAACAGAGGAATGAAACAAAAGAAACAAAAAAGTGGATGTAAGAAAGAGAGCCTGATCACACTTCTCACAATAAGGAGAAGAAAATACAGTGAATGAAAAGGCGAAAAGTCATATGGTGATTGATAGGAAATGAGAGAGAGAGAAATGGAGCCAGGAGGTATGGATGTTAGTGGAAGGCAGTGGAGAGTGAAGATGTTACATAACTGTCAGTACTTATAGCTGGTATAAGAGATTTTGCATCAGATTAAATATGGTATGTGTGCTTGTTTACATAGTAGTATCATGACATAAATGAACAATCAATCTATTCCCCCAGGTCTCACAGGTCTCTCCTGCTGAAGAACCATGGCTCCCAAGTAACCAGCAATGGCCACCAGATGGGCCACATGGAAGGCCATTTAAATGGTGATAAAAGTAGAAATAGCATATTCAAATCCTAATATTACTGTATAAATGAACATATGCTTGTCACATGTAGCCTTGTACCTAAAACATGAGGAAAAAAAGTTGGTTAGTAGGAAGGTTGAGTGTGCAAGTTGGAAGTGAAATTAACCCATTCAACTCCGATGACAAGATCTATTGTCATTTGGTCAAATAAAACAAAAAAACATAAAACACAAAAATGTTTGATCAAACACCAGAAAAATATGACGTCAATCCTCGCTTCGCTCGCGAGCGAAGCGAGGACGGACGTCATATTTTTCTGGTGTTTGATCAAACATTTTTGTGTTTTATGATTTTTTGTTTTATTTGACCAAATGACAAGACATCTTGTCATCGGAGTTGAATGGGTTAAGATAGAGTGGATGAGTAGACTGATGTATGGCAATTAATCAAGCCACTGTCCAGGGTTCTCCTTGCAAGTGACCTTGCAAGGAAACTGGCCACAGCCACCAGTTCAACCTGTAAGTCATCAGGGAAGATATTTTCGTGTTGTAGAGTCAGTAGGTGCATGGCAGTGCAAGATAACATGTTCTGTGTGGTGAATGCATCTTCGGCATTTGACGTCTGCTAACGAATGGTGCATGAGGATTATTCATCTGGTCTTCTATGTTGTTTTGCATTAAGGTCAAGGTTTTACATTAAAAGACAAAAAAAAAAGGCTCATCCTTCCTATTCTTATTATTATCATTGCATATTAATTCATCTAGCTATTCTTCCCATTTTTATTGTTCTAACCTATTTAATCATTCATTCATTGTTTATATTAAGAACCAAGAAATATCTTTAGAGTTCAGCAAACCCTCACACACATACATGTATATTGTACATAAAACATGACATAGGGATCAATGTTAGATATCTACTAGTGGTGGTCCTGCACTTGGTCCCTGGACTGGGACCAAGATCTCTGTCAACTTCAACTACAATATTTTCCATCAATCTTTTTATGTGTACTTGGAGATTTCACAGACTCTGTCATGTATTCACAATGTCTATCTATACATCAAGGGCTTCTTCCCACATATAAGGGAGGTAACCAGCCAAGGCATGCACCCGTCCTGATCCAACTTAGTACTATCATTTCCATGAATACTGCTGCATGAAAATAGGCTTTGAATATTGTCCCTCGCATCTGAAATCCCTTAAATTGATAGTCAAGTATAGGTTGAGCTGGAAATGGGTGACTGCTCCCCTTCTCCTCCTCCTAGTCCGTGATATTGACACAGTTCTGCATTAATGAAAGTACCAAGTTTCTTACCAGAGATCTATGGGATGGACCAAGGACCTTTGCTGGCTACAGTGGGATTGTGGCTTTCCAGCCAGAGAAACTCAAGGCAACAATGATAATCATTAAAATATGATAACAATAATAATAGCAGAACTGGGTGCATTATCACCGGACAGGTAATGCGTTACCAAATAATTTGGGGTGCATTTCTGTCAATGTGTATATGTATATGTGTGTGTGTGTGTGTGCATGTATATATATATATGTATATATATATATACATTTTTTTTATATAATATACATATATATATACACACACACACACACACGACAGTCGAAGTGACAGCGAAGTATGGAACTCCAGGAAAAAATTCAAATTTCATGGACCTCAACAATGAGGGAATACCTGTGTTGTATTAGTAGGGAAGGGGAAAGCTTGTGATGTTGAGGAAAGGTGAAGAAAAAGGAGAAGGGAAGGGAACTAAAGAAAATGGAAGAAAATGAGGAAGGGGGCAAATGGGCCCCGGAAATCAGAAGGAATATCAACAAAAGATGAGCAGACGATAGAGGTGAAATCGAAGAGATTAGTAAAAATGTAAAAATTAGAAATATAGATAAGAGCAGCACAATGGAAGGTGAAGAAAATTATTTCCATGGATTTAATGAGGGAGGGGATGACAACCTCCCCGGCAAGTCTAAAGGAAAAACTAGAGAAAATGAACGAAGAGTGGGAGGTTCAGTTCAGTCAACTTACACCGATTACACAAAGAGTTGATAAAGTGGAAGAACTAAAGGAGAACCAAAACCTAAATAAAGAAATAGAAGAATTAAAAAAACAGTTAAAAGAAAAGATGAGAATGAGGAATTAAAGAATAATAATAAAGAAAATATAGAGTCCATAGGAAAAGAGGTACAGGGTTGGAGAAAAGTCCAAGAGAACAACAAAATTGAATTAAGAGATATAGTAAAACAACAGATGAAAGAACAAACTAAGGACACAGTTATTAATGTGATGAGGGAGAAGGAGAATATAGTAAGATAGTGGACAAAAAGAAATGTATAATTATATTAGGAATGGAAGAGAAGCATAATCCAAATAGGACTACAAGAGTAAAGGAGAAGGAAAAAGTAAACAAGATATTAGTAGTAGTTCAAGAAGATGAACAAGAAACAGGGAAGAAATTGAAGAAATATATAGAATAGGGAAATACAATACAGATAAGACCAGACCAATTACGGTTAGATTTAGGTCACAAACAACAGCAGAGAATATCTTAGCAAAAACAGGGAAACTAGCAAAAAGTGATTTGTATAAACAGGTATGGATAAAAAGAGAGTTGAATAAAAAGGAAAGAGAGGATGAGGGAAAAAAAAATAGAAGCTAAGGAAAAAAATGAGAACAGAGCAGAGTCAAAGAGAAATTCTATAGGATAATGGATATGAAAGTGAGGAAGTGGTTCATACCAGAGAAAAACGGAAGGGAAACAGAAAACACAATGGAGGTGACAGAAAATTAAAAGTGTCTTGCACGGATATAGATGGCTTAATAACAGGATTGAATGAACTCAATGATTACCTGAAGGAAAAAGAACCGGACATGATGGGAATTGTAGAGACAAAATTGAAAGGTCCACTACCACCCAACAATGTAGGACATGGTGCATATAATTCTTGGATTAGAAACAGAGAGGTAAAACAAAGGGGTGGAGTTATGTTCCTGACTAAGAAGGATATAAATGTGAGGAATGTCACATATGGAAAGAATGGAGATGATTATGATGGAAGTGGTGGACAGGGATGGGAAGAGCAGGAAGTTTGTGGTAAATTATGTGCCTCCTAAAACGGCTTTGTGGAAAGAGAGAGAACACAAAAATATGTTAGAAGACACAAGGATAACACTAAATAAGATAATGGAAGATGGAGGAAGAATAGTTATAATGGGTGACTTTAATTGTAAAGAAATCTGCTGGGAAGAGATGACAGTGAAAGGTGGAGACGACCTATGGGGAGATGTACTACTTGATATGATTATAGAACACACAATGATGCAATGGATACAAGAGAATACTAGGTATAGAAATGAGGAAGAACCATCGAGACTGGATCTAATAATCACACCAGAACCCAAAATAGTGGACAAGATTGAATATAAGACACCAATAAGTAAAAATGACCACATATTGGTTGAACTGGAACTGAGGAAAAATACATGGAAAAAACAAACAATATAGAAAGGGAAGATTGATGTAATTTTTTTTTTTTTTTTTATAAAATAAAAGAATTCTTTCAAAAAGCAGACTGGGAAAGGAGGAAACAACAGTAGAAGAGAAATGGAATATTTTGACAAAAATTTATAAAGGAGTGGAAAAGTAAGTTCCAAGACAAAAACAAGAAAAAGGATATGTAAAGTGTTGGTACAAAAAAAAAATGTAGGTAGTTAAAATGCAAAAAAGATCAAGCTTGGATAAAATGGAAGAAAGACAAAAGACCTGAAAAATGGAAAAAATACACTAGCTATAGAAATCAATATGTACAAGTGTGCAGAGAAGAAAAGAGAAAATATGAAAAAGATGTCATAGAAAAATGAAAAGATCAACCAAAACTATTTTATAGATTTGTAAACAACAAACTGAAAAACAAACAAGAATTAGAGAAACTATGACAAGGAGTTGAATACACAGAGGAAATAGAAATGGCAGAAATTATGAACAAGCTTTTTAAATCGGTGTTTATGAGGGAGAACATACAACTTAGAGATGTCGAGTGGGAGGAGAAAGTCACCCCTATGAAAGAGATAGAAGTAACAAGAAATGAAATAATGAATCACTTGAGCAATCTCGATGTCAGAAAATCGCATGGACCAGATGAAATGGCAGACTGGATTTTGAGAGAATGAAGGAACAAACTAACAGACAAAATACATAGTCTAATAAGTGGTTCATTGAAAGAGGGAAAAGTTCCAGAAAATTAGAAATGAGCGAATATAGTACCAATATATAAAGGGGGAAACAAGGAAGACTCTACTAACTATAGACCGGTCTCTCTTACAAGTACGATAGCTAAAATTTGTGAAAGAATTATCAAAATTAGATGGATAAGGCATTTGGAAAAAAGTACTAAATCCAAGGCAATTTGGATTTAGACAAGGACGATCATGCATCACAAACTTAAGGTGTTTCTATTCAAGAGATGGATGGGCTGATTGTGCATTTCTAGACCTGAAAAAAGCTTTTGATAAGGTGCCACATAAGAAATTGCTAAAGAAATTAGAAACCACAGGAGGAATACAGGGCAAACTACTGAAGTGGATAGAAGACTTCTTGCATGAAAGAAAAATGAGAGTGGTGATAAGAGACAAACATTCTAATTGGGATGAAGTGATTAGTGGAGTTCCACAAGGAACAGTTCTGGCCCCAATAATGTTTGCTATATATATTAATTATATGGATAAAGGAATTGAAAGTTATATAAGCTTCTTTGCGGATGATGCAAAATTGTTGAAAAAAAAATGAACACTATAGAAGATTGTGAGTCACTGCAGAGTGATCTTAGTAAAGTATGGGAATGGAGTAGGAAGTGGGAGATGGAATTCAACATTAAGAAGTGTAGTATAATGGAATTTGGAAGACGCAAAAAAAAAGAATAGTGGGATCACATAAATTGGGAGAGGAAGAAATTAAAAAAGTAGAAAATGAGAGGGACCTGGGAGTCATTATTATGAATAATATACCCCCTGAGAAACATATAAACAAAATTTTTGGATGGGGTAGTGCGAGAGGTAAATGCAAGGGTAGTGGGTCAGGGATTGGAGATGGTTAAAGAAAATGGAGAAAAGTGGGAGGTGAGCCAGCTGTTGTTTGTGGATGACACTGCACTTGTGGCAGGATCGGAGGAGGGATTGAGGAAGTTGGTGACAGAAGTTGGGAGTGTGTGTGATAGATGAAAGCTGAAGATAAATGTGGGTAAAAGTAATGTGATGAGATGTACAAGGGGTGAAAGTGGCAGTAGACTGGAAGTGAGCATTAAGGGAGAGCGACTGGAGGAATGGATAGTTTTAGATACTTGGGTGCAAATGTGGCAGGAAAAGGTGGAGTGAATGAGGAGGCAGAATGTAGATTGAGAGAAGCAAGTAAATGCCTTGGTGGATTAAAAAGTGTAATGAGGAATAGACATTTGGGAATGGATGCTAAGAGGAGACTGTATGAAGGAGTGATTGTACCAACAGCACTGTATGGGGCAGAAACATGGAACAATAGAGAGGAAGAGAGGAGTTTGAATGTGTTTGAGATGAGGTGTCTGAGAAGTATGATGGGGGGTTACTAGGCTAGATAGAGTGAGAAATGAGGAGGTGAGGAGGAGAACAGGTGAGGAGAAGAACAGGGGTGGAAAGGGAGTTGGGAGATAGGGTTGACGAAAGAGTATTAGGATGGTTTGGACACATGGAAAGAATGAGTGAAGAAAGACTAGTAAAAGAGGTATGGAAGGCAGATGTGGAGGGAGTCAACATGAGGGGACGTCCTAGGATGAGATGGATGGATGGGGTGAAGGGGGCTTTGGGGAATAGGGGAATGTCTGTTGAGGAAGGACAAGAGAGGTCAGAAGACAGGGGTGAATGGGGAGTGGTTGTATATGGATGATGTTGTGATGCATGAGGTGGAATGGGCAGGGGGATGGGGGTGAGGTAGTATGTGTGAGCAAAATTTGACGCAGCTCGAAGGGATTTCTCCCCATCTTTTATGCAATGGGGGACAGAGGGGGGTCGCCGATTTAATGAAGCGGCCTTGCTATGGATGTCCTGTGTCTTGCGACTCTGCTTCTGACCCAGGGCAGTGGACAAGGTGCAGGGATGACCCGTCATCCAGGAGGTACTAAGATAAGAGGGAGGGTGGAGGGGTGTGGAGTGTATTTAGGGATGAAATGAGTGGGTATGATTTTATGCCTTTTCCTTTTTGGCTACCTCCCTTGTAAGGGGGAAAAAGCTTTGGTATATGTATGTACCGTATTTTTCGGACCATAAGGCGCGGGCAAAA
Organism: Oratosquilla oratoria; assembly: GCF_046742065.1. Lineage (NCBI taxonomy): Eukaryota > Metazoa > Arthropoda > Malacostraca > Stomatopoda > Squillidae > Oratosquilla > Oratosquilla oratoria. The sequence continues at coordinate 41,157,330 of NC_134812.1, forward strand.
TCCTTAAAATCGGCCAAAATCGGGTGGTGCGCCTTATCGTGCACCACCTTATGTGTGGCTTCAGTGCAAAAAAATGCCTCGGATAGTGACGTACTATTTTGACACGTTTCGTAGCTAGCCTGCCGACGGCGACAGTGCATAGGCTTAACAAAAGTTACAACCAAGTTATAACCAAGGTGCATGTATCTTGACAAGAAAATTGCGAAAACTTCCGACAGTTTTCGGGTCCATGCCACCGCATTCATTCACGCTATCATGGCTATGACATGATAGCGTCCACAACACAGACTGCCATTTTGCATTGGTCTAGTCTTGCTCCACTCAGACTGTAGTCATTTGGGTATTTTTTTAGTTTCGATCATGGGCGCAATATAGCAATATAAGATTAATTATTAATTTTGTAAATTAAAATGTATCAACGTAATGAAAGAAGTCGGTAGCATAGGCTCGGGACGCCAACGTCTCTCACGACGACGACGAGGACGAGCCTGATGGCACTTAATTTGCAGGTAATGATTTATTAAACACAGGTTAGATTAGGTTAGACGAATTTATCACCCTTTCATTTCTTCGACGTCGGCATCTATCATAACAAACATGGCGTACCATTCGTCCGACACGACTTCGTTATTTACGAAATCCGTTTCATTATTTTTTTTATCTCCGCTCACAAAATTGCATATTACGTTGATACATTATAATTTACAAAATTAATAATTAATTTTCTATTGCTATATTGCGCCCATGGTCGAAACTAAAAATTTACCTTCATTTGTAATCTTGTGTTTTTAAGTGAATAGAGAATTCCGGGAATAAACTGCTACTGTTGGTTTAATTCCCCACAATTCCCGTAACATGTTTGTTGTTTTATAGGGGTATTGGCAGGGCAGACCGTCCATGGAGGTGGTCTGATTTCACTGACCAAAATAAAAAATATATAATTTATTTTTGTAATTTTGCTAAATCCCAACCGATTTTTCTCATTCAACAACGAAAATGTTCAGTTCTGAATGCACTCACATTTGCATGATTATCCGATGACGAGACCAGGGTAGCTAGGTCAACATGAAAATGGAATTCCTTATATTTGAGCTGAAGTAGTTCTCATGGGATGCAGAAAGTCGCTATGAGTACAATGCAATTTGAATTATCCATCTAGCTGTCCTAGTTCTCTAGATATTGCATTTTGAAGGGAAAATCGGGCCGAAACGTGCGGTCTGACTAATCGCCGATCAAACGTAAACAATGACGGTTTTTACTGACAGGCACAATTTTATATAAGAATTTAGCATATGGTTGCATTATTTGACCTATTTTCTTTAGAATGTGTGATTTCCATGTAATTTAATCAAAGAATTACGTTTTTATCCTCTGTAAAATTACCCACCACAGCTACGAATACCGTCAAATTACATGAAAATCACACAATTTAAAGAAAATAGTTTGAATAATTCAACTATATGCAATCTATTACACTAATAACACAACAGTAACAAACTTAATAGTGTAGCTTCATCCATACCACCAATGATCATAGATAGCGGGCAGGACGAATCGTAGCTGTGGTCCGTAATATTACGGAGGATAAAAACGTAACTTCTCTTTGATCATATTACATGAAAATCACACATTTTAAAGAAAAAAGTTCAAATAATTCAACTATAAGTCTATTACACTAATAACATAATAGTAAGAAACTTAATAGAGTGAAGTTTGATTCATACCATCAGTGATCATAGATAAGATGGCGGGATGGACGTTGATGTTGTTATCCGATAATCCGACCCGATAGAAAAAAACAACAACAACTAATTAGTACCACCGATTTCTCAGCTCTTCCGTAACACGCTGCCTTTATTTTGGTATTAGAATAATCCGCGAGACTAGTAGTTTTCGTTCATTTTGGTGAGTTGCCAATACACTGAATTTATTTAGCTCATTTTTTACACTGAAACATAAACCAATTTTCGATTTACTGCTGAATGCAAGCCGCCATGTTTATCTTATGTTTTTATGTACCGACATGTAACTGATAATGTAATTGTTTGAAATTTACTACGATCGTAGTAAATACACTCGCATAAAATTTGTATGAATGAAATTTCCCGCGGTATGTAAATTTGGCCGTTTGCATGGCGTGCGCATAAAATGACGCGCTATTGTGCTCGTCATCGACGGTGGCGCCTCTGTTGGTGTTTGACCTACCTAACCAGGTGCGTCTTATGGTCAGGTGCGTCTTATGTAAGGACGGGGAATAGCAAATTACGGGTGCGCCTTATGGTACGAAGCGCCTTATGGTACGAAGCGCCTTATGGTCCGAAAAATACGGTATGTATAATTTAATAACAATCAAAGTGGCATTTACATACCTGGATGAAGAAATGGAGTATGCAGCAATGATGTGGTCAACAAGTACAAAAAAATGTATAACAAAACTTGAAAGAATACAAAGAGCAATCACGAAATTGGCACAAACACTCAGAACTATCATATGAGGAGAGATTAGCAAAACTTGAGCTACAGACATTAGAGCAAAGAAGAGAGAGGAGACTTGATAACTATTTATAGAATCATGAAAGGTATAGAAACTATTGATAGAGAGGATCTAATAAAATGGGATAGTAGAGATACAAGAGGACACGGAAGGAAAATCAAGAAAGACAGTTATAGAAGAGACCTAAAAAAGAACAGCTTTCCCCACAGGGTAATAGATGTTTGGAACAAGTTAGATGAAAATGTGGGGTGTGCAAAAATGATACACAAATTTAAAAACAGTCTAGATAAAATGAGATATGAAGACGGGACAGCATGAGCATAGCTCCCCTTCCCGTAAAATACAACTAGGTAAATCCATAAGCAATAATACGGACCACTCTATTGAAGTTAAAATTGGTAAAACAATGACAGAAATGCACCCCAGATTTTTCAGTAATGCACTACCTGTCTGGCAGTAACATGCCCATCTCTGAATAATAGCTCCTTTGAGTCTCACTGACTGGAAAACTAGAGCCTCACAGGGGCTGGCAATGGCCATGAGGCCTTCTCACAGATCTCTCTGAAAGAAATGTTGGACTAACGTTTCTGTTGTATAAGTGTGGGACTGTTTCTATGTCAACAGTTCACAGAACTATGAGGAAGGGAGCAGTTGTTAGTTGTCAACTCTATGTAAAAAGAGGGAGGAAATAGAACTGGATTTGACAAAGAGATCCTGGGCCTGGTCTCGTGGCTGAATGTCATGGTTTTTAAAGATGGACAGCAAGGCAATAATTCTCTTGCTGACACCTGTTTTCTGGTCCCTTACAACATGATATACTAACATGTCCATCTAATTAAGATTTATATTCATGGTATATATACAGTATACACAGTCACACATATCTTATTCAAACATGCTGACAACAAATCTGTCAAACAACAGGTTTCAAATGCTTCATGTCCATAACAATAAATGTTCATGAACTCATGTAGAAACAAAAGATAATACATATCAAGAAAAAAAGACACAAATAAAAAACTAGCAATTCTAAGGGAGCAGTGCCATCTTGTTCATGTTAACGAGTTGACTGCAACTTGGGCTACTAATATAATTCTGGCCACTGGTACGCAATTTCACTTAGCTGAAGGGAGTCCTTCAACTAGATATGAATATATTTGTCACTCTACTGCATAGTGGCTCCACTCAGCAAATTCAAATTGCCTAGCAGTAACCAGAATACCAGTAATATGTACACAGCCAAACTGCAATCACTGTGAAGCAAGATCAGATCTGAACACAAACAAAACTTAAGAAAAGGGAGGAGGGGTGTCACTATACTCACTGCAATCTTATCTTAATGAAAACAAATTAATCTCAAACTTATGCTTCCTATACATAGCTATATATGCATCAAAGACCTTTCATTGCAAATAATTTCCAAAAAATATATTAAAAAAAAGTCAGACCCTCTAAAAATAATTTCTTCGCTGCAGCTATAGAAAGCATGCAGGAGGGGGCTCACACAAAGTCCCTACAAATATTTTCTCTAAAGCAACAGTGAAGAGCTATACGAAAAAATAGACAGCGTACTCACTGAAGCTGATACGAGGGCCCACAACACCACATATTCCTGTAAACACACATACACTCCAAATTAACAGCACAAAACTGGCCCAGTCAAGAAACCCCAGTTTTCCTGATGCTCAGACGAGCTAGAAAAAATTAAAACATGTATATGATGACAAGATCAACTAAACCCCCATGTCAGAGAAAATATAACAAATATATATAAATAAAAGATAATGAAAACAATCAGAGGGTATCACAGGAAAGAAAGTTACAAGCATAATGACACAGAGGTATTTTCTAAAGTTGGTAAAAGTACAAGCAAATACAAAACATTGCATAATAATAATAATAATAAAGCACAACAAAATAAATATCTTGTCTTTCATCTACGCAGTTCACATAATAACAAGGGCCAAAGGAAACCATTGCATCACCTATTCCACAATCCCTTTCTCTTTCCGGGCTTATCAGTGACATCAAAACAGTAAACAATGACATGCAGTGCTGGTGAGGAAGTCAGTGGAGATCTCCACTTCCTGTCATGTCTAAGACTCAACACCAACATAACAAGGGGAGTAAAAAAAAACAGCCATTTTTAAACTCTTGATTTTATATAAATTACCACACAGGGTAGTTAATCTGTAACTACCAGTTCCCAGTAGTAGATCTGTAACTACCAGTTCCCAGTAGTAGATCTGTAACTACCAGTTCCCAGTAGTAGATCTGTAACTACCAGTTCCCAGTAGTAGATCTGTAACTACCAGTTCCCAGTAGTAGATCTATATCTCAAAAAGCATGCATATAAACATGCTAATTAATTAGCAAAATCCAGTTTCCTGAATGAATTTTAATACCATTCATACATTTTATGCAAACTTACCAATCTGTCACACCAAACCTAATAACTGTTAACATTAGTAATTTGATTCCAATACAAGTTAACTGAAGTTAATTTTTAAATTCTAAATTGTTAATAATAACTGAGAAGTTAGAATGATACACTTGATTTTTTTTCTCTTATTAAGTCTATGAATGAAGTTTGTGAGATTAAGGAAAAAAAACTATTCATCATCTGCTGTCATAGGATTTTTTTTAATTTCAAAGGGTACTAGAAAGAGAAAAAGAAGTGAACAACTTTTCCTATGTATGAAAATGTCTACCAGTGACTGTGTATGGTTTTACATTTAGATACAGTTGTTCGACAATAAGAGAGCTTGTAAGCAGTGGTCCTACAAGATGTGTATTTGAATCACCTCCCCACCACTCATCTTCACATTTCTTCAACAACCTCACCTCCTGGAAGTGCAGGCTCAAGGGGCTGGCACTTTGTCTCTGAATCAGGTCTAGAATGTCTTTTGACAATCTTTTCTCCTCTTATTCATATAAGTGGAGCTGTCAACATGCAACTGTTTTTTTCCTCACCTCCTTTTCTTACCATCTGGTGACAGAAGCAGATCCAAACAAAAAATATTCCTACATTTCCTCCTGGGAAGATCTATGGAAGGGCCCAAGGACTACTGCTGACTACTATAGGGCTGCAGGTTTCCAATCAGCAAACCTTTAAGCAATATTCGAACATCTCACAAACATTCCACAATATACCTTACATTTATTCTCACACTCATCCATACTTATATCTCTCCAGATTTAATTCCTCCTATACAATATGGCATTTGTTCATTTAACTACTTGAATACAATGATGCCTATGTTCGTATCATGAGGTGCGAGTGAGTATATGAGGATGCCAGTGTCAGCTTCCTGATTATATTTATTTTGTAGTTGTAGCTGAGTAACCGTCTTATTCTGTGAATAGGCTTGATCATTTTTTCAAAGGTTACAAACATTCTGGTTGAAAGAGAATGAGTATAACAGAAGTAACTTGCATATTGTGATGCATCATTGTATGTCAGGCAGCTAATGTACATGCAAATATCTGACTCATATGGAAGATGGTAATTTGACTTCTGCCAAGCTATCTGTTCATTTACATGTTACTACATTGGTAACAAGGTATATGTACATATCAAAGGGCCTTTCCTCCTTTATGAGGTGGGGGTGAAGACTGAATCAAACCATATATTCATACCCATACCCATCCAAACCCATGAACCCATTAACTCACCCTTTCATCTTAGCACCCCATGGAAGAAGGGTCCTCCCCATCCCCTGCCACACTGTTCAGGTCAGAGGCAATGCAACAAGAGATGGTGCCTCATGTTTGTAACCCCTTCCAATTAACATCTCCAGATCTCTCTTGCATGAGACCCATAGTTCCCAGGTAACCAGTAAATTACCAAATTGGTCCACAAGTCACTCAAGGATATTGTGTTGTTGTCCGAGTATGGCAGGGGCAGAGCAGTGCAAGTGTCTAAAACCTCTTGATTATATGACAATAACAGATGGTCCCACACTTGACAGATTTATGAAGAGTTGTTGCTGTTCCCTAGACTGTCAGGCTGAGCAGTCCTACCCCATGCTTGAAGAGCATCACTTTATATATCTTACTAGAATTAATTCCATGCAGATTTATTCAGCTGAATTAAAACCACTTTACTCACCCCTGGTTCAACCCACTCCATTTGATGGGACACCTTTCAGTTTAACAAAAGCATCAACCACTGATTTGAATGAAATCTTTTATTTCCACGGTTCTTTCTCAACGTGAAGTCCTAAAATCCTTCCCACTCCCACGTGCACTTAAGCACTTGTCACCTGCCACCTCCACACTTGCTTCCTTTCTCACCGAGTATTATCCTATTTATCCTTAAATGTGCTAACAAGTCCCCTCCACTGTGCAGTAATTGGGGACACTCAACATCTGCTCTTTCACTGGTGTGGTGATGCAGGCCCCACGGGAGGGTGACATATTGGGGGGAGGGGGGTTAGGCAAGGAGAAGTGAATGAGAGAGGGGAGAGAGAGGAAGGGAAAGTGAGGAAGGAGGGAAGGAGAGTGAGGAGGGATGGAGGGAGTAAGGAGACAGGGAGACAGATAGTGGCAGATATACCAACAGAGGTAAATATATATAATATATAAATATATATATATATATATATATTATATATATACATATATCATATATATATATATATATATATATATATATATATATATATATATATATATATATATAGAGAGAGAGAGAGAGAGAGAGAGAGAGAGAGAGAGAGAGAGAGAAAGGCAGATGTAGACAGATAAAGATAGAGACAGGAAGACAGAGGAGGTAGACAGAGGAGAGACAGATATAGACATATAGGGAGAGGGGATGAGAGACAGAGGAGTAAAGGGAGATACAGGGAGGAGAGAAACAGTGACACAAACAAATCATGTCAATGGCAAGACCAACAATATCAATCTTCACATTTTTTTTTTACATTAAAACTAACAAACACTCCCACACTCCTACTCAGTCAAGATTCCACAGCCTGACAAGCTCCCAAAATAACCAATGACAAGCTGCCTAAGTATCACATTTCACTTTTTTTAATGTTACTCCAATAGCTACGAAAAAAAAAAAAAAATCTTTAATTTCCCACAATTTCCTTTTTTAGGTTTTATGGTTATTCAACTGCTTAAACCATTTTTGTTCTCATCATTCTAACATTTCAATTTTCTTTTTCCTAATTTCCCTTTTTTCTGATTTTATCTTGCTCCATTTTTCTACTTGATTAAACCTCTGCTTAGTTAAAGTGCACGATAAAAAACAGGAAATACTAAAGGATTACAAAAGGTCTGGCTATGCACAAAATTACCTCACCAAGAAACATCCTCAATTAACTCCCCTTCCCCCTTCTCTCCCCGTTACCACTCACTCCTCTTTCTAGGTCCTAGCCACCCAATTATCACAGCAGCCACAACCTAACCCTCTCAAGACTCTCTTCACTTAACCCTCTCCAGAACCTTTTAACTCGTAACACTCCTAAGAACCTCGTCTCAAGTAACTACTCTCAAAATTCTAAGCAGAATTAATTCTAGCTAAGATGAGAACTTGGAACATTTTACCTGCACATAATATGTCAATTCTAGATACATTCACTATTAAAAACCAATGTAAAGAGAAAAGCATGAAACACGATGACAAACAACACAAATATCATGAAACAGCATGAAACTGAATTTGTCTTGATAAACACCCTTTTGTGATCAAAGTGTATATATATATATATATATATATAAATATATATATATATATATATATATATATATTTGTTCCCCATCCTCAATCACCACTCAATCACACACATGCCAACTCCTGATTATAAAAACCAAAACATTAATGTCATTCTACTCCTAACCTCAACCATCACCTCCACCTTCAAGACCATACAAAACTCTCACTAAAGCCATACAAAACCTTGGATCCAATAATATCCTCAACCCACCACCCACCCAAACACACCCTCCCATTGAACCCACACTCATGAGAACCCAAACACCAATTTACGAGATTATGCCAACTCTCCCTAACTTTATATCAAATTAGATCCCTCACCATGCCTGCTTCACCCACAGAAGAAAGCCACTCAGCATACCACAGCATGTTTCAGAGGTCATATATCTCTTGGATGGAAGAACCAATTGACTGATACTTTATGCTCAAGACAACACAATTACTGAACTCCCTCCTGTTATCCAAACTGATTGGACCTCAGGGTGTTTGCATATTTGCTGATGTTCATGGCTGAGGGAACACTGTCAGAGGAGCAAGGAGGAATGACCAGGAAGGCAGAGGGTCCATTGACCTATGCCCCTCATGTGCAGTAATCTCCACAGCTGGGCGTGTTACTGCTGGACAGGTAGTGCATTACCAAAATATCTATATATGTATACATATACACACAGCATATACACATGCATTGATGGAAATGCACCCCAGATTTTTCAGTAACGCGTCCAGCTCTGGTAATCTCTCCCTTTCCCAAACTAATTGTATCACTGCATATTCTGATTGTGGCAGTTCAGATATGGGACGGATTACCTGTGCTTCTAAACAAAACACAAGTCACCAAAAAAAAATTCAGTTTCTCTTTCTAAATTTATACATGTGTGCTGGTGGCATGATCAAAGGGAGGCCTGGAGATGAGAGAAGGAGAGAAAGGGAGAGGGAGGGAGAAAGAGGAAAGAGGGAGACTGGTAAGAGGGAGAAGGAAGGAGATAGGAAGGAGGGAGAAAGATAAATGAGAGAGGAGACAGAAAGTAGGGAGGGAGGGAGACAGAGAGGGGGAGGGAGAGAAATGGGAGAGAGGAAGAGTGGGAATGAGAAGAAGAGACAGGATGGGGGGGGTTTAATATTAATAATGGCTGCTACAGAGTCTCACTGCCTGGATACACACACAGCCTCACAGTGGTCTACACCAGTCCTCATATTCTCTCATAGATCTCTCTGAGAAGAAACACTGGACTGTTGTCTACATTGCATTAGTGTATGTCTGTTTTTGTGTCACCATCTGGGGGGAAGAGGAGGAGGTAGAGGAGGAGGAGAGTGGTCACTAATTGTCAGTCCTCCTTTTGTTGGGGAGGAGGAGGAAGATAAGGAGAGAGAGAGAGAGAGAGAGAGAGAGAGAGAGAGAGAGAGAGAGAGAGAGAGAGAGAGAGAGAGAGAGAGAGAGAGAGAGAGAGAGAGAGAGAGAGAGAGAGAGAGAGAGAGAGAGAGAGAGAGAGAGAGAGAGAGAGAGAGAGAGAGAGAGAGAGAGAGAGAGAGAGAGATATGGATATCTTAAGCCAGTTTGGGGGTTGAGCACCAGCCTATCAGGGTTGCACCTCCAGATGGATGTGAGGGGGATTGATTAGATTAAAAGAGTGGCAGGGAGATTATTCTTTCAGATGTCTTGTCTTGTATGACCACTGCATGCAGGTCTTCCTCCTTGATCATTGGGGAGGGGGAGGGGGGAGGGGCAGAACATGGAAGGAAAAAGGAGAACAGGGATACAAAGGAAGCCAAAGTCAGCGTCATCAGTCATACACTCAATATCCCTGGCATGCACCTAAAACCGAGCTTGCATACTTAATTTATCAGTTCAGGATGAGTACAACTGATCAACAATACAAACATGTATGATACATATGTACATATGCATACATGTACAAAAGTATGATAATTGGAGAGTAAGAGACAGGACCCCATGAGCATTGCTTCTTTCCTGCATACTACAATTACACATGAAATGCACAACTGTAATCACATGTAATCCATCAACAAACAAACACACAAAATGAATTGGAAGCCAATTATGATAATTATTGGAGAGTTTGAGGCAGGACCAATGAGCAATTATTCTTTCACTCTACATATAATACTGTACTACAATTAGGTAAACACACACATTTCTATTCATGTATTCATATATACATATCTATCTATATACCAAGGGGCTCTTCTCCTTTACATGGGAGGTAGTTAGCCACGGTATGCACCCACCTCCACCCATTCCACTCCCATCCATAACCTATTTGTTTCCCTCTCCTCTTACTTATTTTTCTTTACATATGTATATATATATATATACATATATATACATATACATATATATATATATATACATACATACATACATTTGTAAATACAGAAACATACAGACAACTACAGTACATTACAAGTGGTTTCCTTTGGACCTGTCATCAGTAGGAACAGAACCTGGAAAGTCAGGGTCAGAAGTTGGAAGACATGCCTGGCATAAGTCAAGGTCAAAGCCAATATTGATTGCATGGACTAGTTGTAACTCTACTCTGACGTGGGGCTTGAGGCTTGAGTCTGTCAGGCCTTTGTGTCAATTAATAGGATACCTACTATTAGGGTGGATGCAGAATTACCCGATTTAGTGTGGCTGCAACTTTACATTTATTTCCTTGCAGAAACAAAATCATAAAGTAGTGCATAATCAAAAGAAAGCAAGCCAATTTGTTTACAAATACACAATTTGAACAATAAAAAAATACTTAAATTTGGGGAAATGTTTACAGAATGGAGAATTCTGTGTAACAAAATAAAATAAAATTAAGGACAACTACTATAATACTTTGGTTTTAAGTTGAATAATTAGCTACACTAAGAAAACATTAACCTCTTCCATATGATGATGCCTATGTTGGCATTATGCAGCACAAGTGGGTATACAAGGATGCAGGTGCAGATGTCTTGATTATATTTATTTCATAGCTGTAGCTAAGTGACCCCTGAATTCTGTGAACTGGTTTGATCATGATTTCTGTATTTATTATTACTCAAAGTGAAAGAAAACGACAAATAAAGTAGTGACTTTATATTTTATAAAATGAGTAGTGTGATGCATCGTACATTAGGCATCTAATGTTAAGTGCAAAGAATTGACTAGTATTGAAGAGGTTAATACAAATGATATGAGGGACAAAGATGAAGAAAAGCAAGATCAGTTAGGAAGTCCAGACACCCTTTCAACATGGAAATGCACAAAACAGATATCCTGGAGAAAAAAAAAAAAAAAAAAAAAAAAAAAAAAAATTATTCATACAAAAAAACAATTTCTAAGTTCTGTCTTCTAACCTTAAGCTGGACTTTATAGCTATATTCAACTCCTAAAATCATTATAAACTGCTTATAAGTGTCAACAGTCCGAATTTTTCTAGCTAAGGGCAGGCAATTCTATGCATATGCAGGGGGGTAATCCTGTCCTGTCAATGGTCTCGCTCAATATACCTCCTCAGGCAAGATACCTCCACTGGTGGCATAAAATCACGTCTACCAAGACCTTAACTCATAAAGAATACCATTGAGCTATATGGGAAATAATAATTGACATGACAACTATACTAAGGGAAGGAATGCAAACTAACCAAATTTATAACTGCTCATATCCCCTTGATGACCTACCTTTACTAATGAATAAAATCAAATGGCACCAGCCAAAATGAATCTGTAATGTACATAACCATGTTTATGAGGGTTAACTTTTTCAATCTGATGATGACTTTGTCAACTTTCTAGTGAACACTAGACAATTCTATTTAGCCGAGAGTCAAGCTCGGTTTGAAAAAGGGGCCTCAACATAACAGAGCCTTGACTGACAAAGACCTCATTTTATCCCAGGTTTGCCCCTCCACTAAATAAAATCACCTGATATTACCCATAAAGTGTACACAATACATCAACAGGTTGAACAAATTACAGCACTGTCCCAAAAAAAAAAAATCAATTGCCAAAGTTAGTTTTACAGCACAGAATCTTAATCAGCAAAGAAAAAAATAAAAATAAAACAAAAAAGTCAGGCCACAGCAATTCTTACTGAAGATTAATGTCTCACAGTCATCATATGTTTCGTATCAAATAATGATATGGTAAAACTTTACCTTATTCCCACATGACTAGGAGGTACGTTCTGGTCCCCCAATGATTTGCATCTGGAAGATAGAAAATATGGAGAAAATGAATCCAACATCATATTCAGGGTGTATAGTGCTAGAATAATAATTAATGCCACCATAATGTGTTAAACAAGGCATGGGGTAACATACAGAATGAAATATTTCCATGTATATTGTGTGCAAAATTGGGTAAGTGTTCACTTTAGGCCCACATTTTCTTGTCAAAGGTCTCAGGATGAGTGGGTGCATTTTTCTTTTCTTTTTTATTATTAAGTACATACATACTACAATCTTCTTTGCTTCCTCATCCCACCACTCATTACCCCTCCTTCCATTTCCTCCCATCCTTCTTGTTCCACACGCCATCTTTGCACGCCTTGTGACTTCCTCCTTGAACCATCCCCATTCCTCCTCCACTCCTAGTTCTACTCTATCCTCCACTCCCTCCCACTCCTCTCTCAGCTTCTTCTTGTACTCTTCCTCCTTTTCTTTCTCATTTAAGCAGTTTACTTTAAAGCACCCCCATACCTTCTGTCCTTTTCCTCTTTCTCCATCTATCCTCCACTCTCAACTTACCTTCCACCAAAAAATTATCTGATATTCCCCTACTCTC
>NC_134812.1:41175324-41192824 GCF_046742065.1 Oratosquilla oratoria
ATGAAGTAAATGGTATCTACATTATGTTGCTACATTCATTATGTAGTTATATGTAGATTTATAGTTAGTTAATCTACATTGGCTGTTGGTGAGGCAAACCCAAAGATATGTTCTTTGCTTTAATGTTTCATTCTTCTCTGTCTTACAAATAAAAGCAACCTCCGAGGAGAACTAGGGGGAATTGCCAAAAGTCTAATAATTTGTACATTATTTACAAGTGGTGCCATATGCTGAATGAAAAGTTTGAGTTGGATGGCAAGGTCCATTGTCCTAGCAGGTGTTCGGACATTGACCGAACAGCCAGCTCCTGTGGTCACTGTTCAGGTCCGGAGACAATGACACATCCCTTGGGCATCAGATCCTGGGTACAATGAAGAAATCTCATGAGAGTTGGCTAGAGATGCTAGAGTTCACGCTCACTCCATATGCATGTGTGCGTGAGCATGTTGGACATCTAAAGGGTTGACTTGCTTTCAATCATCTTGCATCATATATTCACAATAACAGTTATCATTTCTAATCAAATGTGTGCCAAAGTACTGTATATTTTGACTGCATTCAACACCGCTTTCTTCAAAAAGTACCTGGACAATTCTGTGGGAGCACTTTTAGTGATATTGTACAAAATAATTGTTTGACATCCTATTAAGTAGACCTCTCCCACTTCCACATAGTAGTCAATGTTTGTACTTCCTTCAGTAACCCACTAAGGGGTGGGGAGTTCTCCTGGCTGAATAAAACAATTTTGTGTTAACCAGAATAATATTTCTAAGTGTAGCATAATTGCTCACTGGATTAAATGGGGCTGTCTTGAACCTCCCAGCTGGATAAAAGTTTCAAACATGACACTGTTCCTAAGAACAAATTCTGCCATGTTACTTTGTTGGCCCAGTGAAAAATGTCAGTCATCCAGCCATAGGGTTCTTGTCATGAGCCATCTGAAGAACTGCAAAACATAGGGTTCTCCCAACCTTTCCATGTGCTGTGCAAATGTGGCAACTTATGTCACAAACATAAGACTGGCAAGGGAAGAGTAGAGAACTTTTTTCAGAGAGAAAATGTTTGCTTTCTGGAAACATTTGCCTGGCACAGTTGCAGAGAAAGAACTTCAAAACTTTTTGTATAAAAGCTGAGCTGGTTTAGGATGAACAAGGTACAGTATCTACATACTGCCATACAAAAAGACAGCAGTAGTTATTATACCCCTTTGTGACACATTATGCAATAGTCACAAATATACAAATGCCTTCACAATACACGTGCAGAGGTGGATGTGTAGTCACACAGGGATAATCCCATTGTGGACTGTCGTCACCCTAAGCACTTATGAGGGTTCAATGGTTTTAGAGCAGTATTTCCCGAGTTGGGGTAGCCATAACCCCCCAGAGGGTTCAAGATATGCTGGCCAGTTTATTGCTACATGTAACAAAGAGAGCAAAAAATATATATTTTCCACAATCTTTGGTTTTCATTATTTTGTTTCAGTAACTGAATAAATCTAGTTCCTTCAATATGCATCACTGATTTAGGTCACTTTTTCTTTCTAATAGTATTAATGTTTTACAAAATCTTGTGAAATCTTAATGGCTACAATAGATTGAAAGAAAGAAAAAATACCAAAGGCAATGGTCTGGTTTTCAACTATTCAAAATTTGAGATGGAATACAATGGGTCCAACTTTTCTGACAACAACTGTGTTTAGGTAAATACATACAGCAGTCCATTGTACATCATAGAGAAGAGCAAGGAAGAAGATTAGAAACGCCACTACCACTGAGAACAACACATTCATATTTCAAACTCTAAATACCTGCCTTACTGCAAGATTTCATCTTTGCTATTTTAGTAATCCCTCCAACATATGAATACCATGTGATCCAATTAGTTTGGAGATGGAAGATTGGTACACCTATAAGGGCAAATGTCAATGGACCCTCCGACTTCCTGGTCATCCCTCCCCACCCCTGTGACAGTATTCTCCCAACCATTAATGTCACAAATACATAAACACCCTGTGGCTCAAGTCATTTGGATATGATAGGGTTTATTGTATTTCCTTTGACCCAAGAGTAATGATGATATAACTACACTCTAACCTCTTCAGTAACATTCTCCAAGCCACACAAATCATCTAACATTAGCCAAATTAAAAAATAACAAATATGTTGAATCCCCATGATATCATTAATCAATCAATCAATCCATTGTCCTAGTGTCCCCCAGGTCATTAGCAAGAGCCACCACACTGACCTATAAGCCACTCACTGAAACATATTGTTGTCTGGGCAACGCTTAAGTTGAGCAATGTAGGATGACGAGTTTGGTGTCTTCAGCATGGGGTAATATAAACCTGTGGCTAGGCCTATTCTGTGTTGGTCCTGTGTAAAAGTTGAATGGTTGACTGACCACAGATGTGCTTAAGGTCAATTATGATAATCTTAAGCCATTTCATGGTGAACTTCTCTTTTATATGATATGATATCCACCTTGTGTTAGCCAGAATAAAAGCAATGGTGTATGACAGACATTATTGGTGCAATAGCCTCTCGTGGTTGGAGAAGCCTTTCCTGTGGCTAAACTGGTCTTTGGTTTCATGGTCAAGTTAAATAATTCATAACTTTCAACAGTTTTTTATGAAACATGTGCTCTTGTTATAAAAAATATTCTATTTCAAAAGATATATCCTAACATATTGGTAGATTTTAACACTCACCCAAACAAGGAATTCAAATACAAAACTGATGTTTATCTTGCTGTCATCAGTACATCTATATATTCCAGGATTAAAATCCTAATAGATATCTATAATCATGTAAATAATGAATTTTATATTGAATGAAACTTTTATCTACTTTGCTATCTCACTTATAAATCCATATATTCCGAAATTAAAACACTATTACTGTGTTAATTCTAGGTTAAAGCCACCAAAACTGTGTGGCTTTACTAAAGTCAGTTAAACCACACAAGAAGAAACCTTAGACAATTTATGTAGCCAATGTAAGTAGCCATCCCCAACTTCAGACTGAAGATACAGAAAACATAGTATGACTTCCAATCATCTTTACATAGTATCAAAGTCATTAATACTATCTTAAATCCTATTTATGCAATTCTTGATAACTTCATAACATAACTGATAATTTCCTCAGTAATGATGTTTTCACACCTGAAAATTTGCTTAGAATGTTTGACTTGAAGCTCCCTAAGTCTTCTGAATGGATAATGGCTACAACAAAACCAGTTATGGACTTCAAGGGCATTTGCATTGAACGTCAAAATCGTGACAAGTAAATAAACTAAAAATATACGAGGGGGAGGTCTGGACTGAAATCCATTTTACTACTTTAGCCTTCCTGTTTTCAAACACATAGCCTACGTTTATATACAACAACTACATTTCTGTTCTATTGTGTGAATGAATCACTTATGGAATTGATAATGGGGCATATGTATATCCATAAAACCCAAGCAATGTGGTGTAACTGCGTAGCCCCGACAAACCCATCACACCAAGGAACTAACTTCGAGGAGTGGAATTCCCAGCAGTTTTAAACATAAGACACAATTCCAGGCTAAATGCGATACATACAGATCACAGTTCCTATTACACGAATGTAGCATAATACGTAGAAAATACGCACCTGTCTTAAAATTACTTAATTTGACTTCTTACACCCCTCCTCAACTAACAAAGACCCACACCGCAGCCTGTACGCGGTCCCTCGATCAGCTGTCCGGACTGCAGTCTGTTATTTTGTTTTCATGGCATCGAGGATGCAATATTTTTTTTTTTAGGGGGTGGGAATATTTTCACTGGATTTGTGATTTCTTCATCTAGGTTAAATTAACAAATAAAGAAATACATGTATATGATTATTATTGTAACAAAGTGTTTCTCATTTCAATTAATTTTGTAAAGAGAAATGTAAAATTCCGTATCCCTCCCCCTCCCATTGACATTTGCTGCGGTGCCGGGCGTACGTGATCAATAAGACGCCCGGCAGAGCGCTGTACGAACTCGCCCTTGCTCGCCCTATCAGTGTCCTCCTAAGTACTCAAAAAGTCACTTTCGAAGTCTGATATATCTAACAGACTGTATAATAGATGATACGTCACGTCTTGAATACAAAATAAAAGAATGTCGAGATACAATGACATGAGTGTTTCATGCCCACATAAAATAAGACCAAATAAACTTAGTTTGATTAATTTAAATGAGTCACAGACATGTTTAATAGGATTCAACAACCGTGCAAAGATGGAAATTAAATATGTACCCTAAATTTCAGAAGATGGCCATAGTAGTTTTTCCAAATGTCAACAAAGGCATGCAAAACTAGCAGGCAAAAGAGCAGCAGATACGCATAATTATCGTACACAGCTTTCAACAGCTGAATCAGTTCATTCAAGCGTGTTATATTTCTGCTATATTTATCAGTGCGTGGGTTAATCAATACATTTCTACCTCACTGCTGGCGGTCTAAATAAATAAAATGACTAAAACGAACGCGACAAGGAAAACCCTGCACTAGTGAGTCGTTTCTTGCATTTTATCGTCAGCAAACAAGAAAAGAAACGATGTTCTCTTTGACATGTCATTTACTTGTGTGAGATCAATGAACTAAGAACGACTCGCTATTGTATAAGTCACTTAAAAATGTAATGTAGATTTGCACACACGCTAAACTTTATGTATGATAGACAGTATTTCTCGATTATATTTTATTTTAAAACTTTTTTCTTAATTCTTTTTAATATATGCGCGCGTAGCTTACGAGCGCGCGCGCACATACACACACACACACACACACACACACACACGTTTAGAAATACAACTAGGTAAATACACATTCTGATAAGACCAAGGCTGAGTATACACCGACACTATGGTCACCCAGTACCAAAGAGAACATAAGGAAAACTGAAAGAATCCAAAGAACTACGAAGATGGCCCCCACACTTTCAGGACTGCCATACGAAGACTGTCAAAACTAGAGTTACCGACTCTGGAACAAAGAAGAGAAAGAGGAGACTTGTTGACCATCTATGGAATTAAGAGAGGTACGGAAGTCCTTGATATTATTATTATTTACTATTTACCTGTTTATTATTTAACTATACCTATGCATTTATTTATGTATTTTATTTGTTATTTACATTGTTATAGTTTTTATTTATTATTTTATTATTATTATGATTTTTTTTCGCATCCGTCCTAGATATGGACCAAAAGGTCTCCTGTCGGCATGCTCAGCCTTTGTAATCCTTTGATAAAGAATACTTACTAAATTGGGATACGAGAAATACAAGAGGAGATGGAAAGAAAATAAAAAAGACCGTTAAGAGACCTGGAATAGAACAGTTTTCCCCACACAGTGTTGGATGTATGGAACAAACTGGACGAAAATATAGTGTGTGTAAAAACTATACGCGAATTTAAGAACAATATAGATACTGCGAGATAGACACCACGAGCATAGCATCCCTTCCTGTTAGACACATACATACATACATATACCAAAGGCTTTTTCCCCCTATCTTCCATCCTCTCCCGTCCTTCCTCCACAGACATTCCTCTCTTTTGTAATGCCCCTTTCACCCCATCCATCCATCTCATCCTAGGACGCCCCCTCATATTCACTCCTTCCAACTCTGCCTTCCATACTTCTTTTACTAATCTTTCTTCACTCAATCTTTCCATGTGTCCAAACCATCCCAATACTCTTTCATCAACCCTATCTTCCAGTTCTCTTTCCACCCCTGTTCTCCTCCTGACCTCCTCATTTCTCACTCTATCTAGCCTAGTAACCCCTATCATACTTCTCAGACATTTCATCTCAAACACATTCAAACTCCTTCTCTCTTCCTCTCTTATGTTCCATGTTTCTCCCCCGTACATTGCTGTTGGCACAATCACTCCTTCATATAACCTCCTCTTAGCATCCATTCCCAGATGTCTATTTCTCATTACACTTTTCAATTCACCAAGGCATTTACTCGCTTCTCTCAATCTACATTCTACCTCCACCCCCACTCCTCCCTTTCCTGTCACATTCGCACCCAAGTATCTAAAACTATCCACTTCCTCCAGTATTTCACCTTTAATGCTCACTTCCAGCCTGCTGTCACTCTCTCCCCTTGTACATCTCATCACCTTACTTTTACCCACATTTATCTTCAGCTTCCTTCTATCACACACCTTCTCAAACTCTGTCACTAACTTCCTCAATCCCTCCTCTGATCCCGCTACAAGCGCAGTGTCGTCAGCAAACAACAGTTGGCTCACCTCCCACTTTTCTCCATTTTCTTTAATCATCTCCAACCCCTGACCCTCTATCATTGCATTCACCTCTCGCACCACCCTATCCATGTAAATATTGAACAGCCAGGGCGACATAACACATCCCTGACGAAGTCCCACCTTTACCTCAAACCATTCACTCTCTCCATTGCTAATCCTAACACAAGCTCTACTACTCTCGTAAAAACTCATCACTGCTTTTAACAGCTTTCCTCCTATCCCATATATCTGCAGTACCTCCCACAGTGTCTTCCTGTCTACCCTGTCATGAGCCTTTTCCAGATCCATAAAAGCCCAAAAACATCCTTACCTTTTCCTATAGCTTTCTCACATATCTGTCCTACCACAAAGATCTGATCTACACAACCCCTACCTGTCCTAAACCCACACTCTTCCTCACCAATTACTCCCTCTGTTCCTTTCCTAATCCTCTCAATCAAGATCCTCCCATAAGCCTTCCCAACTACACTCAACAAGCTGATCCCTCTGTAACTACTACACTCACACTTGTCCCCCTTTCTCTTCTAAAGCGGAACTATACAGTCACTCCTCCAGTCCTCCGGCACTCTACCCTCTCTTAAACAAACATTAAATAACCTCATCAGCCAGTCCACCATCACTGTACCTCCTTTCTTCAGACATTCTGCATGGCATCCATCCAGACCAGGTGCCTTACCTGCTCTCATCATCTTAACAGCTGCCTTCACTTCATCCTTCCCTATTTCTCCTCCATTTCCTCACTCATTACTCTCATTTTCTTAGCATTTCCCACTGCAACTACCTTTCCCTCCCTATCCTCCTTCACATTTAGCAACTCCCTAAAATACTCTGCCCACCTTCCTCTCACTGCCTTCTCTTCCATTATCATCTCTCCATCTGCACCTTTTACCTTTTCTTCTCTACTTGATTCGCCTCCTCTTTCTCTTTTAATTTCCTTACAAAACATCTTTTTATTTCTTTCAAAATTTTCTGTCATACTCTTACCCCATTTCACATCTGCTCTCCTCTTTGCTTCCTTTATCTTATGCTTAACTTCCTTTCTCTTTACTTTGTACCACTCATACGATTCCCTCGTCCTAATTTGTAGCTAATCTATGAATGCCTGCTTCTTCTCTTCTACACCTTTCTTTGCTTCCTTATCCCACCACTCACTACCCTTCCTTCTATTTCCTCCCGCCCTCCTTGTTCCACACAACATCTTTGCACACCTTATGACTCCCTCCTTGAACCATCCCCATTCCTCCTCCACTCCTAGTTCTACTCTATCCTTTACTCCCCCCACACTCCTCTTTCAGCTTTTTCTTATACTCATTCTCCTTTTTTTATCTCACTTATGCAGTTCACTCTAAGTACCTCCCTATCTTCTGCCCTTTTCCTCTTTCTCCACCTATTCTCCACTCTCAATTTACCTTCCACCAGATAATGATCTGATATTCCCCCACTCTCTCCCCTTAGAACATGTACATCCTTAACTCTTCCTACCACACTCCTGGTCATCACTATATAGTCCATTAACGCTCTATCTGCCACCCTTCCATCCACCACCCTCTCCCATGTGTACTTATGCATGACTTTCTTCTTAAACACTGTTTTTGCTATCATCAACTCTCTTTCAAGACACATCTCCACCATCAACTCTCTACTACGATTTTTACCTGGAACTCCATACTTCCCAATCACTCCGTCTATTTGTTCATTTCCTACCCTAGCATTAAGGTCTCCCAATAAAACTACGTTGACATTTCTCCCTAATCCCTCTATGCACTCATTTATATCTACCCAAAAAACTTCCCTTTCCTCTGCGCTCTTCTCACTACCAGGTCCATGCGCACTTACAAAAACCCACATCTCCCTTCCCAACTTCACTTTCATCCACATTGACCTTGATGAAACCTCCTTCCACTCCACTACCTGCTTACTTATCTCTTCACTTACTAGTATAGTCACCCCTTCTCTCCCTCGTCCTCTCTTCACTCCTGAGTACCTCCCAGCTACACTCCCAAACTCACAGTTGCCCTTTCCTTTCATTTTAGTTTCACTCAAAGCCAGTACATCCATCTTTCTTCTCACAAACATACTGCCTATCTCTTCCCTTTTACTCTCATCTGTACCACATCCACGTACATTAAAAGACCGAAACCTTAGGGTACTCGTTGGAAAACTCCCAGACCTTCTTATGCCTTTACTACTTTTTTTTAGGAATGTCCCTTTTTGGGACTACAGGTAGTAGGACTCCTAATTCCATCCCCCGTCCCGTTTTTTTGTCACTTTTTACAACTCAAGTGGAAAGACTTGGTGGTCGGCGAAAAAAGGAAATGTATATTCAGAGAAATGGTACAGGACAGTAACAAGGTGTTGGGGGACAGCATAACGGAGAGATAGTCGTAGTATAAAAGTGTTATCATTTCTCTATGAACAGAGTTTTCCTCTATCACAGACAAAATGATGTGTGACTCTGGTCCGTAGGGGCGCCCCATATAGACCCTAAAGTATCAACTGCATGCTACTTTGCCACAATAACATGCAGCCAATACCCCAGACGGCTAATACACACACACACACACACACACACACACACACACACACACACACACACACACACACACACACACACACACACACACACACACACACACACACGACTCGGTGGCGCGGTTGGTAGAGTCCCTGACTGTCACTACGGTGGTCCGGGTTCGAATCCTGCCCAGGGCTGATATAATTTCACCATCGCTGCGCTTCGAGTCGTTACTCCAACTCACGTGGGCGGGGAATTGGGTGTGTGTGTGCGTGTCAGGTCACAGCATTACCCATAGATCGGTCATATACGAGCTCTGAGCTCTCTTCTGGGAGGGAAATAGCTGTCGATCACGGTTCCAGCACGTGATCCAAAGACCAACGACCAAAGACCAAGGTGAATATACACACTTTGAGGCTATGAATAATAAATCGAAGAATAGGAGGCGGGGCATCACGAGCGTTGCTCCTTTACTGTATCATATAACTAGGTAAATATTAAAATAACTAAATATGCACCCAAACACACACACGCGCGCGTGCGCACGCTGGGGTAGCAGTTAGTGTCGCGGTCCATCATGCTACGGTCCTGAGATCGCTCCCCCTTCAGGACATGAAAACCCCACTAATCTGCAAGCCGTTACTGTCCCCATTAAGCAAGGTGATGTGTGTGTGTGTGTGTGTGTGTGTGTGTGTGTGTGTGTGTGTGTGTGTGTGTGTGTGTGTGTGTGTGTGTGTGTGTGTGTGTGTGTGTGTGTGTGTGTGTGTGTGTGTGTGTGTGTGTGTGTGTGTGTGTGTGTGTGTGTGTGTGTGTGTGTGTGCGTGCGTGTGTTATACACCATTATCTTTGTCTTGAATCACGTGCTGGGTACGTGATTGACAGCTATTACACTCCGAGATGAGAGCTCAGAGCTCATAAATAGTCCAACCGTTGGAGCTGTGGAGTTCCACAGGGATCAGTATTGGCTCCAATAATGTTTGCTATTTATGTAAATGACATGGATGAGGGTGTAGAATGTTACATGAACTTCTTTGCAGATGGCGCAAAATTGCTGAGGAAAGTGAACACTGAAAAGGATTGTGTATCGTTACAGAGAGATCTGAAGTGGGAAATGGACTTCAACATAAAGAAATGTTGCATAATGTAATTAGAAAAAAAAATATCAGGACAATATAAAATCGGTACAAAGGAAGTAAAGAAAGTGGGATCTGAAAAAGACCTGGGAGTAATTATCAGAAATGACACGTCTCCTGTTAAACAGGTAAACAAAATTGTCGGAGAATCCTACAACTTGCCAAAATCAATAAAGGTGGTTTTTACCTACTTGGACGAAGGAATGGTGAAGAAAATACTAGTCACAATGATAAGGCCTTGACTGGAGTATGCTGCAACACTATGGTCACACAGTACCAAAAAGAACATAAAGAAAATTGAAAGAATTCAGAGAGCAACTACAAAGATGGCCCCAACACTTTCAAAATTGTCATATGAGGAGAGATTGTCAAAACTGATATTACTGACTCTGGAACAAAGAAGAGAAAAAGGGACTTGCTAATTATCTATAGTAGCGTTTCTCAAACTTTTTACCCTTGCGTAACCTTTGAAATAAATTGCATATCTCAAGGAACCCCTGCCCCCCCCGAAAAAAAAAAAAAAAAAATATATATATATATATATATATATATATATATATATATATATATATATATATATATATATATACCATATCTTTCTCATTTTATTTTCATCATAATAATAGGTTAGATAGGATGATGTCTATATTGCATTATTACAATAACCAAGAATATGTCGTGCGTGTTTGATTATATTAAGTATATGAAATTAAATCAAGAAAAATCAAAAGTTCATTAGCTTATCTCACTTGTTCTCGTGGAACCCTTGGGGACCTTTTGCGGGACCTTTCGAGGAACCCTGGTTGAGAAACGCGGATCTATAGAATCATGAAAGGCGTGAAGGTCCTTGATAGAGAAAAATTACTAAATTGAGATAAGAGAATTACAAAATGAAACTCAAAATGACAGCTATAGAAGAGAAATGAAAAAAAAAAAACAGTTTTCCACACAGAGTGGTGAATGCCTGGAACAAACTGGACTAAACAATAGTGTGCAAAAACTATACACCAATTTAAGAGTAAACTAGACACAGCGAAATACAAAGACGGGATACCACGAGCGTAGCTCTTCGTAAGATACAACTAGGTAAACACACACACACACATACACACACACACACACACACACACACACACACACACACACACACACACACACACACACACACACACACACACACACACAATAAAAAAATGTAGTATAATGAAATCTGGAAAAAAAAAGGACAAGATAATCGGTACAAAGGAAATAAAGAAAGTTAGCTCCGAAAAGGACCTACGAGTTATTATCAACAAAGACATGTCTCCAGACAAGCATATAAACAAAATAGTCGGAGAAACCTACAAATTATTAAGATCAACAAGCCGCGGGCTTTGCCCTTTCCGGCTTCGCCGGGGGCTTGGTTGCGCAAACAGCGGTCTACGGCCGCAGCGCTCCGCGCTCTAATCTCACGATAGGGATCCCGTGCTGGGGATCCTGTGTTGGGGTCCCGCCCCGAGGCCGAGGCCGAGGCCGAACCCAAGGGACATTTTTTCCTGGTCAGTTCAAGGGAACATGGCGACCACTGAGGACTTGCGACCACTGAGGACTTGCGACCACTGAGGACTTGCGACCACTGAGGACTTGCGACCACTGAGGACTTGCGACCACTGAGGACTTGCGACCTTTGAGGAGTTGTTACCTTGGAGGACTTGTTACCTTGGAGGACTTGTTACCTTGGAGGACTTGTTACCTTGGAGGACTTGTTACCTTGGAGGACTTATTACCTTGGAGGACTTATTACCTTGGAGGACTTATTACCTTGGAGGATTTATTACCTTGGAGGATTTACAAACTCGTAGGACTTGCAACTTCAGATGACTTGCACCCTCGTAGGACTTACGACCTCAGAGGACTTGCAGCCTCGAAGGGCTTACAACTTCGGAGGACTTGCACCCTCGGAGGACTTGCACCCTCGGAGGACTGGCACCCTCGGAGGACTGGCACCCTGGGAGGACTTGCACCCTCGGAGGACTTGCACCCTCGGAGGATTTGCACCCTGGGAGGACTTGTACCCTCGGAGGACTTGCACCCTCGGGGAACTTACAGTCTCGAAAGGCTTATTGCCCCGGAGAACTTACGATCTCGGAGGACTTACAGACCCCCCTCTCCAAGACATGTAACATTTTTAAAATGTGTCACCTTTGAAATAGTTTAATTTTTATCATTAGTAGATAAAGGTGGCTTTTAATTAATTGGACGAAGTAATGGTAAATATATATATATGTTTGTTACACTGATAAGACCAAGATTGGAATACGCTGCGACACTATGGACACCCAGTAGAAAAAAAAAAAAAAAAAAAAAATAAATATATATATATATATATATATATATATATATATATATATATATATATATATATATATATATATATATATAAATATATATATATAAAGAAATTAGAATGAATCCAAAGAGCAACGACAAAGAGGGCCCCAACACTTTCAAAATTGACCAAGGCCCCGACATGGATAAGTGCCGCCCCGGGCCGAGTCGAAAAGTGCCCCCCCCCACACACACACCACCACTACCATCACCTTCCATATCTGATGGTCACTAGCACGCTTCACATGTTACATTCATCCACAAAACAGCGTTTATACACACATCATTCATACACACAACTCATGATAAATAATTCATGCATTAAAAGTACATTAGGGGGAATTTGCTTTACCTTCTTTTCACCAAAAGTGCCGCCCCCCCCCAAAAAAAAAAAAAAAATGTGACGTCCCGGGGCATTGCCCCTCCTGCCCCTCCACTTGTCGGGGCCCTGAAATTGACATACAAACAAAGATTGTCAAAACTGGAATTACCAGGCCTGGAAGAAAGAAGAGAAAGAGGAGATCTATTGGCCATTTACAGATTCATGAAAGGCATGGAAGTCCTTGACAGAGAAGACTTATTAAAGTGGGATAAAAGAAAAACAAGAGGGCATGAAAAGAAACTCAAAAAGGATAGTTACAGAAGAGATTTGGAAAAATAGTTTTCCACGCAGTGGTGGATGTCTGGAAGAAATTAAATGAAACAATAGTGTGCAAACACCATACAATAATTTAAGAACAAACTAGATGCTGAGATATACAAAGACTAGTCACTACGAGAATAGCTCCCCTTCCCATATAATACAACTAGGTAAATACAGCTAGGTAGATAAATACGCTCACACATACTGCCCTTGAATCTGCTTATGTGTGCGTGTAATGGGAGCGTGTATTGTAGTTGTAATTTTACATATTTATTTACCAATGTATGTATCTCTGTATAAAGCCACCTGGCGGGTTCCTGTTAATACGTGTGCATTTCCCGTCATTGGATAGATATTTTCCCTCGCATTTAAGCGCGGAACGCTATGTAAGCCAGTCTCTTGTCAGTCGTGAGCTAGAGAGCACTCTCGTTTTTTCGGTGTTGTGAAATATTTTTATTTCTATATTATTTTTACAAGTGCTGTGACTTTCATTTAACCCACCATAATGTGCGTGCTTGTCTGTGTTTACCAGCAGAGGTATATTACTTGCGTGTTTTACCTCCCTTTGCCTCCTCTTCCTCCTCCCCCATCCTCCTCCACTCCCGTCTCCGTTCTCTCCCTGGAGGGCCCTACAAGTAACAAGACCTGATCTCCGTCTAGAATTATCTTATTTCCTCTAAATAGCAAAGGAATAAGAAAACAAATTAATACATACATAAGCAAATAAGTAAATAAATAAATGAATAAATAAATAAATAAATAAATATATAAATAAAAAGATAAACAAATTAATGAGTAAATAAATTTACAAATAGATTATAACAGAAACAATAAAAATGGCATTCCGCGTCGACAATTTCTTGGCGTCACGAGAACGACATGACATCGTGTCGTGACGTTATCGATCCGTGATGTCACTGACGACAGGGAACCCTGGTCAACACCCATTCCGCCCCCCCCCCGCCTCACCCTCGAGAAACATAATAAGTGGAGCCAAAGCTTATTTTGGCGAGACTCTACTAGTATGATTTTTTATTTTGAGTATTATAGTTAAATGAATATAATTGAATAAACGCGGGCGCGCACACACACACAATCTACATGCATTAATGTTGACGTATTTACAGACAATGTAAATTCAGAGAAAGCATAGGTAACGTCATGTGTAAATGAAAAAATCGGTTAAGAATATAATAAATGTTTAGATTATGTGTTTTGAGTGCAAAATTAAGAACTTGTGAAAGGGTTGGACTGAATTGAACTGTTTAGAGTGATTTGTGAGACAGAACAACATAAACATAATCTCTGACTTGTAAAACATATGAACACTCTTCATTCTTGTGTTTAAACATATTATAGTTTTGTAGTAATTCTTCCCTTTATAGTATTAGTAATTATTTCCTATATAGTATATGTAGTACTTAATCCCTATATAATAATTGTTTTATGTATGTAACCTGCGTAGTCATTACGTAATTGTTCTACGTGGTAGCTTATGTGCGTCGTTAGACTTACGCAGTTCTGAGCACTATGTTATATAACCTTATGTAATCACTACCCACTATTTTCCCTTATACAAACTCCGCCTTTGCGCTGGTGCCATATCTGTATTCTATAAACATTCATGTATTTTGTATAACGTTACTGTAAGGCGGGACCTGGCCCCGTCCCACGACATTTGACCTCCGAGGCCTCCCAAGGGAATCGATCGTGGGGCCAACTGTGTAATTCATATGCCGCCCAGCCACGTGAGCCACAGCTGACCGTATGGCCCTCACAAAGACCGTTTGAGGAAACGCACGTGCAGCTCACCAACTTAAGACGGACCCTGTTGGGCCCCCAAAGAGGACTAACCAGTGCCGGTGTCTGCCACGTGAGACACCACAAAACCTTTTAAAGAAACGCACGTGCAGCTCACCAGCCTAAGACGGACCTGTGAGGCCACAAAGATGACTAACTGTGGTGATTGGGTTGATGACGAAACATCACGTTGTATTGGTGATGATACTAGATGATGCTAGCATCGCGTGCGTGGGTCCCTATTCAAGAGGAGCAAAATAAGATAAAATAATACAATCTTGTTGGGGTAAGGCATTTCTTATCCTTATACCATTGGTCATAGTATCGTATAACGAAAATGAACTTAGTCAATCATAGATACTGAGGACGACTAAGTCCATCCTAGAGGAAAAGCTTTGCCCCCCTCAGAGGTTTCGTTTCAAGCTAACAAGCAAAGAGATGTCAGTCTAAGTCTAAGTTTATAGTTTGTCTAAGTTAGTCTGAGTCCAGTGGGCAAGTTGTGCCTATCAGCCTAGGTTAAGACTGTATCCCGGGGATAACCATACATAAGGTCTATTCCTGAGAACCTAAGTCCAGCCTCCCACACTCCGTACACTAAAACTACTCAAATTCACAAAGTGTCAAAGCAAAAAGATAAATAAAAATCATATAAAAAGAGAGATGGTCTCATTCAACACAACTATTTTTTATGTCAATTAAAAAGACTGTTTCACGAACACGACTTCCTTCTTGCCAGCTACCACGCCGACCTGGAGCGTAAAGAGGGGAGAGCGACATAACCAGTGCCAGGGTCTGCCATGTGAGACACCACAAAACCCTTTTGAAGAAAATGTGCAGTACCGGCATCGGCCAACGATGACGCTACCCACGCCTCACCTGGTCATGAAAACTTCTTTTAGGAACTCACGTGCGATACCAGCCCCATACCCTCTGTCTACGTGAGTCAGTGGCCTGAGAACATATCCCCCAACCCCTTGTTACTATCCTGTACCATTTCTCTGAATATTCATTTCCTTTTTTCGCCTACCCTGTGGTGGGGGAAAAGAATGCTGCCACCAAATTTTCCCACTTGAGTCGTACAAGGCGACAAAAAATGGGACGGGGACAGGACTAGGAATCCTGCTACCTGTAGCCCCAAAGGGGACGTTCCTAAATAAATGTAAAGGCATAAAAGGGTTTAGGAGTTTTCCAACCAGTACTATAAGGTTTGTGTGTGGATATGGTACAGATGCGAGTGAAATGGAAGAGATAGGCAGTATGTTTGTGAGACGAAAGATGGATGTGTTGGCATTGAGTGAAACTAAGTTGAAAGGGAAGGGCGAATGTGCTTTTGGGAGTGTAGTTAGGAAGGTCTCAGGAGTGAAGAGAGGACGAGGGAGAGAAGGGGTGGCTATAATAGTAAGTGAAGATATAGGTAAGTGTGTAATGGAGTGGAAGGAGGTTTCATCAAGGTTAATGTGGATGGAAGTAAAGTTGGAAAGGGAGATGTGGGTGTTTGTAAGTGCATATGGGCCTGGTAGTGAGAAAAGAGTAGAGGAAAGGGAGGATTTTTGGATGGATTTAAATGAGTGCATAGAGGGATTAGGGAGAAATGTCAATCTGGTTGTATTGGGAGACCTTAATGCTAGGGTAGGATATCAACCAATAGACGGAGTGATTGGGGAGTATGGAGTTCCAGGAAAAAAATCGTAGTGGAGAGTTAATGATGGAGATGTGTTTCGAAAGAGAGTTGATGATAGCAAATACAGTGTTTCAGAAGAAAGTCAAGCATATGTACACTTGGGAGAGGGTGGTGGATGGAAGGGTAGTAGATAGAGCGTTAATGGACTATATAATGGTAACCAGGAGTACAGTAAGAAGAGTTAAGGATGCACATGTTCTAAGGGGAGAGAGTGGGGGAATATCAGATATTTTTTTTTGGTGGAAGGTAAGTTGAGAGTGGAGGATAGATGAAGAAAGAGGAAAAGGGCAGAAGGTAGGGAGGTACTAAGAGTGAACTGCTTAAGTGAGAAACAAAAGGAGGAGGAGTATAAGAAGCTGAGAGAGGAGTGGGAGGGAGTGGAGGATAGAGTAGAGCTAGGAGTGGAGGAGGAATGGGGACGGTTCAAGGAAGGAGTCAAAAGGTGTGCAAAGATGTTGTGTGGAACAAGGAGGGCGGAAGGAAATAGAAGGAAGGGTAATGAGTGGTGGGATGAGAAAGCAAAGAAGGGTGTAGAAGAGAAGAAGCAGGCATTCATAGATTGGTTACAAAATAGGACGAGGGAATCATATGAGAGGTACAAAGTAAAGAGAAGAGAAGTAAAGCATAAGATAAAGGATGCAAAGAGGAGAGCAGGTGTGAAATGGAGAAAGAGTATGACCAAAAAAAAATTGAAGATAATAAAAAAAAAAGGTGTTGGAAAGAAATTACGAGAGGAAGTGGAAGTGAATCAAACAGAGAAGAAAAGGTAAAAGGTGCAGATGGAGAGATGATAATGGAAGAGAAGATAGTGAGAGGAAGATGGGCAGAGTATTTTAGGGAGTTGTTAAATGTGAAGGAGGATAGGGAGAGAAAGGTAGTTGCAGTGGGAAATGCTAAGAAAATGACCGTGGTGAGTGAGGAAAATGGAGGAGAAATAAGGAAAGATGAAGTGAAGGCAGCTGTTAAGATGATGAGAGCAGCTAAGGCACCTGGGTTGGATGGATGCCATGCAGAATGTCTGAAAAAAAAGGAGGTACAGTGATGGTGGACTGGCTGG
>NC_134812.1:41202824-41230324 GCF_046742065.1 Oratosquilla oratoria
GCTTTGCTATAATTTGTACTATAATTTACAAGAAACGGCAGGTTCACACTGTCAAAGACTATTAAATTTTATTACATTGTACAGAAGAGAGGACGAAAACTTGACCAAATCTTTGACAGTGTGAACTGGGCTTATTACCTTTTTTCAGCCATTCCCTATCGTCAATGGGCTCGTACAGATATGTTGGATATATTTCACCATGGCCTTCGTGCTTGTTGGCAAGGCCAGGGTCCTGAGTGAACTTTTTTCGATATATTTCGAACAGGGTTTCGCTTTCAATCCAGGCTTCCATGACTCGTATGCCGTCTGTACCGAATGATCTAGTCCTTTTTTGCGAACAGGATCTTTCGGAAAAGAACGAAAATAAAGTCCATCCGCAGCAGAATGTTTCGTCGAATCACTATTGCAATTTGCGGCGACACAATAAACCATTTTCGAACTAAATACTTGATAAAACCTTGCTTATACACGAAATGTGACAGATGACTGATCAAGTTGATAGCGCAGCATGGCATTTTATAGTGCACGCATATGACATGCATCAGAATGTAAACAGTTCGAATGACGTCACAGCCGACAGAGCCTTACGAGGACAGCCGAAGATCGGCGAAGGAAAGGTTCGTCTGTTACTGATATTTTGATGGGCCTTTTTATCACATTGCGTAATAATTAGGATATCTTCTTGCATTATTTGATCAAATAGTGACTAAGCCATACATCTAGCAAATATTCACCACCTCTTTGAAAACCTTCTCAGCTGACCTTTAAATTCAATTAAACGGAACTCATATCACACATAGTCCTGAGTCATTTGAAATTGAGGAAAAATAGATAAATTCGGGAGCCATGGAGACTGCACGAAACAGCTCAGTTGAGAATATTATTGTCTAAAGCGGCCCATACACGATCAATTATATTGCGCAATTTCATTGTCAATACTCTGAATTGACAATTAAATTGACCGTGTATGGGCGATATATCGCCCATACACGGTCAATTTAATTGTCAATTCAGAGTATTGACAATGAAATTGCGCAATATAATTGATCGTGTATGGGCCGCTCAAGAACATATGCACATACTTTAACATATTTTTGGGTCTGGATGGTGCCAAACGATTTTATTCATTTGAGAGGCTAAGTCGAGAAATCGGTATTGATTATATTCTAGTATTTAAACCTATCCAATACAGTTACGCCTTTTGAATAGTTTTGTTATTGTTTTCCTGGACAATGTCAGGCGATTTTTTAACTCAGGCAGAGGGTGGCTTCTGGAAAAAATGAGGTTTCCATTTATCAATGTTTCAGCATTGTTCAAAGGCAACTCATTGGCTCAATAAAATCATCCATCGTTAGCTAGAATAAACGAATACATAACGAACGTCACCGTTTTGAAGATGTTAAGGGCGAAGCTTGAGCGATATGACGTCATACCTGGGATATAGCGGGGCGAATTTTTATCCAACGGACAGTGGGATTCGATGTATTTAACATACTTTTAAATTTTTTTCGCCTGGCCTGTCAAACGCTTTCTATTATTAGAAAGTAGAATTTTACTAGCTTTATTGGTTTTACTTATGAACATTACCTGGAGATCTGGTAGATAATCCAGAAAGCCAGATCATCTTAGAAAAAAGGTTGAATTCTACTTTTCTAATGATAGGAAGTGTTCGCCAGGAATGGAAAATCTGTCAAAAATACGGCTCTTTATGTCAGCAATTTTCATTAATTTCTGCTTGATACATCTCATGTTACTCCAATACAAAAATAAACAAACAAATAAATAAATAAATAAATAAATAAATAAAACAACTTAGATAAATTAAGGAAAAAGAAAAGTATATGAATTTCTGCGTAAAATAAATCTTGACGAGGAAAAATTATTCAGATATAAATTCCACTCATTTATATTACATGTTAAAATTACCCCCTTCCCCAAATCGTCAGGTATAATATATCTACTCTCAACCCACAAACATGCCATTCTTACCCCACGTGATAAATCTACTCCACCCCCTTGGTTATCAGCCATTTCTTCTCTATACTAAGGGTTGATTCACACTATCGGTCCGGTCACGCTCCGGTCTCGTTCCGCTCCGGTTCTGAGGTATTCAGGGTTGATTCACACTATCGGTCCGGTCGCGCTTCGCTCTCGGTTCTGAGGTATTCACACTATCGGTCCCCTCTCGTTCCCGTCATCCCCCCTCCCTCGACACCAGTAGAAGTCTTACCATCAGTTACGAAGGATGTGTGACTTTTCTGACGCCGAGTTGGCAATAATCGCTATTGCACTTGATGAAGAAGAAGAAGGAAAACAAAATAGAAAAAGAAAGAAATTGTGGGTTCATCCTATGTTGCAAGATAGGAAGACTGAAGGAGAATTTCATACTCTGTATCCTCGTCTTATTGATGATGAGAGTAAATTCCACAGCTATTTCAGAATGAACAAAGGAACATTTGAGAAAATACTATCCAAAATTGAGGATGACCTGAAATATACAAGAAGATGCTGCACTTCCTGACACTGATGTGCTTGCACCATACGTTATAGTGGGAGATGAGGCTTTCCCGCTGAAGAGAAATTTGATGAGGCCCTACCCAGGTTCACAGACTGAACATAAGGTAGAGAAGAGGATTTTTAATCATAGCTTATCTAGAGCCAGGAGGATAGCTGAGTGCACATTTGGTATTCTAGTGCAAACCTTCAGAATATATTTAAGGAAACTTAAAGCTATGCCTTCTAACGCTAATGCGATCATTACAACAACATGCATACTTCACAATTTGATACACCCAAATGCTGTTGCATCACCAGATACTGTTGTCATGCCTCCATCAAACATAGTACGTCCAATGAGAGGAAGAGGGGGGAAATGCTACAAAGGAGGCTTTTGGCGTGAAAGAAACACTGAAAGATTATTTCAGCTCCCTAGCTGGTTCAATGCCTTGGCAAAAGGATGAAATATAAGTAGACAAACAAACTTGTGTAAGAATATTTTTTGAGTGAGCTAAGGAGATGCATTTCCGCAGTGGATAATAGGTTATTATACATATGGAATTTCTTTCTTTGGTTAATAATGTGTATTTTTTTTTCTCTCAGTACCTTGGCAATATGATAAGTATGCAAACATTATTGTATAGGAAAATTGTTTAGTGAGGATAGGAAATGCATTACCACAGTGGACATTAGGCAATTGTATGGAATTTCTTATCTTCACAACCCAGCTGCCTGCTTATTTCAACACAGCTTCTTCTTTTCGCCACGTTATCACTGTAGTGCAGCGAAGTCAGGTCATACAGCTCTGGTTTACCTTTTGACTAATTCTATTAGCATTTCATCTGAATCCACAAAATTAAAGTAAGTTTTGTAGATTATATTTTATTCAGTTGGTGCTTATGTATATCCTCGCTGTACGCATTGTCATTGTATCAGTGATAAATAAAAAGAAAACGTATTTATATAATTTTTCTAACATTCTCATGATCCCATTGTGGTGTTTCCTTTGGATTACCCATGGTTTGGTAGGACAGCAGGTAACACTACTTGCTTATATGAAGGCTGAATCTCGACTGGAGTGGACCAGGACCGTGGCAACTGAGTTCACACTGGCGCTCACGATCCAGTCATACTCCGGTCTCGCTCCAGTAAAAATATCTTTTGACGGAACCGTGACCGGAGCGAAACCGGAGCGAGACTGGAGCGAGAGCGCCAGTGTGAATGCTTCCATTGAAATTAATGAGACAATATTGGACCGGACCGAGAGCGGAACGGGAGTGGAGCGCGACCGGACCGATAGTGTGAATCAAGCCTAAACCTTCAGGTATGATATAATTACTCCCCCTCCCCACTACCATGTCATTCATACCTCCACGTGATAAGATTACCCCTACCCACCACCCCCATTGGTGGATAGTCACCAGGACCGTTTTTAGCTTTGTGTGGGCCCTAGGTAAGATGCTGTTTGGGGGCCCTAGATAGATAGGTATGTAGGTGTTTCATTTATCTCCAAAGGGTTTTTCAAAATGTGATGGTCTACTAAGATGCAATGAACTATTACACTTTACATTGATCTATTTCACATCTATTTCAAAGTGCAAAGATAAAAACAAACAAACAAAAAAACATTTAGAATAATGCTTAATCAACATCACAGTCACACACCAGAAAAAACAACTAATAATTCACATTATTCACAGTAACATTGTATTGTCCTCAAAATGTCTATTTCCTGGCTTTTTTTTACTCGCAAAGTCATCAATGATGTCCTCATATAACACCTGCTTGCCCACCTCATGGTTGATGCTGATTATTGTAAGACCAGTGAGTCGATCCTGTTCCAAGAAAGACCTTAGACAGAGAAACTCCTTTCAGCTGAGGCCACAGTCACAGGAAGAGTGCAGGTGATTCTCAGGCAGGGTAATCCACAGGTTGGGATACAGTTCCTCCATTTTTTTTTCGTAGATAAAGGTGAGGAGCTCAAGATCAGTCATGTCATTTGAGGGTAAGCTTGGCAAGTTTTCGACTTCCACAGTCAGTTCCTTTCCATCAATGTCACTTACATTTCCAATGCTTATGTAATGGAGAGGTTGTCTCATTGGTTGCTCAATGCCTGATCATCCAGTTTTGGGAAATTGAGCAGCACTCCAAATCTGTCTCTCATTTCACCCAGTGTTTCAAACCTATCAGTTAAGGATTAAAGAATATTGCTTCTAGCCTCTTCATGGCAGCTGCAATGGG
This sequence comes from Oratosquilla oratoria, assembly GCF_046742065.1. NCBI lineage: Eukaryota > Metazoa > Arthropoda > Malacostraca > Stomatopoda > Squillidae > Oratosquilla > Oratosquilla oratoria. The sequence continues at coordinate 41,207,562 of NC_134812.1, forward strand.
CTCATCTGGGGCTTCGTAAGCAAAGTGCTTTTTTGTGATTCTTAATCTTTTCTCTTTGAGTATAGCCTCTACATTCATTTCCTCACACATGTCTTTAGCGGAGGACTGAGCTGAAGCAGTCCATTTTGACAGTCCTTATGATGACTGACATCTGTTCTTGGTGGCTTACATCGGGAGTACAGTCCAAAATTACTAAATAATATTTGGACTGTTTAATCTCAGTCACCACTGTGTCCAATATTTTTCCACTGATTGAGGCAATATCATTTTGGATGATATTTCCAAGATAGCTGGAATGACTGAACTGGCCATTCTCAACACTTTCAATGTGCTGCTTCATGACAGGATCAAATTTAGCAAGCAGCTCTACCTCGTTTAAAAAGTCCCATCATTTTATTAGTGTAACGTGTTTGATAAACCTCTAAATGCAAGATTTCTCTCAGCTAGAGATTGGATGACGGAGGTTAAGCAAGTCAGGACATCTCTCCAGCGCCTCTTTTCAGCCTCCAATAGTGTCCTTTCAGCTTAGTTCTATTGTTTTTCCAGTTTGCAAATGGAGCTGTAAATCTTTTCAAAAGTGCATCTAAGTTTTTCCCCAGTCTCTCAGTCCTTCTGTCACTAATGTGTCTTCCTTTGTTGAAAATAATTTACAACAAATTGTACAAGCTACCCCTGGGGCCCCTGGTTGCTTGAGGAACTTAGGCAATCGCCTAGTCCGCATAGAGCTAGAAATGGCCCTGACAGTCACTTATGACCTTACTAAATCTTCAGGTGTGATATATACCCCCACAATATATCACTATTACCCCCGCGTTATATATTCATCCCGCGTTGGTGGCCAGCCATGTCTCTACTTATCATATCTTCAGGTATGATATATTTCTCCCCAAACATATCATTCTTATCCACACGGGATATATCTACCCCCCCCCCCCACTAGTGGACTAATGTCGTCGTTCCCCTTGACCCCTGAGCGTTCAGAGAGATTTGAATCTGCACATCGCCCAGAGATCCGTTATCAGTCGATGCGCATGCGCGTATTTGAGAGCGCGTGCAATTTTTTTTTAATAAATTAGTTTATCTATATATCTATTTAATTATTCATTCATTTCTGTATTAATTAATTAATTGATTTATTCATTTACCTATTTCTCCGCACTCCTACACACTACGGCGGGCTGGGTTCGAATCCTGCCCAGGGTTGAAATAATTTCAGTATCGCTGCACTTCGGGTCGTTACTCTAACTCTCGTTGGTGGGGAGTTGGGTGTGTGCATGCGTGTAGGGTCACAGCATTACCCATAGATTGGTCATACGAGCTCTGAGCTCTCTTCCGGAGGGAAATAGCTGTCGATCACGAGTCCAACCCGTGATCCAAAGACCAAGGTGAAAAAGACCAAGGTGAATCACACACACACACACACACACACACACACACACACACACACACACACACACACACACACACACACACACACACACACACACACACACACACACACACACACACACACACACACACACACACACACACAGAGTGATAGATATCTGGAACAAACTGGACGAAAAAATAGTGTGTGCAAACACCATACAAGAATTTAAGAACAAACCTGATCTTGCGAGATACAAAAACGGTTCACCACGAGCATAGCTCCCCTTCCCGTAAAATACAACTAAGTGAACACACACACACACACACACACACACACACACACACACACACACACACACACACACACACACACACACACACACACACACACACACACACACACGAAGAAAGAAATGCCACACACACACACAATTATGCTCACTGCGAGCATAGCTCTCTTCACGTATAATACAGCTAGGTAAACACACACACACACACACACACACACACACACACACACACACACACACACACACACACACACACACACACACACACACACACACACACACACACACACACACACACACACACACACACACACACACAATATAAAGAAAATAGTAAGAATCCAGAGAGCAGCAACAAAAATGGCACCTGCACTTGCAAACTGGTCATATGAAAGACTGGCTGAACTGGAGTTACCGACTCTGGAGCAGTGAAGAGAGAGAGGTGACCTACTGACCATCTACATTCTACAGAATCATGAAAGGTACAGAAATACTCGATAGAGAGGACTTGTTAAATTGGGACAGAAGCACAAGAGGACATGGAAAGAAATAAAAACATAGCTACAGAAGAGATCTGAAGAAAAAACATTTTTCCACATAGAGTGGTGGACACTTGGAACAAACTGGACAATGAAATAGTGTGCGCAAAAACCATTCATGAGTGATCAAACTAGACACTGCGAGATACAAAGGCGGGACACCACGAGCGTAGCTCCCCTTCCTGCAAAATACAACTAGGTGAACTAGGTAAATACATGAACTCTCTTTCGGGAGGGAAATAGCTGTCGATCACGAGTTCAACACGTGATCCAAGACCACCCATGGTGAATCACACTCACATGGACATACAGTACATGCTTACATACATACATATGGATTAATAAGAAAGCGAGCAGTGTGCTGCGTTGCTTGTACATACATTCACTTGTGTGTTTGCCTTGCATGTGTAACACCTTGACCTCCCGTTCCCCGACTCCTCCATGTCTCGCCAACCAACCCCCCTTCCGTCGTAATGTGATTATTGTTGCTTTATTCTATTTATTCTTATTTCATTTCATCTTTTTTTTATCTTATTTTGTCTTATTATATTTTATTCTATGTATTTGATTAATTATTTATGGACAGAGGGACATCTTGTAAATAAAATCTTCGAGCGCTAGTTTGATTGAGTGAATGATATTGTCTCAGACGACATCGGGATGACCTATTTTGAATTTCCTATATTTATATGTACGAGAATTGTAATATATGTTCTCACATAATTCACGCATAAGAATGTATACAAGGTTATGAATATCTTCACATATTTTAGGTGTCTGCTTATAGTCAAAGAAACAATGAAGCATGATGCACAGATATCATAGCTTTCCCAGTAAAAAAAAAAAAAAAAAAAAAAAAAATCAGCTCATTCTAATATTGTTCGTTTTCTATGATTAAACTGTTATAAGAAAATTTATTTATTTAGGGGTGACAATACGAATATATTCTCATGAATGATCTTAACCTAGGAAGGTATTGTTTATGTCATGTAACAAGACATAAGGAGAATGAGGGTGATGAGGGGCAGCTAGGGGTGGGGAAGACACAATTCTTATGGCTTGAGGGGGACCTGCTCCTTCTAGAATAGTGCTGAAATGGCGGCAAAATAGGAATAATTACCAAACTATCACAGTACTTATTTTCGCCTATGAAAGGTGTATCTTCTCCATGAAATTTATTTTCAATATAAAACCACCGTAGATAAACAATAACATTTCGTGTAATATAAGAATGTTGCCCTATTATTTGATAAACCTAAACTATTTCTGATTTTCTTTTGATCTTCATCTCTCCTGTCTTTCCGTGCATCTTCAGATTGCACTAAAAGTAGATATACGTTATACAGTAATGACAGGGTCATGTTGAATCTCCTGTAGGGTCGTCATTTTGATTGAGATATTTGGTAATTATTAATTAACTAATTGATTTACCTATTTATTGATCTATTTATGTATCTATTTGTTTATATATATATATCTTTTTTTATTTATTTATCTATCTTGATCTTTTTCTATATTTTTAATATGGCATGGTTATCTTTATGAATTATCCATTCTATCTGGGAGTTCAAAATCCATCGTTACAGAATATTGAATTATTATATTACACTTACAGGAGTAACTACATAAAAGTAATTAATAACTACATCCGGTGTAGCGTTACCGACTCGCCCTACCAACTCAGTGGTCTTGAGTTCGGTCCCCGCTCAGGACTGAAAAGAATTATAGCAGTGAAAGTCGGTACCCCGACCAGTTAGGCAAGGAATGTGTGTGTGTGAGTGTGTGTGTGTGTGAGTGTGTATGTGTGTGTATGTGTGTGTGTGTGTCTATGTGTATGTGTGTGTTTGTGTGTGTGTGTGTGTGTGTGTGTGTGTGTGTGTGTGTGTGTGTGCGTGCGTGCGTGTGTGTATGTAAAGTCATATTTTTTATAGATCGGGCCATAAACGAAATCTGAGTCCTCATCCGGGAGGGTAATAATTGTCATTCACGAGTTCAGCACGTGGGGGGGGGGGGTCATCTTGGTCGTTGTTGTTGCCAATGTAGTGAATATATGCAGAATGATTCGCCAGTACCGTGTAGCAGGTAACAATGTAAATATAGTGTAGCTCAATGCTACTGTTCAAAATCAGTTTGTCAATGAACATGCTCACACTAACATGCTCACAGACTCAAATCACACACACACACACACACACACACACACACACACACACACACACACACACACACACACACACACACACACACACACACACACACACACACACACACACACACACACACACACACACACACACACACACACACACACACACACACACAAACAAACATCTGTCCCACGAGCAAATGTAAACAAAAATCAGCTGATTGCCCTCTCGACCAATAGGAATCGATGTAGGCGTTCCCATGCTGGTTTCTTGAGTTCTATTTGGTTAACATATGACGTCTCCCATTGGGGCGGTGAGATCTAATGATCCAAATCCAGGTTTGATCACAGTGCCTCCAAATTTTCCTTGGCTATCCTAACACGCAGGTGAAAGGTGACAGATTCGGGCTCAAAGGAATCTTACAAGTTAACACTCATCAGTGTGATGCCTATTATAGATGGTGTGTATATATGTGTGTGTGTGTGTGTATGCGTGTGTGTGTGTGTATGCGTGTGTGTGTGTCTGTGTGTGTGTGTGTGTGTGTGTGTGTGTGTGTGTGCATCAGTGTGTGTGTGTGTGTGTGTGTGTGTGTATGTGTCACACTCTTATAGTGAATAGAATCCCGTGGTTGTGCTGTGTCACACTCTTTTGTGAATAAAGTCTTCCGTATTTTTGAGGCACGCCTTGCGCGAATATAATGCATGGTGTATATTATAATGTGTATTTCTTAAGATATTAAACATTGCGCAATATCCGTCTGTTGAGGAGGGGGGGCGCTCATACGTTCTGTCAGATCACGCCAAGCTAAGAAACGTTACATAATTTGACGCGAAAACTTATTCTGCTCACTCATCGGTTAGAGGTGCTTAAACTACATACTTTGGATGCATTTTGGCATCTCGGGAAACGTAAGCACCCATTTCCGGGCTATAAAAAGCAAAGCGGAGAGCGACCCAAGAGAGTCAATAGAAGAGAGTCAGTAGAAAAGAGAGGCAGAGAGAACCAGGAAGCGAAAAGAAAAGAGAAGACAAGAAAAGAAGCAGACGCTCAGGGGCCATCTGAATCTACCTAGAAATTATTCTACATTCGTCGATTATGACAATTCACTAAGCACGTTCTTTTGACCACAACGATTGCCCAATCTCCACGCGAAGTGTAAAGCCTTCGTGTCTTTTCGAATTGTTTCGGGCATCTCCAGACTGTTGCTGGACTAAGAGCGACTCGACTCTCTCTCTATTATTTCTTAACTACGAAACATTAACAAATTTCTTATGCGTTCCCGACTACCAGAAGATTCCCCTACCAAATGTTATCGTGCATCAGCCTCTACTCAACCCATTTGTTCCCGAGAGTCTGCTCAAACGACTTTCCGTTGGTGTGACTTCTAGCAACCAGAACCAAGACTTGCGTACACCATAATCAAGACATCATTTCGCCCACCCGTTCTTACGTGCTGCATACAAGCGTACACCCAGCTACTCTACTTGGTAATTATGCATTTATAATTCATGTAACATTTATTGCTATTCTTTCTTATTCTAAGTCCATTTATATTGTATGCGTTATTTTTAGTCATGTAAATAATATTCATTTTTAACAAAGAGTTTAATTATCCTGCCTGAACTCTGTCACTTGTCCGAACTGTGCACGGCTTTATTTATTTATTTATTTTTTTTTTTTTTGCGACTAGCCTGGCCCATAGGTGGGTCGTGAAAGTGTGTATCTGCGTGTGTGTTTGGGTATAAGTGTGTGTCTGTGTGTGTGACACTGCAATGATAAATAAGTAAATAAATGAATAGATAAACTCGGCTGGCAGTAGGATATGGCGGCTAAAGGATTGTCCCCTTTAAGCACTGTGATGAAATTTGCAGATTTTATTCTGGCTAACGTCAGGCTGATTGAATTCAGCAGAAGGAATTTATTTCATTAACAGCATTACTGGGAGGTGATATAATATTTCTTATTTTATTTTTATTTTCTTTTTCTTTTTATCTATGTTTTACACTAGACTGTCTCCATCAGCTATAGCGTTTATCTTTTTTTTTTTTTTAGGTAATACCAGACTTTTCTTTAGCCGAAGATCTATGGTGGGGGTAGATTAAAAAAGATCTGATTTCATTCGAAATTATATTATCAACAGTAGTTGTTTGAAATCTACAATGATTAATCCAAAATGGAATAAAAAAAATTATGACATGTGCAGAAAGTATCACCCTCGCTTCAGGCAGGTCCTCCAGTTTGATGAAATCTTCATCAGGCACGTCCTCGATTTAAATGGTATCTCCTTCAGGCAGGTCCTCGAGAACTCGATGAAGTCCACACGAAGGACCTGGTGCGTTCTACCTTTCCCTCGATTTTATATCCTCCCCTCTCACTCCACATTTCCTTTCACCCCCCCCCAAAAAAAAAAAAAAAAAAAAAAAAACAGTACTTTACAATCATGCGTATTTACCAACTTTATGTACACCACCAAGTCCAAAATCCCCTACATCTTGAGGAGAAATTCCAAAAGGCACATGGTTCGGAGAAGGGAAGAATGAGAAGGGGAAATCAAAACCCTCTTCCTCTTCCTTCTCATCCTCCTCTTCTTCTTCCTCCTCCCTTTTTTTCCCTTGAAGGCGATAACTCCTTCCCGTTCTTCTCCTTCTGCAGGGGGGAGGAGGGAGGGAGGAAGGGGAAGGGGTCGCCTCCCTAGGGGGGCACAGGAGTGGAGGGGACGCTGACCGTGGAGTTGATGTAGCAGGGCGGGGCCAGGCTTCCCAGGCGACTGACTTGGATGAAGCCCTCGGCGGTCGCCGCGATGCAGCCGGCGATCCCGAGGGCCACCACCTCCGACCCGAGGACGAGGTCCTTGACCTCGACCCTCCCGAAGGCGCGGTACTAAAAGGAAAGAAGGGAAAATAAATGAATGGAGGCACTGATTTCATTTATTAATTTATTCAATATTATTTTTTCTAATATCTTCAAATTGTGCTACCTGCAATTGTTTTATCAGGAATCTGATGCCATGGTTACGGAACTGGTTTAACACTATCAACACCGTAACAATATATAGTACACACACACACATACACACACACACACAAACACACACACACACTCACACACACACACACACACACACACACACACACACACACACACACACACACACACACACACACACACACACACACACACATATATATATATATATATATATACATATAAATATATATATGTATATATTTGAATAATTCGCTAGTGGACAGCGACATCAATCATACAATCCATGACCGTCGCGCAGAGGATTCGAAAAGTCTGTGGTCGTCTGTGGTCGAGTGGTCAAAGGCGGGTGCTGTGGACTCTCTTGGGTCTATAGGCGGTGGTTCGAATCCTCTGCGCGACGGTCATGGATTGTATGATATGTATATATATATATATATATATATATATATATATATATATATATATATATATACATACTGTTATGCAAGAGTGCATTTTTTGCTATGATAAACTATGTATTATGTAAATTATGTATTGTGTATGTATTATGTACTATGTATGAAAATATGTATTATGTATGAAACCATGTACTATGCAAGTTTATTGTCCGTTCGCCTTCAACGACTACTGTCGTCTGCTAGGTGATACGTTGTTCAAAGGTACGATGAATGTATTCCTTGTATGGTGGTGTAATGTGAATGCTTAAACGCACTAGTACATGAATAATTATATGTAATCGTCATGTACAGTCAGATATAAATTTGTATCTTGTAACAAAGAATGTGAATGCCTTTAGTTTTGCTTTATTGGTGGCCGAAGGTGACGTGGGCGGTCGGCCAGGTGAGTTAGTTTGAGTTGTCTGGAGGGACCGAGCTAGTAAGAACTGGTGAGAATACCCTGTGTCAAGTAAGATTAAACATTTTTAGTTCCAGTGCAGTTAGGTCTCTAGTGAGTAAATTAACTTTGATTATATTATTCCGTGTGTGTCTATGTCTATATGGTAATGGTTATACTTGTGCAAAGATCTTTATTTTCTTTAATACTCTTGTTAAAAGCTGCCGGCTTTTCCATGTTTCAATTCTCATTCGCCGGCAGCATCTTATTCTAAATTGGAATTGTTCTGTCATGCTTAAGCTTTCATTTATAATTAAATCTATTTTCCTTTGTTGCTCTTTATTTGAAACAATATAGTGGAATGCTCTTAAGAAACAGTTGACTGATAATTACACATAACTTAAGGGCCCAAGTCCTCTCTCATAATTCGGACTTTGTTACGCCATATTGGGGCCCTCAATTAGAATACTCGGGGATCATCGTGCCCTGGGAAGTCTTGGCATAACAATACATATATATATATACATATATGTATATATATATATATATATATATATATATATATATATATATATATGTACAACACTGAATGGGTTCCAGTGATTAGAGATACATTTTAGCAATCACAATGCATTTTATTCTAAGCCATCAACATCGGGAGACCCAATGGAGGCTGACATGCAGAAATTGTCCTTGGCAGTACCGCATTTCAATTTCTACATGTCGGCCTCCATTGGGTCTCCCGATGTTGATGGCTTAGAACTAAAGTGCATTGTGGTTGTTGAAATATATATATATATATATATATATATATATATATATATAAATGTATGTATATATATACATATATATATATATATACATATATATATTCATATATATATATATATACATATATATAATGTATAATCATATACATATGTATACATATATATATATATATATACACATATAATGTATAATTATATACATATGTATACATATATATATGTATATATATATACATATATATACATATATATATAATATGTAATATATACATATAAATATATATACATATAATATTACAAAGGATTACAAAGGCGGAGCATACCGACAGGAGACCTTTTGATCCATATCTAGTTCGGATGCGAAAAAAAAATCATATTAATGATAAAATAATAAATAAAAACTATGATAATGTAAATAACAAATAAAATACATAAATAAATGCATAGGTATAGTTAAAATAATAAACAAACAGGTAAATAGTAAATAATAATAAATTGACATATAACTAATAATAAATAAAAATCAGACAGACAAATGATAACAAAACAAAAACAAATAATATAAGATAAATTATAATCATTACAGCATCTTACTTAGGTATTTATCTAAATGATTCTTAAAGCTTCGAACTGAACTACATTGCACTACCTGTGCAGGAAGTTTATTCCATTCATTAACTACACGGTTGGCAAGGTTGTTTCTACCTACTTCCAAATTGAATCTATTTCCGGACAGTTTGAGACCATTGTTTCTTGTCTGATTCTCATTCAATGTAAAAATTTGGTCACTTTTGATGTTGTCAATTCCCTTTAGAATTTTAAAGACCTGTATCAAGTCACCTCTGAGTCTACGCTTTTTTAGAGAAAACAGATTCATATGTTTTAGTCGATTTTTGTATGATTTATTTTTGATATTTGGAATCAGTTTTGTGGCTCGCCGTTGTACTCTTTCCAATCTGTCAATGTCTTTAATGAGATTCGCTGATCATACGGAAACAGCATATTCCAAATGTGGACGAACTAACGATTTATATAGCTTGTTAATGAGGGATGGACTTTTGAAATCAAAAGATCGCGCAATGAGTCCTAGAATCTTATTTGCTTTCTCAGAGGCTGAAATACACTGCTTGGATGATTTGAGGTCGTTACTGATAATTACGCCGAGATCTTTTTCACTATCCACTTTTGTTAACGAATTTCCAAATAACTTGTAATCGTACTTACTGTTATTTTTACCTATGTGCATTACCTTGCATTTACTTGTGTTAAATTTCATTAGCCACTTCTCAGACCATTGCTGTAATTTATCTAAATCTTCTTGAATATCTAATTGGTTTGAGTGATCATTTGCCACTCCGCACATTTTTGTATCATCAGCAAATTTGGAAACAGTAGATTTTAGTCCATAGTCTATATCATTTATATATACTATGAATAGAAGTGGCCCAAGAACGGAACCCTGAGGAACTCCACTTGCAACACTTTTCCATCCAGAAGTTTTTCCATTTAAAACAACTCTCTGTTTTCGACCATTCAACCAATTACTAGTCCAACCTAATAGGCTACCACTTATTCCATGCAAAGCTAATTTAGTAAGTAGTCTTTCGTGTGGGACGGTATCAAAAGCTTTTGCAAAGTCTAGATATGTTAAATCTATATTGTTTCTTTTGTCATAATTCGAGATAACTGTGTTGTAGAATTCGAGTAAGTTAGTCACGCAAGAAGGTTTCCATCTGAAACCATGCTGGCTATCATTTATCAAACGGTTACTTTCTAAGTGATGTTCCATAGCATCTCTGATGATAGTTTCCATTATTTTTCCTACGATTGAAGTCAAACTTATAGGCCTATAGTTATTTGGTTTCTTTTTGTCACCTTATATATATATATATATATATATATATATATATATATATATATATATATGGAGTAGGAAACACATTAGTCTTAGTCTTGAGTTTATTCCTGTGTTTCCTACTCCGCTTACGTCAACCTGTCAGAATATCTTTATACATATATATATATATATATATATACATATATATATGTATATATATATGTATATACATATATATATATATATATATATGTATGTATACATATACATATATGTTTATATATATGTCGATATATAGACGATTTTTGTTTTTTGTAAAAGCAGAAAATAGTGCCCTATAACAGCTACTCATTGAAGCCTCAGTTCACAACTTCACCACCGAAAATAGTGAAAATAGATCTCTCCCTTTCCTTGATGTCCAAGTGAGACAGGGAGAAGGATCTTTCCACACTTCAGCAGTTTTCACCAAAGCCAGTAACTCCGAACATTGCCTTAATGGACTGAGTGAATGCCCTCAAAGGTATAAGAACTTTACAACTAATGCATATGTACAAAGATCCCTTAGCCATTGTAATAACTGGAAAAATGTGCACCTAAAGTTGGAAAGGGCTTCGCAGGTCATTGTTAACAACGAATTTAGCAATAAAGATGGTGAAAAAATGACGAATAAAATCATGGAAAATTGGTACCAGGATTATAAAACAGCGAATGTATCAGACAAACCATTGCAGAACGTTATCAACATCTACTGCAAATCTTTCTTCTCCTCTGCATACAAGGAGGATGGTAATGATAATTATAAAGAGAGAAACAGTCCACTAAAGCCAGCATCAGAATTAACTTGATCATTTACTCGTTTTATCAGAACAGAAAAATCTCGAACCTACTCCTAAGGAACAACACCAAGCAGACCGTCGATGAGCTTAAAAAATTTCATGTTGTATATGGGTACACATACAAACATAGGGACTGTGCAACCCATCCTACTACCTATATCGGTATGACCACCATGAGGCTCTCACAATGTCGTACCACCCAACCTTAGGAGAACCTAAAAATCACCATAGCAAAGTCCATCAAACTGGCGCAGAATACGGAAACTATAGTTTGCAATAAAGGCCTACGGCGATTACCAATCCTAGAGGATTTTGTACATTAAGAGTCTATCCTCGAAAATGAATGTCCAGCTCAAGGACTTAAAAATCCTACCGAGTGTTAGGAGATAATTTTTCATAGAAAACAAGACAATGAATACCGATGTACGCCAACCAATAGGGCATCAGGAAACTGATGACGCCAACCAATGACGACCCTCCAAAATCCCCCATCCGAGTATATGATCTTCATAAAACAGCTGAGCCTTTAGTTTAGATTCTCACATGTCACTGAAGAAGCACATGGGGGTGTTAAAACGCATTCTGGTTATTTATATATTATGTCTGCTACCTCACAACATGACATACGTAGATATATTAAGGTTACTGCCTACAGAACGCAAGACTACTTTAACAAAGAGAGAAAAATACAACAAGAAGCTTTGTCATAACAAGCTTGCCATTCTCTTTAATGAAGTATGCTTTAGGAAAAACCTCCTGCTCATATTCACTATGAATACACACACACACACACACACACACACACACACACACACACACACACACACACACACACACACATATATATATATATATATATATATATATATATATATATAAACAGAAATGTAGTAGCACATTTGTAAATGGCACACAGGAACCCACAGTCGGAGAAAATAAACTTTGAATAAAGAAGAATCCTATATTTCGGCTATCAACTGTAGCCCTCTTCAGGAAAGTACTGAATCTGAATCTGAATCTCAAGGAAAGACCACCTCGCTTGCGCGGGATCGGTTTTTGTGGGAGGGGAAGAATGTCTGTAAGAAAATGAAAAGATAGTAGCGTATAAAAGAGGGCTATTGCCACCGGGCGAATTGCGAGCGATTAGGGGTTTATTGGTGGTCGTGGCTCGGGAGAAATGGACCGGGAGCTTGGAGGGCATAGCTGACGCCGGGGTTAGGATTAGGATCACCAACGAAAGTTTAGAAAAAGGTAGGAGGCGTAGTAGTAGAGAAAGGTGGAAAAACGGAAAAATCTTTAGTGGGAGGTAAACTGAAATGAGAAGATGTAGTAGAAGAGAAAGTTAGAAAGGAAGCGAATTTTAGTCGAAGAAAAAGTAAGTGTAGATGTTTGTGCGTGTGTTGTGGCACTGTTCGTGAGAGGTGTATGTGTGTATCTTACGGGAAGTGAGTTGAGTTCACTTCCCGCGTGTAGAGGGCGGTCCTGATAAGCCACAGGTGGGGCGAGCGTTGCCTGTTTTTCCCCAGGTTGGGTTTGAAGTCCTGTAGAGTTGATCCAGTGGCGGTGCGAGGGGGGGGGGGCAGACGGGCGGTGTAAACCCGCCTGCCGACGTCAACGAAGAGATCGGTCCGTAACCAGACCGGCAGCGGCAAAGGAGATAACTCCTCGCCACCACCGCTGGCGAGCGCGAACCTGATGAGCCACAGGTGGGGCGAGCGTTGCCTGTTTATCCCCAGGTTGGGTTTGGGTTCCAGAAGAGTTGATTCAGTGGCGGTGCGAGGGAGGGGCAGACGGGCGGAAGTTGTATGGTTTCTTTCCTTCCAATCACAACTCTGAAAACAGAGAATTACGCGATTGGGAATTGTGTGTATATGTCAGAAGTGTAAACTCGCTCACCAGCGTCAGCGAAGAGGCCAGCGTTAGGTTGCGGGCCGGTTGGACAGAGAGGTGTCCAAAGCCTCTCCGTCGACCAGCCTGCGATCAGATTGAGCGTTCTGAGTGAGACGGTTTGGGCCTCTGCTTTTGCCAGCGAGCAAGTGTGCGTGTGCGTGTGCCTCTTTTCTTCCAAGCACTACTCTGAAAACAGAGATTTACGTGACTTGGGAAATGTGCGTATTTGTCTTGGTGTAAACCCGCCTGCCGACGTCAACGTAGAGGTCGACCATGCCAGACCGGCAGCAGCTAGGAGATATATCTCCTAGCCAACCACCGGCCGGCGAAGATTCCTTGGAGCTTGTTGAGAGAGCTGGTTTGAAGAGACGTCCGACCTCTATGAGCGCTGAGTTGATTCTCCCAGGGCGGAGGAGGGAGGGGGTGAGGAGGGGGGGTTGTAATGTCCGTACCAGTTTGTTAACTGCCGCGCGAAATCATGCTCTGGACTATTTGGTTGGTTTTGACAAATATTTAGCGAACAACAAATATGACAAAGACCTTGCCTGCATTAAAGGGGTTTTATTAAATGGCATTTCCGAATGTTTTAAAAATGAAAGTGGCCTACCAAAAAGACACAGGGAGGCCCTGTCTGCTCTTAAGAAACTTGACAACATCATTATCACTAAAGCGGATAAAGGTGGCAATATTGTTATTTTAGATCAGTCTGTTTATGTTAAGAAAGCCTATGAGTTGCTTAGCGATTCGGCCACTTATGAAAAACTCACCAAAAATCCCCTCAAGAACGCAGCCGCCGAGTTTAACAGACAAGTCCGTAACATCACAACTGATAATTGCATTAATGAACTGAAAGTTACCAACCCTAAGCTCCCATATTTTTATGGTCTCCCTAAAATTCATAAAACAGATATTCCCCTCAGGCCCATCATATCCAACCGCGGCTCCTGCACTAGCAAACTTGCTAAATGGCTAGCGGATATTTTATCCCCGTACGTTGGGAATTTTTCTAACTCTCATATCACAAATTCATGTGATTTTATTTCTAAGATCAAAAATATGAATGTTCAGGGTTTAAGGCTCCTCAGTCTTGATGTTTCCTAGTTATTTACGAATATTAATGTCGATGATGTACTTACTTTTTTGGAAACCAAGACACTTTCCCCCTCTCTGTCAACAAAATTCTTGCTTTAGTTCGCCTTTGTGTTTCTTCAAATGTTTTTTCCTTTCAAGACCAATTCTTCCATCAAAAATTCGGTTGCAGTATGGGTTCCAATTTGTCTCCTGTTTTGGCCAATTTATACATGGAGTATTTTGAGTGTACCCTTTTGCCCAGCATCAAACCGCCCGAAATGATTTGGCTCAGGTACGTAGACGATATCTTTTCGGCGTGGGATGACAGTTGGGGCCCATTTGAAGTGTTCCATGATAAATTGAACCAATTGACCCCGAATCTTAAATTTAAAGTTGAATGGGAAGAAGGACACCAAATCCCTTTCTTGGATATCTTGATAAGAAGAACTGATGATAATCTGTTCTTTACAGTGTACCGTAAGCCCACCCACTCAGGGAGTTACCTTCATTTTTTTTAGCAATCACCCTGACAATATAAAGAAAAGTGTTGCCTCTGGCCTTTTCTTGAGGGCTTTCAGGATTTGCAGTCCTCAATTTCTGGACCAAGAGATTGAGGGGATCAAATGTCAACTTGAGAAGTTGGCGTATCCACCTTGGTGTCTGGACCAAGCCCTCAGTAAGGCTAGGGCCAACCATTTTAAAACTTCTGTCCCCTCAAGTTTTCACCGCTCCTTTAAGGACATTTTAAAAATTCCATTCAATAATACCATCAGTTCTTCTACTAAGTTGTTTCCTCATGAACGTCTCACTATTGCCTATCACTATCCCAGTGGTCCTTAACCCTAGGGTCGCGACCCAAATTTGGGTCGCCAAGCCATTTTATTGGGTCGCTAAGGGTTTGCAGAAAATAATTATTTTCCCACTACAAATATATTATAATTATATACTGTAATGATTAAAATACATGATGCCTAGTTTTAGAATTCTAAGCAGACCATGATTAAATAAAAACTCCAAAGCAGAAAATTTATTTGTAGGCTTGGGTCGCGATGCTTGATTTCTGCAAAATTTTGAGTCGCTGCCAAAAAAGGTTAAGAACCACTGGACTATCCTAACACCGTGCGTAAGCAAATTGTGAACGTTCAACAAAAAACGAAGGAAGTTGAGTCACCTGGTGTTTATTGTTTGCCCTGCAAAGATTGTGATTTGGTTTACTTGGGTCAAACCGGGAGAGACTTGAACACTAGATTGGCAGAACATAAAAGGTCAATTAGGTATGGGCAAGAAAACTCGGCTGTATTTCTTCATGTCAAAAATAAGAATTATTCTTTCGATTGGGGTAAGGCCAGATTAGTGTTCAAGTCTCACTGCAGTTTCAGGAGGAAAATAGTTGAATCAGCATTAATTGAGGAATGCCCTAATATTAATATTTCTAAAGGGCAGTGGACACCTGACATTATTTCACGCGCGGCAGTTAACAAGCTGGTACGGTCATTACAACCCCCCCCTCACCCCCTCCCTCCTCCGCCACCCCAGTTTGCCCCGCGCCTGAGTGAGGTCATCTGTCCACATCTCTTCCTCTCTGTAGCTTATAAGTCCACTCTGTACTCTACTCTATGTACTTTCCTGAAGAGGGCTACAGTTGATAGCCGAAATATAGGATTCTTCTTTATTCAAAGTTTATTTTCTCCGACTGTGGGTTCCTGTGTGTCATATATATATATATATATATATATATATATATATATATATATATATATATATATATATATGTATATATACATATATATATATTGTATAATATATATATTGTATATATATATTATATATATATATATACATATACATATATATATATATATATATATATATATATATATATAGACACCTGGACGTGGTGGATAGGCTTGAGAATCTTAATGACTACAAAAGCTATGTCGATAGAGAGGAAATCTCTGCAGGGTCACCCATATCGAACAGGTTTTGTAAGAAAGATCAGACAAAGAGCAGCTCACACACACAGTCGCAGGACCCACTGCTAACTGGCACGTCCCTAATGGCAAACAGGGAAATTCCTCATAGATATATGGGGTACCTTCATAATGGCTGCGTGAACCATTGGGCACCCTGTAGATATAGAGCTTCACCAAATACAATGAATAAGGTGGCACCAGAGAAATATCTCGCCAGAAACCAGTTGGCAGGGTGGTGAGATTACTTCCAGAACCCCTTGATAGCAAACATGAACATGAATAGTACAATCAAAACAAAACCGGGCGTTCCTGTTGGATCGTCGTCTCCTAAAGGTCCAACCGCATTACCTCGTGTGCATACGGGCAGTGTGCCACCGAATGTGAGTAAGCACTGTCCAAGCAGATCCAAATATTGGACATTAAACAACCTGAAGTAAATGAAGATCAATACTTACAACGTAAGAACTCTCTCAGAAGATCACAGGCTGGAGAGTTTAATGGAAGAACTAGACAACATCAAGTGGGACATCGTAGGACTGAGCGAAGTCCGAAGAACGGAAGAAAAGCTAATACAATTACAAGATGGTCACCACCTGTTCTACTGTAGAGGTAAGGACAAAGAAAGATCTAGTGGAGTTTGATTCTTGATAAATCGAGAAGTTGCTGGTAACGTAGTCAAGTTCAGTAGTTTTTCAGACAGGGTAGCTTAGATTGTGATTAGGCTTTGTAAAGGGTACACTCTAAAAATAGTTCAGGTTTATGCACCAACTTCACAGAGTTCAGACGATGAAATTGAGTCCTTCTATGATGATTCAAATCAGGTAATAGGTCAAGAAAGAAGTAAGTACACGTTGGTAATAGGAGACTTTAATGCTAAAGGGGGAAAGAAGATGGGAGATGAGTCCTGCATTGGGAAGTTTGGAGTAGGTGAAAGGAATGGCAGAGGCGAGATGTTAGTCAATTTTCCAGAGAACTACAAAATGAAGATAATGAACACTTTCTTCCAAAATCGTGTAGGTCGCAAATGGACCTAGAAAGTCTAAATGGAACAACAAAGAACGAATTAGACTTAATATCATGAGATGAGAGGAAGAGCGTTAGCAATGTTACAGTGATAAATAAAGTCAACATATGTAGTGACCATAGAATGGTAGG
The DNA here is from genome assembly GCF_046742065.1 of Oratosquilla oratoria. Lineage (NCBI taxonomy): Eukaryota > Metazoa > Arthropoda > Malacostraca > Stomatopoda > Squillidae > Oratosquilla > Oratosquilla oratoria. The sequence goes on from NC_134812.1 coordinate 41,225,263, forward strand.
TTGCACAGCCAAATTCAATTTCAGAGCCAAGAGAAATAAACTAGTTTTAAAAAAGAAAACCAGCCTTGCAAAGATTAAGGATAATAAAAAGAAATTTCAGTTTGAAATTAAAAATAGATTCGAAACTCTAAGAACAAACGAGGACACCGTCGAAGATATGAATTTAAATTTAGTGAATATCATTAGGGAATCGGCAGAAAAAGTAGGAAGTATAAAAAGTAATAGAGAAAACAAATACTCCAAAGCTACAACTGACCTAAATAAAAGAAGAAGGACCAGGCAGAAAGCAGGAGAGACGAAATAGAAAGAGTAGAACTAAACAAGCTTATCAACAAAAGGCAAAGATCAGAGAAAAGAAGGAGAAACATGGATGAAATAGAAGAAACTATTCGTAAAGGTAAAAGTATTAAAGGGACCGAGCGCAGACATGCTTTAGGAAGACAGCAAATGATATGTTTGAAAGATAGGAATGGAAAAATCATTGAATGTAGAGACAGAATGGTAAAAAGAGTACAAGAATTTACTGAGAGCTTTACTCGTCGAAGACCGTAGTTGAGTCAGTAAATTCATGTGTAGACGTTAGTAGTGTACCAGAGATTACAAAGGAGAAATAGAATTTGCTCTAAAAATATATAACGAGGAAAACACCTGGGGAAGACAGCTTATCGAAAGATCTGTTGAAAGATGCAGGGAAAGAAGTTCATATTAGGTTGGCTCAGTTGTACACTCAGTGCTTACGTCAAAAAAGTGTTCCTGAATCGTGGTGCAATCTATAGTGATTTTGGTTCATAAAAAAGGAGACCAGAAGGACTTTAGTAACTATCGACCGATTAACTTGCTATCAAATGTATATAAAGTATTCTCCAAGATCCTTACAAATAGACAAAGTCAAGTTTTAGAAGGAAACCAACCGAGAGAACAGACAGGCTTTAGGAGCGGATATTCGACTTTAAACCATTTGTAGGGTCGTCACCACGACCCTACAAAACGAAACGACTTAGTTCACGGACTAATCGTTCCGTCGAGGGCTCCCGGGAGAAACATGGTATGTACTGTATTTCATCAAATCCTTTATGGAGGCTAGTCTTCCGACAAGTGTTTTTGTGTCATTATGACATTTGGAAATCCCAGTAAGAGATTCTATTTCCAAATGTCATAATGACACAAAAACACTTGTTGGAAGACTAGCCAGTCGTTTCGTTTTGTTCATCTTAGGGATTTCAACCATTGTATTAATTGGGGGGAAGCTAAAGTTATTGTCAAGAGTAATTCATATTTGGATAGAAATATCATAGAGCCCCGTCTGATCAAGGATACATTTGATAATGATTTAAATCTAAGTCATGGATTGTTCAAATTGGAGAGAGATCCACCCTACCCTCTGAGTATATATACTTGTTTCTTTTCTGTAGTTGTACCTTGAAAGTGGATAGACTAAAGAGATCGGTCTCCTTTCTGTTATTTCCCTAGTGGTTTTTCTGCATAATTGGAATATATATATATATATATATATATATATATATATATATATATATATATATATATATATACATATATATATATATACATATATATGTATATATATATATATCTATATGTATATATATACATATGTACATATATATATATATATGTATGTATATATATTAATATATATGTATATATGTATATATATATGTATATATATATATATATATATATATATATATATATATATATATATATATATATATATATATATACTGAGTTGAACACCAGTGTGTATTAAGGAGAACCTGCGCCCTAAGTATACGATATATATATATATATATATATATATATATATATATGTATATTCAATATATAGATATACATATATATAATTTTTTTATCCCACAGTCGGAAAAAGAAGACACTAATGTCGAATGTTCTGTATATTTCGATCGCTAACTGTGACCCTCTTCAGCAGAATGAATACATAGTGGAAGGCATATGCTTATATACAAAAATGTGAGGTGGAAAAGGAACAAGGTCAGGTTACGTGACCGATGCTCCGCAGGTCGCGTGGGGTTTTGTGACCTTTTGTGACATCCAAGGTCACAAAACCCCACGCGACCTGCGGAGCATCGGTCACGTAACCTAGGCTTGTTCCTTTTCCACCTCACATTTTTGTATATAAGCTTATGCCTTCCACTATGTATTTATTCTGCTGAAGAGGGTCACAGTTAGTGATCGAAATATACAGAACGTTCGACATTAGTGTCTTCTTTTTCCGACTGTGGGATAAAAAGTTTATTTTATCAATGTGCTACGACATTACTTTATAGTGATATATATATATATATATATATATATATATATATATATATACTGTATATATATATATATATATATATATATATATATATTACAGGTGGAAAATGTAATCACACATTTGTCAATCACGATAAAACCGCTGTTGGAGTAGAAAAGACTGGAGACGGGGAATCTATATATTTCGATTGCAAACTGCAATCCTCTTCTGAAGAGGATTGCAGTTTGCAATCGAAATATATAGATTCCCCGTGTCCAGTCTTTTCTACTCCAACAGTGGTTTTAACGTGATACATATATATATATATATATATATATATATATATATATATATATTATATATATATACATATATATATATATATGTATAGATATATGTATATGTATATATATATATATATACAATATATATATATACATATATATATATATATATATATATATATATACAATATATATATAACCACACACGTACATACCTTTATGAGGAGGTGGAAGATGGGAGGGAAGATGAATATGAATGGCGTGACGAGGAGACCGCCCACGAGCTCGATAGCGACGCCCAAATGTGGGATGGACTCGCACACGAAGAGGACTAGAAGCATCACGAAGGTCCTGAGGACGACGCGGCGCCAGCCGAACTCTGAGGGCGTGAATGGGCGTGAGTGAGCGACAATGGTCGTCAGTGGGCGTGGATGTGGTCGAGTGTGGGCGTGGTCGATAATAGTTGTGGTCAAAATCCTGAGTGGGCGTGGTAAAAATGGTGGGAGGGCGTGATCATAAGGGTGAATGGGCTTGGTCATGATCGTGAGTGGGCGTGGTCAAAATGGTGAGTAGTAGTCAAGAAGAGTCAACTCGAACCTACCCACCCTTAGGCTCGTTTCACACGTATCGACTTTTCGACGTGCGCCGTCCACGGCACGACGTCGTGCTCTCAAATAACCAAGGGAGCCCATGGACGCTTTTACACGTGGCCGTGGTCGTGACGTGTAAAAGCATCCATGAACACCAATGATTATTTGAGAGCACAACGTCGTGTCGATGACGGCGCACGGCGAAAGGTCGATACGTGTGAAACAAGACAAAAATAAAAAATAAACTCACCGTTGGGAATGTTAAGGTTGTCCTCGAGGTCCTGGAAGAGCGTGTTAATGCCGAGGACAAGGCAGATCAGCACCTGGAGGAGGAGGAGGAGGAGGAGGAGGAGGAGGAAGAGGATAAGCACAAGAATGTATTGAACATGTCCAGGGTTAATAAAAGAAATGTATCTTCAAGTTGTGTTACATGTGATTGCATCATTAGGAAGTTGTTCCAAAGACAGTCACACCTGGACCGTGATGATGGCCATGATGGTGTAGAGGAGCGGGCCGCTGGCCAACGTGTTGAGCAGGTTGATGGTGACGGCATTCCCGTATAGCGAGTAGGCCACAGCGGCCACGGTGACCGATAGGCCTCCACCAACTTAAAGAAAAAAGAAAGAAAAAGAGTGCCAGGAAGAATGACGGGGATATGGGGGTAGGGGAAGGGAGGGGAGGAGGTGGGAACAAGAGGAGAGGGGGGACAGGGGAAGAGGGGGGACAGGGGGAGAGGAGGAGAAAGGGGAGGGGGGAAAGAGAGGTGACGGGGAAGGGGTAAGGTGGGAGAGGGGGAGAAGAAGGAAGACGGGGAGAGAAAAAAACAATACGGTAGCTGAATACTTTTGTTTTTATGATTTTTAGATAATTTGAAGCCAAGGTAGGTTCATACAAAAGAAAATGAGATCTTATTAGATAAAGCCTGCTTTGACTAGGCCAACCCATCATAAGGTGGGAGAAATGGCTATTATCTATTCACTTGTAATTTCTGGATAATACAACAATGACAAAAGTTTTTAGATCGACATAATTATATGGCAAAACTATTGATACGATAGTGTATAACATAAATGACGTAAAATCATTTGCAACGTTGGTCAGTGCGGAAATAAACTAAAGGGATCTTGGTATCGGCTGGATTGGGGGGCGTGGTCGTAGCGAGTTCGATGTTGTCATGACAACGGGGAAGCATCGAACTACGACAGATGACAGACACATTGTGCAGAGAGGCAGAGGAGGAGGCGGAGGAGGAGGAGGTAAAGGCAGATGTGGTGGCAGAGGACGAGAATATGAAGAAGGAGGGAGGGGAAGACGGTTGGGGGGCAGGAAATAGATAGGAAGAGCGGAAGAGATGAAAGATAAGGTGGAGAAGGAAGAGGACAAGAAAGAAGAAGAAGAGGAAGAGGAAGAGGAAGAGGATGAAGAGAAGGAGGAAGATGAGGAAGGGGACAAAGGAGGAAAGCAAAGAACAGGATGAATTAAAGATGAGAATATGGATAGGATGAGGATGAGGAAAAGAAAAATGATGATGAAGATGAATATGACGATGATGATAAGGAAATGGGAAATAGGAAGAAGATGAGAAGGAAGAGGAAGAGGCGGAGGGAGATGAGGAGGAGAAGTAAAAGAAGAAGGCTTCCTCTCTCCATCCCTCCCTCCTACCACGACCCTGTTGAAGGAGGAGGAGGAGGAAGAGGAGGAGAGGAGGAGGGTGGAGAGGCGGTACTTACGGGTGAATCCTGACATGACGACGAGGGGAAGTCGGAACTTTTCCTTCATGTCCATGGCCACCGTCAGGATCATTGGATGGATGTCGAACTGAAAGAGGAGGAGAAGGAGACGAAATATTTGTTGATTTACTTGTTTATTTATTCATTTAGTAATTGGTTTATCAATTTACTAATTAATTAACTAAT
>NC_134812.1:41240324-41242824 GCF_046742065.1 Oratosquilla oratoria
GGTAACACAGAACCATCCCCTACTTCAGCACTTTCGTCTACACCAAACCCACTGATCCGGGCCTGTGTCTACATGGAAAAAGTGAGTGCCCCCAACGCTTTAAAGACTCTACCATTAGCGCTTATATTCGAAGGGCTCTCTCACACTGCAGTAGTTGGAAAAGTGCCAACCAAGAAATTGAAAGAGTCACACAGGTCCTAGTAAATAATGGCTATTCCAACCATGAAATTTCCAGGTTCATCAAGAGGCAACTCAACAAATGGTACGACCAAGCTTCAGACCGCCTCAATCTAGGTGAAACCATCAAATTATTCTATTAATCCCACATAACTATAGAATATAAAACAGAAGAGAAAATCATCAAGGAAATCGTTAAATGTCATATCAAGCCTGCCAACCCCTTTGACCGTGTGGACTTCGTTATTTATTACAAAAACAAGAAAACTTCAAATCTCCTACTCAAGAACAACCCTTCCCACGCTCCTTCTATGTTACAACGCAGTCATCTCGTGTATGAATACTCTTGTAAACAAGGGAACTGTGAGTCCCTTCATTCTTCATACATAGGATATTGCAGTACTAAACTTTCAAGAGAATCAGCCTACACTTGCAGAACGACACACCAAAAACACACACAGAATTTCACCACAACACTACTCTCACCAGACAGGCCATGGTCGAAAACACCAAAATCATAGGGCACGCACAAGATACAAGAAGACTATAGATTCTCGAAGCCCTCTACATCCGAGAAAAAGGCCTTCAATGAATCTTCAAATACTAGCTTTCGTGGTCATCTCGTCTGCTCGCCGAGATATGCTCTCTTCCAAGCCTCCTACGTGACTGATGACCTCATCTGCCCGGCATCTCGTTCGACGTACCTATTTGTGGGCGCTCGTACGCCCGCCTAGCTTTCTCATTGGTTCCACCCACTACCCTCTTCCCTATTGATTAGCTATTTGCTTCTTATCTTCACCTCATGTTAGTATATGAGACCATGTATTTCGACCATTGCCATTGCTCTTGACTTTTTGTACGAAAAGTCAAGCCCTACTAAACTCCACTCTTCCTCTTCCTGATTTTCAATTATGTCCTTCGGCCCAGCGATAACGACCTTACCTACAGAAGCCAAGTCTATAGTTAGACGTCTTGAAAATATCCACAAGATCATCTGTGCATCTACCGTTATATTTTTCAATAAATATATATGTGTGCATATTATATATATCTATATATATATATAGATATATATATATATATATATATAGAGAGAGAGAGAGAGAGAGAGAGAGAGAAACACACACATCTAACATCAAGTTAACCTCGATATAGTTATGACGATAATAGTCTCATACTACTGGAGGGCAGTTACCTAACTATCCATAAAACAATGGCTGCATGACCCCGGAACGTAGGGGGTGCAACTAATGTGAAAAGGTAATTTTATAAGTATTTCTTGAATGAGATTTACGTTGCCGTTACCCCTGTCCAACCAAAGAGCACCCACCTATTTGATGATATAATATTGGCTACTTGAACTCTGGTCCGTAGGGGTGGAGCTGAGGATCACTTACCTGCGAAGACGATGGCTCCCGGCAGGGCCACGATGGGCATGACCCCGACGAGGCCCAGCAGGTAGCAGATGGAGGAGGTCACACTTAGGCCTGACTCCTGAGAACCGACAACCTGGAAGAGAGGAAGAGGTAGAAGAGGAAGAGGAAGTGGAGGAAGACCTTTATTATTCCATTTTTATTTATCTTTTCACTCTGCATCCTATGGAAGGGGACAAGACAATCGCTCCTGAAGAATCGGAGCAGATTGTACAGTATCATGTAAACACTGGGAAATGCACCAGAAGCATAACAACAACAATTGTATTAAGCTGTGTGTGTATTATGAAAACACACACACACACACACACACACACACACACACACACACACACACACACACACACACACACACACACACACACACACACACACACACACACACACACACACACACACACACACACACACACACGCACGCACACACACACACACACACACACACACACACACACACACACACACACACACACACACACACACACACACACTCACACACACATGCACACACATAGCTCTCGTCCCGTAAAATGCAACTAGGTAAATACACACACACACACGTATATATACATATATGAGAATATATATAATATATTTATATATACTCGAATATATGTTGAGTCAGTGTAACAAGTTGAAGAAGGTGAAAGAAGAAGTCACAGACAGTCTAGTTCTGATTTTATTCAGAGCCGGTTTCTTCCTTTGAAGAAGCTTAGAGTGAAACCGGTTAGGAATAAACTCGGAACTAGATCCTAGATCGGTGTTTTTTTTTTTTCATTCTTCAACTTGAGTATGTCTGTATATATATATATATATATATATATATATATATATATATATATATATGTATATATATATATATATATATATATATATATATATATGCAAAG
>NC_134812.1:41247824-41252824 GCF_046742065.1 Oratosquilla oratoria
GCGCACGCGCGCATATGCTGAGACGGTGAACTCCAACATGGTCAGCCAACTCTCAGGAGACCGGCTATGCTGCTGAAACCTATCCCGGATTTTTTTCCCCTGAGGGGCATTCCCATTGTCTCCAGTGACCAGAGAGCCAGGCGTTCGGGCGACGCCCAAAGGCCTGCGAGGACAACAGATGTGTCTCCTTTCGCCGATTGCCAACCTTTCTAGATCAACTTGCATTACTACTTTATTTCTTATCGCATATTTTTTGTCTGTATGTCTCTATCCTTTGTAAATTATTATGTAGATATATTCTATGTATGGATACTGAGAGTACAGATGTAGTCCATGCATTGTACATAGTAGATTAAGGAAATCATGTATATGGCAACAGCCTACTTGTATCTGCATACATTAGAATCTGGCAACCCTCCCGAATGTCCCTCGGAGGTTGCTTTTATTTGTAAACCAGAGAGATGAGTGAAACATTAAAGCGAAGACAACCTCTCCGAGTTTACCTCACCGAACCAGACAAGTAAATGTAGATGAACAACTACAAATCTACAAGAGGAAGGGAGGGGGAGGGGCTAGGGCCTCTTTCATGACGTCACGTGAAGTGAAAACACAAGCGATTTCGTCCCATAGTGAAAGCCATAGTCATCTTGGTTATTGTGCGAGATAACTATGGGAAATTGTTTCTTTAAATCCTTCAAACATTTTGACTATCTTCTTTTTTATTTCTTCTATTATTTTTTCTCAGCACATTTGTATATGTATGTGTGTGCGTGCATGTATTTACCTAGTTCTATTTACCTAGTTGTATTTTACGGGCCTGGAGCCATGCTCGCTCTGACCCGTTTTTGTATCTCTCTACATCTAGTTTGCTTTTGAATTCGTTCAGGCAAATATGTTTCTATATCAAAGGAAAGACTCATTCCAATATTCTCTAGTGGTAGAATGAGTAAAAATGTCTTCTTATTTATGGAAGATGGAGCTCCTTGTCACACTGCTCAACCAACACTAAATTAGTTGAGACAATATGAGATCAGGAAACTTCCATGACCAAGTCAGTCCCCGGATATGAACCCTATTGAACACCTCTGGGACATATTAGACGGACACCTTCGCAAAAAGAACAGGAAGCCATCTTCAAAGCCCAAACTCTTAGGGTTACGACGGGAAACATGGCAAGAAATCCCTCAAGATGTTATTCGTGAACTAATCACTAGCATGCCTAGAAGGGTCCTTGCATTGAAAAAAGCAAAGGGGATGTCAACCAAGTATTAGTTATTCACATTGTGACTATTTAAAATTTCTTCAATTTTATAACTTGAGTGTTTGATAAATTAAAGATTTCTCTTGGTGTCTATTAAATTCTGTCTGTATATATATATATATATATATATATATATATATATAGAGAGAGAGAGAGAGAGAGAGAGAGAGAGACAGAGCATGGGTAATCCTCTCTCACCCGTATTGACTAATTTATATGTGGAGTTTTTGAAACTAGAATTTTAATTAAGATCATTCCCTCCAAATTAACATGGATGCGGTACATTGATGACATCCTATGTCTGTGGCCCATTCAAGATAATGTAAATGATTTTTTATGTAAACTTAATAATTTGGTCAGTTCCATTAAGTTCACGGTGGAGATAGAGAGTGAAGGTATTTTGCCTTTCCTTGATTATAATATCTACCGCCGTGAAAGTGAGTTGAAGTTTAGTGTATGAGTATATCGCAAACCAACCAATGTTTGTTCATATATACACTATTATTCCTCACACCCTGATGGCGTAAAGCAATCTGTTTTTTCTTCGATGTTCCTCAGGGCCCTACGCATTTGCAGCCCAGAGTACATCGATGATGAAATAAGATGTATTGACGACATTGGTGCTAAGCTACAATACCCCACACATGTTCTTAACACAGCTTACAATTGTGCTAAAAGGACATTTCATAACCTTAGGTCAACTCAAACTTTCAATATGAATAACTTGCTAATTCTACCGTACCAAGAGAACCTGCAAAACATTCCAAATATATTACGTAAATTCAACATTAATGTAGTTTTTAACAATAAGAACACTGTAAGACAATTGCTCATAAATAATTCTGTCAATAGTGATAAAGGGTGTGTGTACAAAATACCTTGTAAATCATGTAATCAGTTTTATGTTGGTCAGACTGCTAAAACACTCAAAACACGAATCAATCAACACAAGAAATACGTTAGAGAGGGAAACCAATCTAGCGGCATATTCAACCACATGAACCATTTTAACCACCCAGTTGACTGGGATAACGCTAAAGTCATCACATACAACAACAACATCACAGAAAGAAATTTAATTGAATGCAGTTTGATCAAATCTAGTAAGGGAATAAATGTTAATCTCCATCAAGGTTTGTACAAATTAGATAGTTATATTTACCAGGAAATTTCAAAATTATTCAAATTGTAATATAAGTTATAAGCAATTGTCCCATACTTGTTGGTTACCAGGACGGTATCTAACGTCACGTGTATTTCTTCCACTACCTCTCCGAATGCCCTCTTCACCATGTCTCACTCAGTCATATATTCTGTACCTTGTTTCTTCATTTTATAATTCCTTCTTTGTATCTGCACTGAAGATGTAATTATACGAAAGCGCTCTGCTTCGTTAGTTTACTTTTCCTAGTGGTTACTTACGCATTTGTGAACACACGTTCCTAGTGTTTTTATTGCATACACACACACGCGCGCGCGCGCACGCACACACACACACACACACACACACACACGCACGGTTGATAGAGTACTGGACTGCCAGTACGGAGATGCGGCAGTACCTGGTTCGAATCCTGCCCAGGGCCGAAATTATTTCGGTATCGCTACGCTTCGGGTCGTTACTCCGACTCTCGTGGGCGGGGAGTTGGGGATATGTGTGTGTGTAAGGTCATATCACTACCCATAGATTGGTCATACGAGCTCTGAGCTCTCTTCCGCGAGAGAAAAAGCTGTCGATCACGAGTCCAACACGCGATCCAAAGACCAAGATGAATACAAACACACACACACACACACACACACACACACACACACACACACACACACACACACACACACACACACACACACACACACACACACACACACACACACACACACACACACACACACACACACACACATATATATATATATATATATATATTCTACATATATATTATACATATATATATATATATATATATACATATATATATACATATTATATGAGAAATTCGCTAGTAAACAGCGACATCATCAATCAATATATATATATATATATAAATCTATATATATACATATATATATATATATATATATGTATATCTGTATATATATATATATATATATATATATATATATATATATATATATATATATATATATATATATACAGAGATGACAGAATTGAATAGACGCCAAGAGAAATCGTTTAATTTATTAAACAATCGAGTGATAAAAATTAGATTCATTTTAAATAGTCACAATATGAATAACTATTACTTGGTTGACATCCCCTTTGCTTTTTTCAATGCAAGGACCCTTCTAGGCATGCTTGAGGGATTTTTTGCTATGTTTCCCGTCGTAACCCTAAGAGTTTGGGCTTTGAAGATGGCTTCCTGTTCTTTTTGCGAAGGTGTCCGTCTAATATGTCCCAGAGGTATTCAATAGGGTTCATATCCGGGGACTGACTTGGCCATGGAAGTTTCCTGGTCTCATTTTGTCTCAACCAATTTTGTGTTGCTTGAGCAGTGTGACAAGGAGCTCCATCTTCCATAAATAAGAAGACATTTTTACTCATTCTACCACTAGAAAATATTGGAATGAGTCTTTCCTTTGATATAGAAACATATTTGCCAGAATTGATGTTTCCTTGACACTTCACAAGCTCTGGTCGACCATCACTCCAAATTGCACCCCACACAATTATTGAAATGCCCCTATGTTTCACTGTTGGCTGAAGTCTTTTGATGTCAAACTCTTGACTACAGTCTCCAGACCCACACTCTTCCACTGTCAGAAAACAATGCGAATCGTGACTCATCAGAGAAAATGACAGTGCTCCAAAAGGCCACAGATCTCTCCACCATCTCAACAGCCCAATCCTTTCTGCCCTTGATATTGGCTGGACGAAGGAGTGGTTTCCTTCTTGCAGCTCTACCATAGTAACACAGCTTGTGGAGATACCTGACAGCTATTCTGGGACTGACATCAGCTTGTGCTGCTATATCAGAGGCCTTGCAACGTGGATCCTCTTCGACATTTCTTAGACGCAAGGTTCTTTCTGAGGGCCCGGGATGACCTTACTGTGGTTTTGTGTCCTTCTTTCCCTCTCTGGTGAATAGAATCATCAGAGACGGTGATTCTATTCAGGTATGACAACGACGATAAGTCCATCAAGGAAACGTACCAGTCTAACCACTAGCTAAGTTGCCCTGGTTCTCTGTTTAAAAAAAAAAAAAAAAAAAAAAAAAAAAAAAAAAAAAAAAAAAAAAAAAAAAAAAAAAAAAAACACTGGCAGTTGGCAGTCTACTTAGTTCCTCAGGATATAGACCAACTTCCAGGTTGGAAAATGTTATAGGGTCAATAGCTCAGTCGGTAAGACGATGGCTTTGTGATTTCACGAGCCCGGTTCGAATCCGGGGACGACATTCGGAATTATATATATATATATATATATATATATATATATACATATATATATATATATATATATAACTTTGACAATATAAAAACCTATTTGAAATTTAATACGAAAAGCCAGGCGGACGTTTCAGACATTCTCGATTCTCGTTGCGGGTCTGGTAGTCAGGTCTGGGTCACGGAGGGTAATATGCATACCTTAGGTCAGGTCATTTGGGGGGCGAGGGCCCTACAGTCAGGTCAGAAATTTAGAAGAAATGTATAACAATCTAACTGATCTAATTATTAATGCACAAAACATATTTATCCCCCTAGAGTCAATACGGAAAAATAG
>NC_134812.1:41260324-41262824 GCF_046742065.1 Oratosquilla oratoria
GTGTGTGTGTGTGTGTGTGTGTGTGTGTGTGTGTGTGTGTACGTACAACACTGAATGAGTCCCAGTGAATAGAGATACATTTCTATCAACCACAATGCATTTTAATTCTAAGCCATCAACATCGGAAGATCCGTGGAGGCCAACATGCAGAAATTGAAACGTGGGGCAGCCAAGGAATCGAACCCGACTAGCACGTGACAAGTGCTGTAGTGACTTAACCGACTGCTCGATAAAAAATAGATATATTCATATATATGTATATATATATATATATATATATATATATATATATATATATACAAAATCTGAATAGCAGAACATATGTTATATACATTAAGGTAAAGGAACACGTATGCATTTTATGGAGGATAAAACTGGCATAAGAATTATGAACGAATATATGGTTTTGTTAGGTAGTCCGAAGTCTGATTAAAAATAAAGGTTACGTTTGCATCTGTGTGTCGGAAGATATATTACACGTCACAGGACGTCACAACTACACGTCACAGGACGTCACACTACGATAAGATAGATATCAAGACATACGACGTCGCAGCAGCAGTACCAAGTGGCTGTTGAGCGTCAGGTCTAACCAGAACCCGACCAGAGGCCACTTAACTAGAATTAGGGCGATCTGACCTTGATCTCTTAGGAACACCTGGTCCAACAACGATACGACCGTTGAGAAGCGTACGTCCACGGAAGGAATTATCCTTATATTTTATTTTTCACCATGCATTATTAAAATATGCCACGTCCTTTCTATGTATCATGATTCTAAATATTTTATTTAATATTGAGTGTATCACTCAACCATGTAATTACCTATTTCTGTCACATTATAGATATTGCTGTGCGACCAAAAATTTATGTAGTGGTAACCGTCACAGCTTTTGTGGTCAGTTGCCTTGCTTTCTAGTGCAGATCTCGATTGGCTCTGAACAAGACAAGTGGCTACAATTTACTAGAGTAAATCTGTAGAACGAAACAGCCTTTTACTTGCTCCGCTACTCACATCTCCTCCAATGTGTGGATCAAACCTTCTACATGTGTATGAGGGGGCAGGGGGGAGGGGGTGCTAGGAATAAGTCTGGAAACCTAGGGAGCGCCAGCCTGGAAATTTTTGGGAACCAATGGCTTACAAAAATCTAGATGTCTCTTAGAACATTTCAATAGTATGTCCAACATTCGCATAGGTCTGCAATCTCCTAGTTCATAATTCAGCTTTGCTCCATATGATGGAAAGGTAAGTTGATATTTGGAAATATGAAAAATAGTATATTTTAACCGAAGTCGGTTTTATTCAAATAAACTCTCAACAGTCGAAGCTGGAGAAGCCCATAGAAGCCCAGTGTTATAACACCTTTTAAGCAGCGTGTTACTGACTGAAGATCAACGGAAGCTCCTGAACCTATGATTAAGTTGTCATTTTTTCAAAGGAGCTGATAATACACTTATGACATACATTTAAAAATAAACAAGAAATTTGAGAGGGCTTTACCTGATAGAATAGTGGTTTCTCTAGTCAGGACGGCTGCTGAGATCCGGTCTTCGTTTCACAAAGTCTGGCGAAGAGGGAGTATACTGAAGAGTCTGTTGGAGAAGATTCACAAAGTCTGCTGAAGTCTGCCGAAGAGGTTTTCTACTGAAGAAGAGCTTGCCGATGTTTCGCCGAAGAAGGATTTTACTAAAGAAGAGTTTGCCGAAATCTGTCACAAGAAGCTATCTCCAGCCAAACAATCCACCAGAGAGGAGTTGCGTCTCCTGCCGAAGAGGATCTCTCCAGCCGAAGAACAGCTTGGCCTTCCTCCTCCTCCTCCTGCAGGAAGTCCTCAGACTACCTGTGACCTTAGAATTGCGAGGCCGTCCGTACTCCCTCTTGTTAAACCTTAGTTTACTATTTGTGCGTCATCTTAGAGGCCCCTTCTAGACGTCCTCTTCTTCCTCCTCTTCCTCCTCCTCTAGGACTTCTCTAGAACTAGATTCTTTTTTAGAGGATTCATTCAGGTTGTTTTGGTGTAGGTGTCCCGCAGGCGCATCACTCAGCTCTCATTCTTTCCCCCCTTTTTTCGCTTTCTGGTAGGAGACAGAAGGATAGAGTCAAAGCAGCTGTGGGAGCTAACTCAACGAAATGAAATAGTTTGGTGAAAATTGATATATGGTTAATAAAGTCATATTCACCATATCCACCATCAGCTCCACCATTTCCATCACCAGCTCCACCATATCCACTACCACCATTACCATATCCATCACCACCACCATATCCACCACCACTACTACTTATTGCAAGAAATGTCTGTAGATTGAGTGTCATTGATTCATTCTATATCAGCGTGCACACGCGCATGCATTAGCTACACGTCAGATCTGGTGGTATCAGCAAGCTTCAACGGACCACCCATTGTCTGACCTGACCCGCGGTCAGTTTGGCTTGACCTCAGATTCAACCGTCAAAGCCACCTGCATCCCGACCGGGGAGTCGGCCATACAATGTTAC
>NC_134812.1:41267824-41408834 GCF_046742065.1 Oratosquilla oratoria
TAGATTCCTCAAACCAAAGAATTACTCTGTCCACAGTTACAACCTGCTGCAACAGGTTGTAAGCCCGGGTTCCCGAATCACAACCGTTTCGAGGACGACGTCTCGCAAAGCCCACCGAGACACACCTGATACTTCGAGGGCGAACTTTCAACCTGGAGTGAGGAGTTGGATTCGCTCGGACCTACTCCTCTAGTCCTCCTCCTTCTCCACCTCTACTTCCTCCTCCTCCTCCTCCTCCTCCTCCTCCTCCTCATCTTCCTCCCCCTCCTCCTCATCTTCCTCCCCCTCCTCCTCCAGTCCTCCGCTACCTACACCTCTACCTCCTTCTTCATTAGTCATCCTCTACTCCTCCTTCTCCTCCTCCTCCTCCTCCCGTACCTCCTCCAGTCCTTCTCAACTCCTCCTCTACCTCCTCCTCCTCCAGTCCCTCTTTACTCATTCTCCTTTTTGAACAAAAGGAGAAGAAGTAGGGGAACCGGAACGGGGAAGAAGAGGAGAACGAGCAGGAGTAGGAGGTTAAAGAGGAGGAGGAGGTGTAGGAGGAAAAGGAGGAGGAGGAGGAGTATGAAAAGGAGAAAGTGGAAGTGGAACACAAGGAGAGGGAGGAGAGAAGGGGGAGTAGGAGAAGGAGGAAGAGGAGGAAGAGGTGGGAAGGAGTATGAGGAGAAGGAGAAAAAGGAAAAAAGATGAAGCAGGAGGAGGAGGACAAAGAAATAGAACAGGAGGAGGAGGAGGAGGAGGAGGAAGAGGAGGAGGAAGAAGAGGAGTAGGAGTAGGAGGGGTAGGATGAGGATGAGGATGAGAAGGAGAAAGATGTAGAGCAGGAAGAGGAGGAGGAGGAGGAAGAGGAGGAGGAGAAAGAGAAGGAGGAAGAGGAGGAAAAGGAGGAGGAGGAGTGGAAGAGGAGAAGGAGGAGGAAGATAATGAGTAGTAGGAGGAAGAGGAGGAGAAGGAAGAGGAAAAGTAGGAGGGTAGGATGAATATGAGGATGGGAAGGAGAAAGAAGCAGATCGGGAGGAGGAGGAGGAAGAGGAAGAGGACGAAGAGGAGGAGGAAGAAGAGGAGGAAGAGGAGGAGAAGGAGGAGGAGGAGGAGGAGGAGAAGGAGGAGTAGAAGGAGGAGGAAGAGAAGGAAAAGGAGAAGGAGGAGGAAGAGGAGGAGGAGGAGGAGAAAGAGAGATGGTGGCATGTCTTGCAAGTATGACATAGTTTCTGAAACCTAAAAACTGTAGCGAAAGAAGATCGATACCCGAGGAAAGAGAAGGTCTGCCTTCACACGCCTCCAAGTGACGTCATAGGGACCAGGGAGTCTCTCGTAGGTCCATCCGTCTGGTAGCTTCTGTAACATTACGCGAACGTTTCTTGGACTATGGTGACAATAAGAAAAGTAAAATAAAACAAGAACTATATAAAAACAAAAGTACAATAAAAGAAGTAATATAGAATCAAAATGAAAATAAGATTAGAAAAAGACATTGCCTGAAATCACAAACCCAAATATTTGCACATATATGAAGGAAAGAAAGAACAAGAAAAAAATAGAAGCTCATTTGTTTCTCGCCGAGTGACGTCATGTCGTTCGTTTGATTTCCAAAGCGAAGCGACCTGCTCTTGTTCAGACCTTGGCAGCGTAACACACAAAAACCCTTCCATCTGACGCTAAGCTATTTTACTAAGAGAAGGAGCGATGACGAGGAAGAATTTCACACAGCGACAGACGGAATAAAATTATACCAATTCCTCTCGGGGAGGCGAACAAAATGGACGCAAAGTGTGATCCATTCGGCCCCCTACCCCCGTCCCTCCTCTCGCCAGGGCGTTGATTCAGCACTGTACGCACACACACGCGCGTGTGATTCACCATGGTCTTTGGATCACGTGTTGGACTCGTGATCGACAGTTATTAATCTCCCGGATGAGAGGTCAGAGCTCGTATGACCGATCTATGGGTAATACTGTGAACTTACACGCACACACAACTCTCCGCCCACGAGTTGGAGTAACACCCCGCAGTGAAGCGATACTGAAATTATTTCAGCCCTGGGCGGGAGTCGAACCCGGACCGCCGTAGTTGCAGGCTAGAACTCTAACCACATCGCTACGAGGTGTGTGTGTGTGTGTGTGTGTGTGTGTGTGTGTGTGTGTGTGTGTGTGTGTGTGTGTGTGTGTGTGTGTGTGTTTGAGTGTGTATGTGTACATACGTGTGCGTATGTGTGGAAGTATGTGTGTATGCATATTCATGTGTATTTGTTTGTATGTTTGAATATGAGTGTGAGTGTATGTGTATGTGTATGTGTGTGTTTGTGTGTGCGCGCGCGTGTGTGTCTGTGTGTGTTTGTGTGTGCGTGTGTGTGTGTGTGTGTGTACGTGTGTGTCGATGTGTGTGTGTGTGTGCGTGTGTGTGTGTGTCACGTGGCGCTGAAGCCCTACAAGAGTGGACCGCCGACACATGAGATTCAGAGAAAGAGGAGGAGGAGGAGGAGGAGGAAGAGAAGAAGGATGAGAAGAAGGAAAAGAAAGAGGAGTAAGAAAAAAAAAGAGGACGGAGAAGAGGAGGAGGAGGAAGAGAAGAAGGATGAGAAGAAGGAAAAGAAAGAGGAGGAAGAAAAAAGAGGACGGAGAAGAGGAGGAGGAGGAAGAAAAGAAGAAGGAGGAAAAGGGGGAGGACGAGGAGGAAGAGGAAAGGGAGGAGGAAGAGGAAAAAAGAGAATGAGGAAGAGGAGAAGAAAGATGAGAAGAAGGAAAAGGAAGAGGAGGAAGAAAAGAAAATGAAAAGGAGGAGGGGGAAGAGGAGGAGGAGGAGGATGAGAAAGAAGAAGAGGAGAAGAAGGAGGAAAAGGGGAAGGACAAGGAGGAAGAGAAAAAGGAGAAGGAGGGAGAGGAAAAGGAGGAGGAGGAGGAGGAGGAGAAGAAGGATGAGAAGAAGGAAAAGGAGGAAGAGGAAGGAAAGGGAATGAAAAGGAGGGCTGAGAAGAGGAGGAGGAGGAGGAGGAGGAGTAGGTACAGGAGCAGACAGAAGTAAGACGATCTCCTTAACGAAACGAAAAATATCGAATTTCTCCTGGGGGGGGAGCAAATGGAGGGAGGGAGAGAGGGAGAGAGGAAGGGAAGGAAGGAGGGAGGGAGAAAGGGAAGGAGGAATGGAATGAAGGAGGGAGGGAAGGAGGGAAGGAAGGAGGGAAGGAGTGAAGCAGGAAGGGAAGGAGGGAGTGAGGGAGAGAAGAGGGGAAGGGAGGAGAAGGGAGATAAGCAGGAAGGGATGGAGGGAGAGAGAGAGGAGGGGAAAGGTGAGAGGAAAGGGGATACGCTGGGAGGATGGGAGAAAGGGAGGAGGGGAGTGATGGAGTGGAGTCAGTGATGGAGGGAGCGACGCAAGGAGGGAAGGAGTGAGTGAAGAAGGGAAGGAGAGAGGGAAGAGGGGAAAGGGGAGAGGGAAGGAGATAAGCAGGGAGGGAGAGAAGGAGAGATGGAGGAAGGGAGAGAGGTAGGGAAGGAAGGAGGGAATGAGAGTGAGGACAGGGAAAAGGAGAGAGAAGGGGAGGGAGAGAGGGAGGGAAGGAGAGAGAAGGGGAGGCCAAAATATCATGATAGGATGTAATGACAGTGGATATAATGTCGCTAGAGGACGAAATGTCACATTAGGATGTAATGTCATAGGACAAAATGTCACAATGGGATGTAATGACAGTGGAGGACAAAAGATCACGATGGGAAGTAATGATAGTGGAGAACTAAATATCACGATAGGATGTAATGATAATGGAGGAGAAAATATCACGGTAGGATATAATGTCAGTGAAGGACAAAATATAATTTTAGGAAGGGATACCGGACAGAATGTCAATGAAGGCCAAAACATCATGATAGGATGTAATGACAGTGGAAGACAAAAGATCACGATGGGATGTAATTATAATGGAGGTAAAAATATCACGGTAGGATACAATGTCACTGGAGGACAAAATATAATTTTAGAAAGGGATGCCGGACATAATGTCACTGAACGACGGGAGGCCGGCGTGAATCACGGTGACGTAGGGGGACAAAATGTACAAAAGAGATCGGATGACCGTGATCGACCAGATGTCCGTGATGGGGGAAATGTTAATTTTGATAGGAGAAATGTTAATGAGGCATTGAACGTCAATGAAGGACCAAATAATAATATAGAGCAAGGTATAAATGAAAAACAAAATGATAATGTAAGATATGATATTGGAATTCAAAATGTGTCAAAAAGAAATAATCACGAGTTTCTTAAAACCATGTACTTTAATGCTCGTAGTATTAGAAACAAATTTCAAGAAATACAGGCGTATGTCAAAAGCGAAAATCTCGATATGATAGGAATAACTGAGACATGGTTAAATGGTAAAGAGTTCGAAGCTGAATTTAATATTGCGGGATTTAAACACTTTCATCAGGATAGAAACCACAAGAAAGGTGGGGGTGTTCTATTGTACGTTAAAAACAATGTTCATGCTTGTGTTTTAGAGAAAGTGAAACAGGATGCATATGACAGTTTGTGGGTTGAGTTAACGCTAACAAATGGACAAAAAATGAATATAGGTGTAATATATAGGCCAAAGACATTATCATTAGCAGACGACAAACTGTTATTTCAAGAACTGTCTAGTTTCTGCAACCGGGATTTATTGATAATGGGTGATTTCAATTTTACTGACATTGATTGGATGACCCTTGAACATGGCCATATAGGTAGTCGCTTGTTTGATTTTCTTGGTGACAATTACTTAATTCAGCATGTAAAAGAGCCCACAATTTTAGAATAGATACTTGTGTTTCTAAAATACCCGATTTCAGTAAAGCTCAGTTCATAGAACTACGTCAGGAGCTTCAGCTTACAGATTGGGAGGCAAAATTAAACGAAAGACCTGTAGATCAGATGTGGGAAATATTTCAAAATACGCTCACTAAGATGATTCAAACTTACATTCCTTTTAAGGACAGACGTCCCCCAAATCAGGCTCGCCCAAAGTGGCTCGACAAAGAAACTGAAAAAAGTATTGCTAAAAAGAGACAGGCTTATAAGAAATATAAGTGCTCGGGTGCATCTAATGACTATGAAAGTTATGTATCAATACAGAGAGATTTAAAAAAGACAATAAGAAAAAGAAAACGACAATACGAAATGAACATCGCTGAGAAATCCAAAGAGAATCCCAAAGAATTCTACAGTTACATTAGAGATAAAAAGGTTGTTAGGAATCACATTGGTCCACTATTATCTGCTGACGGTCAACTTAAATATTCAAATGAAGGAATGTGTAATATCTTAAACAATTATTTTAGCTCGGTATTCGTAAACGAAACACCTCAAAGTGAATTCCAAACTGAAACCTGTGAAAAGTCTAGGGTAAACTTACTCGGTACGGTAAATATAACAAAAGAAAAAATTAAAAGGTGTATAGAGAAACTCAAAGTTAATAAAACACCAGTGCCTGACGGTTGGCATCCAAGAATCTTAAAGGAAATGAAAAATGAGATTGTTGTTCCATTAGAAATTATTTTCAAGAAATCCATCATATCCGGAGATGTCCTAAGAGAATGGAAGCTAGCTAACGTTACTCCCATATTCAAAAAAGGTGACAAAGAGACCAAATAACTACAGATCTATAAGCTTGGCTTTAATCGTAGAAAAACTGATGGAAACTATTATCAGAGATGCTATGGAACATCATTTAGAAAGTAACTGTTTGATAAATGATAGCCAGCATGGTTTCAGACGGAAACGTTCTTGCGTGACTAACTTACTCGAATTCTACAACACAGTTATCTCGAATTATGACAAAAGAAACAATATAGATTTAGTATATCTAGACTTTGCAAAAGCTTTTGATACCGTCCCACACGAAAGACTACTTACTAAATTAGCTTTGCATGGAATAAGTGGTAGCCTATTAGGTTGGACTAGTAATTGGTTGAAGGGTCGAAAACAGAGAGTTGTTTTAAATGGAAAAACTTCTGGATGGAAAAGTGTTGCAAGTGGAGTTCCTCAGGGTTCCGTTCTTGGGCCACTTCTATTCATAGTATATATAAATGATATAGACCATGGACTAAAATCTACTGTTTCCAAATTTGCTGATGATACAAAAATGTGCGGAGTGGCAAATGATCACTCAAACCAATTAGATATTCAAGAAGATTTAGATAAATTACAGCAATGGTCTGAAAAGTGGCTAATGAAATTTAACACAAGTAAATGCAAGGTAATGCACATAGGTAAAAATAACAGTAAGTACGATTACAAGTTATTTGGAAATTCGTTAACAAAAGTGGATAGTGAAAAAGATCTCGGCGTAATTATCAGTAACGACCTCAAATCATCCAAACAGTGTATTTCAGCCTCTAAGAAAGCAAATAAGATTCTAGGACTGATTGCGCGATCTTTTGATTTCAAAAGTCCATCACTCATTAACAAGCTATATAAATCGTTAGTTCGTCCACATTTGGAATATGCTGTTTCCGTATGGTCAGCGAATCTCATTAAAGACATTGACAGATTGGAAAGAGTACAACGGCGAGCCACAAAACTGATTCCAAATATCAAAAATAAATCATACGAAAATCGACTAAAACATATGAATCTGTTTTCCCTAAAAAAGCGTAGACTCAGAGGTGACTTGATACAGGTTTTTAAGATTCTAAAGGGAATTGACAACATCAAAAGTGACCAAATTTTTACAAGAAACAATGGTCTTAAACTGTCCGGAAATAGATTCAATTTAGAAGTAGGTAGAAACAACTTTGCCAACTGTGTAGTTAATGAATGGAATAAACTTCCTGCACAGGTAGTGCAATGTAGTTCAGTTCGAAGCTTTAAGAATCATTTAGATAAATACCTAAGTAAGATGCTGTAATGATTATAATTTATCATATATTATTTGTTTTTGTTTTGTTATCATTTGTCTGTCTGATTTTTATTTATTATTAGTTATATTTCAATTTATTATTATTTACTATTTACCTCTTTGTTTATTATTTAACTATACCTATGCATTTATTTATGTATTTTATTTGTTATTTACATTATCATAGTTTTTATTTATTATTTTATCATTAATATGATTTTTTTTTCGCATCCGACCTAGATATGGATCAAAAGGTCTCCTGTCGGCATGCTCCGCCTTTGTAATCCTTTGTAAGGAGGGTGAGGGTAAGGATGAGAGGGAGGGAGGGAGGGAGAGAAGGACGGGGAGAAGGTGGGAAAAGGGGAAAGGAAAGGAGGGAAGTAAGGAGGAGGGGAGGGAGTGAGGGGTGGAGGGAAATCTGGGAAGGAGAGACTGAGGGAGAGTGAAAGGGAGAAAGAGAGAGAGAGAGAGAGGAGAGAGAGAGAGAGAGAGAGAGAGAGAGAGAGAGAGAGAGAGAGAGAGAGAGAGAGAGAGAGAGAGAGAGAGAGAGAGAGAGAGAGAGAGAGAGAGAGAGAGAGAGAGTTTCTCTAGTAGATAATTGTAACTACAGTTTGGACCATGGCCATTCGTATTCCAAACTCGTTTTGCGATATATACATACATACATACGTACACACACACACACACACACACACACACACACACACACACACACACACACACACACACACACACACACACACACACACACACACACACACACACATATATATATATATATATATATATATATACATATACATATATATACATATATATATATATATATGTATATACATACATACATATGTTGCAAGATGGATGATTGTAGGAAATATTCCACCCCTTAGGCGTCCAGCGTGCACACGCAATCACGCATACCTTTTAGCTACAAGATGTCAAATCACGATCTCTTTAGAGAACTTCTGTTATGTCGGACCTCACCGTGGTTATTCGGCCGAGCGTGGAAGGACATTTGTATTCACCATTGCCAATTGCAATTCGTCATACGACCGATATAATTGTTAATATATGTTCCATGCTTGTATACATATCTAAACTATGCATGAATACGGTGCCTATATTTAGTTCACGTATTGTACATTGTAGAGGTAGAGTAAGCAGTAGATAGTAGAGAATAAATTGTACATAATTTTGGTGACAGCCACCATTTGAATTTATATGTAAATAACACCATTGGGAATCGCTAGTATTTCCCTCTTGGAATGGTTTGAGATGTTGTTCAGTCTAGGCGGAGAAAACAAACCACAACTTCGTTTGTCTCAACGCCTCCAAACCTAATGTAAACTACACACAGATCTACATTCTGGTGGCAAGTGATGGCTCCAAAGCAACAAAGGATTACAAAGGTGGAGCATGCCGACAGGAGACCTTTTGGTCCATATCTAGGTCGGATGTGAAAAAAAAAACATAATAATAATAAGATGATAAATAAAAACTATAACAACGTAAATAACAAATAAAATACATAAATAAATGCATAGGTATAGTTAAATAATAAACAAACAGGTAAATAGTAAATAATAATAAATTGACATATAACTAATAATAAATGAAAATCAGACAGACAAATGATAACAAAACAAATAATATAAAATAAATTATAATCATTACAGCATCTTGCTTAGGTGTTTATCTAAATGATTCTTAAAGCTTCGAACTGAACTACATTGCACTACCTGTGCAGGAAGTTTATTCCATTCATTAACTACACGGTTGGCAAAGTTGTTTCTACCTACTTCCAAATTGAATCTATTTCCGGACAGTTTGAGACCCCATTGTTTCTTGTCTGATTCTCATTCAGTGTGAAAATTTTGTCACTTTTGATGTCAATTCCCTTTAGAATTCTAAAGACCTGTATCATGTCACCTCTGAGTCTACGCTTTTTTAGGGAAAACAGATTCATGTGTTTTAGTCGATTTTCGTATGATTTATTTTTGATATTTGGAATCAGTTTTGTGGCTCGCCGTTGTACTTTTTCCAGTCTGTCAATGTCTTTAATGAGATTCGGTGACCATACGGAAACAGCATATTCCAAATGTGGACGAACTAACGATTTATATAGCTTGTTAATGAGTGATGGACTTTTGAAATCAAAAGATCGCGCAATGAGTCCTAGAATCTTATTTGCTTTCTCAGAGGCTGAAATACACTGCTTGGATGATTTGAGGTCGTTACTGATGATTACGCCGAGATCTTTTTCACTATCCACTTTTGTTAACGAATTTCCAAATAACTTGTAATCGTACTTACTGTTATTTTTACCTATGTGCATTACCTTGCATTTACTTGTGTTAAATTTCATTAGCCACTTCTCAGACCATTGCTGTAATTTATCTAAATCTTCTTGAATATCTAATTGGTTTGAGTGATCATTTGCCACTCCGCACAGTTTTGTATCATCAGCAAATTTGGAAACAGTAGATTTTAGTCCATGGTCTATATCATTCCTCTGAAGCGACAATTCTACATTCTGGCGGCAGCTGCTCCGGATTAGCGGATACCTTGTGCTGAGAAGATACATCAGAGATCTATTTTCCGGTCGAACATAGCCACTTCCCAACTCTACGGTGAGCTGCGTCAAGCATCATACTTACGAGCCAATCCCTCCTTGCTGCATCGTCTAGCATCTACTACGAGGCAATCCATCTTCGCTGCATTACTCCCACGGAAAAATCAAAACAACAAACTACCACATCATTCCTACCAACATTCTGGTAATCCGCAGCATTATCCACCACCCACGATGAGACAACCCTCGTCGCCACATCCAGTATTACCCACGAGTCGGACTTCCTCCGCCTTCTCCACATCAACACCGTGTTGGACGACGACCTCCTCCTCTATCCCCGCATCTAGCTTCGCATCAGCATCGTCTACCTCTTCGCACGAGTACGACCTTCGTAGTCAAATTCTCTTTTTCTTTTAACATTATAGTTTTTGTGTGTTTACATAAAGTCTCTTCTTATTTTAACATTATAGTTTTTGTGTGTTTGCATGTTTATATTTTTCAGTTCTCAATATCACCTAAGAGGCATTACGATGTGTGTGTTTTCTTTTTATTATCAGCTTAGTCCATGAACGTGACCAAACATCTTTCTGACTCGACATATCGATCTTGTTCACGCAGCCGCTGTAGGCTCACTTTTATTACATCAGACATGTCCCCTCCTTCTGCTAACGACTCTTCGGAAAATTCACCTGCTATTCGAAACACCATGGCAACACAAAATCTTATCACCTTAGTCAAAAATGAGACCACATTACCTTTCTAACGGCAAGAACATTCCTGCACACTTCCTCTCTTAAGTTGAATCAGAGATAACACGAATGAACATCACAGACGACAAAGGTAAAATATCAATTCTAACATCCAGAATAGAAAAGAATAACACATTAACTGGTGATATCATTCAGTCTGATCTATTTGAGGAAACTAAATCTTATCATGATCTCGTGGAGCACTTTAAAAAAGACCTTTGCATCATTTGAGCCATTTAGATCACTTTCCCTCTTTGGTTAGAACTTATAATCATGGTCCACACCACATCAACGAGAAAGCTGTCAAAATTGCTTCAACATTTATAGTGAACTCAGAGAAAGATTAAAAAAAAAAAAAAAAAAAAATCAGACTGGGTCTCAGACGACAAGATTTCATTGGGAAACGTAGTCTCACCCATGGCATACTTTCAACTACTATCCAAATTACACCCAGACACACTCCAGAAGGCTGGTACTATTCCATTCACACCAAGTATTACACCAGGCAAATTCACTCTCCCGCAAGGCATTCACGTGACACATCTCCTTTATGACTACAGAGCACAGAGGTTCAGTGCACACCAAGGACAGTTACTCTATACCCGGGAATTCCTTCAACCCTACCTGTACGTATATACCCTGTATATCCCAAGCATGTTTTCCCATTCCTTGACATTCAATGCTACATCTAGAAACACCAAAGTGACAATCTTTCTCGACACGGGTTTCCCGGTCAACATAATGTCAATTCAAAGTTTCCATAAATTCCGCACTGCGACTAAACTTGCCACCATTTTGGAACCCCCCCCCCACCTGACGTCAACCTACGCAATGTAGATAGTGTACCATTCTTGATAGTCGGTAAATTCTCCCTAGACATTAGCTTCAAAGATGAGTGCCCATCCATTCAGTTACCACCTGCGTAGCTGACGCTCACTTTCCTGCTGATATCCCATAGGTTTAACATTGATGAAGCAACATAACGCAGTCATTTACCCCGCTCAAAATTGTATCATTTATGCAAACTATTTCATTCCTGTATTACCATTAGCAACTCTTCATAAAGTAAATCACATTCACGTGGTCGAGCAGACACAGGCAGACCATGACCCCGCGTCAGTTACTTGTACTCCTTCTCTTCAAATTCACTCCGCTTCATCACATGAGGATGCACCAATTGCTAGTACAAATTGCTCCACCACTTTCATAAAACATAGTTCCCACTGTTCAACCACTCCAAATCCCCCCTAGGACTCTCAATTTTCTACCTTACTGACAGCTGTGGACATGCGTTCCAAATGTAACAGACGTACTACCTCCTCCCGCATGTTCAAATCAGCAAAACTCAGGACGGAACACCCATTAAATACAGTTGTTGTTTTTATCGCTTGAGGAAACCTTCTTGTCCCTCTTAAAGGAATTCAATACCAAATCCACCCCGGTCTCAGAAGTATTATCTACATTCTAACACACTCACGCAGTGCATATCAGCTCAAAGACGCTATTTCCTCATGAGTACACAGAGATACTCAAACGAGTTTTTCAAGCACAATACATCGATATACTTTGTATGCCAGAAACTTGCCGTGTCAATGGCATTTTCCTCCTTTCAGCCATCAGCTCTACGTCAAAGAAAGATCACACTTACATTTTAATTGCCAATGACACCAACGCACCCCTACATCACACAGTTGGTACAAACATTTGCAATTTTGAAGTATATCCCTCACGCGTCAAGGCTATGGATGACCAATTCTATACTTCTCAAGTCTGTATCATACTTTTTGACGTATCCACAATACAGGAATCCATTGAGGCTCCATATTTCAATCCCATACACTTGCCTGCTTGCACTTTGCAGCAAGTTCAAATATAATATTGCCACTCCAGATGAGCCCCTTGGAGTTACTAATATCATTCAGCATCATATACCCATTCGTGAGAACTCTAAGCCACGTTACAGTCTCGTATACAGAATACCACACAGTAAACGCATGATTGTAGATAACCTTATCCAAGACATGATTGCGCAAGACATTATTGAACCATCTTTGTTGTCCCTAAACACGATGGTTCCTTCCTCCCATTAGTAGACTTCAGGGCATTAAATAAGCTCACGATACCAGATAGACACCCTATCCCTGTATTACAGGACATCTTACACTCCGTTGGGGGAAAAGAACGTAGTGTTCACGACCTTGGACCTTATGTTGGTATATTTCCAGATTCCCCTTGCTCCAAATTCTAGGCCTCTGACAACCTTCAATGCCCATACCGATCATTATCACTTCAAACGACTAGCCGTGGGTCTAGTTTCAGCTCCTTTAGTATTCACACGATTTGTGCACACAGTCCTTGCAGCTCTTATAGGTCATTCAGTGTTTATGTACCTCGATGACGTGATCATCGCTTCTAAATTCGTTAGCAAACACTTACACACCCTACACATTGTTTTCTCACGACTAGCAAAAGCAGGCCTAAAACTGAAGCTTAAGAAGTGTTCCTTCCTTCAGAAAGAGATACACTTCATAGGGCACAGGCTTAACTCACAAAGGATTTTAACCTCGCATTGACAATTTGTAGCCCCCATTACTTAGGCATAGATACTAACACCATAACATTTCAACTACAAAATTTAGTATAGCCACCTTGGTTTCCATCTAAATATATCAGTCAAG
This sequence comes from Oratosquilla oratoria, assembly GCF_046742065.1. Lineage (NCBI taxonomy): Eukaryota > Metazoa > Arthropoda > Malacostraca > Stomatopoda > Squillidae > Oratosquilla > Oratosquilla oratoria. The sequence continues at coordinate 41,280,695 of NC_134812.1, forward strand.
CTAAATATAGTTTCTACAGATTGCCTATCCAAAACCAAATAATGCCTCTGTTCACGCCTTCGATTCTCCTCTCCCTAACGATACCAAAATAATTCATAATTACCCCAACAGAATTCTTAAGAAAAATATAAATATCCACCAAAGGTCTAAAGATATTAGTAGTTCAGGCGTCTATAAAATTCCATGCCGGGATAGCTCTAAAGTATACTGGGGCCAAATGGTAAGGGACCTTTCCACTAGGATAATGGAGCATAAAAATTCAATTATGTACGCCCAGGAAAGTTCAGCAATATCCCTTCATGCTACTGAAATAGATCACCGTAAGGACTGGGGCAAGAATGATATAATTTACAAATCACCCTGTAACTACAGAAGAAAAATTGTTGAGTCCTCATTGATCAAACAACTTCTTAATTTTAATACATCAAAAGGACAATGGTCCCCGACGCCATTACCAATTTGGCCATCAACAGCATTGTACGTCAAGTTGTCCGCCCAGACCTGAATCTACAATCTGTCTCGCAAATTTTTGACTCGAAGTAAAGTTGACCTTGGGGCCATCGCGACTTGGGCTCAAACGAGATCCCCATATCCCCTCTATATATCCCCTCCTAGTATATATAAGTCAACCCCCTCTTTGTACAATCAAGCTGAAGAAGATCACGGGTATATGTATCCTCAAACAAATTACTTTCTTTTTTCTCCTATAGTGGAACATTCAGGCTATCTTGCCGCCAATGTGTACGAACATTCAACTCGCTTGATATATATATATATATACATATATATATATATATATATATATATATATATATATAAATATATATATATATATATATATATATATATATATATATATATATATATATATATACACATAAGTAGAGTAGGAAACACAGGAGTCTTAGTGTTAGTTTATTCTTGACTAGTTTCGCAGGTGTGCTTTTTCAAAGTACAGTAATTCCTTTGAAAAAGCACACCTGCGAAACTAGTCAGGAGTAAACTCAAGACTAAGACTCCTGTGTTTCCTACTCTACTTATGTCATATATATATATATATATATATATATATATATATATATATATATATATATATATATATATATATATGTATATGTATATATATATATATATATATATATATATATATATATATATATATATATATATATATATATATATATATATATATATATATATATATATATATATAAAGCGAGTTGAATGTTCGTACACATTGGCAAGATAGCCTGAATGTCCCACTATTAATCTTGAGTAGAAGCAGATCAAGTTTGTTGTACATGATCTTACTTGTTTGAATCCAAATTGATTTGGATTCAGTGTGTGTGTGTGTGTGTGTGTGTGTGTGTGTGTGTGTGTGTGTGTGTGTGTGTGTGTGTGTGTGTGTGTGTGTGTGTGTGTGTGTGTGTGTGTGTGTGTGTGTGTGTGTGTGTGTGTGTGTGTGTGTGTGTGTGTGATTCACCATGGTCTTGGATCACGTGTTGGACTCAAAATCGACAGGTATTTCTCTCTCGGAAAAGAGCTCAGAGCTCATATAAGACCGATCTATGGATAATGATGTGATCTTACAGGCACACACCCAACTCCCCGCCCACGAGAGTTGGAGTAACGACTCACAGCACAATGATACTGAAATTATTTCTGCCCTAGGCGGGATTCGAACTTGGGCCGCCATAGTGGTGGCCGCGAATGCTACCACTGCGCCATCGACTCGTGTGTGTGTGTGTGTGTGTGTGTGTGTGTGTGTGTGTGTGTGTGTGTGTGTGTGTGTGTGTGTGTGTGTGTGTGTGTGTGTGTGTGTGTGTGTGTGTGTGTGTGTGTGTGTGTGTGTGTGTATTCACCTTGGTCTTTGGATCACGTGTTGGACTCGTGATCGACTGCTAATTCCCTCCCGGAAGAGAGCTCAGAGCTCGTATGACCGATCTATGGGTAATGCTATGACCTTGCACACACACACACACCCAACTCCCCGCCCACGAGAGTCGGAGTAACGACCCGAAGCGCAGTGATACTGAAATAATTTCGGCCCTGGGCAGGATTCGAACCAGGTGCTGTGTGTGTGTGTGATTCACAACGGTCTTTGGATCACGTGTTGGACTCGTGATCGACAACTATTTCCCTCCCGTAAGAGAGCTCTGAGCTCATATATGATCGATCTATGGGTTAATACTGTGTGTGTGTGCTTTACACGCACACACACACCGAGCTACCCGCCCACGAGAGATGGAGTAACAATCCGCAGCGCAGCGATACTGAAATTATTTCAGCTCTGGGCGGGATGTTTTTGTGTGTTTATATACATGTATTTGAGATACACTCATTGACGTGGAATTATATATTCTATAAAACGTCGAAAAAATTAAGCTATTTGATGGATATCAGATGACTACTGGACAAATTCAGATTTAAGAAGGAAATAGGCAAGAATTGGTTTACTAATAGGGTGGTCGATGAATGGAATAAACTTAATAACCATGTAGTAAGCGCTGAAACTATCAGTTGTTTTAAAAAACGATTAGACAACTTTATGGATGGGGACGACAGGTGGTGATGGATACGGAGCTGCCTAGTGTAGGCCTTATAGTCTCTTGCAGTCTCCTTTATTCATATGTTCTTATGATTGTTTAACACTTTAACTGAAGTTTAGCGTGAAAATTTTGTTCCCAACTCTAAATTTGGTGTCCAATCCAGAAACCACTAACTATTGTTGTCCCGAATCACAAACAATGTAAATGGTTCAGGGTAATTGAATAACAGAAAACATAAATAGAACTGAACCAGAAATCAGAGAGAACGAAAATAATATGTTGGGGGCTAACCCCATTTTTTTAAAATTTGTTTAACGTAAAAGCTGTTGTTGAGCCAATTCATAGAGAATAGTGCAGAGTAATTGAATAATAGAAATCATAAAAGTATACTAATCTAAAAGTAAAAGAGAGCTTAAATTATATAATAAAAGCTAACTATATGTTTTCCACTTTGTCCAATATACGAGCCATCGAATCATAGAAAACTTAAATAATACTGAGAGACAAATCAGAGAGAACGTAAATAGTACATTAAGGACTATATATTTTTAATTATCCTAACAGAACTGATGTTAAATTATTTTGATTCTTCTGATGTGGCGCAGCGAACTGGGGACTGCGCAAATCAAATGGACAATCAGCATCATAGCATCCGTGACGTAGACAGACTTGGGACGGAAGGTTATTTATTCACGGGAATGTTCGATGCCACTTTATTGCAGATCCGATCCATCACGCAGAATGGACCCAAAGGAATCTCGATAGTTACGGTGAAATAATGAAAACTGGAAATGGGACTGTAGTTACTAAAGGCTAAAAGCTACACATGATATAAAGATTGCAAAGGATCCACTAGTACACTCTAAACCTAAAATATAAAGTGTTTTACAACTTACTGAGTTGGCTACAAGAGGGGTGTGTATGTGGTAAGTGCCAAACACGCAGTATTTTGGTAGGAGTTTATTGCGGAGATCTACACACAAGTAAGACAGGAAGTGATCTGTCACAAGCGAATGCTTGGGGGGCCTAGCTGGGCATTAAGACGCGCCCGTGGCCTACTTTCTGTTACATTGTTGCTAGGCGGGAAAAAGATTGGGCAAAACAATACATACTAACATATCTAGGTATATACATAGAAATATACAGCAACAAGAAAACAATTACATGTAATGATGAATTTGCATGCAAAATGGTTAAGGGTAACATATATTTAGTTCCTTAATTCTACGACGTTTACAATTGGCATAGACGCATACGCGTTTAGCGTACGCCTAATGACATATATACATTCGGTTATATAATTATGTATAGGGCACTTATATAATGTAATGACTACATAGGCTTACTTATACAATACATTTACAATAGATATATGTTGATATTAAGTACTCATGTATAATAAAGAAGTATGACATATACATTAAAGGAGATACATATACAATAAATATATACAATAATTAAGTAAGGAAGGGCTTGGCTACATTACTCCCCCCTTGAGAGTGTAGCGTCAGTAAAGAAAGTCTTTAGTAGTAGTAAAAATCAGATTTATCGTGAAATCTGACTGCCCTGCCTGAGCGACTTTTGTATGGGAGAGCGGAAGTATGAGGGTGGGAGGGAGGGTAAGAGGTGATAGGGTGGCCAAGGTCATTGGCATTTGTGAGTGGTATGGGATTCGGTGGGATGACAGTTGAAGTGTCAGAAGTGGATGAAGTAGGAACAGGAGGAGTGGAAGGTGTTGAGGGTATGTCTGGGGTTACATGGAGACGGGTCTTTAGGGCGAGGAGAAACAGGGAGGAAAGCTGGTTTCAAACGATCAATGGAAACTGAGGTTTCGCCTTGAGGTAGGTTAAGGATGAAGTACTTAGGTTCACGTCGAATGACGTCATATGGACCAGAGTACGGAGCCTCCAAACTCTTACGAATTCTGTCGACTCGTAACCAAACTTTAGAGCAAGAGTGAAGGTCGTGAGGGAGATAGGGTGGAGGTGGTGTATGGCAGTCACCGGATGCGAGATCGTGGAAATTGACAGACTGCATTTCCTTGATGAGACGGAGGATGGTTGTGTCATCCGAGGAGTGGGTGTGTTCCTGAGTAATGGCGACAGAAGGGCATAACATATGAGCGCCAGTAACGGCGGTAAATGGGGAAAATTTGGTGACGTGAGGTGTCATGCGATAGCCAAGAAGGACGATAGGTTAAGGAGTTAAAAACCAGTTATCTTGCCTAGCGCGGAGAGCTGATTTCAGAGAACGGTGGAAACGTTTCAATCATGCCGTTAGCTTGAGGGTGATAACTAGTAGTACGCATATGGTGGAAACCAATGATAGATGAAAGCTTAGAGAAAAGTTCACTCTCGAAATTGGGAACCTCTATCCGTGATGACATGAAGTGGAACACCAAAATGGCATATCCGACCATTCACAAAAGATATTGCTACAGAAATGGCAGTAGTGTGTCAATGAGGGGAATTGCTTCAGTCCAACGAGTTGCTCGGTCAATGCAAGGGTAAGGATAGTTAGGGAGAGTAGCAGGGGGCAACAGTCCTACAATGTCGATGTGTACTGACTGGAAGCGGTCAGTAGGAGTAGCTATAGGGGAAACAGGAAAGGAAGTGTGGCGGTAGTCTTAGACTGTTGACACCTAAGGCATTGTCTTACAAATATCTTTACATCTCTGTCAATGTGTGGCCAGAAGTAACGTTGTTTTACCAACTTAGAGGTGGACTGAACACCAGGATGAGAAAGGCTATGCAAAGAAGAGACTACATCATTACGTAAGGGTAATGGAACAAAAGGTCGAGGAGTGTTAGTAGATGTATCACACCAGAGTGTCAAACCAGAGGGTAAAGTAAATTTAGAGAGTCTAGGCTTGAAAGTTTCCAGTTCGTCATCTGTTGTCTGACTTTGAGCGATGCCACTTAAGTCAAAAGCGTCGAGTGTAACAGCGCATGACGTGCGAGATAAGCAATCAGCGACGACGTTGGTGTCGCCACGAATGTACTCGACTGAAGAAACGTATTCAGAAAGAACAGAGTTGTCGTTGTTGTCTGTCAGTTTTAGCAAGAGATTTAGAGTAAAAGGCAGCTACGAGGGGTTTGTGGTCAAGAAATAGGGTAACTGTATGTCCGTCAATGAGAGTCCTGAAATGCAAAACTGCGAGGTAAGCAGCTAATAACTCGCGGTCGTAGGTGGAATAGATGCGTTGTGCGTCAGAGAGTTTCTTCGAGTAGAATCCTAGGGGCGTTGGCTCGCCGTCTATAACTTGATAGAGAGCGGCGCCAACGGCTAGGCTTGAACTGTCAGTCACGAGTTGGTAGTTTGTCGGTAATAGGGAAGGGTAAGCTAAGGTTGGACAGTCCAGTAAGGCTTGCTTCAAATTATTGAAGGAGTCCTTTGCTGCGTCAGTCCAAGTGAGACACTTTGAAGAAGGATATTGTTTAAGAAGCTCAGTAAGGGAATAGGCTACGGTTGCAAAATTAGGAATCATGGGCCGAATCTTTTTTTATCATACCCATGAAACGGCGCAAAGCCTGTGAAGTCTGAGGCAAAGGGAAATCGGAAATGGCCGTAGTGCGGTCTTTAGGTGGCTTAATCCCTTGTGAGCTAATCTCGTAACCGAGAAAGGTAAGGTTTGACTTGAAAAATTGACATTTGTCAAGAGAAAGTCGCATGTTATGCTGAGCCAAAATAGAAAGAACAGTTTGAACATCTGAAATATGTTCTTCGAGGGTCTCACTAGCAATCAGTACATCATCAAGGTACGTAAACGTGTTGTTTACGTTAGCTAAGAGGGTATCTATAAAGCGCTGAAATGTGGCTCCGGCATTTTTCAATCCAAAGGGCATGTACAAAAATTCAAATAAACCAAATGGCGTGCATATCGCAGTCTTAGGAATATCTTGTTCAGCTACAGGAATCTGCAGATATGCACGTTGTAAGTCTAACTTAGTGAATATAACCTTATTATTAAGTGACATGGTGAGAGAGCGCAAGTGTGGTATGGGATATTTGTCATCTACAGTTACATTGTTGAGACCTCGGTAATCTCCGCAAGGTCTCCAGGAATGTGGTTCTTTCTTGGGAACCAAATGAAGTGGGGACGCCCAAGGTGAGTTGGAGCGTCGTATGATCCCTGCATTAAGCAAAAATTGAAACTCATCCTTAGCCGCTTTGAGCTTCTCACCTGTCAATGGCCTTAATTTACAGGATATAGGGGAAGAATCACCTGTATCAATATGATGATAGGTTGTAGTTTCTAATGGTGGAGGATCAGACAGTTGTCGGGGCGCGGTAAGTACGGGGAATTTTGAAAGAAGAGCAATGGCTCTTGAATCAATATCCCCATAATGTACCGCATGTGAAGAGATAGGGAGAGGAGAAGCCTTAAGGGAAATGGTGCATGCAGTGGAAGGATCAGAGAGGAGGCGATTTCTACAATCAACTACTAGTGAATTATGGGATAAAAAATCGGGACCAAGAATTGGGCGGACAACATCAGCAACGACGACGGACCATGGGAGAGAACGTCTGATACGTCGAATCCCAAGTTCCACGTCGACTTCTCCGTACTTACGAATCCGTGTACCGGAAGCAGTAGTAAGTTGTACTACAGTGGAACGGAGCAGTGGAGTTTTAAACTTGGGTCATAGGGAATGAGCGATACTTGAGAACGGTATCTATAAGGAATTCATAGTTTCTTGCAACCTATAGTGGCACTAATGACGAGAGGCGGTCCTGCGGTTGCAAGGGATACTTCTACAGACTGCCCATCAAGTTTCCCGACGTGTTAAGCTGAGGTCCTGGGGATGAAGACCGTGAGTTAGGTCGTGAACTGGGCAACACGTTAGCACCTAGTGTGGGACAATATGCACATTGTTTGCAAGTTCTAGCACTGTTGCCGTTAGAAGAGGTGGTAACGGCACACTCGTGGTGTTTGACCGTCCATAGAAGGGAGTTAATCCCTTGGCACAGGCTTGTTCACCGATGACGCACTTATCCCTTTGTTTCCGTGGCCATGGGCCATGAGAGTATCAGCGACACGGGCCAACTCATCTAGTGAACCTGCATGTGTAACAAGTAGTGGTCATATGTCACTTGGCACTGCACGTAAAAACTTTAGGCGGATGAAGTCGTCGTCGACACCGAGTTGCTTACCTATGGTGCGAAGTTCTCGTAGGAAGGTCGTCGGCATATCATACATGATATTGTTCTGGTGGACCAAGGCATCGAAGAGTTCCGGCGGAGACCTGGTAAGGACGTTGATTAGCGCCTTCTTCAAGCGGTCGTAGTCACCGGAAGTAACGACATCGTCGTCGAGCTGGTTGAGCACAGGGATGGTTAAGTTCGCAAGTGCATGGTTGAACTTAGTTTGGGGGACGGTTATGTTAGCTAGTGCAAATTGCGCCTCTAGCAACGAAAACCATCTTGCCGGCGATGCTTCGTCGAATGGTGGAGGTCGAACAGCGACGGCGGCGGAAGTCGTGGAATGCGTAGAGGAAGAAGTGCTTCCTGCTGCTGCTGTCGTTGTTGAAGTGGCTACAGTGGTTGTAGGCGGAGAAGGGGAATTCATGTTGTTGTTGTCGGATGTTTCCCAGTATATGTGTTGCGTATCGTATACGTGTTGCGTGTAGATCAGGACTGTTAACAATGTCGCACACTCCGATTATTTCTTGCGCACATTGAAGTTCGTAAATGCGTAGTTCCATGCGCGTGACGAGTCACAGTTTATGAATACGCATAGGCACTTAACCACGTAATGTGTATGACCTTAAATCACTTAGGTATGGAGCACTGGGTATTAGGGTCACTTGGGCATTGTCACTCCAGGAGGTCACCACTGTGGTAAGTGCCAAACACGCAGTATTTTGGTAGGAGTTTATTGCGGAGATCTACACACAAGTAAGACAGGAAGTGATCTGTCACAAGCGAATGCTTGGGGGGCCTAGCTGGGCATTAAGACGCGCCCGTGGCCTATTTTCTGTTACATTGTTGCTATAGTCAGCGCAAGGAGAAATGACAGATAAGGCGGGGCTAGGAGATTTCCCGGTGTTGCCACATGTGGGCATCCATGGCGAGAACGTGCATGTGGATGCAATGTTTTCTGAATGCAGTGTGAGGGGGGCGGGGCCAGAGATTAGATGTAGCGGCAACGTCGCTCTCTCATGCACATATGCCATATCTAGACTTAAAGAAACGAAACCTTTGTATAGAAAACATTGCTTTGATTTTTACCTCAGTGGTGGTGTGTGACAAAAATTTATAATATATTCATATGAGGCAACATTATAAAATTATAAAATTAAATTATAAAATTAAATTATAGAATAATTATATGTGGCACCACAGGGGAACTCCCAGTGCTCCGCCCTAACGGCCAGATCTCAGTGCAACGGGTATAGGCGGGAAAAGATTGGGCAAAACAATACATACTAACATATCTAGGTATATACATAGAAATATACAGCAACAAGAGAACAATTACATATAATGATGAATGGGCATGCAAAATGGTTAAGGGTAACATATATTTAGTTCCTTAATTCTACGACGTTTACAATTGGCATAGACGCATACGCGTTTAGCGTACGCCTAATGACGTATATATATTCGGTTATATAATTATGTATAGGGCACTTATATAATGTAATGACTACATAGGCTTACTTATACAAAACATTTACAATAGATATATGTTGATATTAAGTACTCATGTATAATAAAGAAGTATGACATATACATTAAAGGAGATACATATACAATAAATATATACAATAATTAAGTAAGGAAGGGCTTGGCTACATGTACACCTTTCGAGTTTCGAACCAGACTGGCGACTAGGTGCGTGACGTGACATCACAAACGGCAACCGGTCTTTACACACCTTCTTAATTCTAATTCTTAAAGTGAACATTGTACAAATAATGCGATGTTATCTTGCGACACAGCTTGCAGACAACTTACAAAGGTGGGATTTCGAACAGAGGAGGTCTCTGTTCGAAATACACTTGAAATTAAAGCATTACAAAAAACAAAATTGAAAACCCCTTCCGAGGGGAAACGAACCTTACGACAAAATATATAAACATGGAGATACACGGAAATATAAAAAAAAGCCCCGTTACTGCTCGTAACGGCACATCTGACAAGCCGAAAACTAGGCCGAGAGGGTCGTTTAACCGAACACTAAGCTTCTAAGCTTTTGGAATCAGCACTGTGAATCGCCTCATCGGCTGGAGATAGGGCTTGGGAAATCACAACATAGGCAAAGGTGTTTTGATATACTAACCCTATAACCATGTATACGATATGTCACATACACGACACGTGATCCACAAACCTACCGCAGGATATCGTCAGACATTGGCGCTAGTCAACTTAGACCAAAGATTACTGCCAACCTCTTGCTGACCCACACATTCCCCAAATCACAAACAACAGCGTGACACCACGATCGCACGACCCTTCCAATTAATGCCACAGGTCTCTCGCCGGACAGATCATTAACCATTTCCTTATACCTACCAAACTACATAATCATAACTATAAACAATATACCACGTCAAGACTCATTCACTAATACTAACCAGATACATTATACTATTTCTAAATATTGTTGTAGAAAGAATGTATGGGCAGTCTCACGCAGAAACGCTGGTATAGTTGTTTCTGTATATTTAAAACGGCGACTGTGTCGCCAAATGGGGACTCTCCCTTAGAGGAAGCACCTGGGGACCCTCTCCATAGGGGATTACATCCCTGATCTGTAAATATCCTGAACTGCTTTGCTTTAATAAACCAAGAAAGTCCAAAGAGGCTTTATCTTTCCCTGCGCTACCCAAACGCCATCAAAGGCTACACAACTGATGGGCAGCGGTGGCGGCAGAACGCCTCTGAAGCTCTCCCGCTCGTCCACGACTAACCACGTCATCCAGAGTAGCCTTAACAGACTACAAAGGTAGTAAGATGCTGCAGCGCGAGTCATACTGCCTTAGAATTGATAAAAATCATGCTCCTGTCACTGGATTTATATAATGTTTTTGGTGATTCACCATAAGATGGCGTTAGCAAACGAAATTTATAATAGTCACTTAATTCTTTTCACATTCCCGCACAATGGTTGTCATGCCGTTTCCACATAGAAGTATCGACAGCCAGACCTTTGTTTGAGACCATCAATTCTATGTCCATGGTTCCTGTTATCTTGTGCATGTGCATCATTTTCTTCGGAGGGAGGAGTATTATCGCTGTAGTGTTTTGTAGCCTCGCTGCAACTGGCTAGGTTTGTTGTCGTGGCCATCTGAGACCATATTGTTGTAGAAAGAATGTATAGGCAGTCTCACGCAGAAAGATAAGCTGAGGACTTAGTGACTTTTATTTATACATTCTCATTAGATCCCTAAACTATATTAGTCTTCATTTAGGAGTCTATTACGATTATATTTCTGTCAACCAGCAAATCTTGCCTCGTCAATTTGAATGGGGTTGTCGTTTGGTCCAACTATCTTACTCTGTTGATTATGAGAAATTATGGTTCCACACACCTCTCTGCACATATCATACCAATCATTTATCGTACTGGAAGACTTTTCTCTTAGAGTCACTGATGTATTCATGGACATTTCCATTACGCAAAAGAACATCAGTTCTAAGTTTGCGTTTCCACTGAGCGAGTCTCGGCTGATTCTCCTCAGCCGTCGTGAGTTCGTTAGCAGAAACGACGTCGGTTGCAATCTTTCGTTTTTTCAATTTTCAGAAGTCAAATTGCCTTCGCGTCATATACTGAGAAACTGAATGGCGAAATGAAAGGAGCTAAACCTTTACGAATGTCAGACAGATTGTTGAAGTGTTCTTAGGGAAGTCTAGAATGCTGCAAGCAAAGTCTCCTTCTTGTCATTCAAATTAACAACATTTGGCGAGAATCGGCCTGGACTCGCTTGGTCCTAAAAAGTCCTTTCTGAACAGAAGGTGAATTCTAACATCCTTTTCGAGGACAACGAAATATAGGTCTGTATTCTCCACTTCTCTCACGCTTTCGTTTTTCTTGTGTGGCTACTACGTCGATGGCAAGGGTCTGCGAGTTATTGTTGTTGTCGTCAGTTTGGGGTTGTAGGTTTACAACTTAAACCCCCCAGCCTGAGCTTCATACTGGGCCGATTACCGTCAACTTTTGTGCGTTCGTTTGAGTAGAAGCGACCTCGGCTGCAATCTTTCGTTTTTTCAAATCTCCAAATGTCAAATTGCCTCTGTGTTAAATAATGGAAGTCTGAAAGACGAACTAAGTTAAATCTAGACGAAGTTTAGAAACATTGTTGCTCTCAGGGAGGTTTAGGTTACTGTAAGCGAAGTCGTCGTCGAGCTATTCGAATAAAAAAGTTGACGGTAATTGCCTAACTAAATTGACGCGTCTATATAGAAAGTTGTGCTTCCTAACATCTTTTCAGCTATTTAGTATGTGTGATTCACCATGGTCTTGGATCACGTGTTAGACTCGTGATCGACAGTTACTAACCTCCCGAATGAGAGTTCAGAGCTCGAATGACCGAACTATGATGACAAAAGATGAAAAAAAAAAAAAAATGTACTGTAGGTTTGATATATCTGGAATTAAAAAAAAATATATATATATATATATATATACCGTTCCACACGAGGCTCCTTGCTAAACTAGCTTCACACGGAATAAGAGATAAGTTGGATTAGTAATTGACTAAATACACGTAAACAGCGACTTTACTTTTAACACGAAAAATGTTGCTAGTGAAGTTCCTCAGGGTTCCGTTCTTGGGCCATTTCAATTCATAATATATATGAACGATATAAATCATGGACTGAAGTCTGTTGTCTCCAATTTTACTGACAATTCATGAATTTGTCAAATCCAGCAATTTATTATGTGTCACATTCACCAAACATGAGCAGGAAGTGTTAGGCCTTATAGTCAGCTTTGCCATGAAACTTGATAATAACCATGTTCTTGATTACATTGTTGGATTTAACAAATTCATTGCAGCAAATGACTATGATCAAGATTTACATTGTCTTAAAGGTGTACTTTTACAGGGAAGGGTAGATTGTTTTAAACAAGACCGTGGTTTACCCAAACGACTTAAACAAGCAATGAAAAGATTAGAAGAATGTAGCCATAGTATATAAATCATATTGCAGTTTCAAAAGAAAAATTGATGAATCTTCATTCATCAAGTATATTCCCTTTTTTAACACATCAAAAGGTCACCAGGTTCTATCACCAGCTTGGCAGTAAACAAATTAATCTCTAAGAAACAGAATGTCCGACCCCTTCAAGGACATGTGACCTGAGGCCTCCCTACTTCCCTTTTGTTGTAATTTTCCTCTGTATATATCTTCTTGTTTTCAACTCTATGTATCTGCTGAATAGGACCACAGTCAGTGGTCGAAAGATATGCTTTCCTCTGTATCTCAACTTATTTTTCTCCGATAGTGGGTTTAAATTTTATTTTACTCATGTGTTACTACATCTACGTTAATATATATATATATGTATATATATATACATATATATAAATATATATATATATATATATACATGTTTATATATGTATATATATAAATATATATATATATAAATATATATATGTATATATATATACATATATATAAATATATATATATATATATATATATATATATATATATATATACATATATATATATATATATATATGTATATATATATATATATATATATATATATATATATATATATGCACTAAAAACCCACTATTATTTGGATTTAAGAAAAGAAGGAAGTAACGAATTTCCGTATATTTCGATCACTTACTGTGATCCTCTTCAAGCGGAATACATAGACAAGAGAACATACATATCTTATATACAGATGAGAGAGGTAAAGTTAGGGAACATGGACAAGACATCTCATGTGACATCTATATTTCCCTAACTTTACCTCTCTCATCTGTATATAAGATATGTATGTTCTCTTGTCTATGTATTCCGCTTGAAGAGGATCACAGTAAGTGATCGAAATATACGGAAATTCGTTACTTCCTTCTTTTCTTAAATCCAAATAATAGTGGGTTTTTAGTGCAATTACTAATGTGTAACGACATTACTGGACAGTGATATATATATATATATATATATATATATATATATATACATATATGTATATATATATATATAAATGAATCACAAAACTGGCTGGCACGTTGTCTAAAAACATGGTGGTTTTCACTAAAGGAAAGGGAACACGAAATTCCCAAGAGCTTTCGAGTAATTTGCATCTTCAGGGGAGATACAGATAAAAAGTGGTACAAAGTTAGCGTAAAAAGGCAAATAGCAATATATAAGCAGGAAAGGTCACAAAACAAATAATATTAGGAGAGGTAACAGAGGTAATTAGCTAGGGAAAGTCCCTGGCAGACATGAACAGGAATGGTCACAGCACACAATTAGATCGAAAAGTCATAACTCAAATATGATTTTAGAACCTCACAAGACCTCATAATGGAAGTAAGCACGTATTACCTTACCAGATGGCAGCACTGTGTGATGAGTCGTGAAGTTCACTTCCTGTTTTACAGTCTTGTTTCCAAATGTGATAAAACTAATTTTAAAATGCCTCAGCATTGGTCTGTCCCACTGTGTTCAGCACATAAGGGTGGACACAAGTTTCCATCAGATGAGAAGATGAATATGAAGTGGAAAATACCGATAAAACGCCTTGAACCAGGTACAAATAAGCCATGGATTCCAAGGAAATACAGTGTTGTCTGTGAAAAACATTTTACAGCAGATGACTACATGCCTGCTGGTCTTTTAGGTAAGTGATATTCAACTTTGTTGTCATTTATATATAAAGAAAAATAACAGGCACTATTCTTTTTTAACAATTCAGTAAGATAACCCGTTCCTCATGCTGTGTCATCATGTCAAGTGTGTGTAGTAGTAAGAATTTTGTTATGGGGAACAGCCATTATTTTTTAACCCATGTACCTGTCATTGTATATATTCTCAGGAAGGTAATTATGATTTTAAAGTTTTACTATTTAAATTAGGATATGTCTACAGTTACTTAGGTTTTTAACACACTTTCATTGTGATGTTACTTACGTAAAAAATTAATAGAGCTATGTTTTTTTATTCAAAGTTCTTTTATGACTCCCAAACTCAAACCTTGACCTTACCACTAACCCTAACCTTACTCTATCGCTTCCTAAGATAAACAAAGAACTAAATTTTTCTTTGCTTTAATTTCAGTTTCTCGTAAGAGGTTGAGACCTGGTGCAGTTCCATCTATTTTTTATTTTAATACAACACCATCCACGTTCACGTCAACACTAAATGCAGAAAGAGCAGAAAGGGTAGCTAAGAAGAGACGTTTATTTCAAAATGAACCAGATACTCAAGATGTTGGCAATGAAGAGGTAGTGTCAGCTGAAAGGGAAAATGAGATTCTACAGTGACGCTGACGGAGAGAAATCGGTCCAGGACCACGGTATCCAGTATGAGATACTAAATTCTATGAATGCTAGATTCTCTATCTTCCGGTTTAAAAATGACAATAAGGCCATTCAGTATCATACAGGATTTAATGACTTTGCATATTTTTCCTTAATATTCTCTCTGCTTGGTCCAGCTGTCAATAATCTTGATGGAATGGACTATGATTTATTATTAGCGCATGATCAGTTGTTTTTAACTATAATCAAGTTGAGACAGGCCAAAGATGATATTGAATTATCTATTTTGTTCAGAATCAGTCAAACTTATGCGTCAAAAGTTGTGAATGTGTGGATTAATTTTATGTTCTTCCAACTCCAAGAAATCAATTTTTGGCCAGAAAGAAACACAGTGCAGGACTTAATGCCAGTGAACTTCAAAAAACAATTTACATCAACAAGAATAATTTTGGATGCAACAGAGGTGCAGATTCAAAAACCCAGTAATGTTAATGCACAAAGTGCAACTTTTTCGACTTATAAAAATCGCAACACATTGAAGACAATGATCGGCTGCACTCCATGTGGACTAATTTTTTATGTGAGTGATAGCTACGGTGGTAGCGCATCTGACAGACAGATATAATCGAGAGATCTTGTTTAATACAAGGACATATGTTTGAATCTGGGGACAGTATTATGGCAGACCATGGTATTAGAGTACAAGATTTGTTTGCTTCGTTAGACGTTAAGGTGAACACTCCGACCAATAAAATGGATATCTACACAATAACAAAGGACTATTGTTACTTGAAGCCATGTTGAAAGTAAGTACGATATCTTACCTTTCTATCAAATTCTTTTTCCTCCCTGAGACAAGTGCTCTTCTTGTTGCCAATTCAACTTTAAACGTTGAACTGTCCAATTTTAAAAGGACGCCATTGTGTGTTTACTACGACTGATGGTACAGTGGAGCCATCTACCGGGATAAATTGTGATGCTTACTCCCATTAAGATATTTCGTCAAAATTTCCAACCTGTTTACAAATATCGTCATTGATGAAATTATTCAACTTATGCAAACCACTACTACTAATATTATTAACCCATTCAGAATGTTTAATAAGATTGTTCTCTATGATATTTCTGTTGACAATTGAATTACAAGCCCAGTCAATTACGTTGATTGGGCTAAAACGTGTGAAGGTGATTGTGGAGTAGGAAGAAGAAGGTGAAAGAGGAGGAAGAGGAGGGGCTAGGAGGAGGACGTGGATAAAGATGAAGAGAATGATGGAATAGATAAAGATAAAGATAACGATGAGAAGTAAGATGATGATGAGGATAAGGATAAAGAGGACACAGGTGTACAAAGTGAGGAAAAGATCGAGGAAGGTATAGAGGAGATAAAAGATGTGGACGAGGAGGAACAAGAGGAGAAAAAGCTGGTAAGATGCGAAAGGGAGGAAAAGGAGAAGAGGGAGAAAGGTTCGGATAAAAAAAAAATCTATCTATATACCAAGGATCTGTCCCCCCTTATCTGGAAAGTGGCCCCACCTCCACACCCATCCCACTCCCATTCATGGTCCATTTGTTTCCCTCGTCTCTTAGCACCTCATGGACGAAGGGTCATCTCTGATTCCCAGATCAGAACCAACGCAGCAACACAGCCCATCCACAGCAGGCCAGTCACTTCATTTATAAGGCAACCTTTCCTCCTGATAATCATGATAACAATTATAATAATTGTAATTCTAATTATTTCACGCTTAAAGGTGTACATGTCGTTTTGAGTATGTCCCTCTCTAGCTATTGTGGGTTCGAGTCACTAGAGCTAGAAAGGGTAGAACGCCGCGCACTTGTTATCTCCAGTACACAGCTGGACGCTTCAAGAATAAAGTATGTTTACAAATGTTTACCGAGGAGGATCATATCGACAGGAGGCCTTTTGGTTCATAGTTAATTCGGATGCTAATAAATAAATAAATAAATAGTTGGACGAAGAACTTAATAAACAAGTAGACCAAACAATTGGAAGGGATTACAGCACAGTGTTTAGGTGTTTACCTAAATGAATCTTAAAACTTCGAACAGTACTACATTGCAATGCCTCTGCAGGAAATTCATTCCATTCATTGACTACACGGCTGGCAAAGTTGTTTCTACTCATTTCCAAATTAAATCTACGTCCTGATAGCTTGAGATCGTTGTTTCTTGTCTGGTTCGTATTCAATGTGTATTTTTTCAATATGCCAATGTTGAGATAACGATAAACAATTCGAATACAGTGACGATATGTTTGACAAATTGGAGTGTTCGGACGATATGATATCCGATAAGGATTGAGAGGCATTCATGCGGCATTACTTCATAGGATATAAGAAGTTCGTTACAAACGGTGCAAATTCTGATCACAGGAACTTTCAGATGTATTTCTCTTTCAAAATTATTCTGAAATTACCTCAGTAGTGATGGTGTTTGGGGGACACTTTCGTAAGGCTGACAGACTATAGAATATCGACTACCGATACGATGCCAAGAGACGAAACGGCGAAGAAGCGTAGACTACATCATATCGAAACGTATAATTTGTAACGAACGGCCATGGGTCCCCTTGAATTTATGGGATGGCTCCCCCTGGAGGCCCCCGCCGCTCCTCCTGGGGCCCCCCGCCGCTTCTCCTGGGGGTCCCCGCCGCTCCTCCTGGGGGCCCCCGCCGCTCCTCCTGGGGGCCCCCGCCGCTCCTTCTGGGGGCCCCCGCCGCTCCTTCTGGGGGCCCCCGCCCCTCCTCCGGGGGCTCCCGGCCGCTCCTCTGGGGCCCCCCGCCGCTCCTCCTGGGGGCCCCCGCCGCTCCTCATGGGGGCCCCCACCGCTCCTCATGGGGTCCCCGCTGCTCCTCTTGGGGGCCCCCGCCGCTCCTCCTGGGGACCCCCGTGGCTCCTTTGGGGGCCCCAGGTTGAGAACCACTGGCCTACACAAAATACTCATCCTTAATTTCCTCCTCTCCGTCTCAATTTACTTAACTTCAATGTGGGCGGATTTAAAACTCCGGGATTGTCAAACACATTAAAGGGAGCGCGTATGATGGTTAAAGCGATGATGCGTTGTTGTTAGAGCGGTTGGCTTTGTTCGAGGGATTAGGCCTACACGCTTATGTATTTACCTAGTTGTACTTACCTAGTTGTATTTTGCGGGAAGGGGAGCTATGCTCGTGTTGTCCCGCCATTGTATCTCGCAGTGTCTAGTTTGCTTTTAAACTCATGAATGGTTTTTGCGCATACTATTTCATTATCCAGTTTGTTCCAAGTGTCCAAAACTCTATGTAGAAAACTGTTTTTCTTCAGTTCTCTTCTATAGCTATGTTTTGTTTTTTGTTTTCTTTCCATGGCCTCTTGTGTTTCTCTTGTCCCAGTTTAGTAAGTCCTCTCTATCAAGTATCTCTGTGCCTTTCATGATTCTGTAGATGGTCAGTAGGTCACCTCTCTCTCTTCTTTGCTCCAGTGTCGGTAACTCCAGTTTAGCCAATCTCTCCTCATATGATAGGTTTGCAAGTGCAGGTGCCATTTTTGTTGCTGCTCTCTGGATTCTTTCTATTTTCTTTATATATATATTTTTTTTTGTACTGGGTGACCGCAATGTCGCCGCATACTCTAGTCTAGGCCTTATCATTGTAACCAATATTTTTTTTATCATGTCTTCGTCCAAGTATGCAAATGCCACTTTTATTGATCTTATCAAGTTGTAAGTCTCCCCGACAATTTTCTTAATCTGTGTATCATAGGACAAGTTGTTTGTGATAATTACTCCCAAGTCTTTTTCGGATCCTACTTTCTTTACTTCCTTGGTTCCAATTGTATATTTTCCTGATATTCTGTTTTTGCTTTTTCCAAACTCCATTATGCTACACTTCTTAGTATTAAAGTCCACTTCCCATTTCTGGCTCCAGTTCCATACCCTATTCAGGTCTTCCTGCAGTGCTTCACAGTCCTTATCAGTCTCTACTTTCCCTAACAGTTTGGCGTCGTCTGCAAAGAAACTCATGTAACAGTTCACGTCCTCGTCCATGTCATTCATATAGATTACAAAGGATTACAAAGGCAAAGCATGCCGACAGGAGACCTTTTGATCCATATCTAGGTCGGATGCACAAAAAAAAAAAAAAAAAAAAAAAAAAAAAATCATTAATAATAAATTAAAACTATAACAATGTAAATAACAATTAAAATACATAAATAAATGCATTGGTATAGTTGAATAACAAACAAACAGGTAAATAGTAAATGATAATAAATTGACATATAACTAATAATAAATAAAAATCAGACAGACAAATGATAACAAAACAAAAACAAATAATATAACATAAATTATAATAATTACAGCATCTTACTTAGGTATTTATCTAAATGATTCTTAAAGCTTCGAACTGAACTACATTGCACTACCTGTGCAGGAAGTTTATTCCATTCATTAACTACACGATTGGCAAAGTTGTTTCTACCTACTTCTAAATTGAATCTATTTCCGGACAGTTTGAGACCATTGTTTCTTGTCTGATTCTCATTCAATGTGAAAATTTGGTCACTTTTGATGTTGTCAATTCCCTTTAAAATCTTAAAGACCTGTATCAAGTCACCTCTGAGTCTACGCTTTTTTAGGGAAAACAGATTCATGTGCTTAAGTCGATTTTCGTATGATTTATTTTTGATATTTGGAATCAGTTTTGTGGCTCGCCGTTGTACTTTTTCCAGTCTGTCAATGTCTTTAATGAGATTCGGTGACCATACGGAAACAGCATATTCCAAATGTGGACGAACTAACGATTTATATAGCTTGTTAATGAGTGATGGACTTTTGAAATCAAAAGATCGCGCAATCAATCCCAGAATCTTATTTGCTTTCTCAGAGGCTGAAATACACTGCTTGGATGATTTGAGGTCGTTACTGATAATTACGCCGAGATCTTTTTCACTATCCACTTTTGTTAACGAATTTCCAAATAACTTGTAATCGTACTTGCTGTTATTTTTACCTATGTGCATTACCTTGCATTTACTTGTGTTAAATTTCATTAGCCACTTTTCAGACCATTGCTGTAATTTATCTAAATCTTCTTGAATATCTAATTGGTTTGAGTGATCATTTGCCACTCCGCACAGTTTTGTATCATCAGCAAATTTGGAAACAGTAGATTTTATTCCATGGTCTATATCATTTATATATACTATGAATAGAAGTGGCCCAAGAACGGAACCCTGAGGAACTCCACTTGCAACACTTTTCCATCCAGAAGTTTTTCCATTTCCAATTAATTATTGGTGCCAGTGTAGATCCTTGCGGTACTCCACTGATCACCTTCCAATCTGAATATTTTTCTCTAAGCACTACTCTCATCTTCCTACCAGTCAGGAAGTCCTCCATCCATTTTAGTAGGTTCCCTTGTATTCCTCCTATGTGTTCAATTTTTTTTTTTTTTTTTTTTTTTTTTTTTAATTTTCTGTGTGGTACTTTGTGAAAGGCTTTTTGCAAGTCTAGGAATGCACAATCCGCCCATCCATTTCTTCCTTGCACTATGTCTATTAGCCTTGAGTAGAAGCATATTAAGTTTGTGGTGCATGATCTTCCTTGTCTGAACCCGAATTGTCTTGGGTTTAATATGTTGTTGTCTTCCAGATGTTTTACCCATCTATTCTTGATGATTTTCTCACAAATTTTGGCTATAGTGCTTGTTAGTGATACTGGTCTATAGTTGGTGGGTTCTTCCTTGTTTCCTCCTTTATATATTGGTACAATGTTAGCATTTTTCCAGTCATTAGGTATCTTTCCTTCTTTGAGTGAGCTATTTATTATGATGTGTATTTTGTCCGTTAGCTCTTCTTTGCATTCCTTTAGAATCCAATTTGCAATACCATCCGGGCCATGTGATTTTCTGGCGTCCCGTTTTGATAGGTGTTCTGATATTTCTTTTTGTGATGTTGTAAACTCACTCATGTGGGGAGATTGCTTGTTATTATCTACGTCCCAATTTTGTATTTTTTCTCTGGTGAAGACAGATTTAAAGTGGTTGTTCATGACTTCGGCCATCTCTAATTCTTCTGTGTATTCTATATTTCCTTGGCGTAGTTTCACCATTTCCTGTTTGGTTTTAAGTTTACCATTCACATACCGATAGAATAGCTTGGGTTGATCTTTGCATTTATCTATAATATCCTTCTCATTGTTCCTTTTTTCCTCTCTTCTCACATTAACATACTCATTTCTATAGTTTATATAAATTTGCCATTTGCTTTGTTTTTTGTCTTTTCTCCACCTTTTCCAAGCTTTGTCCCTTCTGTCTTTTGCCTCACTGCATCTTTTGTTGAACCAACATTTAATGTACTCTCTCTCTCGCTTTTGTCTTGGTACATGCCTGTTTACCCCTTCATTGTAATTAGCCAACAGTATGTTCCATTTCTCTTCCACTGTTGTCTCTTCCATATAGAATTTTTCCCAGTTTGCATTCTGGAAGAATATCTTTAGTTTTGCAAAGTCTGTTTTGTTGTACATTAATCTTCCTTTCCTATGTTTTTCGTTCCTCTCCATGTCTATTTCTTCCTTTAGTACAGTTTCGATGAGTATATGGTCACTCTTTCCAATTGGTGTCTTGTAGTGGACTTTGTCCACTATTTCAGGTTCCGTTGTAAATATTAAATCTAGTTTCGATGGCTCTTCATTGTTTCTGTACCTTGTGTTTTCACTGACCCATTGGGTCATTGTGTACTCCATGGTCATGTCTAGCAGTACATTGCCCCACAAGTCATCTCCTCCTCGCACTGTCATGTTATCCCAACAAATTTCTTTGCAATTGAAGTCCCCCATAATTACCAGATTACCCTTACCCATTAGTATCTCGTTTAGTGATTTTCTTGTATCTTCTAGCATTTTTGTATGTTCGTTCTCTTTCCAAGCATTCGTTTTTGGGGGCACATAGGTCACCACAAACTTTCTACTTTTCATATTCTTGCCTTCGACTTTTATCATGATCAGTTCAACATTACCTTTGCCCTCTGCAATTTTTGTCACGTTTAGGTCTTTTTTGGCCAAGAACATGATTCCCCCTCCCTGTTTCTTGTCCTTGTTTTTCATCCAGTAATTGTATAGACCTTGTCCAATAACAATGGATGGTATTTCACCTCCTAGTTTAGTCTCTACAATTCCCATTATGTCTGTTTTTTCTTCTAACAGGTAATCATTGAGTTCGTTCAGACCTGAAATTAATCCGTCAATGTTAGTATAGGCCACTTTTAATTTTCTTCCTTCTCCATTATCTTTTCTGTCCTTGGTTTTTTCGTTTTGATGTGTTATTGTCCCAATCTCATGTCGATTACTCTCCAATGGAATTCTTTGCTTTCTGTCTCCGTTCTCATCGGTTTTTTTTTTTTCGTTTTTTTTTTTTTTTTGCTTCTTCTCTTAGTGACTTTTCTTTTTCTAATTCCTCAGTATTCATTTCTCTTTTTATCCATATCTTATTGTACTTTTCACTCTTTGCCAAGTTGCCTACTTTTTCAAATATGTCTTCTACTACCATCTGTGACCTTAATTTTATCTTTAGAGGTCGATTTCTATCCTTAGAATAGCGATCGATTCTATATGTCTCTTCCAGGTCTATGCCTGTTCTCTTTCCCCTCCCCCTGAATTTCAATTAGGATTTCTATATGTATATTTCTATGTGTATATGTATATGTGTGTATGTGTACATATGTTTTTGGACATGTGTGTGTGTATGTGTACATGGCTGTTTGAACATGTGTGTTTTTACGTGTCCGTCTATGTGTGTACCTGTGCGTGTGTTTTACGTGTGTGTGTCTGTACATGTGTGTGTAAAAGTGTGTGTGTGTACATGTGTGTATGAGTACATGTTTGTGTGTGTACATGTGTGTGTAAAAGTGTGTGTGTGTACATGTGTGTATGTGTACATGTTTGTGTGTGTGCATGTATTTATTTACCTAGTTGTATTTACCTAGTTGTATTTTGCGGGAAGGGGAGCTATGCTCGTGTTGTCCCGCCATTGTATCTCTCAGTGTCTAGTTTGCTTTTAAACTCGTGAATGGTTTTTGCGCTTACTATTTCATTATCCAGTTTGTTCCAAGTGTCTAAAACTCTATATGGAAAACTGTTTTTCTTCAGTTCTCTTCTATAGCTATGTTTTCTTAATTTCCTTCCATGTCCTCTTGTGTTTCTCTTGTCCCAGTTTAGTAATTCTTCTCTATCAAGTATCTCTGTGCCTTTCATGATTCTGTAGATGGTCAGTAGGTCACCTCTCTCTCTTCTTTCCTCTAGTGTCGGTAGCTCCAGTTTAGACAATCTCTCCTCGTATGATAGGTTTGCAAGTGCAGGTGCCATTTTTGTAGCTGCTCTTTGGATTCTTCTATTTTCTTTATGTTCTTTTTGGTACTGGGGGACCACAATGTCGCCGCATACTCTAGTCTAGGCCTTATCAATGTAACCAATTTTTTTTTTATCATGTCTTCGTCCAGGTAAGCAAAAGCCACTTTTATTGATCTTATCAAGTTGTAAGTCTCCCCGACAATTTTCTTAATCTGTGTATCATAGGACAAGTCGTTTGTGATAATAACTCCCAAGTCTTTTTCGGATCCTACTTTCTTTACTTCCTTGGTTCCAATTGTATAATTTCTTGATATTCTGTTTTTGCTTTTTCCAAACTCCATTATGCTACACTTCTTAGTATTAAAATCCACTTCCCATTTCTGACTCCAGTTCCATACCCTATTCAGATCTTCTTGCAGTGCTTCACAGTCCTTATCAGTCTCTACTTTCCTTAACAGTTTGGCGTCATCAGCAAAGAAGCTCGTGTAACAGTTCACGCCCTCGTCCATATCATTCATATAGATAGCAAACATTATTGGAGCCAGTACAGATCCTTGCGGTACTCCACTGATCACCTCTTTCCAATCTGAATATTTTTCTCTGAGTACTACTCTCATCTTTCTTCCAGTCAGGAAGTCCTCCATCCATTTTAGTAGGTTCCCTTGTATTCCTCCTATGTGTTCCAGTTTTTTTTAGTAGTTTTCTGTGTGGTACTTTGTCAAATGCTTTTTGCAAGTCTAGGAATGCACAATCAGCCCATCCGTTTCTTTCCTGCACTATGTCTATTAGTCTTGAGTAGAAGCATATCAAGTTTGTGGTGCATGATCTACCTTGTCTGAACCCGAATTGTCTTGGGTTTAATATGTTGTTATCTTCCAGATGTTTTACCCATCTATTCTTGATGATTTTCTCACAAATTTTGGCTATAGTGCTTGTTAGTGATACTGGTCTATAGTTGGTGGGTTCTTCCTTGTTTCCTCCTTTATATATTGGTACAATGTTAGCATTTTTCCAGTCATTAGGTATCTTTCCTTCTTTGAGTGAGCTATTTATTATGATGTGTATTTTGTCCGTTAGCTCTTCTTTGCATTCCATTAGAATCCAATTTGCAATTCCATCCGGGCCATGTGATTTTCTGACGTCCAGTTTTGATAGATGTTCTGATATTTTTTTTTGTGATGTTGTAAATTCACTCATGTGGGGAGAATGTTTGTTATTATCTACGTCCCAATTTTGTATTTTCGGCCATCTCTAATTCTTCAATGTATTCTATATTTCCTTGGCGTAGTTTCACTAGTTCCTGTTTGGTTTTAAGTTTACATTTACATACCGGTAGAATAGCTTGGGCTGATCTTTGCATTTATCTATAATATCCTTCTCATGGTTCCTTTTCTCCTCTCTTCTCACATTAACATACTCATTTCTATAGTTTATATAAATTTGCCATTTGCTTTGTTTTTTGTCTTTTCTCCACCTTTTCCAAGCTTTGTCCCTTCTGTCTTTTGCCTCACTGCATCTTTTGTTGAACCAACATTTAATGTACTCTCTCTCTCGCTTTTGTCTTGGTACATGCCTGTTTACCCCTTCATTGTAATTAGCCAACAGTATGTTCCATTTCTCTTCCACTGTTGTCTCTTCCATATAGAATTTTTCCCAGTTTGCATTCTGGAAGAACGTCTTTAGTTTTGCAAAGTCTGTTTTGTTGTACATCAATCTTCCTTTCCTATGCTTTTCGCTCCTCTTCATCTCTATTTCTTCCTTTAGTACAGTTTCGATGAGTACATGGTCACTCTTTCCAATTGGTGTCTTGTAGTGGACTTTGTCCACTATTTCAGGTTCCGTTGTAAATATTAAATCTAGTTTTGATGGCTCTTCATTGTTTCTGTACCTTGTGTTTTCACTGACCCACTGGGTCATTGTGTACTCCATGGTCATGTCTAGCAGTACATTGCCCCACAAGTCATCTCCTCGTCCTGTCATGTTGTCCCAACAAATTTCTTTGCAATTGAAGTCTCCCATAATTACTAGGACCCTTACCCATTAGTATCTCATTTAGTGATTTTCTTGTATCTTCTAGCATTTTTGTATGTTCGTTTTCTTTCCAAGCATTCGTTTTTGGGGGCACATAGGTCACCACAAACTTTCTACTTTTCATATTCTTGCCTTCGACTTTTATCATGTGTATATATATGTGTGTATGTGTACATGTGTGTTAGTCTACATGTCTATGTGCATGTATTTACCTAGTTGTATTTACCTGGTTGTATTTACGGGAAGGGGAGCTATGCTCGTGTTGTCCCGCCATTGTATCTCGCAGTGTCTAGTTTATTTTTAAACTCATGAATGGTTTTTGCACATACTATTTCATTATCCAGTTTGTTCCAAGTCTCCACTACTCTATGTGGAAAACTGTTTTTCTTCAGTTCTCTTCTGTAGCTATGTTTTTTTTATTTTCTTTCCATGTCCTCTTGTGTTTCTCTTATCCCAGTTTAGTATGTCCTCTCTATCGAGTATCTCTGTGCCTTTCATGATTCTGTAGATGGTCAGTAGGTCACCTCTCTCTCTTCTTTGCTCCAGCGTCGTTTTCTCCATTTTCTTTAATCATCTCCAATCCCTGACCCATCACCCTTGCATTTACCTCTCGCAGCACCCCATCCATATATAAGTTGAACAGCCAGGGTGACATAACACATCCCTGACGAAGTCCCACCTTTACCTCGAACCACTCACTCTCTCCATTTCTTATCCTGACACATGCTCTACTACTCTCGTAAAAACTCGACAGCTCCTAGAAGCTTTCCTCCTATCCCGTATATCCGTAAACGTCCCACAGTGCCTTCCTGTCTACCCTGTCATAAGCCTTTTCCAGATCCATAAAAGCCCAAAAAACATCCTTACTTTTCCCTCTAGTTTTCTCACATATCTGTCTTACCACAAAAATCTGATCTACACAACCTCTACCTGTCCTAAATCTACATTGTTCCTCACCAAATACTCCCTCTGTTCCTCTCCTAATCCTCTCGATCAAGATCCTCCCATAAGCCTTCCCAACTACACTTGACAAGCTAATTCCTCTGAAACTACTACACTCACACTTGTCCCCTTTTCCCTTGTATAGTGGAACTATACAGGCACTCCTCCAGTCCTCCGGCACTCTACCCTCTCTCCAGCAAACATTAAATAACCTCACCAGCCAGTCTACCATCATTGTACCTCCTTTTTTTAGACATTCTGCATGGCATCCATCCAGACCAGGTGCCTTACCTGCTTTCATTATCTTAACAACTGCCTTCACTTCATCCTTCCTTATTTCTCCTCCATTTACCTGACTCATCACGGTCATTTTCTTAGCACTTCCCACTGCATCTATATTTCCTTCCCTATCCTCCTTCACATTTAGCAACTCCCTAAAATATTCTGCCCATCTTCCCCTTACTGCCTTCTCTTCCATTATCATCTCTCCATCTGCACCTTTTACCTTTTCTTCTCTACTTGATTCACCTCCTCTTCCTCTCTTAATTTCTTTCCAAAACATCTTTTCATTACTTTCAAAATTTTCTGTCATACTCTTACCCCATTTCACATCTGCTCTCCTCTTTGCCTCCTTTACCTTTTGCTTTACTTCTCTTTTCTTTTCTTTGTACCTCTCATATGACTCCCTCGTCCTATTTTGTAACCAATCTGTGAAAGCTCACTTCTTCTCATCTACAACCTTCTTTGTTTCCTCATCCCACCATTCACTACCCTTCCTTCTATTTCCTCCCGTCCTTCTTGTTCCACACACCATCTTTGCACACTTTGTGACTCCCTCCTTGAACCATCCCCATTCCTCCTCCACTCCTAGCTCTACTCTATCCTTCACTCCCTCCCACTCCTCTCTCAGCTTCTTCTTGTACTCCTCTTTTTCCTTTTCAATTAGAGAGTTCACTCTAAGCACCTCCCTACCTTTTGTCCTTTTCCTCTTTCTCCATCTATCCTCCACTCTCAACTTACCTTCCACCAAAAAATGATCTGATACTCCCCCACTCTCTCCCCTTAGAACATGTACATCCTTAACTCTTCCTATTATACTCCTATCTACCATTACATAGTCCATTAACGCTCTATCTACCACCCTTCCATTCACTACCCTCTCCCATGTGTACTTATGCTTAACTTTCTTCCAAAAAAATGTATTTGCTATCATCAACTCTCTAGACACATCTCCACTATGATTCTTTCCTGGAACTTCACATTTACCAATCGCTCCGTCAATTGGTTCATTTCCTACCCTAGCATTAGGGACTCCCAATACTACTACATTGGCATTTCTCCCTATTACCTCTATACATTCATTTAAATCTATCCAAAAAGCCTCCCTTTCTTCTACACTCTCCTCACTACCAGGCCCATATACACTTACAAAAACCCACATCTCCTTTCCCAGTTTCACCTTCATCCACATTATCCTTGAGGAAACCTCCCTCCACTCCACTACATGTTTACCTATCTCTTCACTCCTGAACATCTCCCAATTACACTCCCAAATTCACGCTCGCCCTTCCCTCTCAACTTAGTTTCACTCAAAGCCAACACATCCATCTTTCTTCTCATAAACATTCTACCTATCTCTTCCCTTTCACTCTCATCTGTACCACATCCACACACATTAAAAGACCCAAACCTTGGGGTGCTGGTTGGAAAACTCCTAGACCCTCTTATGCCTTTACTTTTTTTAGGAATGTCCCCTGTGGGGCTACAGGGAGAAGGATGCTTGGTTCCAATCCCCGTCCCGTTTTTCTCACCTGTTATGATCCAAGTGGAAATACTTGGTGGCAGTATTCTTTTCCCCCCATATTGAATAACTTCACCAGCCAGTCCACCATCACTGTACCTCCTTTTTTCAAACATTTTACATGACATCCATCCAACCCAGGTGCCTTACCTGCTCTCGTCATCTGAACACCTGCCTTCACTTCATCTTTCCTTATTTCTACTCCATTTTCCTCACTCATCACATTCATTTTCTTAGCACTTCCCACTGCAACTACCTTTCCCTCCCTATCCTCCTTCACATTTAGCAGCTCCCTAAAATACTCTGCCTATCTTCCTCATTCTCCCTTCTCTTCCATCTGCATCTTTTACCTTGTCTTCTCTACTTGATTTACCTCTTCTTCCTTCTTTCTTTCCAAAACATCTTTTTATTATTTTCAATATTTTGTCATACTCTTATCCCATTTCACATCTGTTCTCCTCTTTACTTTCTTTATCTTATGCCACTTCTATTTTCTTTGTACCTCATATGATTCCCTCATCCTATTTTGTAACCAATCTGTGAAAGCTTTCTTCTCTTCTACAAACTTCTTTGCTTCCTCATCCCACCATTCACTACCCTTCCTTCTATTTCCTCCCCTCCTCCTTGTTCCACACATCTTTGCACACCTTATGACTCCCTCCTTGAACCATCCCCATTCCTCCTCCACTCCTATTTCTTCTCTATAATTCACTCCCTCCCGCACCTCTCTCCTTTTCTTTCTCATTTAAGCGGTTCACTCTAAGCACCTCCCTACCTTTTGTCCTTTTCCTTTCTCCATCTATCCTCCACTCTCAACTTACCTTCAACCAAAAAAATGATCTGATATCCTTCCACTCTCTCCCCTTAGAACATGTACATCCTTAACTCTTCCTACTATACTCCTATTTACCACAATATAGTCCATTAATGCTCTATCTACCACCCTCTCCCATGTGTACTTATGCTTGACTTTCTTCCTAAACACTGTATTTGCTATCAACTCTATAGACACATCACCATCAACTCTCCACTACAATTCTTTCCTGAAACTCCACACTTCCCAACCACTCCATCTGTTGGGTCATTTCCTACTCTAGCATTAAGGTCCCTCAATACAACTACATTGACATTTCTCCCTAATTCCTCTATGCACTCATTTAAATCTATCCAAAAATCCTCCCTTTCTTCTACATTCTTCTCACTACCAGGCCCATATTCACTTACAAAAACCCACATCTCCCTTCCCAGTTTCACTTTCATCCATGTTAACCTTGAAGAAATCTCCTTCCACTCCACAACACGTTTACCTATCTCTTCACTTGCTAGTATAGTCACCCCCTCTCTCCCTTATCCTCTCTTCACTCTTGACACCCTCCCAACTACACTTGCCCCTCCCTTTCAACTTGGTTTCACTCAAAGCCAACACCATCTTTCTTCTCACAAACATACCGTCTATTTCTTCCCTTATATTGAAACGTGAGATCGGAATAAAAAGAGGACTTTACGTATGAATAAAAAACAGGGAAACACACCTTAGGTCAAGATATAACGAAATGGCAAAGCTGGTCAAAAAGAATGCACGTACAGTGAAATGTAATTATGATATTAAGGTTACCAGTCAAGCAAGATCCAACCCAAAGGGTTTCTTTCATCTCTATAGAACAAAAACTAAAGAAAGAATAGGACCAATTAAAAACAATGAAAATATTATGATAGAATCGGAGGAAAAAATGAGTGAGAAGTATAACAATTCTTTTCTATTGGTGTTTACTAATGAGAGGTTAGATAAAAGTACCTGTCTGCGATCCGATTTTCAGAGGGGATGAAGAAATAAGTCTACCTAATATCAGCATTAGTAAAGAAGTAGTCAAGCAAATTGAAAGACTTAAAGCTACAAAATCCCTGGGTCCAGACAAAATTTTTCCAAGAATGCTTACATACATACATATGCCAAATGCTTTTTCCCCCTTACACGGGGGGTAGCCAAAAAGAAAAATGCAAAGAAACCACTCAATCCTGGCACCTCCTGGATGACAGATCATCCCTGCATACTGTCCACTGCCCTGGATCAGAAGCAGTGTCGCAAGACACAGCAAGGCCACTTCATTAATTTGGCGACCCCCCTCTCCGTCCCCTCATGCAGAAAAGAAGATGGGGAGAAATCCCATCAGGCTGCGTCAAATTTCTTATACATATTTCCTCACCCCCCATGCACCACAGCATCACCCACACACAACCCCTCTCCACCCAGTCCTTCCTCAACAGACATTCCTCTCTTTTGTAATGCCCCTTTTACCCCATCCATCCATCTCATCCTAGGACGCCCCCTCCACCTCTGCCTTCCACACTTCTTAAGGAGTGTAAATTTGAAATCTGTGACCAGTTAACTAAAATATTTAATAAATCAGTAGACACTGGTTTTGTGCCTACTGCTTGGAGGCAGGCAAACATTGTTCCTGTTTTTAAGAAGGGAGATAGATCGTCTATATGCAACTACAGGCCAATCAGTTTGACATCTGTTATAGGAAAAATGCTTGAATCAGTAATAGTAAATAGACTCAGAGAATACATTGAAAGTCATAATTTAATTCGTGATTCACAGCATGGTTTCACCAAGGGTAAGTCATGTGTGACTAATCTTCTATCCTTTTACACTGAAGTATATAAGGCGTCAGATAATGATAATTATGGTGTTATTTATCTTGACTTTAGCAAAGCGTTCAACAAGGTGCCACACCAGAGACTGCTAAATACATAGGAGGAAAAGTGTTAGAATGGATTAGTAACAGAAAACAGCGGGTCACCATAAATGGAGTAAAATCTAGGTGGGGCAATGTTACTATACCTAACGCAACGAGAACTGGCCACTAAGGCGGGGTTAGGGAATTTCCCGGTGTTGCCACATCTCCACAGATAACACTTCCTGCACGCTCTCTCTCTCTCTCTCTCTATATATATATATATATATGTATTTATCCATGGCGAGAACGTACGTGTGGATGCAATGCTTTCTGAATGCAGTGTGGGGGCGTGGCCAGAGAAGGGATGGAGTGGCAACGTCGCTCTCTTTCGCTCATATGCCATGTCCACGACTCGAGGAAATGAAACCTTTGTATAGAAAACATTGCTTTGATTTTTACCTCAGTGGTGGTGCGTGACAAAAAATATAATATAATTATATGTGGCAACATTATAAAATTATAAAATAAAATTTAAGATAAAATAAAATTGTAAAATAATTATATGTGGCAACACAGGGAGAATCCCCGTGCTCCGCCTTAACGGCCAGTTCTTGATGCAGCGAGTATAGTGGGGTCCCCCAGAGCTCGGTGTTGGGTCCCTTGTTGTTCATCATGTACATAAATGACTTAGACGATGATGTTAGTAAGTTTATGGATGACACTAAAATAGGACGCCTAATTAGGTCAGGAGACGACACAGAGGTTCTGCAGGATGATTTTAACAAATTGTTCACATGGTCGGTGAAATGGCAAATGAACTTCAATATCTCTAGGTATAGTGTATTGGGCTACACAACCCCGAAAATAGACACAGCTTAGTTAACACACTTTTAGAGAAAACTGAGTGCGAGAGAGACTTGGGAGTTCTAATGAGTCTGGACCTTAAAACCAGGAAACAGTGCATTAGAACCAGATATAAAACTAACAGAGCATTTGGTTACATTGCTAGGATGGTAATGAATAGAATTGCAGAGGTAATTATTAAACTCTATCTAGCAATAGTTAGACCCATCCTTGACTATGCGGTACAGTTTTGGTCTCCGTCCTACAGAATGGACATCAATTCACTAGAATCAGTACAGAAAAGAATGACCAAAATGATACATAGACTCTGAAATTTGCCTTTCAAAGAGAGGCTTAGGCACCTTAACTTACATACATACATACATATACCAAGGCCTTTTCCCCCTTCCAAGGGAGGTAGCCAAAAAGGGAAAGGCATAAAAACACTCCCACCCATTTCATCCCTAAATACACTCCACACCTTTCCCACCCTTCCTCTCATCTGAGCACCTTAACTTACACTCTCTGAAAAGACCCAGAGGTACAGGGTGATCTAATAGAGATGTTCAAGTGGATCAAATGCTTTAACAAGGGTGATGCAAACAAAGTCATCATATTAAAACAACAGGGCAGGACTCGCAGTAATGGATATAAGCTGGACAAATTTAGACTTAAAAAGGAAATAGGCAAGAATTGGCTTACTAATAGGGTTGTTGACGAATGGAATAGACTTAGTAACCATGTTGTAAGCGCTGAAACTATCAGTTGTTTTAAGAAACAATTAGACAAATTTATGGATGGGGACGACAGGTGGTGATGGATACGGAGCTGCCTAGTGTAGGCCTTATGGTCTCTTGCAGTCTCCTTCACTCTTATGTTATACTTTCATCTGTACCACACCCACGCACATTAAAAGACCCAAATCTTAGGGTACTGGTTGGAAATCTCCTAGATCCTCTAATGCCTTTACTTTTCTTAGGAGTGTCCCTGTGGGACTACAGTGAGAAGGATGCCTAGTCCTAATCCCTGTCCCGTTTTTGTCACCTCTTACAATTCAAGTGGGAAGATTTGGTGGCAGTATTCTTTCCACCACACCATAATTAAGGAATATAAAACACAATAATGGCATAACAGTAATTTTATAACTATGTAGAACACAAAAATACAATAGTTATATATGTACATATTAAAAGAAAAGACAAAAAAAAAATACACCCATCCTCTAGAGCATTAGTCCTCAAAAGTTCTGTGAAAAGGATTCAGGGGATCTGTAGCAAAAAGTTGTATATTCATCATATCAAAAAATGTAAGAATTGTGATGTTGGGTACTATATCACTTTATTTCTTGTGTGTGTGTGTGGGGGGGATTCCACTGAATAACAGCACATGCAAATAGGTTCTGGTGGTTGTAAAGGTTTGAGAACCAATGCACTAGAGAATACAAGGGCAATTCAATATGGCAAATGTGAAAGCCCATAAAGACTAACTGATGTGATTAAAAATATTTGGGTCAAACAAATATACAATGCATCACAATGATGTCACTGCTCAGATAAAGGCATTCTTCACATGCCCAGTCCTTTCACAGTGAACTTTAATACCATAGCAAGTAGCAAACAAAAACTGGCATGAATTTAATGAATTATATGGAATGATACAGTATATCATTTCACATCACTGGTCTACTTTCCACAACAACACCATCTGAATGATGTGACAACTTTCATGATCATAGCAAACACGCTCAACAGGAAGAAAAGAGGGTTAACTCCATCCCTATATATACCCTGAACTCTTTGGCATATTTACCATAAAGGGGTTTTAATAACTCAAACCACAACTCAAAACTCAAACCACAACTCAAATTGTAGTTAAAGAAAGAATTGGTGACGTGGGAGGATAAGAAATGAAGGATATATGAGATGGAGAAAAGGTAAATTAAATGGATGAGGTATAGATTAATCAATCAATTGTTGCCTCATGTTTCACTATCTGGAAATCTACAGCCCCACACCATCTGTCAATGGTTTCCAGACCTGTGGGAATTTTTTTTGGATTGATACCTGTATTGTATTAATGTGGGACTGTGTCTTTGTCACTAGGTGAAAGTAGCAAGAGACAACAGGTCACTGGCTGTCTCCTTCCTTTATGTTTGTAGTTGGAGGAAATACACTTAAAGCTGATCAAAGATTTTGAGCATAATCCAATGACCGAGTGTCAGAAATGGAGGTTAAAAAACTGACAGGGTTTAAAGAAAAACAGCAGTAAATGCAAGGTTATGCACACAGGTAAAAATAACAGTATGATTAAAAGTTATTTGGAAATTCGTTAACAAAAGTGGATAGTGCAAAGGATCTCGACGTAAATATCAGTAATGATCTCAAATCATCTAAGCAGTGTATTTCAGTCTCCAAGAAAGCAAATACGATTCTAGGACCGATTGAGTGATCTTTTAACTTCAAAAGGCCATCCCTCATTAACAAGCTATATAAATTGTTAGTTCGTCCTCATTTGGAATATGCTGTTTCCGTATGGTCACCAAATCTCATTAAAGACATTGACAGATTGGAAAAAGTGCAACAGTGAGCCACAAAACTAATTCCAATTATCAAAGGTGAATCATACGAAAGTCGACTAAAACATATGAATGTTTTTCCTAAAAAAGCGTAGACTCAGAGGCAACTTGATACAAGTCTAAAGGGAATTGACAACATCATGTGACAAAATTTTCACAATTTTCAGACAAGAAATAATTGTCTCAAACTGTTAAGAAATAGATTTAATTTGGAAGTGAGTGGAAACTACTTCGCCAACCATGTAGTTAATGAATGGAATAAACTTCCTCAGAGGTAATGCAAAGTAGTTCAGTTTGGAGCTTTAAGATTCATTTGCATAAATACCTAAGCAAGATGCTGTAATGCCTGTCATTTATTTCATACTGTTTGTTATTGTCTGTTTATTATTATTTGTTTATCATTTATCATTATTTATCGGTCCATTTATTATTATTTACTATTTACCTGCTTATTATTTAACTTCACCTATCTATTATTATTTACATCATTATCATTATTATCTATTTATTCATTCATTTATCATTATTATAATTTTTTCTGCATCTGACCTAGTTATGGACCAAAAGGTCTCCTGTAGGCATGCTCCTCCTTTGTAGTCCTTTGTAATGTTTCTATCACAGGACAGCCTTGTACAAGTAACCCTCACCAGTCCCAGATATCAATTAATGAGAGGAAAAATGAAATAAAGGACAAATTGCAAGGCTGAAATTCGGTAAATGAAAGACAATTAGAAAGGACTAACAGGAGTAAGAGAAAAAGAAGGAAATTGCTGGAAATTTCTAAATATATCACATGTTTATACACATATATAAAATGTTGGGAGATAAAAGCCACAAACAAGGTTTAGTGCAATGCATTGGGAACACCAGTTCTGCCAATACCAATTCTTGACAGAACAAATGATTTGTGCCAGCTTGAACTACTACTAAAAATATATACAAACATACATATATCAATGGCTTTTTCCCCCTTCAAGGGAGGTAGCAAAAAACAAAGGCATAAAATCCACTCCCACCCATTCTATCCCCACATACTCTACTCCCATTTACCCCCTCCCTCCCTCTTATCTTGGCTCCTCTTGGATGACAGGTCATCTCTGCATCTCGGCTGCTGCCCTGGGTCAGAAGCAATGTAGCAAGACACAGCACATCCACAGCAAGGCTGCTTAGGAGTTTATATAAGCACAAACTGGTAAGCTATTATATATATATATATATATATATATATATATATATATATATATATACACATACATACATGTACATACACATATGTATATATACATATATATATACATATATATACATACATATACCAAAGGCTTTTCCCCCCCTTACAAGGGAGGTAGCCAAAAAGAAAGAGGCATAAAAACCATTCACACCCACTCCATCCCTAAAACACTCCACTCCCCTCCACTCTCCCTCATATCTTGGCACCACATATATATATATATATATATATATATATTTATATGTATATATATAAAAACACCTTGCTCTCAGCATCTGTTTACTCCAAAGGTTCAACTTTATAGCTTACATTTATCCAAGTTTAATGTAATAGTGGCATGTCTCAAGTCTTCATGGGAGAAAAATGCAGAAACAGGACTTCCATCATCTCACTTCATCCGATTTAGATGACTTTTATGATACACATGGAAATAAGGTGGGAGTATTTCAACATGCCACTATTTATTCATATACATATAGGCTTCTTCCCCTTTATAAGGCCAGCAGCCAGCCAAGGCATGCACCCATCCTAATCCATCCCACTCCTATCAGTCACCCATTTCCCCTTCATCTTGGCTCTTTGTGGATGAAGAGTCATCCTTGTCTTCCTACCACATAGACATGAAAATAGAATAGGTAATGCCCAAGTAGTAGTGCGGGAGATTCAAGAACATTAGAAATGAGGGAAACGTTAAAGTTAAAATGTGATTCAGCATTCAAATGAGCCGAGACTTGTCTCCAAACATAAAGAATCACTCCAGGTCTACTAGAGTGCCACTAAAGCCACTGTAATCCCTAAAGTATTGATGGCACGGAACTAAGCAGACTATACCTCAGTACACGGAAGGTATTGCAATTACATTATGTGTGTATATATATATATATATATATATATATATATATACACATACACACTTACACAAAAGGGCCCTTACACTCTTATCATGGGGTTGGCCAGGTCAAAGCATAAACCTACTCTACATTCACTGCATATCCATGCAACACATCCAGTCATCCCATCTTAGTTCCTCATTGACAAAAGGTCATCTCTGTCTTCTATTACACTGCTCAAGTCAGAGGCAGTGCAGCAAGACAGAACACCACACCAGGGCATGATAGCTGAAGGTGGTTTACCTTGTTACTTCATTATATGGTGATCTCCCCTCCTCCCCACCATCCACTTGAGAAATATATAGGGTAGGCAAACCCTTTGGGCCACATTATTTCCTCATCCATTTATAACCACTCTCCACCATGCTGTCCCCTTGCATCTATTCCTCACCACTTCTCTGATTCTACATCTTCCTTCTCTGATCCTCCTCAAGTAAAAGAGAAGATTATCAACACAATGATACCATGCATGGGACAGACAAAGAAGACTAAGAATCTCCCACCTTGTACATTTGTCCAACAAAAAGTTGATGCAATTAAGGATCTGGGAGGAGGATGTCAACCTGAGTAACTGAATCATTAAATGTATGTGGATGATGTGGTACTGATGAGATTAAAAGGGTAGAGACTGGTAGTGTATTGGTGAAAGAAAGACAGATGTGCTACCACAGTGTGAAACAAAACTGAAAGGGAATGAGGAGTCAGAACCTAAGAGTGTGGTTTTATTCCAGTGGAAGTGTTTAACCATACAATCTTACTATTAAATATCTCTGATTTATGGTTGTCTGGAGTGAGTAGTTGTTAATTATTTTTTAATAGAGGCCTCTACTCTTTCATTTCTAGGCCATTGTTCTAATTTGTTTAAGTAGGTTTGGGTGTTAGCAGTTACTTTGTAATTGCTGTGCTGGATTATTATCAGGTCACCTGCATAGGTTAATGGTTTGATGTGTGTTCGGTCTGGTGTTGGAAGATCACTTGTGAGGATGATGAATAATGCTTGTGAGAGTATTGCCCCTTAAGGGACTCAAATGTAGTCTTTTAATCTTAGAAATCTGGTTGTTTTGAGCATTACTCTGAACTGGCTGCAAACTAGATCGTTTGTTGGCTATTTCTCTTCAATGTTGTGGATATTTTGTCTATGATGTTTCTTGATAGAATATGTCAAGGAACTTAACAAATGCTTTGTTTATTGTTACCATATCCATTCTTTCTGGTGATGCTTATTTAGATCCCTCCAGCACTTGTCTGATACTTGTAAGAGGTGTGCTACTGGAGTGGTCCTCCTTGTTACATTTTGTATGCCTACACTCTCTAGCTTGGTTCCCAGCTATTAAGAAAATAAAGAAATACTGCAGACAATACAAAACAAAGCACTATTAATAAGATACATCAAAACTACCCCAACTGACCAACTACACTCAGAAGCCAAGGTTCCTACTGCAACATGATTACATACAAAAGCCCTTGATTCCACCCATCCTTCCAACTGCATCACACAAGCATACCCAGACATAACAAAATACAACTCCAACTTCTCGTTAAACAGATCTTTATGAAAACCTCCCACCAGTGCCCCAGAACATGTAAACACCTAAATCACTAAGCAAGCTTTCCAAGAAAAGCCATCCCCCTAAGCTCAGTACTACCATCAATTTGATCAATCTGTTGGCCCTGGTCTCTTTTGCAGAAGACCTGGAGCCTTCATTGTCTCCCAAAGACCTTGGCCGTACTGAAAGTTCACTCATCTGTAAATCATGAATCACAGTGGCATGACTGAATTCAAACCACCACCCAGCATTGAAGAGGCACCGCCAAACTACAACTAAGATGAGAGGGAGGAAAAGGTGGTGGGTGGGAATGGAATGGCTGGGAGTGTAAGTATATGCCTTTTGACTTTGGGTACCTCCCTGGTAAGGAGAAAAAAGAGAACTTTGATATATGGATGGAACTACAGATTCAATTTGCTGTAGATGCAATCACCAGAGAGAAGATACTGAGCACCGCCTCACTCTCACCCTACCCAGACAGCAGCACAAAATATATATGAATGAAGTAGGCCAAGTCAGAGGCTGATGCTGGTTACCTGAGGTGACATAGGTCTCCTACAAGAACAACCTGGTACAGTAGACTGATTGACTGTTCCCCACAGAAATTTCTGAAATTAATTTTTGGACTGTTCTGTGTTAGTATGAGACTGTTTCAATGTCAATGGCTTATAAAAGTAGCAGGAGAGGAGCATTTGCTAATTATCTTTTCTCTTTATGTGAAATGAAGAAGGAATTACTCAAGAGGTTGATGGACAGAACCCTTGTGTCTGGGCAAGGGACCAAATGTCATAACTCTCAGAATTGCATGTTAATATATTCTGAAAATGGGAAGCAAGGAATTGATTCCGACATTCATTTCAGAGGATCACATCATGTAGATACCATCGCCAGTCCAGTGTACAGATCTACTAAAATGACTGCAACATTGTATAATCCAAGATCTGGGTATTTTTCTCCTGGAGTTACACATATGAGAGCAAGGATTAATACCTGATGTAGGAAAACATCTATAAAAATGAAACATTTATGTAAGGCTGAAATTTCAACATTTCATGACAAAATTAGATATATCTGAGCACATGCCTATGGTACCTTTTCTTTAGAGTGCTAAGTGGCAACCTATGTGGAGGGGAAGCACTCATGATGTTGCTAATTTTGAAGCAAATATGTATATTCAGCAATTTCCATGACACAAAGGCACCCTTCCTTCCTTCCCAGTTCATTTGGACACACATGCACACACACACGCTGGATGGTAATGCAAGATACACTGTGCACAACTTAACCTATCACTGTAATCAATATTGAGCACCTTTCACGATTCGGTCTCCCACAAAATACAAATGCAGATCCTAATGACAGCTTGTCCAAGATGGTAGTAATCCTTCCCTACTGTGCCAGACAGCACCACCACCACCACCACCAAAGCTGCCAGTTATTGTGTCTCCCTGATGTCATTTACAAGAGGACTGTAAAGAAAATAGAGGTGAAGGGGAAGGCAATATTTTGTACCATTAAATTGTAATGCTTTCAAAGATCTATCACTGTTGTCACATGAAAATTTTCACTCGTGACACAAGTGTCTCTTGGAATTGTTCCAGTCCACTGTGAGAACTCAAGTTACTGATAATAATCACAAATCTGTCTATCACTCACAGATGATATATACAAGTTTTTAAATCCAGCATCTGTACAGTATACAAAGACAAACACAAGTTTTAGAATAGCAAATATTTCTCAGGAAGGAGATCATGATTGTTGGCCACACATATACACATACTGCCACAACTGGTATATCAGGAAATACGTTTATCCAATTCAATGAGGTGTGTAACCAGTTATTTGTAAAGACATTAAGAAGTACAGTATTCAGAAATGACTAGTCTTTTAACCTGGCAGCATGGACATCACTTAAAAAAAGAAAACGAGCTGGATTAATATTCTTGATTCTGAGTTACTGGCACAAACTGGTACCCATGCTCTTTCGCTTATGGTGATAGGTCATGCGAAGATTGAGTCTGTGATCCCGCTTATGGTAGTGTTCATTGAAGTCCAACCGGGTACTCAAGAGATGTAGGTTTTCATCCTCATGCTGAGTCAGCATAAGTAGGAAGGACTGTACCATATCCTGAAAAAAAATATATATATTATAAATACATATACCAATGGCCTCTTCCCCCTTACAAGTGGGGTGGCCTAAAACAAAGGCATGAAACCCACTCCCACCCATTCCATCCCCACATACTCCACTCCTACTCACCCCCTCCCTCCCTTTATCTTGGCTCCTCCTGGATAACAGGTCATCTGTGTATCTCGCCCACTGCCATGGGTCAGAAACAATGTAGCAAGCCACAGCAAGGCAGATTCATTTAAGTGGCAACCACCTCTTCATCCCCTCATGCAGAAAAAGAGAAGACAGGAAAAATCCCTTTGGGCTGCGTTAAAATATCATTCACACATACTCTCTCACCCACCCATCCCCTACCCACTCCCTTCCATGCATCACAGCATCATCCATACACAACCATTCTCCATTCACCCCTATCTTCAGTCTTTTCCCTTCCTTCCTCAACAGACATTCCCCTCTTTCCCAATGCCCTTTCACCCCATCCATTCATCTCATCCTTGGTCATCCCCTCATGTTCACTCCTTCCACACATCTTTCTTCACTCATTCTTTCCATGTGTCCAAACCATCCCAATACTCCATCAATCCTATCTCCCAACTCCCATTCCATCCCCGCTCTCCTCCTTGGGGGGTGGGGGGGTGAATAAATTGTTATTCATGATAAACATGTGAACAAATAGATGAACAAAGAAAAATAAAGAAATAAAATTAAAAATAAAAACAAAATAAGTAACTCTACACTATGATGTCATAAATTAATGTTGAAGGTGCTACTGTATCCTGCCTGCAAACCATTCTCTGCCATCAGAAAAATTATGGCGACCCAGTAGAAAATCCAGCCTCCCAACAGATACTGATAAGACCCCAAATGCAAAAGTACACACCAACCCATCTCCACATGTTGGGGCTGTTAACTAATCTCTGGATCAGGTCTGGGAACTCAGTCTATTTGTTGTAATGCCCAATGATGATGATGATGATTTATCATCACTGGGCATTACAACAAAAAATAGAGAAATTCTAATTTCAAAAGTCACGGGTAAGCTCCCCTACCTGATATGTTTGACTAAGAATTTTCAGCTCCGTTTTCATTTTTGCAACAACTTTGGATGAGAAATCTTTCTTTCTTTTTCTCTCCTTTTCTTGCTGCTCAGCAGATGTGCCAAATCCTCCAGCTTTGGTTTTCTCCTGTGAATGAAAATAAATTGCAGTATATTACAAATTAGTCCAGTCAAATTAGAAAAAATTAATGAAAAAACTATAACAAGCTCAAAATTGGAGAATGACTTCTTTAGATGCTTAGAAATAACATATCTAAATTCCCCATTGGTCCACCCTGAGCTTCATCCACCATCTTGGAAAATGGCTGCCAAATTTCAGCTTTTCGCTTTTTCCATGAAAAAGGTTGATCTGATGAAAAAACTGTTTTATAAATTGTTATTCAAAATTAATTTTTTTACAAAACATGCTCTACACATATTTTCGCTATGAGTGATTATTTTAAAGATATTCACAATTTTTTAACCACATTCAATAATGTGCTGATGCTGACGTGATTTTGGTCACTTCCTATAGGTTTGCTATCTCTGACATTTGCTGTTTTCTTTTTAGCTTTATACTATTTTTCTAGAAGGTTATTCTATATATTATTTTTCATTTCAGATTATGGTTTAAAAATGGAGGGAACCACAGATCAAAATTAATATTGCCTACTTTGTGAAGAACGCTTAATAGAAGGTGAAAATACCTGTGTTAAGAAAGGTATGACGACACTTGTTCAAGCAAGTAAGAAAAGATGATAAATGGCAAAAGTAGGTTAATTTATCAGCTGTTCAAGTACATGTAAAGTGCAGAAAAGACTTTACTAGAGAAGAGTATTACAGCTGTTAACAGAAAAGACACAACTGACCAAGAGGAAAAAGGGTCACTTATTAAACAGACACTAAGATCAAAAGAAACTGATTTTTATTTCAAGAAAAAGTGTATATTTTGTTTTGAAGAGTGCTGTGAAAAAACAGAAAAGTAAAAAACTTCTCCATAGACGGCAGGTAGTTCAGTAATGTGACGACGATTGTAATGATGACCGAGGCAAAAAGGTAAAAATTATTGTAGTTGGTGTCAAGTATTTGGTAGCAGAAGAAACTAGATACCATAGGTCCCCCACTCCACCCCCACCCCCTGTGAGAAAGCAGCACTTAAATCCATCAGGCAAACATGGGCAAGCTGATGATGAAGATATTGTAACTGGCTTGGAGAAAGTTTGTTCATACATGGAAGAGAGTGATGACTGTAAATTTACTTTGCAGGAATTGCTAGATGTGATGCATCAGAACCAATCCTGCAAGATAAATGCAAGCTATCTGACAACCAAATTACAGGAAAAGTATGGAAGTGAAATCATAACCACCCTCCAAAAAAAGACACCCACAGTATGTTTTTGCAAATCAGGAGATAAATTGCTATGTAATCCATGGTATAGTGAAAGACTGCATAGTGAGGAAGAAGGGGCAATTGAGGATTGTTAGAACTGCAGCACCTATTATTAAGTAGGACATCAAGTCAAAGGTATACAACTCCTACAACTAGCCTTCTCCTGAAGGACCCTTTAATGGTGTTAAAAACAATGTACCTGTTTCCTTTCATGCTTTCATTGAAAAAGGAGGAAAGGGAGATATTGACAACAAAAACAAGGTATGCACTGCCATAGCTCATTCAGTCCTACAAGCAGTGCGCCCAAGGACAGTTGTGTCTCCTATTCTACTCGGAGGAGCTGTTTATGTACACAGGAAATTTGGAACCAGACTCATGGTGCATACTTTACATAAACTGAGCTTCTTTACAGGGTATGATGAAGCACAACTGTTTGAAGCTTCTTGCATGAAATCTAAACCTCCTACTATTTTGTCTGAGAATTTCATGCAGTTTGTTTTTGTCTACCTCCCTTTAAAGGGGGAAAAAAGCCTTTGGTATATGTATGTACCACTATATAGTCCATTAATGCTCTACCACCCTTCCATCCACCCTCTCCCATGTGCACTTATGTTTGACTTTCTTCCTATACATTGTATTTGCTATCATCAACTCTCTAGACACATCTCCACCATCAATTCTCCACTATGATTTTTTCCTGGAACTCCACACTTCCCAACCACTCCATCAATTAGTTTATTTCTTACCTTAGCATTTAGGTCTCCCAATACCACTACATTACAAATTCTCCCTAAACCCTCTATGCACTCATTTAAATCTATTCAAAAATCCTCCCTGTCCTCTACACTCTTCTCACTACCCGGCCCATATGCACTTACAAAAACCTACATCTCCCTTCCCAATTTCTCTTTCATCCACATTATTTTGAAGAAACCTCCTTCCACTCCACCACACATTTACCTACCTCTTCACTTACTGGCATAGCCACCCCTTCTCTCCCTTGTCCTCTCTTCACTCCTGACACCCTACCAACTACACTCCCAAACTCAAACTCACCCCTCCCTTTCAACTTAGTTTCACTTAATACCAATGCATCCATCTTCTCAAAAACATAATACCTATATCTTCCCTTTAACTCTCATCTGTACCACATCCACACGCATTAAAGGACCCAAACCTTATG
This sequence comes from Oratosquilla oratoria, assembly GCF_046742065.1. NCBI lineage: Eukaryota > Metazoa > Arthropoda > Malacostraca > Stomatopoda > Squillidae > Oratosquilla > Oratosquilla oratoria. The sequence goes on from NC_134812.1 coordinate 41,324,329, forward strand.
GTTCTGGTTGGAAAACTACAGGGAGAAGAATGCCTAGTCCTATTCCTGTCCCATTTTTTATTCTTTTATGACTCATGTGGGAACACTTGGTGGCAGTTTTCTTTTTCCCCATCACAGGGTTTGGCGAAATAAGAAAATGAAAATTAAGAGAAGCGGTACAGGACAGTATTAAGAGTGGGGGGATAGCATAATAGAGGGGCAGTCACAGTATAACAAAATATCATTTCTCTATGAAAAGTGATTTCCTCTATCACAGACAAAATATGTGGCTCTGGTCTGTAGGGGTGCCCCATATACACCATCAAGTATCAGCTGCATGCTACTGAGCAGCTTTTAACCCCACAATATTATGCAGCCAATACCCCAGATGATAGACTTGAAAAATTGCAACAACAATTTGGCCACCCTACATGCAAGACTCATTGAGCTATTAACCATTTCGGTATGATGATACCTATGTAGGCGTCATGATGCACAAGTGGGTACATGAGGATGACGGCATTGGCGTCTTGATTACATAAAATATTATTTTGTAGTTGTACACGGGTTAGCTCAGGATTCTGTGAACTGGTTTGATTATGTTTTCTGTGTTTATTATTACTCAGAGTAAAAGAGAACAAGTAATACAGCAGTGACTTTATATTGTATAATGCGAGTAGTGTGATAAAAATTACATAGGGCAGCTAATGATACGTGCAAGAATTTGAGTTGCACTGAAGTGGTTAAAAGATGCTGGAATTAAGGACAAAATATGCTTTGAATATGTTGGAGAAGTGTCAAAATAGCAGTGAGATATGTACATACATACATACATATACCAAGGCTTTTTCCCCCATACAAGGGAGGTAGCCAAAAAGGAAAAGGCATAAAATCATTCACACCCAATCCATCCCTGAATACACTCCACACCCCTCCACCCTCCCTCTTATCTTAGCACCTCCTGGATGATGGGTCATCCCTGCACCTTGTCCACTGCCCTGGGTCAGAAGCAGTGTCGCAAAACACAGCATATCCACACCAAGGCCGGTTCATTAAATCGGCGACCCCCTCTCTCCGTCCCCCCATGCATAAAAGGAGAAGACGGGGAGAAATCCCTTCGGTCTGCATCAAATTTTGCTCACACATACTACCTCACCCCCCATCCCCCCGCCCATTCCACCTCATGCATCACAACATTTTCCATATACAACCATTCTCCATTCACCCCTACCTTCTGTCCTCTCCCGTCCTTCCTCAACAGACATTCCCCTCTTCCCCAAAGCCCCCTTCACCCCATCCATCCACCTCATCCTAGGACGTCCCCTCATGTTCACTCCCTCCACATCTGCCTTCCATACCTCTATTAATAGTCTTTCTTCACTCATTCTTTCCATGTGTCCAAACCATCCTAATACTCTTTCATCAACCCTATCTCCCAACTCCCTTTCCACACCCGTTCTCCTCCTCACCTCCTCATTTCTCACTCTATCTAGCCTAGTAACCCCCATCATACTTCTCAGACACCTCATCTCAAACACATTCAAACTCCTTCTCTCTTCCTCTCTTATATTTCATGTTTCTGCCCCATACAGTGCTGTTAGCACAATCACTCCTTCATACAGTCTCCTCTTAGCATCCATTCCCAAATGTCTATTCCTCATTACACTCTTCAATCCACCAAGGCATTTACTCGCTTCTCTCAATCTACATTCTACCTCCACCTTTTCCTGCCACATTTGCACCCAAGTATCTAAAACTATCCACTTCCTCCAGTCGCTCTCCCTTAATGCTCACTTCCAGTCTACTGCCACTTTCACCCCTTGTACATCTCATCACCTTACTTTTACCCACATTTATCTTTAGCTTTCTTCTATCACATACTCTCCCAAACTCTGCCACCAACTTCCTCAATCCCTCCTCCGATCCTGCCACAAGCGCAGTGTCGTCCGCAAACAACAGCTGGCTCACCTCCCACTTTTCTCCATTTTCCTTAACCATCTCCAATCCCTGACCCACCACCCTTGCATTTACCTTTTGCACTACCCCATCCATGTATAAGTTGAACAGCCAGGGTGACATAACACATCCTTGACAAAGTCCCACCTTTACCTCAAACCACTCACTCTCTCCATTTCTAATCCTAACACAAGCTCTACTACTCTCATAAAAACTCTTGACAGCTCCTAGAAGCTTTACTCCTATCCCGTATATCTGCATAACCTCCCACAGTGCCTTTCTGTCTACCCTATCGTAAGCCTTTTCCAGATCCATAAAAGCCCAGAAAACATCCTTGCCCTTTCCTATAGCTTTCTCACATATTTGCCTTACCACAAAGATCTGATCTACACAACCTCTACCCGTCCAAAATCCAAACTGTTCCTCACCAATTACTCCCTCTATTCCTCTCCTAGTCCTCTCAATCAAAATCCTCCCTTAAGCCTTCCCAACTACACTTAACAAGCTAATCCCTCTGAAACTACTACATTCACACTTGTCCCCTTTTCCCTTGTAAAGTGGAACTATACAGGCACTCCTCCAGTCCTCCGGCACTCTACCCTCTCTCCAGCAAACATTAAATAACTTCACCAGCCAGTCCACCATCACTGTACCTCCTTTTTTCAGACATTCTGCATGGAATCCATCCAGACCAGGTGCCTTATATGTATTAAGTATAAAAAAAACACCATCTAGGCCAATTCTGAGTGTGAACATAGCAAATGAATTCACCAAAGTTGTGGTAGTAGACCTAAAGGAATACAAGAAAGGAAATTTGTTTTTTTGCATATGGGATGGTTTGGACACATGGAAAGAATGAGTGAAGAAAGACTAGTAAGTGAGGTATGGAAGGTAGAGGTGGAAGAAGTGAACATGAGGGGGTGACCTAGGATGAGATGGGTGGATGGGGTACAAGGGGCTTTGGGGAAGAGGAAAATGCCTGTTGAGGAAGGACAGGAGAGGACAAAAGAGAAGGGTGAATGGAGAAAGGTTGTGTATGGATACTGGGGTATATGAGGGAGAGTGGATGGGGGATGGGGGTGAGGGAGTATGTGTGAGAAATAAATTGACACAGTCTGAAGGTATTTCTCCCCATCTCCTTTTCTGCATGAAGGCATGGAGAGGGGGGTTGCTGATTTAATGAAGCAGCCTTGCTGTGGATGTGCTGTGTCTTGCAACACTGCTTCTGACCCAGGGCAGTGGGCAAGATACAGGGATGACCCATAATCCAGAAGGTGCCAAGATAAGAGTGAGGGAAGAGGGTGGAGGGGAGTGGAGTATGTTGGGGATGGAATGGGTGGGAGTGGTTTTTATGCCTTTGTTTTTTGGCTACCTCTCTTGTAAGGAGGAAAAAACCCTTTGGTATATGTATATATGCATATGGTGGACATGGCAACAAGATTTTCTGTCATGTGTAATAAAAAGTATAAAAGTATGTTTCAACAAAAACCCACTGTGTTGGATAAGAAGAAATGAAATAAATAGATTCCATATATTTCGATCACGGACTGTGATCCTCTTCAGTGGTATACAGAGTAGAGGAGCAAAAGGCATGTCTTATAAACAGTAAAAGAAGTAACATGGATAGGACTCAGGTAGCATCTAATGCTTTGCGGGGCAGGTCACCCGCCTTCACCAGAGATGGTAGTAATTTGTTGACTGCCCAGGTGGTAATGCAGTCAGGTGACCATTGTCCATGAGATATATTGAAATTTGGAAATTTGTTAATCAAGGATGATTCTATTATTTTCCTTTTAAAACTGCACTTTGAATTTAAAATAATTTTTACTTCATTCCAATCTATACGGTGGCCTTCCTTGTCTACGTGTTGGAAGACAGCGGAATTTTGGTGTGCATATTTGACTGAATTTCTGTGTTCTTGCATCCTGGTATGCAAATCTCTACCTGTTTGTCCCCAATATACATCATTACAATCCGAGTGTTGAAATTTACTAATGTGTTACAACATTACTTTGTAGTTATAAAAGTATGTGTTTGAGATGAGGTATCTGAAAAGTATGATGGGGTTACTAGGCTAAGAAAATGAGAGTGATGAGTGAGGAAAATGGAGGAAAATGGAGGAGAAATAAGGAAGGATGAAGTGAAGGCAGCAGTTAAGATGATGAAAGCAGGTAAGGCACCTGGTATGGATGGATGCCATGCAGAATGTCTTAAAAAAGGAGGTATAGTGATGGTGGACTGGCTGGTGAGGTTATTTAATGTTTGCTGGAGAGAAGGTAGAGTGCCAGAGAACTGGAGGAGTGCTTGTATAGTTCCACTTTACAAGGGAAAGGGGGACAAGTGTGAATGTAGTAGTTTCAGAGGGATTAGCTTGTTAAGTGTAGTTGGGAAGGCTTATGGGAGGATCTTGATTGAGAGGATTAGGAGAGGAACAGAGGGAGTAATTGGTGAGGAGCAGTGTGGGTTTAGGACAGGTAGAGGTTGTGTAGATCAGATTTTTGTGGTAAGGCAGATATGTGAGAAAGCTGTAGGAAAGGGGAAGGATGTTTTCTGGGCCTTTATGGATGTGGAAAAGGCTTACGACAGGGTAGATAGAAAGGGACTGTGGGAGGTTATGCAAATATATGGGATAGGAGAAAAGCTTCTTGGAGCTGTCAAGAGTTTTTATGAGAGTAGTAGAGCTTGTGTCAGGATTAGAAATGGAGAGAGTGAGTGGTTTGAGGTAAAGGTGGGACTTCGTCAGGGATGCGTTATGTCACCCTGGCTGTTCACCTTATACATGGATGGGGTGGTGCGAGAGGTGAATGCAAGGGTAGTGGGTCAGGGATTGGAGATGGTTAAGGAAAATGGAGAAAAGTGGGAGGTGACCCAGCTGTTGTTTGCGGACGACACTGTGCTTGTGGCAGGATCGGACGAGGGATTGAGGCAGTTGGTGACAGAGTTTGGGAGAGTGTGTGATAGAAGAAAGCTGAAGATAAATGTGGGTAAAAGTAAGGTGATGAGATGTACAAGGGATGAAAGTGGCAGTAATCTGGAAGTGAGCATTAAGGGAGAGCAACTGGAGGAAGTGGATAGTTTTAGATATTTGGGTGCAAATGTGGCAGGAATAGGTGGAGTGAAGGTGGAGGTAGAATGTAGATTGAGAGAAGTGAGTAAATGCCTTGGTGGTTTAAAAAGTGTAATGAGGAATAGACATTTGGGAATGGATGCTAAGGAGACTGTATGAAGGAGTGATTGTGCCAACAGCACTGTATGCAGCAGAAACATGGAACATAAGAGAGGAAGAGAGAAGGAACTTGAATGTGTTTGAGATGAAGTGTGTGAGAAGTATGATGGGGGTTACTAGGCTTGATATAGTGAGAAATGAGGAGGTGAGGAGGAGAACAGGGGTGGAAAGGGAGTTGGGAGATAGGGTTGATGAAAGAGTATTAGGATGGTTTGGACACATGGAAAGAATGAGTGAAGAAAGACTAGTAAAGGAGGTATGGAAGGCAGATGTGGAGGGAGTGAACATGAGGGGACGTCCTAGGATGAGATGGATGGATGGGGTGAAGGGGGCTTTGGGGAAGAGGGGAATGTCTGTTGAGGAAGGACGGGAGAGGACAGAAGACAGGGGTGAATGGAGAATGGTTGTAAATGGAAAATGTTGTGATGCATGAGGTGGAATGGACGGGGGAATGGGGGGTGAGGTGGTGTGTGTGAGCAAAAATTTTGACGCAGCCCGAAGGGATTTCTCCCCGTCCTCTCCTTTATAAGGGGGGACGGAGAGGGGGGGTGGGGGTGGGGGGTCGCCGATTTAATGAAGCGGCCTTGCTGTGGATGTGCTGTGTCCTGCAACACTGCTTCTGACCCAGGGCAGTGGACAGGGTGCAGGGATGACCCGTCATCTAGGAGGTGCTAAGATGGGAGGGAGGGTGGAGGGGTGTGGAGTGTTTTCAGGGATGGAATGGGTGGGAATGATTTTATGCCTTGTCCTTTTGGCTACCTCCCTGGTAAGGGGGAAAAAGCCTTGGTATATGTATGTATGTACTAGGCTGGATAGAGTGAGAAATGAGGAGGTGAGGAGGAGAACAGGGGTGGAAAGGGAGTTGGGAGATAGGGTTGATGAAAGAGTATTAGGATGGTTTGGACACATGGAAAGAATGAGTGAAGAAAGACTAGTAAAAGAGGTGTGGAAGGCAGATGTGGAGGGAGTGAACATGAGGGGACGTCCTAGGATGAGGTGGATGGATGGGGTGAAGGGGGCTTTGGGGAAGAGGGGAATGTCTGTTGAGGAAGGACGGGAGAGGACAGAAGACAGGGGTGAATGGAGAATGGTTGTATATGGATGATGATGTGATGCATGAGGTGGAATGGGCGGGGGGATGGGGGATGAGGTAGTGTGTGTGAGCAAAGTTTGACGCAGCCCAAAGTGATTTTTCCCCATCTTCTCCTTTTATGCATGGGGGGATGGAGAGGGGGGCTTCCCGATTTATTGAAGCGGCCTTGCTATGGATGTGCTGTGTCTTGCGACACTGCTTCTGACCCAGGGCATGGACAAGATGCAGGGATGACCTGTCATCCAGGAGGTGCTAAGATGAGAGGGAGGGTGTGGAGTGTATTCAGGGATGGAATGGTGGAAATGATTTTATGCCTTTTCCTTTTTGGCTACCTCCCTTGTAAGGGGGAAAAAAACCTTGGTGTATGTATGTATGTATGAAACACATGTTCAGGAAATACCATATAACTTTAAAAAAAGACATTGAAGAAGGAAGAAGTGCTCTACTTGATAGGGTGAGGCATCAACATGAGAACGAAAATACCAGAATTAAAGAGAATGAGATAGAGGCTGTCATAAATCCAGTAGAAAGTAGAGTAGAAAATGATGATTGTAGCAATACAAATGAAGAAGATCTTACCACAGTCGAACACATCAGAGGATTGTGTAGTAGTAAAAAGTATTCCGCATATTGGACAGAGTAAATATACTATCAAAAGGGTCAAATAAATGGAAGAAAGTAACTGTGCACAGTTGTGCTGGGAAATCAACAGGGAAATATAATAGTTGAAGAAATATTGAATATGAAGATGGGCACATATCAGCAATTGACTGGAATAGAGATGTGGAAAAGTGGGTACCAGTATTAGTATCAAAAGAAGATGAAATACAAGAGTCCAATGAAATAAATACATACTTATACCAAGGCTTTTTCCCCCTTTCAAGGGAGGTAGCCAAAAAGAAAAAGGTATAAAATCATTCCCACCCATTCCATCCCTGAATACACTCCACTCCCCTCCACCCTCCCTCTTATCATAGCACCTCCTGGATGACAGGTCATCCCTGCACCTTGTCCACTGCCCTGGGTCAGAGGCAGTGTCGCAAGTCACAGCACATCCACAGCAAGGCCGCTTCATTAAATCGGCGACCCCCCTCTCCATCCCCCATGCATAAAAGGAGAAGACGGGGAGAAATCCTTTCGGGCTGCATCAAATTTTGCTCACACATACTACCTCACCCCCCCATTCAACCTCATGCATCACAACATCATCCATATACAACCATTCTCCATTCACCCCTGTCTTCTGTCCTCTCCCGTTCTTCCTCCCCAAAGCCCCCTTCACCCCATCCATCCACCTCATCCTAGGACGTCCCCTCATGTTCACTCCCTCCACATCTGCCTTCCATACCTCTTTTACTAGTCTTTCTTCACTCATTCTTTCCATGTGTCCAAACCATCCTAATACTCTTTCATCAACCCTATCTCCTAACTCCCTTTCCACCCCTGTTCTTCTCCTCACCTCCTCATTTCTCACTCTATCTAGCCTAGTAACCCTCATCATACTTCTCAGACACCTCATCTCAAACACATTCAAACTCCTTCTCTCTTCCTTTCTTATTTTCCATGTTTCTGCCCCATACAGTGCTGTTGGCACAATCACTCCTTCATACAGTCTCCTCTTAGCATCCATTCCCAAATGTCTATTCCTCATTACAGTTTTTAAGCCACCTACTAATAATGGCCTGTGAAAATATGGAAAACCATGACCTTGTAAAAGCCAAACAAGATGAACTTCAAAGCTGGAGAGATTTTGGAGTTTGTGGGAGTTCTAGAAATGGGTCAAAAAGCATTGTCAGTTCAATGGGTAGTAACAGAAAAGGAGAACAGTGAGGGGAAAAGGAAAATTAAAGCAAGGCTGGTTGCCAGAGGCTTTGAGGAAAGGGAAGAAATGCAATCACATTCTCCCACTGTTAGCAAGGAAATGTTGAGATCTTTTGTTGCTATATTGTCTTCCAAAAAGTGGGCAGTAAATTCAATTTTTACAGAGTGAACAGTTTGAGCATGAGGTATATGGACCTGTTGAAGCAGGTTGTAAAAATATACTATGGAAATTGGAAAAAGTTAACATATTCCCTTCCTTTCAATTTAAAAGTTAATTTATGTTTATTGGTTAACAAGAAAACTTTACTTTTAATTTGAAAGGAAGGGAATATGTTAACTTTATTCTTTCGTGGTGTTGCATTTTTTGTGTGTCATTTGTTTTGATTTTGTAGGTAGGATGGGAGTGCCATGGAAGCAAGGAATTGAGAGGACTGGTGTGAAGGCTTTTCTATTTGTAAAAGCAAAATACTCCTCTTATATTCTTTTATCTACCCTGCCACAATGATCTATAGTTAAACATTCAGTGGCAGTATTCCTTCTCCTCTACCACAGGGTTTGGTAAAAGAAGGAAATGTATATTCAGAGAAGTGGTGCAGGACAGTATTAAGAGTGGGGGGACAGCATAACAGAGGGACAATTGCAGTATAATAAAGTAGCATCATTTATTTATAAATAAAGATTTCCTCTATCACAGACAAAATTATATGTGACTCTGGTCCATAGGGGTGCCACGTAGAGACCCTAAAGTATCAGCTGCATGCAGCCAATACCCCAGATGGGGAGGTTGAAGAAAAAATCAAGAAGGTAATATCATATCTAAGGAGTGCTTCAATAAACTGTCAATACATTACCTCAATCTCAGCAAGTGCTGCTCTCCGAAGGTCCATCTCATTAACAACAGCTGTGTACAATCTCTCCTGTAGGACTTCCAACTTGAGCATCATGTCATATAGAGTTCGGAGATGGGTGCGCACATCCTGTAATCATGCATATCTATATATAGTTACATCAAACCTTTAGTTCTGATCCTTTTCCCACATTATTCCTTAAATAAAATCATTTCCTTTTTCTGGCAACAGAGTGATTAATAGAGAATGTGCTAGTGGTGGTCTTCCTACATGGATGTTAGAGAGCTCCATCTTCCTACATCTTCAGCATATCAGTGCTCTAACCTATAAATGGAAGGGAAGCACCAAGATTAGCATTTGTTCTTCCTACATACATACATATACCAAAGGCTTCTTCACCCTTACAAGGGAGGTAGCTAAATAACAGGGCATAAAAAACACTCCAACCCATTACATCCACAACATACTCCACTCCCATCCACCCTCATATCTTGGCACCTCCTGGATGACAGGTCATCCCTGCATCTTGCCCACTGCCCTGGGTCAGAAGCAGTGTCGCAAGACACAGCACATCCACACCAAGGCCGCTTCATTAAATCGGCGACCCCCCCCCCTCCATCCCCTCATGCAGAAAAGGATGGGGAGAAATACCTTCAGACTGTGTCAATTTATTTCTCACACATATTTCCTCACCCCTATCCCCCACCCACTCTCTTCCATGTACCACAGCGTCATCCATACACAACCATTTTCCATTCACCACATCTTCTGTCCTCTCCCATCCTTCCTTGACAGACATTCCCCTCTTTCCCAATGCCCCTTTTACCCCATCCATCCGTCTCATCCTAGGTCGACCACTCATATTCACCCCGTCCACACCTCCTTTACTAGTCTTTCTTCACTTATTCTTTCCATGTGTCCAAACCATTCCAATACTCTTTCATCAACCCTATCTCCCAACTACCTTTCCATCCCTGTTCTCCTCCTCACCTCATTTCTCACTCTATCCAGCCTAGTAACCCATCATACTTCTCAGGTACCTTATCTCAAACATATTCAAACTCTTCCTCTCTTATGTTCCATGTTTCTGCCCCGTACAGTGCTGTTGGCACAATCACTCCTTCATACAATCTCCTCTTAGCATCCATTCCCAAATGTCTATTTCTCATTACACTTTTTAATCCAGCAAGGCAATTACTCGCTTCTCTCAATCTACATTCTACCTCCATCTCCTTCCTTTCCCACCACATTCACACCCAAGTTTCTAAAACTATCCATTTCCTCCAGTTTCTCTCCCTTAATACTCATTTCCAGTCTGCTGCCACTTTCTCCCCTTGTACATCTCATCACCTTACTTTTACCCACATTTATCTTCAACTTCTTTTGCACACCTTCCCAAACTGTCACAAACTTCCTCAATCCCTCCTCTGATCCTGCTACAAGTGCAGTGTCGTCAGCAAATAACAATTGGCTTAACTCCCACTTTTCTCCATTTTCTTTAAACATTTCCAATCCCTGACCCACTACCTCTTGCACCACCCCATCCATGTATAAATTGAACAGCCAGGGCGATATAACGCATCCCTGATGAAGTCCCACCTTTACCTCAAACCACTCGCTTTCTCCATTTCTAATCCTAACACTCTACTACATACATATACCAAAGGCTTTTTCCCCTTTACATGGGGGGGTAGCCAAAAAGAAAAAGGCATAGAAATCACTCCCACCCATTTCATTTCCCATATATTCCACTCCCCTCCACCCTCCTATCTTTGCACGTCCAGGATGACGGGTCATCCCTGCATACTGTCCACTGCCCTGGGTCAGAAGCAGTGTCGCAAGACACAGCACATCCACAGCATGGCTGCTTCATAAATTCGATGACCCCCCTCTCTGTCCCCTCATGCAGGAAAGGAAAAGACGGGGAAAAATCCCTTTGGGCTGCATCAAATTTTTCTCATACATTTTTTCTCAACACTCTACTACATACATACATACATATACCAAATGCTTAAAAAACACTCCCACTCATTCCATTTCCTATATATTCCACTCCCCTCCACCCTCCCTCTTATCTTGGCACCTCCTGGATGACGGGTCATCCCTGCATCCTGTCCACTACTCTGGGTCAGAAGCAGTGTCGCAAGACACAGCACACACACAGCAAGGCTGCTTCATAACTTCGGCGAGCCCCTCTCCATCCCCTCATGCAGGAAAGGAGAAGACAGGGAGAAATCCCTTCGGGCTGCGTCATTCTCCCCCCTCCCCCTCATACATACTTCCTCACCAACCATACCCTACCCACTCCCCCTCATGCATTACAGCATCATCTATACACAACCCCTCTCCATTCACCCCTATCTTCTGTCCTCTCCCATCCTTCCTCCACAGACATTCCTCTCTTTTGGAATGCCCCTTTCACCCCATCCATCTCATTCTAGGACGCCCCCTCATATTCACTCCTTACACCTCTGCCTTCCACACTTCTTTTACTAAGCTTTCTTCACTCATTCTTTTCATGTGTCCAAACCATCCTAATACCCTTTCATCAACCCTATCTCCCAGTTCCCTTTCCACCCATTCTCCTCCTCACCTCCTCATTTCTCACTCTATCTAGCCTAGTAACCCCTATCATACTTCCCCGTCTGGGGTATTGGCTGCATGTTATCGTGGCAAAGTAGCATGCAGTTGATACTTTAGGGTCTATATGAGGTGCCCCTATGGACCAGAGCCACACATCATTTTGTCTATGATAGAGGAAAACTCTGTTCATAGAGAAATGATGACACTTTTATACTACAACTGTCCCTCTGTTATGCTGTCCCCCAACCCCTTGTTGCTGTCCTGTACCATTTCTCTGAGTATTCATTTTCTGTTTTCGCCGACCCTGTGGTGGGGGAAGAGAATGCTACCACCAAGTTCTTACCACTTGTGTCGTAAAAGGCAACAAAAAACGGGACGGGGATGGGATTAGGAGTCCTACTACCTGTAGCCCCGAAAGGGGACATTCCTAAAAAGAAACACTCTACTATACATACATACATATACCAAAGGCTTTTTCCCCCTACCTGGGGGGTAGCCAAAAAGAAAAAGTCATAGAAACCACTCCCACCTGTTCCATTTCCTATATATTCCACTCCCCTCCACCCTCCCTCTTATCTTGGCACCTCCTGTATGACGGGTCATCCCTGCATCCTGTCCACAACCCTGGGTCAGAAGCAGTGTCACAAGACACAGCACACCCACAGCAAGGCTGCTTCATAACTTCGGCAACCCCCATCTCCATCCTCTCATGCAGGAAAAGAGATGACGGGGAGAAATCCCTTCGGGCTGCGTCATCCCCCACCCCCTCATACATACTTCCTCACCAACCGTCCCCCACCCACTCCCCCTCATGCATTACAGCATCATCTATACACAACCCCTCTCCATTCACCCCTATCTTCTGTCCTCTCCCATCCTTCCTCCACAGACATTCCTCTCTTTTGTAATGCCCCATTCACCCCATCCATCCATCTCATCCTAGGACGCCCCCTCATATTCACTCCTTCCACACTTCTTTTACTAATCTTTCTTCACTCATTCTTTTCATGTGTCCAAGCCATCCTAATACCCTTTCATCAACCCTATCTCCCAGTTCCCTTTCCACCCCTGTTCTCCTCCTTGGTGTTTACTAATGAGTGGTTAGATAAAGTACCTGACTGCCATCCGATTTTCAGAGGGGATGAAGAAAGTAGTCTAACTAATATCAGCATTAGTAAAGAAGAAGTAGTCAAATAGATTGACAGACTTAAAGCTACAAAATCTCCAGGTCCAGACGAAATTTTTCCAAGAATGCTTAAAGAGTGTAAATTTGAAATCTGCGACCAGTTAACTGAAATATTCAATAAATCGGTAGACACTGGTTCTGTTCCAACTGCTTGGAGGCAGGCAAACGTTGTTCCTGTTTTTAAGAAGGGAGATAGATCGTCTATATGCAACTACAGGCCAATCAGTTTGACATCGGTTATAGGAAAAATGCTTGAATCAATAATAGTAAATAGACTCAGAGAACACATTGAAGGGCATAATTCAATTCGTGATTCACAGCATGGTTTCTCCAAGGGTAAGTCATGTGTGACTAATCTTCTATCCTTTTACACTAAAGTATATAAGGCGTCAGACAACAATGAAAATTACAATGTTATTTACCTTGACTTTAGCAAAGCGTTCGACAAAGTGCCACACCAGAGACTACTAAATAAAATCAAAGCCCATGGCATAGGAGGAAAAGTGTTAGAATGGATTAGAGCTTGGATTAGGAACAGAAAACAGCGGGTCACCATAAATGGAATAAAATCTAGGTGGGGCAAAGTTACTAGCGGGGTCCCCCAGGGCTCGGTTTTGGGTCCCTTGTTGTTCATTATGTATATAAACGACTTAGACGATGGGTTAAATAGTGATGTTAGTAAGTTTGCGGACGACACTAAAATACGACGCCTAATTGGGTCAGGAGACAACGCCCAGATTCTGCAGGATGATCTTAATAAACTGTTAACATGGTAGGTGAAATGGCAAATGAGCTTCAATATCTCTAAGTGTAGCGTGTTAAACGTAGGGCTACACAACCCCGAAAATAGATACAACTTAGATAACACGTTTTTAAAAAAAATCTGAGTGCGAGAGGGACTTTGGAGTTCTGGTGAGTCCGGACCTTAAAACCAGGAAGCAGTGCATTAGCGCCAGATATAAAGCAAACAGAGCATTAGGCTTCATTGCTAGGACAGTAACGAATAGAAGTGCAGAGGTAATTATTAAACTCTAGCGATAGTTAGACCCATCCTTGACTATGCGGTACAGTTTTGGTCTCCGTCCTACAGAATGGACATAAAATCACTAGAATCAGTACAGAGAAGAATGACCAAAATGATACAAGGACTCAGAAATTTGCCTTACGAAGAGAGGCTTAGGCACCTAAACTTACACTCTCTGGAAAGACGCAGAGTGCGGGGTGATCTAATAGAAGTGTTCAAGTGGATCAAAGGCTATAACAAGGGTGATGCAAACAAGGTCATCAAAATAAAACAACAGGGCAGGACTCTCAGTAATGGGTATAAACTGGACAAATTTAGATTTAAGAAGGAAATAGGCAAGAATTGGTTTACTAATAGGGTGGTCGATGAATGGAATAAACTTAGTAATCATGTAGTAAGCGCTGAAACTATCAGTTGTTTTAAAAAACGATTAGACAACTTTATGGATGGGGATGACAGGTGGTGATGGAAACGGAGCTGCCTAGTGTAGGCCTTATGGTCTTTTGCAGTCTCCTTTATTCTTATGTTATGTTCTTATGTTCCTCATTTCTCACTCTATCTAGCCTAGTAACCCCTATCATACTTCCCCGTCTGGGGTATTGGCTGCATGTTATCGTGGCAAAGTAGCATGCAGTTGATACTTTAGGGTCTATATGAAGCGCCCCTACGGACTAGAGCCACACACCATATTGTCTATGATAGAGGAAAACTCTGTTCATAGAGAAATGATGACACTTTTATACTACAACTGTCCCTCTGTTATGCTGTCCCCCAACCCCTTGTTGCTGTCCTGTACCATTTCTCTGAGTATTCATTTTCTGTTTTTGCCGACCCTGTGGTGGGGGAAGAGAATGCTACCACCAAGTTCTTACCACTTGTGTCGTAAAAGGCAACAAAAAACGGGATGGGGATGGGATTAGGAGTCCTACTACCTGTAGCCCCGAAAGGGGACATTCCTAAAAAGAAACACTCTACTATACATATATACATATACCAAAGGCTTTTTCCCCCTACCTGGGGGGTAGCCAAAAAGAAAAAGGCATAGAAACCACTGCCACCCATTCCATTTCCTATATATTCCACTCCCCTCCACCCTCCTCCCTCCCTCTTATCTTGGCACCTCCTGGATGATGGGTCATCCCTGCATTCTGTCCACTGTCCTGGGTCAGAAGCAGTGTCGCAAGACACAGCGCATCCACAGCAAGGCCGCTTCATAAATTTGGCGACCCCCCCTCTCTGTCCCCTCATGCAGAAAAGGAGAAGACGGGGAAAAATCCCTTTGGGCTGCATCAATTTTCTTCTCACACATACCTCCCCACCCCCCACCCACTCCCCCTCATGCATCATAGCATCATCTATACACAACCCCTCTCCATTCACCCCTATCTTCTGTCCTCTCCCGTCCATCTTCCACAGATATTCCTCTCTTTTGTAATGCCCCTTTCGCCCCATCCATCCATCTCATCCTAGGACCCCCCCTCATATTCACTCCTTCCACCTCTGCCTTCCATATTTCTTTTACTAATCTTTCTTCACTCATTCTTTTCATGTGTCCAAACCATCCTAATACCCTTTCATCAACCCTATCTCCCAGTTCCCTTTCCACCCCTGTTCTCCTCCTCACCTCCTCATTTCTTACTCTAACCTAGTAACCCCCATCATACTTCTCAGACATTTCATCTCAAACACATTTAAACTCCTTCTATCTTCCTCTCTCATGTTCCATGTTTCTGCCCCGTACAATGCTGTTGGTACAATCACTCCTTCATACAACCTCCTCTTAGCATCCATTCCCAGATGTCTATTTCTCATTACACTTTTCAATTCACCAAGGCATTTACTCGCTTCTCTCAATCTACATTATACCTCCACCCCCACTCCTCCCTTTCCTGTCACATTTGCACCCAAATATCTAAAACTATCCACTTCCTCCAGTCTTTCACCCTTAATGCTCACCTCCAGCCTGCTGTCACTCTCTCCCCTTGTACATCTCATCACCTTACTTTTACCCACATTTATCTTCACCTTCCTTCTTTCACACACCTTTCAAACTGTGTCACTAACTTCCTCAATCCCTCCTCTGATCCTGCTACAAGCACAGTGTCATCAGCAAACAACAGCTGGGTCACCTCCCACTTTTCTCCATTTTCTTTAATCATCTCCAACCCCTGACCCACTACCCTTGCATTCACCTCTCGCACCACCCCATCCATGTAAAGATTGAACAGCCAGGGTGACATACCACATCCCTAATGAAGTCCCAACTTTACCTCAAACCATTCACTCTCTCCATTTCTAATCCTAACACAAGCTCTACTACTCTCGTAAAAACTCTTGACTACTCTTAACAGCTTTCCTCCTATCCCATATATCTGTAGTACCTCCCACAGTGCCTTCCTATCTACCCTGTCATTAGCTCTTTTCCTGATCCATAAAAGCCCAAAAAACATCCTTACCTTTTCCTATAGCTTTCTCACATATCTGTCTTACCACAAAGATCTGATCTACACAACCCCTACCTGTCCTAAACCAGCACTGTTCCTCACCAATTACTCCCTCTGTTCCTCTCCTAATCCTCTAAATCAAGACCCTCCCATAAGCCTTCCCAACTACACTTAACAAGCTGATCCCTCTGAAACTACTACATTCACACTTGTCCCCCTTTCCCTTGTAAAGTGGAACTATACAGGCACTCCTCCAGTCCTCCGGCCCTCTACCCTCTCTCAAACAAACATTAAACAACCTCACCAGCCAGTCCACCATCATTGTACCTCCTTTCTTCAGGCATTCTGCATGGCATCCATCCAGACCAGGTGCCTTACCTGCTCTCATCTTAACAGCTGCTTTCACTTCATCCTTCCCTATTTCTCCTCCATTTTCCTCACTCATCACTCTCATTTTCTTAGCACTTCCCACTGCAACTACATTTTCCTCCCTATCCTCCTTCACATTTAGCAACTCCCTAAAATACTCTGCCCACCTTCCTCTCACTGCCTTCTCTTCCATTATCATCTCTCCATCTGCACCTTTTACCTTTTCCTCTCTACTTGATTTGCCTTCTTTTTCTTTTTTAATTTCCTTCCAAAACATCTTTTTATTGCTTTCAAAATATTGTCATACTCTTACCCCATTTCACATCTACTCTCCTCTTTGCTTCCTTTCTCTTTATTTTGTACCTCTCATACAATTCCCTCGTCCTAATTTGCAGCCAATCTATGAATGCCTGCTTCTTTTCTTCTACACATTTCTTTGCTTCCTCATCCCACCACTCACTACCCTTCCTTCTTTTTCCTCCCGCCCTCCTTGTTTCACACACCATCTTTGTACACCTTATGACTCCCTCCTTGAACCATCCCCATTCCTCCTCCCCTCCTAGTTCTACTCTATCCTTCACTCCCTCCCACTCCTCTTTCAGTTTCTTCTTAAGCCCACTCTCCTTTTTTTCCTCATTTAAGCAGTTCTCTCTAAGTACCTCCCTACCTTCTGTCCTTTTCCTCTTTCTCCACCTATTCTCCACTCATTTTATCTTCCACCAGAAAATGATCTGATATTCCCCTGCTCTCTCCCCTTAGGACATGTACATCCTTAACTCTTCCTACCATACTCCTGGTCACCACTATATAGTCCATTAACACTCTATCTGCCACCCTTCCATCCACCACTCTCTCCCATGTGTACTTATGCTTGACTTTCTTCTTAAATACTGTATTAGCTATCATCAACTCTCTTTCAAGACACATTTTCACCATCGATTCTCCACTGCGATTTTTGCTTTGAACTCCATACTTTCCAATCACTCCGTCAATTGGTTCATTTCCTACCCTAGCATTTAGGTCTCCCAATACAACTACAGGTAATCCTCGTTTTACGCGGGTTCACATTACGCGATTTCACATTAAAGCGGTGTCCAAAACTAGGGGGTATTCCTCACATTACACAAATTCCTCAGAGTAACGCGAAATCCGGAAAGTTAAAATACGCGGGCTGCGATTTAGTTCCGTAAGGCAGCCGCTAGGTGACGCTAGCTGATTCCAGCCTCCGCATCCCTCTCGCCACCAAGCTCATTGTTTACTAACGCTTCGTTGTGTCAGCATCTCTGTGTTCATCAAATCATCAGTGTTCTTGTTTACCATGGCTTGCTATAATGCTATGTTAAAAGAAAAACAACAAAAGACAAAACAACAGCCGATCACAAACTTCTTCCGACAACGCACACCAAGTCAGCTAACCAGCGAATCGGAGACAGGCACCGAATCGGAGATGGACGCTCCCGATGACCCTGCCGCCCCTGCCTCACCACAAACATCACACACACACACCGAGTCCGATATAGCGCGCAGTGACACGTCAGGGGGTGAAGACTAGTTAGGAATCTACAATAGTACACAGCGAGCGGTGAGTGTTGTGTTGTTGTCAGTATGGAAACGTGTGAGAGCAACATCTCAGCTTGCGGGATGGTTTCCTGACCCATGATTTTTTTCATTGTCCAAGGGTAATTTTATTTTCATAAAAGTAAAATAAAAATGAATGTAGAAAAAAACTTGAAAGAAATTTATTCATCCTTGAATCGCAATAAGCTGCCGCTACAACAACAACAACAGCGTGCAGATCAGCAGAGGGACGCTACTTATCAAGGCGTAAAGGCCAATTAACCCGTGATCCCATATGTGGTGGTAAATCAACAACAACAAGGCAGGTCAGAGGTTATATGCTTAGCTCGTGGCTCAGCTGCAGGAAGGATTATGGTATTGGAAACACTTGTAACAGCAAAGTAGTGAGTTTAATTCCTCACATTACGCGAAATTCACATTACGCGCTGCCTTTTGGAACGCATCTAGCGCGTAAAGTGAGGACTACCTGTACATTGACATTTGTCCCTAATCCCTCTATCCATTCATTTATATCTAACGAGAATGCCTCCCTTTCCTCTACGTTCTTCTCACTACCAGGCCCATACGCACTTACAAAAACCCACATCTCCTTTCCCAGCTTCACCTTCATCCACATCAATCTTGATGGAACTTCCTTCCACTCCACTACCCGCTTACTTATCTCTTCACTTACTAGTATAGCCACCCTTTCTCTCCCTCGTCCCCTCTTCACTCCTGAGTACCTCCCAAACTCACAGTTGCCCTTTCCTTTCATTTTAGTTTCACTCAAAGCCAGCACATCCATCTTTCTTCTAACAAACATACTGCCAATCTCTTCCCTCTTACTCTCATCTGTACCACATCCACGCACATTAAAAGGCCCAAACATTAGGGTACTGGTTGGAAAACTCCCAGACCTTCTTATGCCTTTTCTTTTGTTTTTAGGAATGTCCCCTTTCGGGGCTATAGGTAGCAGGAATCCTAATCCCATCCCCCGTCCCTTTTTTGTCGTAGGGACGGGTGGTAGCATTCTCTTCCCCCACCACAGGGTCGGCGAAAACAGAAAAGGAATACTCAGAGAAATGGTACAGGACAGCAACAAGGGTTGAGGGACAGCATAACGGAAGGACAGTTGTAATATAAAAGCGTCATCATTTCTCTATGAACAGAGTTTTCCTCTATCATAGACAAAATGATGTGTGGCTCTGGTCCGTAGGGGCACCCCATATAGACCCTAAAGTATCAACTGCATGCTACTTTGCCACAATAACATGCAGCCAATACCCCAGACGGGTAAACACTCTACTACTCTAGTTAAAACTCTTGATTGCTCTTAACAGCTTTCCTCCTATCCCATATATCTGCAATACATCCCACAATGCCTTCCTGTCTACCCTGTTATAAGCCTTTTCCAGATCCATAAAAGCCCAAAAAAGATCCTTACCTTTTCCTATAGCTTTCTCACATATATGTCTTAGAACAAAAATCTGATCTGCACAACCCCTACCAATCCTAAACCCATACTACTCTTCACCAATTACTCTATCTGTTCCTCTTCTAATCCTCTCAATCAAGATCCTCCCATAAGCCTTTCCAATTACATTTAACAAGCTGATCCCTCTGAAACTACTACACTCACACTTGTCCCTTTTTCCCTTGTAAAGTGGAACTATACAGGGACTCCTCCAATCCTCTGGCACTCTACCCTCTCTTAACCACTTCCATACGGTGACGCCTATGTAGGCGGCATGAGGAGCAAGTGGGTACTCAATGATGCCGACGTCGGCATCTTGATTATATTTAGTGTAGTCATACCTATGTAATTTCCATTCTCTCTAAACTGGCTTCATCAATTTTCTATGGTTATCAAAATACACGGGTGAAAGAGAACAAATGATTGAGCACTGACTTTATTTTTTATAATGGGATTATTATGATGCAACATCGCACGTTGGGCAGCTAATGCTGCCAGATGTGCGATGTGCCCCATAGTGAAGAGGTTAAACAACCATTAAAGAACCTCACCAACCAGTCCACCATCACTGTACCTCCTTTCTTCAGACATTCTGCATGGCATCCATCCAACCCAGGTGCCTTACCTGCTCTCATCATCTTAACAACTCCCCTTACTTCATCTTTCTTTATTTCTCCTCCATTTTCCTCACTCATCACTCATTTTCTTAGCACTTCCCACTCCAACTCCCTTTTCCTCCCTATCCTCCTTCACATTTAGCAACTCTCTAAAATACTCTGCCCATCTTCCTCTTACTGCCTTCTCTTTCATTATCATCTCTCCATTTGCACCTTTTACCTTTTCTTCTCTACTTGATTTGCCTCCTCTTCCTCTCTTAATTTCTTTCCAAAACATTTTTTTTATTCCTTTCAAAATTTTTTGTCATACTCTTACCCCATTTCATTCACATCTGCTCTCCTCTTTGCCTCCTTTATCTTATGCTTCCCTTTTTTTTTTCTTTGTACCTCTCATATGATTCTCTTGTCCTATTTTGTAACCAATCTATGAAAGCTCGCTTCTTCTCTTCTACAACCTTCTTTGCTTCATCCCGTCATTCACTGCCCTTCCTTCTATTTCCTCCCTGTTCCACACACCATCTTTGCACACCTTGTAACTCCTTCCTTGAACCATCCCCATTCCTCCTCCACTCTTAGTTCTACTCTATCCTTCATGCCCTCCCACTCTTCTCTCAGCTTCTTCTTGTACTTCTCCTTTTCTTTCTCATTTAAGCAATTCACTCTAAGTACCTCCCTACCTTCTGTTCTTTTCCTATTTCTCCATCTATCCTCCACTCTCAATCTTACCTTCCACCAAAAAATAATCTGATATTCCCCCACTCTCTCCCCTTAGAACATGTACATCCTTAACTCTTCCTACTTTACTCCTGGTCATGACTATATAGTCCATTAATACTCTACCACCCTTCCATCCACTACCCTCTCCCATGTGTACTTATGTTTGACTTTCTTCCTAAACACTGTATTTGCTATCATCAACTCTCTATACACATCTCCACCATCAACTCTCCACTATGATTCTTTCCTGGAACTCCAAACTTCCCAACCACTCTGTCTATATTGGTTCATTTCATACCCTAGCATTAAGGTCTCACAATACAGCTACACTGACATTTCTCCTTAATCCCCCTATGCACGCATTTAAATTCATCTAAAATGCCTCCCTTTCCTCTACACTCTTTTCACTACCGGGCCCATATGCACTTACAAAAACCCACATCTCCTTTCCCAGCTTCACCTTCATCCACATTAACCTTGAAGAAACCTCCTTCCACTCCACTACACGCTTACCTATCTCTTCACTTACTGGTATGGCCACCCCTTCTTTCCCTCATCCTCTCTTCACTCCTGAGAACCTCCCAACTACACTCCCAAACTCACACTTGCCCCTCCCTCTCAACTTAGTTTTACTCAGTGCCAACACATCCATCTTTCTCTTCACAGACTGCATATCTCTTACCTTTTATTCTCATCTGTACCACATCCACGCACATTAAAAGACCCAAACCTTTGGGTACTGGTTGGAAAACTCCTAGACCCTCTTATGCCTTAATTTTCTTTTTAAATGTCGTTTTCGTACCAAGTGAAAATAAAAAAGTAACTACAGGTAGTTCTCAATATATGCGACTTCGATATATGAGAATTTGCGTATATGCGATTCAAGAATTTGCACCACTTTTCGATATGTGCGGGGATATATTCGAAGATATGCGATTTGACCTAAAAAAAATAAATAGATAAAAATAGTCGTGGCCGATTATTTTTTTCAAAATACCTATTATATATTTGAAGTTGGTGCGCATAAAGCCGTGTGGTAACACTGGCTGCATCAGCTAGGTAGAGCTGGCATCACTGCGGCGTTATCACAACAACAACACCGGCAGCTGTACAGACGGCATCGTCTTAGGCATCCTTCCTGTTTCATAGGCCAAACCATTGTCTTTCTGCAGGTAATTAAGCTTTTTTGATACACAAATTAATTATTTTTTTCACAAACAAATTAATTTTTGATACTTATTACTGCCCCAATTAATTTCGTCAATTTTCACTCTCTGCAAGAATTATCGTTTATTCTCTGCACTGGATAAACTCTAAGCAGTAAGCCTGCCTGTGTATCTCCAGAGCACATCAACAGTCAGTTTAAAGGTCAGATGTCAACAGATATACCATTCACTAAAAATCATCGAAAAAGTACTTTTTAAAAGCATACAAATAAAGTTTTTACCTATTACAGAAGAATTTATTCAGAAAATTCACTTTTAATTGCGCCTCGCATACCACTTTTCCGAAGTCTAGCTATTCAGAATAACAATATTGTTTGTTTGGCAACTGTGACGTCACGAACGCGGAATTCCCCGAACCTTTCACGAAGCGCACGGGCGGAATGTTTCGAATAGCAGACGACGCAATGAAATGAAGACAAAACTGTTTTTTGCCAAATTTGATAAGATGTAGATGGTGGAATTATATAGAATACTGTCAGTATGTTTTTTGATGTACATTAAACTGTAAATACAAAAAGTTATGGAAGTCTTGATAGATATCAAGACTTCCATAACTTTTTGTATTTACAGTTTAATGTACATCAAAAAACATACTGACAGTATTCTATATAATTCCACCATCTACATCTTATCAAATTTGGCAAAAAACAGTTTTGTCTTCATTTCATTGCGTCGTCTGCTATTCGAAACATTCCGCCCGTGCGCTTCGTGAAAGGTTCGGGGAATTCCGCGTTCGTGACGTCACAGTTGCCAAACAAATAATATTGTTATTCTGAATATCTAGACTTCGGAAAAGTGGTATGCGAGGCGCAATTAAAAGTGAATTTTCTGAATAAATTCTTCTGTAATAGGTAAAAACTTTATTTGTATGCTTTTAAAAAGTACTTTTTCGAGCAATACGATGATTTTTAGCGAATGGTATATCTGTTGATATCTGACCTTTAAGCGTAGCAAGCAGTCTGAAATGTGAATTGTAAACAGACTGATTTTTCAAACAGCTGAAGAAAATACACTTGGCGAAATAAGTGATGTTTACGGTAGCGTCTTTTCCCGAGGTTAATACCTACATGCTAAAATGTATGTAAACATATATGAGATGCAGTAAAAAAAAAAAAAAAAAAAAATCAATCAATCCGAATTGAGAACGTATCCCCCTTTTTCCCATAGGTTCAATAGTTCGATATATGCGAATTCGTTATATGCGGGGGTCCGCGGAACGGAACCCCCCGCATATACCTGTACTAGCAAATGACAAGAAAACTATCTATTTAGCAAGGGTTTTTTCCCCCTTATTAGGGAGGTTGCCACATCAAAGGCACCCACTCTAACCCATTCCACTCCTATCCACCACCTGTTTCCCTTGTATCTTAGCTCTTCATGAAGGGTCATCCATGTCTCCTGAACACTGCCCAGATCAGAGCTAATGCACCAAGACACAGCACATCCATAGCAAGGCTGCTCCATTTATACAGCAACCCTCCCTCCTCATCCCCTTATGCAAAAAAATAAAGGTGAGAAATCCCTTCAGGCTGCATCAAAATCCCCTGTCATCTCCCCTACTATACAGACATTCCCCTCTTGCATAAAGCCCCTTTCAATCCATCCATCCATCTCATTTTTGGTCATCCCATTAACCTATTTAATATGATGACGCCTATATATGTGTCATGAGCCACAAGTGGTCATATAAGGAAGCCGGTGTCGACTCAAATATTTATTTTGTAGATGTTGCTGACTTCCATATTCTGTGAACAGGCTTGATCATGTTTTTTGTGATGTTGTACTTATTCAGGGTGAAAGAGAATAAGTATAACAGCAGTAACTTTATATTTTGTAATGCACGTATTGTGATACATTGTCGTCCATTGGGCAACCTGATGTGTGTGTGAATATTTGACTCATTGAAAAGGTTAAGTTCATTCCATCACCTCTTCCTCCTACACTCTTTTTTGATTGTCTTCCCTCACTCCTTTCAGTATGTCCAAATCATTCCAATAATCTCTCATCTGTCCTATATGCATGCTCCCTTTCTACCCATTCTCTTCATTTCTCACTCTAGGTTGATACTAATATGACATGTTCCTACTTCCATTGTGCACTTCATACCATGGCATAAAAATAAAAGAAATAACACATGGCTGAAAGAGAAAGATGTGATGATTTCAGCACTTCCCTAAGACAGAATGCATTTCTGTACTGTACTTCTACACTTAGTAATATAAGGTGATATTTGTGGTGTCATGAACCACCTTATCTCAAAATTTAAATAGGGAAAATAATCCCACTGATTAATGATTCACATTACAAAAACCTTATATTAGATCAGGGACCCCTTGTATAATTTTCAATTCTAGCACAGACCACATTCACATAACACAGCACAGGAAGTCATTACACATAACAAAATAAGTAATACAAAAACAGAAGGCTACACACACACATAGCTACACATTCCATCATTCACATACTTGAGATTGTGCATCCAGAAGAGCTCCTGCCAATATTGTCTTCAGGAACTTCTCATGAGCTGCAATAACATCATCGAGACTTTGGGCTGATTTCAGTCTGGTCATAAGGTTATGCCAGGAACATTCAAGGACCTCAAATGTCATGTAGTATGCCATTTGTTGAATAAGATGCACCATTTCATTTGTAAGCAGCTGAACACTGTGTAATATCCCATTCATTTCTGTAAAATAAATAAATAAATAAAATTTAATCAATAAAAAATACAAACATTAAATCATAGAATTTTGTATAAAAAAAAAAAAAAAAAAAAATTCTACAGAAAAGACAGTTTGACATGACTGAAAGATTTAAGTGGTAAGGTTCCTGGCATAAAATGACAGAGCTCTAACAAGGCTAGAGAAGAGATGAATAACAATACAAGGTTTCTTATACTTTTCCACACTCCCTCAACCACCCTTTCCAACATATATTTACATTTGTCTTTCTCGTTAAACATTGTTTGCTATCATCAAATACCCATCTAAACAAATTTCTGACATCTCTTCACCATAGTTCTTACCTGACACCCCACACCATCATACTACAATATCAACTTATATCCTACTCTAGCACTGAGATTCTGCCATGATTAGGACAGACTTTCATTCATTGGGTTACAGGCACCATGGATCCTTCCCCTTAGGTTGGAGGGCGAAAAAAAAAAAATATATATATATATATATATATATATATATATATATATATATATATATATATATATATATATATATATATATATATATATATATATATATATCTATATATATATATATATTTTTTCATACCTTCTCACTGGCCAAGCTGATGAGCACACAAGCTACTTTATGTACCAACACTATCAAAAATGTCATATGAAGAAACATTGTCAAAACTACAACAATTGACTCTGGAACAAAGAAGAGAAAGGGGTGACTTGTTGACCATCTACAGAATTATGAGAGGTGTATAAGTCCTTGATGGAGATGACTTACTAATTTGGGAAAAGAGAAACACAAGAGGACATAGAAAGAAAATTGGTGAATGTATGGAACATACTAGATGAAACAATACATACATACATACATATACCAAGGCTTTTTCCCCCTTTCAAGGGAGGTAGCCAAAAAGGGAAAGGCATAAAAACACTCCCACCCATTTCATCCCTAAATACACTCCACACCTCTCCCACCCTCCCTCTCATCTGAGCACCTCCTGGATGACGGGTCATCCCTGCACCTTGCCCACCGCCCTGGGTCAGAAGCAGTGTCGCAAGACACAGCACATCCACAGCAAGGCCGCTTCATTTAATCGGCGACCCCCCCTCTCCGTCCCCCCTTGCATATAAGGAGAGGACGGGGAGAAATCCCTTCGGGCTGCGTCAAAATTTGCTTACACATACTACCTCACCCAACCCATTCCACAACATCATCCATATACAACCATTCTCCACTCACCTCTGTCTTCCGTCCTCTCCCTTCCTTCATCAACAGACATTCCCCTCTTCCCCAAAGCCCCCTTCACCCCATCCATCCACCTCATCCTAAGACGTCCCCTCATGTTCACTCCCTCCACATCTGCCTTCCATACCTCTTTTACTAGTCTTTCTTCACTCATTCTTTCCCTGTGTCCAAACCATCCCAATATTCTTTCATCAACCCTATCTCCCAGCTCCTTTTTCACCCCTGTTCTCCTCCTCACCTCATTTCTCACTCTATCTAGCCTAGTAACCCCCACCATACTTCTCAGACACCTCATCTCAAACACATTCAAACTCCTTCTCTCTTCTTCTCTTATGTTCCACGTTTCTGCCCCATACAGTGCTGTTGGCACAATCACTCCTTCATACAGTCTCCTCTTCGCATCCATTCCTAAATGAATTTAAGAGCAAATACGATATGGTGAGATGCAGATGGGACATGAGCGTAGCTCCCCTTCTCATAAGATACAACTAGGTAAATACCAAGCTTTGCATGTTTTGTACAAACAGTAGGCGCACAGTGTTTTTTTCTTTTACTTTGATCATTATACCAGCACTAGTCAGCAGTTCAGCAGAAATATGAAACAGATTTTTTTTTGGGGGGTCTAACATAGGTGGACCCACAACCCAATGAATAAAAAAAGTCATGCCTTATCATGGAAGTTGTAAAAGGCAACAAAATGAGACCATGATAGGACTGAGAATCCTGCTCTCTGTATGCTTATCCTATGAGATGTCAAAGGTCTGGGAGAGCTCCAACCAGAAACCATAAAATTTTAGTCATCAAATGTGTGTGTGGTTGTGAAACAAATAAGAGTAAAAGGGAAGAGATAGGCAGTATGTTAATGAGAAAGAAGATGGATGAGTTAGTGTTAAATGAAACTAAGTTGGAAGGGAGGGGCAATTTTGAGTTTGAGAGTGTGATGAGAAGGGTGTTGGGAGAGATGAAGGGGCAGGGGAGGGAAGGAGCAGTTCTGCTGATGAGAGATGAGATAGTAAAACACATGGAGTGGAGTAGTAGCTTCAAGGTTAATGTGGAAGAAGAAGATGAAACTAGGATGGGACATGTGGATTTTTGTAAGTACATATGATACTGGTAGTGAGAAGAATGAAATGGAAAGGGAGGCTTTTTGGATAGATCTAAATGAGTGCTTAGAGAGTTTTGGGGGATCTCAATGCTAGAGTAGGGGATGAGCCAATAGATGGAGTAGTAGGGAATTTTGGAGTGCCGAGTAAAAATCATAGAGGAGAGATGATGTTGGAAATGTGTCTAGAAAGGGCACTGATGATAGCAAGCAGTGTTTATGAAGAGTCAAGCATAAATATACATGTGAAAGGGTGGTGGATGGAAAGGTGGCAGATAAGACATTCATGGACTATGTAGTGGTATCCAAAGGAAGGATAGGAGGAGTTCTGTATGTCCATGTTCTTGGGGAAGAGAATGGGTGAATGTCATTATTTCTAAATTGTTATGATATAGCACTTTCTCCATTTATCAACTGCATTTAAAAAAATCTTGAAAAATCAACCTGGTAAATCTCGGCATATCTTGGCAGTGGCAGCTTGCTTCTTCCATGTTCCTGAAAGGATCCATTCCATACGTTTGGCTCTCCAGAGTGCATTGAAGAGCATCAGATACTGTCTAATGCAGTCCGATGTAATTACCTGTGAGTAAAACTCATGTGAACCCATGTATGTATGTATGTATATATATATATATATTCAAAGGGGGAAGCATAAACAACAGACTCAGGGAGGGAGGTTACCTGGCGTTTCAGTCCTAGTCTTACGACTGTCTTCAGGGGTATGGTGGGATACAGTGTAAGGTTGTTATTGTTGTTGTTGTCGTTCCCTAGACTGTCTGTCCGAGCAGTCCCGTCTCCCCAAGGAAGGCCACAGCCGAAACTGGGTTTTTCCACAAATCCTTTATAGAGTGTATGTTGTCTTGTTTGCATGCATGATTGTGTATAATGCAGTCTTCCATTATGTGTTGTATGGTATGGGGTGAAGTGTTACATCCTGGGCAGCTGTTCACAATGCGGTCATCCAGCCTCTTCTGGTAGCTTAGAAGTGCTGGGTGGTGGTCGCACCGCAGTCTGGCCAGGTGGACTCTGTCCTTTCGTGGGAGAAAGGATTCAGAAGGGTGGATATCAGGGGGTCTGGCATGCAGCAGTGTGTTAATGGAGCGGTGTGTGATATGATTATGAATATGTTTCCAGAGGCTGGTATTTGGTGGTTGTGGAGGAAGAGAAGAGAGTATCTGTGTGTGATACAGGTCTTTGGGTGATGTTTTAATGTTTCTTGGTGTGTGTGGGTGTTCTGCTATGTAGTGTAGCGAGTGTGATGTGCTTGTGGTGGCTGCGGCAAGTGTTTGTGTGCCTCTCATGTCGAGGTGGTCCTTGACTTTGAGGACTTTTGTTTCATGGTGTAAATGGTCTGTAGGTGTTGTATTTGTGCAGCCTGTAATTGTTTTTAGGGCTTTGTTTTGTATGATTTGAAGGGTGTTGTGGTGTGTCTCACTGAGATTAGGAGCCCATGCAGGACTCGCATAATTCATCACTGAGCATATGCATTGTTTGTATATTGTTGTATTAGTTTCTTTGTTTTGTCCAAATGTTGTTCCAGCGATTGACTTAAGTGTGTTAAGTCTAGGTGTGCATTTGTTTTTTATGTTTGTGATGTGTTGTTTGAAAGACATGGATGTATCGTATGTTACACCAAGAATTTTCGGTGTGTTTGTGTGTGGTATTAGAGTGTTGTTGATGTAGAGATGAGGTATGTATTTGTGTTCTTTTGTCCAGTTGGTGAGAAGTGTTGTTGTAGATTTGGTTGGAGCTATTTTGAGCCTGTTTGTGATGAACCATGTGTTGAGTGTATCCCCAACCTGATCATGGGTGGTGACTTCAACGCCAAGTCATCTGCCTGGTATGTCAACAACCCTGACACAGACAGAGGGCTTGATATACAGACTCAGTTTGACTCATTGACTATCATGAACAACACACATAATCATACACATATCCCACACCAATCCCTATACACTCCCTCCTCTCCTGATATCACCTTCTGCTCCCCCTGCCTAACCCCAACAACATCATGGAGAGTGGTCGGAACCCTTGGTTCTGACCACCTTCCAATCATCATCACCACCAAAAGAAGATGCACCCCAGTTGGCCACAGACACACATACACCAATTACAAGAGAGCTAACTGGGAAGCTTTTACTGAAGAGACAGAACAACATTTTGAAACACTTAACAGTACACCAATCACAAACATAAACAATGCTGTGCACACTTTTAATACAATCATACAAAACGCAGACAAGAGATACATCCCTAGAGGCAACAGAAAATCACACAACCCCAACTTCACACCAGAAATCCAAGGCCTCATCAGACAGTGTAAGGTTCTTTATATTGCTGCTGGAACTGGGTAAGGTAGCCTGCACCATGGAGGCTGTCCAGGTTCCTTCCCCACCCCGTGTCAGCAAGTGATATAATATGGTAGAGGCAGTGAATTTGAGGTGACAAACAAGGATGAGATGGATGGATGGGGTGAATGGGGTGCTGAGCATGGGAGAAGGCAGGAGATAGGGATGAGTGGAATGGCTGTGTATAGATAATATTATACAAGGGAGGGAGGGCTGGGAAATGCGGGAGTAGAGGGTGCTTATATGTGAATGATTTTTTAATGCAGCCCATAGGGATTTCTCCCCATCTCTTTTTCTGCATGAGGGGACAGAGAGGGGGGTTGCTGATTAAGTGGCACATACTTGCTGTGGATGTACTGTGTCTTATTGCATTGCTTCTAACCCAGGGCAGTGGGTGGGATAGAAGGATGAACAGTCACCCATGAGGAGCTAAGATGAGAGGTGGGAAAGGGTGGTGGAGGGGAGTGGAATGGATGGGAGTAGGTACATGACTTAGCTACCTCCCTTATAAGAGGGAAAAAGCTCTTGATGTGACAACATATTATGGTCCTATAAAAATACATATCTCGGGGTGTTTTTCTCATCCACTGCAACACAAGAAGTGACTAGGGGGAGGTTATCTCATGGACTGGGTCACCCTATACATAATCTAAACAGGTTCCAAATTCCTAAGTTTTAGCTAATGTTCATCTGACAGCAGTGCAAATTTACTACATGTAATTTTAAACTCCAAGGTAATGGGACCTAGTGATCAATCCACTGAGTTCTCTCTTGTAAGAGACCCACAACAAGATCAAAATATGTGAAATAATTATGATGCATTGGTTTACACGCATCAACTGTATGAAATACTATAGCCTTTAGAGGTGAGGGGAAGAAAACTTAATTCCAATGAATAAAGCATACCAAACATTACGGAGTCAGAGAAGGTGAGTAAGAGGGAGATGAAAGAGGAAGGGAACAGAGTGGGACAGAAAGATGAGGAGCATGAGGAGGTGCATGAGGAGGAGCATGAGGAGGAGCATGAGGAGGAGGAGGAGGAGGAGGAGGAGGAGGAGCATGAGGAGGAGGAGGAGGAGGAGGAGGAGGAGGAGGAGGGAGAAGGAGTAGGAGGATGCAGGAAAAGAAGATGTGGAGGAGGAGAGGAAAACTGTTCATACCCAATACAAGGAGGAATTGGAGGAGGAACAGGAATAAAGTAGATGTTATCTCTCCTTGGGCCTTGGTAAAATATACAAAGTAAACAAAGTTACATATAAACTTGTATTTTGACAAAAATAATAACTTCCTAGACAAAAAAATAATTAATTAAATAAATATACATACATGTGCCAAAAGACAAAGGCATATAAACCACTCTCACCCATTCCATTCCCTACATACTCCACTCCCATCCACCCCCTTCCCTCCCTCGTATCTTGGCACCTCCTGGATGACAGGTCATCCCTGCATCTTGTCCACTGCCCTGGGTCAGAAGCAGTGTTGCAAGACACAGCACATCCACTTCAAGGCCACTTCATTAAATCAGCTACCCTGCCTTTCTGTCCCATAATGCACAAAAAAAGGAGATGGGGAGAAATTCCTTTGGGCTGCATCCCTTTATTTTTCACACATGCTCCCTCACCCCCTTCCCCCACCCACTCTGCCTCAAGTATCCTAGCATCACCAGTATACAACCATTCTTAATTCACCCCCATCTTCTGTCCTTCCTCAACAGACATTCCCCTCTTTCCCAATGCCCCTTTTACCCCATCCATCCATCTCATCCTTTGTCGCCTCCTCATATTCACTCCTTCCACACCTCTTTTATTAAGCTTTCTTCACTCATTCTTTCCATGTGTCCAAACCATCCCTATCTACCAACTGCCTTTACTCTTCCATTCTCCTCCTCACCTCCTTGTTTCTCACTCTATCCAACCTAGTAACCCCTATCATATTTCTCAGGCACCTCATCTCAAACACATTCAAGCTCCTCCTCTCTTATGTTCTAAGTTTCTACCCCATACTGTGATGTTGGCACAATCATCCCTTTTAACATCCATTCCCCTTTGTACTTTTTAATCCCCGAAGGCATTTACTTGCTTCTCTCAATCTACATTCTACATACACCTCCACTCCTCCCTTTCCTGCCATATTCGCACCTAAATATCTAAAGCTATCCACTTCCTCCAATCTCTCTCCTTTTATACTCACTTCCAATTTGCTGCCACATTCTCTCCTTGTACATCTCCTTACATTTAAGAACATAAGAACATAAGAATAAAGGAGATTTACCCACATCTATATTCAACTTCCTTCTTTCACACACCTTCCCAAACTCTGTCACTAAATTCCTCAATCCCTCCTCTGATCCTACCACAAGTGCAGTGTCGTCAGCAAACAACAACTGGCTTATCTCTCACTTTTCTCCATTTCCTTTAACCATCTCCAATCCTTTCCCCTGTGGTGGGAGGAAAGAATACTGCCACCAAGTTTTCCCACTTGAGTCGTAACAGGCGAGAAAAATGGGACAGGGATTAGAACTAGGCATACTTCTCCCTAAAAAGTAGGGGGACAGCAAAATGGGGAGACAGTTGCAGTATAATAAAATAGCATCATTTCTCTATAGAAATTTCCTCTATCACAGACAAAATGATGTGTGGCTCTGGCCCATAGGGGTTCCCCATACAGGTCCCTAACGTGTCAGCTGCATGCTATTGAGCAGCTTTTATCCCACAAAAATATGCAGCCAATACCCCTGACAGGATATTGTAAATAAAATAAATCAACGAAATATTGGCAAAGCAATACATATTTCTTCTGCCTACTCATGAAAATTAATAAAAAAATTAAAAATAAAATACATACATACATACATATACCAAGGCTTTTTCCCCCTTACTAGGGAGGTAGCCAAAAAGGAAAAGGCATAAAATCACTCCCACCCATTCCATCCCTGAAAACACTCCACACCCCTCCACCCTCCCTCCCATCTTAGCACCTCCCAGATGACGGGTCATCCCTGCACCTTGTCCACTGCCCTGGGCCAGAAGCAGTGCCGCAAGACACAGCACATCCACAGCAAGGCCGCTTCATTAAATCGGCGACCCCCCCTCTCCGTCCACCCATATAAAGGAGAAGACGGGGAGAAATCCCTTCGGGCTGTGTCAAAATTTTGCTCACACACACAATAAATACAATAAAATAAAATAAATAAATAAATAAATGAATAAATGCAATGATGCTGAATCAACTCACTGTGCCAATGGGTCCATCCACTCTGTAGTCTAAGCTGAAAACATCCCATCCTGTGTCTCCTGGAGATCTTTCCAAAAGTCTCACGTCCAAGCGGTTAAGAATGTCTGGTTCTTCATACTGTGCATTGCTTGCAGCAATAGCTGTCTCCAGCATTGATGAGAGATTATGAGGAAGCAAGTTGGATGCTGGTTTGCACAACACTGGCCTGGTTGAAGACAAGGACAAAATTAAATGGTAAGCAGCATTAACCATGTATTGGTGACATACTTCTTGTGTGTTATATATACATGTTTGCAATGTTGTTTATTTATACTGTGCATTGCTTGCAGCAATAGCTGTCTCCAGCATTGATGAGAGATTATGAGGAAGCAAGTTGGTTGCTGGTTTGCACAACACTGGCCTGGTTGAAGACAAGGACAAAATTAAATGGTAAGCATTAACCATGTATTGGTGACATACTTCTTGTGTGTTGTATATACATGTTTGCAATGTTGTTTATTTATTGCCATATATTTATTATTGTATATATCTGTGAACATTTTTTTCTTCTTTTTTGTAATCGCAAATGCGATTCATGTATGCTTTTCGCGCCAACTCAAGGGTTGGCGTGGGGCAGTCTTGATCTCGCCTCCTAAGTGTACGCACACTATTTCGTGTAGTGAAATATTTACTTTTGTGTTGTGAAATATTTACTTTATCATATAACCCATTGTTTCATTTAAGCCACCCTAATACATTTTGGTGGCAGCGTAAACGTTTAGTGACTCAAAGTATTACAAAGACGAAAAATTAGTGACTTTGATTTGCCGGCTTACACATTAACATTTTGTGTTCTTGTGCTGTGTTTTCTCCCCATTTTTTTCGTTCCAGCTAGGTGTTTTCAGTGACTTTATTAATATACATTATAGTGCTCTGGACACTGTGTTTTTAGTTACATTTCGGCGCAGGCCGTTTGCCGGCAGGTAATTTTTTCTTTCCTACAGTTCTTGGAAATCATCGTCGCCTGCCCGGATTATCCTTGTGTTCCTGTGACTCCCTCAGCGGAAATTGCGCCTGGATGGTGAATTAGACAGTATATTTGCTCCAGGAGAAGCCAAAGTTAAATCTGTAAAGACCGGTTAGGTGACGCTTCCCTGCTCGAAACCGTGACGTCATTGGCGTGGCTTCACTTTGAATGTTGAACTGTCGTCGCTTGGCGACGCGTGTTTATTTACGTATATGTACATACATACATATACCAAGGCTTTTTCCCCCTTCCAAGGGAGGTAGCCAAAAAGGGAAAGGCATAAAAACACTCCCACCCATTTCATCCCTAAATACACTCCACACCTCTCCCACCCTCCCTCTCATCTGAGCACCTCCTGGATGACGGGTCATCCCTGCACCCTGCCCACCGCCCTGGGTCAGAAGCAGTGTCGCAAGACACAGCACATCCACAGCAAGGCCGCTTCATTTAATCGGCGACCCCCCTCTCCGTCCCCCCTTGCATATAAGGAGAGGACGGGGAGAAATCCCTTCGGGCTGCGTCAAAATTTGCTCACACATACTACCCCACCCCCCCACCCATTCCTCCTCATGCAATCACATATATGTACTTACGTATTATTACATTATTGATTTATGTATAGCATTGGTTCTGTTTTCCAATGCTTATGTTTGTATTGTATGCTTTATTTTGAATGTTGAACTGTCGTCGCTTGGCGACGCGTGTTTATTTACGTATATGTACTTACGTATTATTACATTATTGATTTATGTATTGCATTGGTTCTGTTTTCCAATGCTTATGTTTGTATGCATTACACAATTTATGTTTGTATGAATTATATAAATTTTTGTGGTGACGTCGTTCGCGTCCCTTAATGTTACCCCGGACGACCTTCGTCGCCTGCGACGTGTGTGTTTCATTTCGGTCGTAATATAATTTTCTTCCTAGTGGTCTATGTATGGCATTGGTAGTGTCAATGCTTGTGTTTCTGGAAATTATATGTCATTGTCTGTGTGATCCACTATATTATTTTTTTTTACATTTCATATTGGCATTAGAGTGTTGTATTAGTTTGGTGATAGTGTTTTCTTATGCTTCTAAGAAGTGGGACAAAGTTATCATCTCCCACCATGTCTAAATCGAGGCCTTCGTTTCTCAGCCCGACATGCTCATCTGAGCCAATGGGAAATAGGGTAACATTACTGCATCAGAATCCAACTGTGGTCCCTTTTTCTGGGATAGACCCTAATTATAGGGCTGCTGTATTTATCCGTCAATGTGAGGACGCAATCGTACAGTCGAATGTTTCGACGGGGCCTGAGAAGATCTCCTTTGTGAGGTCCCAGATTGTGCCACATTCTTTTGCTGCAGAGCTCCTCTCGGCTTCATGTTTGGATCCTAAACTTCTGAACTATGATTATGATATATTTAGGGCTAATTTTCTTAAACTTTTTGCAGATAATCTTGGTGGAGGTGCGTTCCATTGGTGCTTCAAATTGGCTGATACTCTCGTATCCCGACTGGGTACTCTGGATTATCGTCGGGCGCAAGCTCAGGCCAGTATCCTTGCTGTTGAAGCTTTTGAGTCATTGTCCCAGTCGGACTGGGTAGAGAATGGTAACATTTCTGTAGATAGATTTCGTCTTATCATTGAGTTTCTTCTATATATTCTTTTTTTGGTGCCTTCTGAGAGACGAGCAGCATCTTCTCTCAAGCATAAGCCTGATGACACTCTATTGTCCTTTGCATCACAACTTTCTCGTAAACTGGGAGAAGTCCCATCTAGCTCTTTGTGTATTAGCAATGCTCATCAACAGGGTCATGTCCCTTGTTCTCCTCAACTCTCTCAGTCTACAGTTTCTACTCCTAGTTCCCCTCAATCTACAGTTACACCCCCTCCCCTGTTGTGTACTTTTTGTAACAGGTCTGGTCATTCCAGCGATTTTTGTTTCCGCCGTAGGCGCCAGGTACACAAGTCAAAACTGTCCCCTGTTGGTAGGAGTGTACCTACTGTTTCTTCTAATCATTCGCATGACCTTTCCAGAGTAGAACCTCCAAGTAGACTCAGTTATTGCCATATCCATGGTCAGTGTAAACATTCGACTGATCTATGTTTCAAGGTTTTGAAACTTAGGGATGAGACTTCTCACCAGCATCGTCAATCCCATTTTCCCCAGCGCATGTTTTCCAACCCCAAGAGTTGACCAGCAATGTTCGGTCTCAAATAATTTCTTTTGTGGCTGTTGAATCTTCTCAATTACTTACCTTTCAATTTTTTACTAGGGATACGCCTCTGTCAGTCACTGTAGATACTGGTGCAGAATGTAGTCTGTTAAGTAGAAAGGCTTACTTTGCCTTGCGAGAATTGTATAATCTCCCTTTATCTCCCTTTTGTAATAATTTGCATTCTGTGCAAGGCTCTCCCCTTGCTTGTTCTAGGATCAGTTTGTCTTCCTTTACATTTTTCCTCGCATGCTACAGTATTCAATGTCACTTTTGCTGTTGTCTCTGGCATTGCCCTTAAGTGTGATTGCCTCCTGGGTATTGATGCTCTTACAGCTCATAGCATAGATATTTCTCCTAGTCGCCGTGTAGTGACTTTCTGCAAATTTGATATCTCTGCTTCGGATAGGCCAGTTTCTGTTTGTGATTCTTCTGTGCTTGATCAGTCCGCACATGTGCCTGTCCCAATTTCTCAGCGCTCTGCCCCTGTTGCTCATTGTGCTGCTGTTGTTGTAGGAGAGCATCTTATTGAACCTTCAAGTTCTGTTCGAGTTCCAGTGCGCGTCTCAGGTGCCCCAATTGGGTCTGACGTTCTCTCTTTGCCTGACTCTATTCGTATTCGTCGGCTTGCCCTAGAAGGAACTCTCTCCACTATTCGTGAGGATCACGTTACCACGGCGATGGTAACCAATGTCACGGGTGCTCCTATTTCTCTCTCTCCTGGCAGTCACTTAGGCTCCTTTGAGGTGGTACGCGTTGCTGCTTTCCAGGATTCGCCTATTATAGCAGCTTCTGTTCTACAGTCTCCTCCAACACGTGACCCTGCTCACGTAGCTTCTGAACTTGCCACATTTGTAGGCGAAACTGATTTTCCTAGAGACGCCTCGTCTCCTTGACCTGCTAGTTACCCACCGTCAGGCTTTGGCTTTACCAGGTGATCCGTTAGGGGTTACGGATCGTGTGGTTCATAGAATTGACCTTCAGCCAGGCACTCGTCCTGTTTACGTCCCTTCTTACAGGTTGCCTCATTCTCGTCGGCTTATAGCCCAGTCCTTGGTTGACGATTTGTTGAGTGAAGGTGTTGTACAGGAGTCCCACTCCGAGTGGAATTCGCCTCTTCTCCTGGTGCCTAAGAAGGATGGATCTTTTCGTCCTGTGGTTGATTATAGGAAAGTCAATGAGGTCACTCTTCCTGATCATTATCCTCTGCCTATCTTAAGCGAGCTTCTTCAGTCCATTGGCAATGGTAATACAGTGTTCACCACTTTAGATTTAAAAGCAGGTTTTTGGCAGATACCCCTGGAGGAGAAGTCTCGTAAGATCACGGCCTTCTCGACTCCCAATGGGCACTATGAATGGCTTCGTTGCCCCATGGGTTTGCGGAATGCTCCTTTGACTTGCCAGCGTCTAGTTAACTCTATATTTCATGGCTTAATTGGGAATGGACTTTTTGTTTACCTGGATGATTTGATTCTTGTTTCCAAAGATGTGGAGAGCCACTTTTCTAAGTTGTCCATGGTCTTGCAACGGTTTGCTGAAGCTGGGTTGAAACTCAACTTACCCAAGTGTTCCTTTTTCAAGGCTAGTATCCAGTTTCTAGGTCATGTTGTAGACAAACATGGTATCCATACCACTGGTGAAAAGATCAAGGCAGTCAGAGACTTCCCTGTACCGAAGTCGGTTGAAAATGTACGGTCCTTCCTTGGACTTGCAGGATACTATCGTGCATTTATTAAAGACTTTGCTTCAATTGCTTCCCCTCTCACTCGCCTTCTCAAGAAGGACTCTTCCTTCCAGTGGCGTGATGTCCATCAGACAAGTTTTGATTCTTTGAAGCTTGCTCTTACTGAAGCACCTGTATTGGCTTTCCCTGATTATAGTATCCCCTTTACTATTTGTACAGATGCTTCTGGTACAGGTATTGGAGCTGTACTTATGCAACAAGTAGAAGGAGGTAGACCTCATGTTATTGCATATGCTAGTCGCATTCTTAACAAGCCTGAGTCCCGTTACTCTGTTACTCATTTAGAGGCCCTGGCTGTGGTGTGGGCTTTAAAGCACTTCCGTGATATCATTTTTGGATATCCTATTACAGTCTACACGGACCACACTGCTGTCACTCAGCTTTTTCAAGGAAAGAATCTGTCAGGTCGCCTAGCCAGATGGTTCCTCACGATTGAGGAATTCAATCTAACCCTAAAGCATTTGCCCGGGCGAGCTAATCATGTTGCTGATGCACTTTCACGGAATATCCCTGTTGCTGCTGTTACCGTGATTGATAACTTTTCCCTGCAGGATCTGGTAAAAGCTCAGCGTGAAGACCCTGTCTGGTCTGCTGTCATTTATGCTTTGGAGTCTGGTGATGATTCCACCTTACCAGCTTTACCAGTACCTCTGTACCAATTTTCCCTACAGGACGAAGTTCTCATTCGCAATGTGGAAGTGTTTGAGCAGGATGTGGCACAGCTAGTGATCCCTGAGTCTCTAGTTCCCATTGTTTTGTCCCTTGCTCATGATGCCCCTCAGGCTGGTCACCCAGGTCGTGA
Source organism: Oratosquilla oratoria (assembly GCF_046742065.1). NCBI lineage: Eukaryota > Metazoa > Arthropoda > Malacostraca > Stomatopoda > Squillidae > Oratosquilla > Oratosquilla oratoria. The sequence goes on from NC_134812.1 coordinate 41,362,840, forward strand.
CAAAACTCTGGCTATGGCACGGAAGAAGTATTATTGGCCTAAAATGCGACTAGACATTGCCTCTCATGTGGCCCGGTGTAGTTCTTGTGCCCAGAACAAAGGTTCTACGAGCACTGCTCCCATTTTAGAGTACCCTATTCCTTCTCGCCCCTTTCAGACTGTAGCTATAGACCTTTTGCAACTGCCTCGTAGCACACAGGGCTCTGTGTATGTCCTTGTATGTGTGGATCATTTTAGTCGTTTTGTGGCCCTAGCTCCCTTACGTAACAAATCTGCACCAGTTGTAGCACATGCTTTAGTTTCCCATGTGTTGTGTCCATACACCACTCCTTCGGTGCTCCTTAGTGATAATGGGGCTGAATTTAAGAACGAGGTTTTGGCAGGCATTTGTGCACGTTACGGCATTAAACAAACTTTTGTTACTGCTTATCATCCGGCGTCCAATGGTCTTGTAGAGAGGACGAACAGGAAAATTTTGGAGATCTTACATCACCTTGCTAGTCATTTTCATGAGTCTTGGGAGGATTGGCTTCCCCATGTTAGTGCTTGTATCAACAGCACCATAAACGCTTCCACGGGAAAAACGCCCCACTATGTTGTCTTTGGATCAGAGAAACGACTCCCTTATGACATGCTTGACAGTCCTGCTCGCCCCCTCTACAATGTGGATGACTATAGTAAACTTCAGGATCATGTGCTGCATGATATTTATGCGTCTGTTAGGGACAAACTTGTTATTTCCAAGGCTGACATGTTAAAACACCAACATGGTCGTGCTAAGCCTGTGAACATCATTGTTGGGGATCATGTCTTTAGGAGCATGCCGGACCGCCAGTCCAAACTAAATTGTAAATTCACAGGTCCCTTTTTAGTAACAGAACAGCTCCATCCCAACAAATTCAGGGTTTTTGACCCATCTACGGGTCTTAGTGAGATTTGCCATTCTGACAGGCTTAAAAAGACACAGGTGCCCATACCTGCATTCACCCAACCTCCCCCAACACTCAATGTTCCCATTGTATCACCCATTGTGGGCCACTCGTATCATCTACGTTCACGAGGTGCTAGGCCTTGATGATCGAGTGAGCCTCTTGTATGTATTTGTATGTAATTGGATTGTGAAGTTTTGTACCCCCCTAGCCCTTACTATTGTAAATTGTGTATTTTCTTGGGCGCAGACTCATTTGGGTTTGGCGTACCTGTGGTAGGGGATGTAATCTTTGTTATGTTTACAACTGTTATTTTTCTGCCAATGGTGTTTTGTTCTTCCCATTGTCCTATGTCTCTTGTCTATTTCATGTGTATTTTGTATATTGTGTATTTTGTATTGTTTCATGTCCCGGACGTCCGGCAATTGTCCTATGTATTTTTTTTTACTGGCACCAGTTCATATATATATATTTCATGTGTATGTATAATTGACTGTGTTTGTATATGTTGTTTATGTATTCCTTTATGTATGTGTATATGTGTTATGTTATGTATAGGGTGTGCTGATGAGCCAATTTCTTTCCACGCTTCTGTCATTCCCCTGTGGTGTGTGTGGAGTCAGATGTATATGTTGTCCATTTTGTCTTGCTATGGTCAATTGTTTTTCTCATTTGCTCAGTGGGGTCACTGAGGGTGGTGGCCGAGCATTGTATTGGTGACATACTTCTTGTGTGTTGTATATACATGTTTGCAATGTTGTTTATTTATTGCCATATATTTATTATTGTATATATCTGTGAACATTTTTTCTTCTTTTTTGTAATCGCAAATGCGATTCATGTATGCTTTTCGCGCCAACTCAAGGGTTGGCGTGGGGCAGTCTTGATCTCGCCTCCTAAGTGTACGCACGCTATTTCGTGTAGTGAAATATTTACTTTTGTGTTGTGAAATATTTACTTTATCATATAACCCATTGTTTCATTTAAGCCACCCTAATACAACCACTTCAATACAATGATGCCTACGTAGGCATCATGAGGGGTGAGTGGGTGCATGAGAAAGCTGGCATCATGATTATATTTTTAGTAGTTGTGCATGAGTTACCCCCAGATTCTGTGAACTGGTTTGAGCAAAGTTTCTGTGTATATTATTACTCAGTGTAAAAGAGAAAGAGTAATACAGCAGTGATTCTATATTTTATAATACAAGTAGTGTGATGCATCGTACATATGGCAGCCGAGGCTGCATGCAAGAATTTGAGTCATACTGAAGTGGGTAAGTATTGGTAAGGCTAATGAAAAAAGGTTTGGGTACTTGGAAAGAACAAATGAAAAAAAATTAGCAGAGAGTGTGGAAAGAACAGGTGGATGGACTGAACTTGAAGGGACAATCAAGGATGAGATAGATGGACAAGGTGAAAGGGGCTATGAGCAAGAGGGGTGTCTGTTGTACATACACATATGTATAAAATAAAAAAAATTAGCTCCGAAAAGAACCTAGGAGTAATTATTAACAAAGACATGTCACCAGACAAGCATGTAAACAAAATAGTCGGAGAAACCTACAATGTACTAAGAACAATAAAGGTGGCCTTTAACTACATGGATGAAAAAAATGGTTAAGAAAATATTAGTCACGCTGCGACACCATGGACACCCAACACAAAAAAGAATATAATGAAATTAGGAAGAATTCAAAGAGCAACAACAAAGATGGCACCAACACTTTCAAAATTAACATACAAAGATTGTCCAAACTAGAACTGACAACCCTGGAACAAAGAAGAGAAAGAGGAGATCTACTGGCCATTTACAGAATCATGAAAGGTATGGAAGTCCTTGATGGAGAAGATTTATTAAAGTGGGACAGAAGAAAAACAAGATGACACGAAAAGAAACTCAAAAAGGATAGTTATACAGGTAGAAGAGATCTGAAAAAGAATAGTTTTCCACACAGAGTGGTAGTTGTCAGAACAAATTGGACAAAAAAAAAAAAAAAAAAATAGTATGTGCAAAAACGATACAAGAATTTAAGAACAATCTAGATGCTGAGAGATACAAAGATGGGTCACTACGATCATTGCTCCCTTTCCATACAATACATCTAGATAAATACAAATAGGTAAATACATTTGGGTATCTGTTTTGTTTCCTTTAAATTCCAAGCCTCTGCCCATACAAAATTGTAGGCACAATCACCCTTTAAGTCTTATCTTTGTGCTCATCTCCCGGTAACTATGTCTAATGACACTTTCCACCCTCTCAACCAAGATGTTTATTTGCTTCCCTTACTCTTATAATTTCCCTCCACTCCCACTCTTCCATTCCTTGTTACATGACCCTAAATACTTAAATACCTATTATCACATTAATTTTAAACTGAAAACTACAACTTACTCAAGCACTTCCATTAAATAGTGTATAAAGTCTCCCTGTCCTAGAAGTAAGTATCTCCGCATAGCTCTGAGGTGCTGAACAAGCTTGTGCTGCTGGAGAATCTCATCTAGCACATGTCTGGAGGTCTCTCGGAATGTTAGGTTGATCAGGTGGTCCAGCTGGATGTTCTCGTCTTGACTGAAGAGTGATTCAACTGCAACAAAAGGATTTCATTTAATACAAAAATACATCATACATTTACAATAGATTTAGATCCCCTTTATGAGGGGTATGATTGAGTCAATATTTCCTCTAGCTTCTCTCCTTTAAAACTTACCTCCAACTCATTGCCACCCTCACCCCTTGTCCATCTTATCACCTCACTCTTTTACCCACATTTTCTTTCAACTTTCTCCTCTCATATACCCTCCTGAATTCTGCCCCTTGTTGCTTCAAACCCTCCTCTGACCCAGCCACAGTGTCATCGGCAAACAATATCTGGCTCACCTCCCTTTTCCCTCCACTTTCGCAAACCAAATCTAATCCCGTAACCATTACCCTCACAATTACCTCCCACACCTCACCATATACACATTGAACCAAAGTGACAACAATGGCACAACCCCACCTACCCTTCAAACCACTCATTTTCACCATTTCCAACCCTAACACAAACTCTACTACTCACATTAAAAACTTATGACTGCCCTGCTGTTAACAATTTTCCCACCTATCCTAGATATCTGCAACATCTCCTACAATGCTTTCCTGTCCACCCTGTCATAAGCCTTCTCCATATCCATAATAAATAAAGAAAGAAATAAGTAGTAGCATGTTAAGTTGGACTAATAATTGGTTGAATGATCAAAAACATTGAGTTGTTCTACATGGCAAAACTTCTGGATGGAAAAATGTTATGAGTGGAGTTCCTTAGGGTTCTGTTCTTGGGCCACTTCTATTCATACATACATATACCAAAGGCCTTTTCCCCCTTACATGGGGGGTAGCCAAAAAGAAAAAGGTATAGAAACCACTCCCACCCATTCCATTTCCTATATATTCCACTCCCCTCCACCCTCCTCCCTCCCTCTCACCTTGGCACCTCCTGGATGACAGATCATCCCTGCATCCTGTCCACTGCCCTGGGTCAGAAGCAGTGTCGCAAGACACAGCACATCCACAGCAAGGCCACTTCATAAATTCGGCGACCCCCCCTCTCCGTCCCCTCATGCAGAAAAGGAGAAGACGGGGAGAAATCCCTTTGGGCTGCGTCATTTTTTTTTTTCTCATACATACTTCCTCAGCCCCCATCCACCACATAGTATATATAAATGATATAGACCACGGACTAAAATCAATTGTCTCCAAATTTGCTAATGATACAAAACTGTGTAGAATGGCAAATGATAATTTAAAATGATTAGATATTCAGGAAGATTAAGGAAAACTACAACAATGGTGTGAAAAGTGGCTAATCAAATTTAAACTAAAATCTATTGTCTCCAAATTTGCTAATGATGCAAAACTGTTAGTGTGTGGGTGGAGGAAGAATAAGTGAAGATGGGCTGGAACTCCTTTATTGCTTATACATATACCAAAGGCTTTTTCCCCCTTACACAGGGGGGTAGCAATAAAGGAGCTCCAGCCCATCTTCGCTTATTCTTCCTCCACCCACACTCTCATCTGTCTAAACCATTCATCCATACAAAACTGTATTTACCTAGTCATCCAGGAGGTGCTAAGATGAGAGGGAGGGTGGAGGGGTGTGGAGTGTATTCAGGGATGGAATGGGTGGAAATGATTTTATGCCTTTCCCTTTTTGGCTACCTCCCTTGTAAGGGGGAAAAAGCCTTGGTATATGTATGTATTATACAGGAAGGGAGCTATGCTCGTGGTGACCCGTCTTTGTATTTTTCAGCATCAAGTTTGTTCTTAAATTCACCCCTCTGTGTGGGAAGCTATTCTTTTTCAGATCTCTTCTATAACTATCCTTTCTGAGTTTCTTTTCATATTCTCTTGTTTTTCTCTTGTCCCACTTTAATAAATCATCTCTATCTAGGACTTCCATTCCTTTCATAATTCTGTAAATAGTCAGTAGATCTCCTCTTTCTCTTCTTTGTTCCAGGGTTGGTGGTTCCAATTTGGACAATTTTTGTTCATATGTCAATTTCGAGAGTGTAGGTGCCATCTTTGTCGTTGCTCTATGAATTCTAATTTCTTTATATTCTTTTTAGTATTGGGTGTCCATGGTGTTGCAGTGTACTCCAATCTTGGTGTTATCAGTGTAACTAATATTTTCTTTACCATTTCCTCATCCCAATAGTCAAAGGCCACTTTCATAGACCTTAGTAAATTGAAGGATTCTCCAACTATTTTGTTGATATAGTTGTCTGGTGACATGTCATTGCTGATAATTACTCCTAGGTCCCTTTCCAAACTCACTTTTTTTGAGGAACAGTGTGGATTTAGGACAGGTAGCGGTTGTGTAGATCAGATTTTTGTGGTAAGACAGATATGTGAGAAAGCTATAGGAAAGGGGAAGGATGTTTTTTGGGCCTTTATGGATCTGGAAAAGGCTTACGACAGGGTAGATAGAAAGGCACTGTGGGAGGTTTTGCGGATATACGGGATAGGAGGAAAGCTTCTCGGAGCTGTCAAGAGTTTTTATGAGGGTAGTAGAGCTTGTGTCAGGATTAGAAATGGAGAGAGTGAGTGGTTCGAGGTAAAGGTGGGACTTTGTCAAGGATGCGTTATGTGGCCCTGGCTGTTCAACTTATACATGGATGGGGTGGTGCGAGAGGTAAATGCAAGGGTAGTGGGTCAGGGATTGGAGATGGTTAAAGAAAATGGAGAAAAGTGGGAGGTGAGCCAGCTGTTGTTTGCAGACGACACTGCGCTTGTGGCAGGATCGGAGGAGGGATTGAGGAAGTTGGTGACAGAGTTTGGGAGAGTGTGTGATAGAAGAAAGCTGAAGATAAATGTGGGTAAAAGTAAGGTGATGAGATGCACAAGGGATGAAAGTGGCAGTAGACTGGAAGTGAGCATTAAGGGAGAGCGACTGGAGGAAGTGGATAGTTTTAGATACTTGGGTGCAAATGTGGCAGGAAAAGGTGGAGTGAAGGTGGAGGTAGAATGTAGATTGAGAGAAGCGAGTAAATGCCTTGGTGGATTAAAAAGTGTAATGAGGAATAGACATTTGGGAATGGATGCTAAGAGGAGACTGTATGAAGGAGTGATTGTGCTAACAGCACTGTATGGAGCAGAAACATGGAACATAAGAGAGGAAGAGAGAAGGAGTTTGAATGTGTTTGAGATGAGGTGTCTGAGAAGTATGATGGGGGTTACTAGGCTAGAGTGAGAAATGAGGAGGTGAGGAGGAGAACAGGGGTGGAAAGGGAGTTGGGAGATAGGGTTGATGAAAGAGTATTTGGATGGTTTGGACACATGGAAAGAATGAGTGAAGAAAGACTAGTAAAAGAGGTATGGAAGGCAGATGTGGAGGGAGTGAACATGAAGGGACGTCCTAGGATGAGGTGGATGGATGGGGTGAAGGGGGCTTTGGGGAGGAGGGGAATGTCTGTTGAGGAAGGACAGGAGAGGACAGAGGACAGGGGTGAATGGAGAATGGTTGTATATGGATGATGATGTGATGCATGAGGTGGAATGGGTGGTGAGGTAGTATGTGTGAGCAAAATTTGACGCTCCCCGTCTTCTTTTATGCATGGGGGGACAGAGGGGGGGGGTCGCCGATTTAATGAAGCGGCCTTGCTGTGGATGTGCTGTGTCTTGCGACACTGCTTCTGACCCAGGGCAGTGGACAAGGTGCAGGGATGACCCGTCATCCAGCAGGTGCTAAGATAAGAGGGAGGGTGGAGGAATGTGGAGTGTATTCAGGGATAGAATGGGTGGGAGTGATTTTATGCCTTTTCCTTTTTGGCTACCTCCCTTGTAAGGGGGAAAAAGCCTTGGTATATGTATGTATGTACTTTCTCCAAACTCCATTATACTACATTTCTTAATGTTAAAGTTCACTTCCAACTCGACTCCATTCCCAGACTTTATATGAGTCTCTCTGTAGTGATTCACAATCTTCCTCTGTACTTACTTTAGTATTTTTGCATCATCTGCAAAGAAGTTCATATTATCATTCCACACCTTCATCCATGTCATTCATATATATGACAAACATGATTGGAGCCAATACCAAACCTTGTGGGACACCACTTATCATTACTTCCAAAGTCAAGTATTTGTCTCTACTACCCTCATTTTTCTTCCAGTCAAGAAGTCTTTCATCCATTCTAATAATTTTCCTTTAATACCACTGATTGATCCCATTTTTCTTAACCCCTTATAAGAAATATAAGTGCTCGGGTGCATCTAATGACTATGAAAGTTATGTATCAATACAGAGATTTAAAAAAGACAATAAGAAAAAGAAAACGACAATACAAAATTAACATCGCTGATAAATCCAAAGAGAATCCCAAAGAATTCTATAGTTACATTAGAGATAAAAAGGTTGTTAGGAATCACATTGGTCCACTATTATCTGCTGACGGTCAACTTGAATATTCAAATGAAGGAATGTGTAATATCTTAAACAATTATTTTAGCTCGGTATTCGTAAACGAAACACCTCAAAGTGAATTCCAAACTGAAACCTGTGAAAAGTCTAGGGTAAACTTACTCACTACAGTAAATATAACAAAAGAAAAAATTAAAAGGTGCAGAGATAAACTCAAAGTTAATAAAACACCAGGACCTGACGGTTGGCATCCAAGAATCTTAAAGGAAATGAAAAATGAGATTGTTGTTCCATTAGAAATTATTTTTAAGAAATCCATCATATCCGGAGATGTCTCAAGAGAATGGAAGCTAGCTAACGTTACTCCCATATTCAAAAAAGGTGACAAAAAGAAACCAAATAACTATAGGCCTATAAGTTTGACTTCAATCGTAGGAAAAATAATGGAAACTATCATCAGAGATGCTATCGAACATCATTTAGAAAGTAACAGTTTGATAAATGATAGCCAGCATGGTTTCAGACAGAAACGTTCTTGCGTGACTAACTTACTCGAATTCTACAACACAGTTATCTCAAATTATGACAAAAGAACCAATATAGATTTAATATATCTAGACTTTGCAAAAGCTTTAGATACCGTCCCACACGAAAGACTACTTACTAAATTAGCTTTACACAGAATAAGTGGTAGCCTATTAGGTTGGACTAGTAATTGGTTGAATGATAGAAAACAGAGTTACAAGTTACAAGTGGAGTTCCTCAGGGTTCCGTTCTTGGACCACTTCTATTCATAGTATATATAAATGATATAGACCATGGACTAAAATCTACTGTTTCCAAATTTGCTGATGATACAAAACTGTGCGGAGTGGTAAATGATCACTCAAACCAATTAGATATTCAAGATTTAGATAAATTACAGCAATGGTCTGAAAACTGGCTAATGAAATTTAACACAAGTAAATGCAAGGTAATGCACATAGGTAAAAACAACAGTATGATTACAAATTATTTTGAAATTCGTTAACAAAAGTCAATACAGGCACTCCTCGTTTAACGACCTACTCGGTTAACTACAACTAGGAGTAACGACGGGCTTTATGACAGACCAATATTCGTTTAACGTAAATCTCCCGAATTTATGACGTCGTGTACGATAATTAAGTTGGCCGAGGCAAATTTGTATGATGTTATAAATGAACTTGTACGGTGGATATTAGCTGTGAGGTGAAGTGTTCTGAAGCTTAGGTCTACATTACCATCCTGCAAGCTGGAAAAACTACCTGGGGTACAATATATACTGGTAGTGGTAAATTTTTAGTTTCGACCAAGGGCGCAATATAGTCATAGAAAATTAATTATTAATTTTGTAAATTATAATGTATCAACGTAATATGCAATTTTGTGAGCGGAAATAAAAAAATGGTGCCAAAACAAATTTCGTAAGTGACGAAGTCATGTCGGACGAATGGTACACCATGTTTGTTATGATAGATGCCGATGTCGATGAAATGAAAGGATGATAAATTCGCCTAACCTAAACTAAACTAAACTAACCTGTGTTTGATAAATCATTACCTGCAAATTAAATGTCATCCCGCTCGTCCTCGTTGTCGTCGTCGTGAGAGACGTTGGCAGACGACAAGATGGCGTCCCTATCCTATGCTACCGACTTCATTCATTAGCATATTTTCTTGTAGCGCGGTATTTTTTACTTTCATTTCCGCCCACAAAATTCCATATTACGTTGATACATTTTAATTAATTTTCTATTGCTATATTGCGCCCATGGTCGAAACTAAAAAAATACCCTGGTATTCAATATGGAATGTCAGTATATGCGGATTTGGTCATATACGGTAATTTCGGGAACATAACCACCGTAAATAAAGCTTTAATGTACTGTATAAAAGAGGGAAATACACGAAAATAAAGATACGTATTGCTGGACATTGTACATACAGTACATGTACGTATATGTATACACTTTCGCTTAACGACCCAATTCGGTTAACGACGGCGCGCTGGTCCCAATTGTCGTCGTTAAACGAGGAGTGGTTGTAGTGAAAAAGATCTCGGCGTAATTATCGGTAACGACCTCAAATCATCCAAGCAGTGTATTTCAGCCTCTGAGAAAGCAAATAAGATTCTAGGACTGATTGCGCGATCTTTTGATTTCAAAAGTCCATTACTCATTAATAAGCTATATAAATCGTTAGTTCGTCCACATTTGGAATATGCTGTTTCCGTATGGTCACCGAATCTCATTAAAGACATTGACAGACTGGAAAAAGTACAACGGCGAGCCACAAAATTGATTCCAAATATCAAAAAGAAATCGTACGAAAATCGGCTAAAACACATGAATCTGTTTTACCTAAAAAAGCGTAGACTCAGAGGTGACTTGATACAGGTCTTTAAGATTTTAAACTGAATTGATAACATCAAAAGTGACCAAATTTTCACATTGAATGAGAATCAGACAAGAAACAATGGTCTCAAACTGTCTGGAAATAGATTCAATTTGGAAGTAGGTAGAAACAACTTTGCCAACCGTGTAGTTAATGAATGGAATAAACTTCCTGCACAGGTAGTGCAATGTAGTTCAGTTCGAAGCTTTAAGAATCATTTAGATAAACACCTAAGCAAGATGCTGTAATCATTATAATTTATTTTATATTATTTGTTTTTGTTTTGTTATCATTTGTCTGTCTGATTTTCATTTATTATTAGTTATATGTCAATTCATTATTATTTACTATTTACCTGTTTGTTTATTATCTAACTATACCTATGCATCTATTTATGTATTTTATTTGTTATTTACATTATTATTGTATTTATTTATTTTATAATTATGATTTTTTTTTCGCATCCGACCTAGATATGTACCAAAAGGTCTCCTGTCGGCATGCTCCGCCTTTGTAATCCTTTGTTACGGGCCAAAATCTCGCGGGCAGTATTAGCTGCCAGACGTGCGATGTTGCGTCATAATACTTGCATTATAAAAAATAAAGTTACCACTGTATTGCTCATTCTCTTTCACCCGTGAATTTTGATAACCATAGAAAATATGATGAAGCCAGTTTACAGAGTATGGGGGTCACACAGGTACAACTACAATATATATAATCAAGACGCCGACATCGGCATCCTCACGTACCCACTTGCTCCTCATGACGCCTACATAGGCGTCATCGTATCGAAGGGATTAACCACTTCAGTACGGGACTTAAATCTCGCGGGCAGCAGCCAATGCCAGCTGTATGACGTAACGTAATAATATTCGCATCATAAAATATAGTCACCGCTTATATCGATCGTTCTCTCTTTCACCCGCGAATTTTGAAAACCACAGAGAATGGGATTCAGGGCGCATTTGGGAGAATGTAAAAACACAGGGGCGACTACAATAAATATAATCAAGACGCCGATATGGCAGCGTCGCGAATCCACTTGCTCCTCATGACGCCTACATAGGCATCATCGTATCGAAGGGATTAATAGCCTTTTCTATGGTATTTTATCAAATGCTTTTTGTAGATCTAAAAAAGCACAATCCACCCATTCATCCCTTTCTTGTATTATTTTTATTAGTCTCAAGTAGAAGTAAATCAAATTTGTGGCACACGATCTTCCTTGTTTAAATCCAAATTGTGTTGGATTCAGTATATATATTCTTTTCTTCCAGATATTTAGCCCATCTACTTTTGATAACTTTTTCACATATTTTTGCTATCGGGCTTGTAAGAGAGACCAGTCTATAGTTAGTTGGATTTTCTTTATCCCCTCCTTTATACATTGATACAATATTTGCATTTTCCAGTCCTGTGGTACCTTTCCTTCTTTGAGTGAGTAATCAATTATCTTGTATATTTTGTCTGTCGACTCATCTATGCATTCTTTTAATATCCAGCTTGCAATTCCATCTGGACCGTGTGATTTTCTGACATCAAGGTTTTTTTTATTTGGTCTATAATTTCCTTGTCACAGTTATTTCTTTCATTGGGGGGTATCTTTAAGTGATCATTTGTGGAATGGCAAATGATCACTTAAACCAATTAATGTTCAAGAAGATTTAGATAAAGTACAACAATGGTGAGGTGAGGAGGAGAACAGGGGTGGAAAGGGAGTTGGGAGATAGGGTTGATGAAAGAGTATTAGGATGGTTTGGACACATGGAAAAAATGAGTGAAGAAATATTAGTAAAAGAGGTGTGGAAGTCATAGGTGGAAGGAGTGAACATGTGGGGGAGACCTATGATGAGATGGATGGAATAGAACTCCTTGTTTTCGGTCTCCATTCTCTTTGCATTTTTTCTTTAGCTTTCCCCTTTTAGTATTTTCTCTTTTTCTGTTTCCTCAACACTCATTTTTCTTTTCATCCACATCTAGTTATAGTGTTCACTCCTTGTCAATTTGCTTGCTTTTTCTAACATGTCCTGTACTACCATTTGCAATCTTAGTTTTATCTTTAGGGGGCAATTTCTTTCCTTAGAATATTATCCCATTCTATACACTTCTTCTATATCTTTCTCTACTTCCAGGTCACCATCTTGTATTTCTTTTTGAATTGATATTGCCGTTTCTTTTTCTGATTTTTCTCTCATGTACCTCACCAGACCAGGTTTTTCCCTTAGTCCATTTACCACAATGCACAAGGGACTCTCAAGAACTCATGTGGAGCGCCAGCATCAGTCTCGGCAATGACTCAACCAGAGCCTCACCTGACCATGTGATAATGAACAGTGCTTATTTGAGGAACACATGTGCAGTACCTGTTGCAAGATGACTGAAAGGAATATTCAATTCTTTAGATGTCTTGTGTGCACATAAGCACACGCATGCATTTGGTGCAGGATGGAACATCTGACATCTTCAGAAAACTCCCAAGGGACCCACCATTGTGTCAGACCTGACAGTGGTCATAGGGGTCAAGCGCATCTGACCTCATAGCAGACATCTGGGCCAAGCAGCTGGGACACCTGTGTCCAACATTGCCAAACTGTAAGATCAGCATACATCAAAATTATATCTCTTTTATGCATTCCCTTTGTAAATATTGACCTATGCATGAATACGGAGTGTCCATAGTCTATGCATTGTACATTGTAGCAATAAGATTGTACATTGTAGAAATACAAGAAAATAAATTGTTATAGCTAAATGTTGTGGCAACAGCCACTTTGTGCCTGTAAATAGAATTTGGCAACTGTCCTAAAGTCTTGCTCAGGGTTGTTCCAATAATGTAGTGCAGCTTAGACAAGAAAATTAAAGCCAACAATCCATCACTTCACTTGTCTCACCAAACTCACAAATCTACACACCAGCCCCCATATTCTCTGTCTTCATGAGTCATCAGCATGAGAACATTTTGTATCTGACTTCCCAATCCATGTACAGTGGCCGCGAAAAGTTTGGGCGCAAAATTATAGGCGCCCCAACTTTCCCCTAAACTCAAAACATGAGAAAAATACAACTTTCCACTCAAACTTTTCGCTATTTTTCAATGCTAGCGTTTGTACCCGTATTTAGCCGAGACAATACACACTATTTGGCAACTCTGTTTAGGCGCACTCGATGTCACATGGAGTCAGTTTCTAAACATCTCTCATGGAGAGTAGTCTTTTTTTTGCGGTGGTCTATGTTTTTGTGCCTTGATATCTCCGTAATGGGAAGTGGTAAAGAGCTGGAAAGAGACACAGTTGTTACAATCATAACCCTCTATAAGGAGGGTTATAAGTGTAAAGATATTGCTACTCGTGTGGGAATTGGAGTGTGTCAAGTGCAAAAGTGGACCAAGAAATTTCGAGACGAAGGAAGTGACATCATTCGTACTCCAAAGCATCGCTCTGGTTGGCCAAGGAAGATACCAAATCGTACTTCTACGGTTTTAACTGCCCCCTACAGTTACTAGGAGGCAGTTAGAACCGTAGAAGTACGATTTGATATCTTCCTTGGCCGACCAGAGCGATGCTTTGGAGTACGAATGATGTCACTTCCTTCGTCTCGAAATTTCTTGGTCCACTTTTGCACTTGACGCACTCCAATTCCCACACGAGTAGCAATATCTTTACACTTATAACCCTCCTTATAGAGGGTTATGATTGTAACAACTGTGTCTCTTTCCAGCTCTTTACCACTTCCCATTACGGAGATATCAAGGCACAAAAACAGAGACCACTGCAAAAAAAAGACTACTCTCCGTGAGAGATGTTTAGAAACTGACTCCATGTGACATCGAGTGCGCCTAAACAGAGTTGCCAAATAGTGTGTATTGTCTCGGCTAAATACGGGTACAAACGCTAGCATTGAAAAATAGCGAAATGTTTGAGGGGAAAGTTGTATTTTTCGCATGTTTTGAGTTTAGGGGAAAGTTGGGGTGCCTATAATTTTGCACCCAAACTTTTCGCGGCTACTGTATATATAGACTGGACAAATGCTGAATATTCAGGTCGCCTCGGAACATCATACTGTGAGTCTGGCTCACTGCCCCATTGCTTTCTCACCTCTTACTCTACCCTGCAAGCAGATCACCTTGGGACAACTTGAAATGCACAAGTCATCACCTCCCTCGCCATCTCATCCCCTCCCCTTTTTCTCAACCTTAGAGCAAGCCATATAACATTGGCTAAATAAAACCAACATTCTCTCCATCAGAGTTTGCCATCAACAAGCCTAACAATCCACAAGGATCTAAGAGATTTTTAAAAGGATAACAAATGGGACATGGATGGGTGCATGCCTTGGATGGCTACCTACCTTACACTGAGGAAGAAGCCTTTTGGTATATGGATAGACAAATTTTTCAATACTTATCACTACAATCTCTAATGTACTGATTACATTACTCTTCTATATGGTCAATATTCTATAAAGGGTATAGAAGCTGGGAATGAAAGGAGGCATGATTTTCACACAGTCTGAGGAGAAATTAAAAAGGGACATTGTCCCTTTCTCATACCTAACCACCTTACTTCATGGATGACAACTTTAAAGTTAAAATATATCAACCTGTAGTTTGCTGGAGAGCTTTCTTGATTGTTTCTCGAGCAGCAATGGGGGCTCGCACCTGACAAACATTGCGCAAGAAGTTAAGGGATTTCCCTGTGGCCAAAACCTTATGAGCTTGCTGAGCAGAAATGAAGGATGGCAGCATTGAGTATCTGGAAAATGCAACCCATTAATTAAAGACTTAATAACTGCCCAAACCAAACAAAGGTGACTGTATGGATAAAATAAAAAATACAGAGGTGATGCACAATCTACCAACAGGCATCTTTCCCCTTATAAGAGAAGTAGCCAGCCATGGCATGCACCTACCACAACACAATTCCACTCCCATTTGTTTCCCTCTTATTTTAGCTCCTCATGGATGAAAGGTCATTCCTGTCTCCTGCCCAAGTCAGAAGCAATACTGTAAGAAGCAGCACATCTACAGCAAGGCCAGCCACTTCATTTATACATTGTCCTCCCTCCTCAACCCTTTATACAAAAAACAGGAAAATGAAGAGAGATCCCTTTGGGCAACAGCAAATTATTGTCCATTCACAACCACTCTCCATTCACACCCATCCCCTGCCTTCCCCCCTTCCCTGTTCAACATTCCCCTTTTATTCAAAGCCACTTTTACCCCATTCATCCATCCCACATTGGGTCTTCCCCTCAAGTTCACTCCATCCACCTCTGCTTTCCACACTCTTTTTGGAAATCTTTCTTCACTCATTCTTTCCATGTGACCAAACCAGTCCAATAATTAATCTTTCATCAGCTACATCTGCTAGCTACCTTCCTACCCATGCTTGTAAGACCCACTATATTTCTCAAACACTTTTAAATTTCTCTTTTTTGCCTATTTTAAATGCCAAATTTCTGCTCCATAGAGTGTCGCAGGCACAATCATCCCTTCATGTAATCTCTTTGCATCCATTCTCAGATACCTATTTCTCATGACACTTTTCATTCCCGGTAGACATTTACTTGCTTCCTTCCCTTACTTAACAGTTTACTTCTATCCCCACTCCTCCATTCCCTGCTACATGTGATCCTAAATACTTGAAACTATCCACTTCCTCTAACCTTTCTCCTTTAAGACTTACCTTCAACTTAATGCCACCCTCTTCCATTATACATCTCATCATCTTGCTTTTACCCACATTTACTTTCAATTTCCTTTTACTACATACCTTCCTGGAGGTACCAAGATAATAGGGAAGAAAGAGGGTGGAGGGGAGTGGAGTGTGATAGGGATGGAATGGGTATGAGTAGTTTTTATGCCTGTTTTTTGGCTACCTCCCTTATATAGGGGAAAAAAGCCTTTGGTATATGTATATACATATCTTCCCAAACTCTGTTACTAATTGCCTTGGAGCTTCCTCTAACCCTGCCACAAGGGCGGTCTCATCAACAAACAAGAACTATCTCTCCTCCTACTTCCACTTCTTCAGCCATCTCTAATCATCTGCCCACTGCCCTCTCATCACTTACCAGAACTACTCCTTCCCTCCCTCATCTCCTCATCACACTCCCAAACTCAAAATTACCCCTCCATTTCAACTCAATTTCACTTAACACATTAACATATCCATCTTCCGTACTGGGGTAATTTGAGCACACATAAAGAATGAATAAAGAAAAAGTGTCAAAAAAAAAAAAATAAATAAATAAATAAATAAATAAATAAATAAATAAATTGGAAAGAGCTTGAGTGGAAGATCAAGAATGAGGTGTGTGTGTGTGTGTGTGTGTGTGTGTGTGTGTGTGTGTGTGTGTGTGTGTGTGTGTATTCACTTGGTCTTTTGGATCACGTGTTCGACTCGTGATCGACAGCTATTTCCCTCCTGGAAGAGAGCTCAGAGCTCGTAGGTCCGATCTATGGGTAATGCTATGACCTTTCACACACACACACCCCCAACTCCCCGCCCACGAGAGTCAGAGTAACGACCCGAAGCGCAGTTGTACCGAAATTAATTTCGGCCCTGGGCAGGATTCGAACCAAGCACTACGCGCACCACCATGCTAGTAGTTCATCGTTCTACCAACTGCGCCACCGAGTCGTGTGTGTGTGTGTGTGTGTGTGTGTGTGTGTGTGTGTGTGTGTGTGTGTGTGTGTGTGTGTGTGTGTGTGTAAAGGGTGACAGTGGTTTTGATGTTTTGGATTTTTGAAAGCATGAAATAGTGTAAAAGATACGAGTGGAGGGAAGTTGTGAATGGATGAAAAATTGATGTGGTTTGAAGGGATGTTCTTATCTACTTCATAATCCACTTTGAGTTGATGATCAGGGGGGGGGTTCACTATATGATGAAGTCATGGGGATAGACAATCTCCAGCTGCTGTACCTTCCTGCAATGCCCTTGACCTGAGCAGCATGACAGGGCAGGGATGATCTTATATCTACAAAGTGCTAAACTGGGAGTGGTCATAAATGGGTTTTAATGCTGTATGCAGTGGGTGTGATTTCACCACCCTCTTATAAAAGAAACAAGGCCTCTGACATTTATTTACATAATATAAACAGATATCTAATGCCCATACCAAATACCTGGAACAGAATAATCTATGACATATTCAGCTTTTTCAGAGCATTCTTACCTCAAAGAGTACTTATCCTGCCAGAGTTTCTCATCAGAAACTGTTGGATCTGCAGCAATGAAAAACTCATGGTATGAGTCTTCAAGCTGTCCGTCAAGCAGCCACTGCGTTAACATCATGAAAAGTGGAGTGCATGCCAAGGAAAGAGCATGTTTCACCATGGTGTAGTGGGCTGGATCCCCATGGTGCAAGTGCTGCAAGTAAACATTAATAGTTAGTTAAAAAGCAAGCCTTGTTTACAGAAAAGTCAATGTAAAACTATGAAAAACCATCAGCATCCTAGAGGACCACAGTGAAATAATTGATTACAGAAAATTGTGTAACAGCCTTCTTTTGAAAAAAATACAGTAAAGGAACAAATTATTACATAAAAGAAAATGGGATATTGACTGCACAGTTATATGAAGTCTAAGTTCTAATAATTTCTGGAGCAGATTTACACAGCATTCACCTATTTCAGAAAAAAATCTCAACTCACAGATGAATGAAGAATGCTGATCTATTTTTTTTTTTTTCTGTCCCTCCCTTCAGCTGCCTCTTTAAACATTTTTTACCACTCCTTAGTCTCCACGTTTTTTTTTGTTTTATTCAAGTCCCCATCTTTCATGCCTGCTGGCTGAGCAGGTTAGTGTCATTACTTGTGGCAAAGGCCAAAGGGATGGTGGTTCAAACCCTGACTCTGGCTTAGTTTAACCAAGGACATGGTTCATTATATTTTATGAAACAAGCTCCTCTGTAGGGGGCACTATCGTAGCTTCCTGATAGGAGGAAGTTTGTGACATTAAAGGTCAACTGAGATGGTTTTAGATCTCTTTACTTTTTTTTATTATTTCATGTAGAAGTGAAGAAGCAAGCTTTCACAGATTGGTTACAAAATAGGATGAGGGAGTCATATGAGAGGTACACAGAAAAGAGAAGAGAAGTAAAGCACAAGGTAAAGGAGGTTAAAAGAGAGCAGATGTGAAGTGGGGTAAGAGTATGACAGAAAATTTTGAAAGTAATAAAAAGATGTTTTGGAGAGAAATTAGGAGAGGAAGAGGAGGCGAATCAAGTAGAGAAGAAAAGGTAAAAGGTGCAGATGGAGAGATGATAATGGAAGAGAAGGCAGTATGGGGAAGATGGGCAGAATATTTTAGGGAGTTGCTAAATGTGAAGGAGGATAGGGAGGGAAACATAGGTGCAGTGGGAAGTGCTAAGAAAATGAGAGTGAGGAGTGAGGAAAATGGAGGAGAAATGAGGAAGGATGAAGTGAAGGCAGTTGTTAAGATGATGAGAGCAGGTAAGGCACCTGGTCTGGATGGATGCCATGCAGAATGTCTAAAAAAAAAAAAAAAGGAGGTACAGTGATGGTGGACTGGTTGGTGAGGTTATTTAATGCTTGCTGGAGAGAGGGTAGAGTGCCGGAGGACTGGAGGAGTGCCTGTATAGTTCCACTTTACGAGGGAAAAGGGGACAAGTGTGAATGTAGTAGTTTCAGAGGGATTAGCTTGTTAAGTGTAGTTGGGAAGGCTTATGGGAGGATCTTGATTGAGAGGATTAGGAGAGGAACAGAAGGAGTAATTAGTGAGGAACAGTGTGGGTTTAGGACAGGTAGAGGTTGTGTAGATCAGATTTTTGTGGTCTCACGGATATGTGAGAAAAGGTAAGGATTTTTTTTTTCTACTTTTATGGATCTGGAAAAGGCTTACGACAGGGTAGACAGAAAGGCACTGTGGGAGGTTTTGCGGATATACGGGATAGGAGGAAAGCTTCTAGGAGCTGTCAAGAGTTTTTACGAGAGTAGTAGAGAATGTGTCAGGATTAGAAATGGAGAGAGTGAATGGTTCGAGGTAAAGGTGGGACTTCGTCAGGGATGTGTTGTGTCCCCCTGGCTATTCAACTTGTATATGGATGGGGTGGTGCGAAAGGGAAATGCGGGTAGTGGGTCAGGGATTGGAGATAGTTAAAGAAAATGGAGAAAAGTGGGAGGTGAGCCAGCTGTTGTTTGCGGACGACACTGCGCTTGTAGCAGGATCAGAGGAGGGATTGAGGAAGTTAGCGACAGTTTGGGAAAGTGTGTGAAAGAAGAAAGTTGAAGATAAATGTGGGTAAAAGTAAGGTGATGAGATGTTCAAGGGGTGAAAGTGGCAGCAGACTGGAAGTGAGCATTAAGGGAGAGCGACTGGTGGAAGTGGATAGTTTAAGATACTTAGGTGCAAATGTGGCAGGAAAGGGTGGAGTGGAGGTGGAGGTAGAATGTAGATTGACAGAAGCGAGTAAATGCCTTGGTGGATTAAAAAGTGTAACAAGGAATAGACATTTGGAAATGGATGCTAAGAGGGGATTGTATGAAGGAGTGATTGTGCCAACAGCAATGTTTGGGGCAGAAACATGGAACATAAGAGAGGAAGAGAGAAGGAGTTTGAATGTGTTTGAGATGAGGTGTCTGAGAAGTATGATGGGAGTTACTAGGCTGGATAGAGTGAGAAACGAGGAGGTGAGGAGGAGAACAGGGGTGGTAAGGGAGTTGGGAGATAGGGTGGATTAAAGAGTATTGGAATGGTTTGGACACATGGAAAGAATCAGTGAAGAAAGACTAGTACAAGAGGTATAGAAGGCAGATGTGGAGGGAGTGAACATGAGGGGGCAGCCTAGGATGAGATGGATGGATGGGGTGAAAGTGGCTTTGGGGAAGAGGGGAATGTCTGTTGAGGAAGGACAGGAGAGGATAGAAGACAGGTGAATGGAGAATGGTTGTATATGAATGATGTTTTGATGCATGAGGTGGAATGGGTGGGGGGATGGGGGGTGAGGTAGTGTGTGTGAGCAAAATTTTACGCAGCCCGAAGGGATTTCTCCGTCTTCTCCTTTTCTGCATGAGGGGACAGAGAGGGGGGGGGGGTCGCCGATTTAATGAAGCGGCCTTGCTGTGGATGTGCTGTGTCTTGCGACACTGCCTCTGACCCAGGGCAGTGGACAAGATGCAGGGCTGACCCATCATCCAGGAGGTGCCAAGATAAGAGGGAGGGTAGAGGGTGGAGTGTATTAGGAATGGAATGGGTGGGAATGGTTTTTATGCCTTTTTCTTTTTGGCTACCTCCCTTGTATGGGGGAAAAAGCCTTGGTATATGTATGTATGCATGAAAATATAACTTAGAAATTAGAACACTAAAAGACACATTTCTAGTCTTGATTTTATCCAAACAGCATTATCGTAAAAGTGCCTGGAAGCACATGAACTTTTCAATGTCGTAGTTAAATTTTCCAACACTAGGGCAACTGATGATGTCAGTATTGCCAGCATGCAGCAAGCAACACGCTGGGGATTTCACATCGAGTGAAGAAGATTTATCGGATTTGGATACTCTTATGTGTTCCAATGTGGGTACGGTACAAGGATACATGTACGAACCAATTCAGATATCCAAACAAGACTCAACTGACGAAGAACATTTCGAGAAAATCTTCAGAGGATGAACGCCCAGAATGACCAGGAAATAAGGACTGGTGAGTTTGTAAGAATGCATTACATAAATGCACACCACCTACCACACTAGACTAGACACATGATTTCGTTGGACTATCCACGCACTGAGGATGTGGTCATCTTGGTGGTCATGTGGATGTTTTTCCAACAAAATAAAATCAAAACCAGCCCTGCTGGGCATGCTGGGGCCTGGTACATAGGGCCAGGCCCATTAACATCTGCTAGGTATTAGGCCAACTATTTCAAACCTTCATCTGCACATCTTACATCTACCCACATTTATCTTCAACTTCCTTCTTTTCCCCACCTTCCTAAACTCTGTCACTAACTTCCTCAATCCCTCTTCTGATCCTAATACAAGTGCAGTGTCATCAGCAAATCACAACTGACTTATCTCCCACTTTTCTCCATTTTCTTTAACCATCTCCAATCCCCTACCCACTACCCTTGCATTCATTTACTCACACCACCCCATCCATGTATAAATTGAACAGCCAAGGCAACATAATACATTCCTGACAAAGTCCCACCTTTACTTCAAACCACTCACTCTCTCTATTTCTAATCCTAACACAAGCTCTACTACATACATATACCAAAGTTTTTTTTTTCCCTTATAAGGGAGGTAGCCAAAAAACCAAGGCATAAAAACCACTCCCACCCATTCCATCCCTAACATACTCCACTCACAAGACTTATCACATCCACAGCAAGGATGCTTAATTAAATCGGCAACTCCCATCTCCATCCCCTCATGCAGAAAAGGAGAAGACTGGGAGAAATCCCTTCGGGCTGTATCAATTTATTTCTCACACATAACCTCCCCACCCTCATCCCCTACCCACTCTCCCTCATGCATCTTAGCATCATCCATACACAACCAAGCACCCCTATCTTCTGTCCTCTCCCATCCTTCCTCAACCGACATTCCCCTTTCCCAATGCCTCTTTTACACAATTCATCAATCTTATCCTAGGTCGACCCCTCATGTTCACTCCTTCCACACCTCTTTTACTAGTCTTTCTTCACTCATTCTTTCCATGTGTCCAAACCATCCCAATACTCTTTCATACACCCTATCTCCCAAATCCATTTCCACCCCATTCTCCTCCTCACCTCATTTCTCTCTATCCAGCCTAGTAACCCCTATCATACTTCTCATGCACCTCATCTCAAACATATCCAAACTCTCTCTCTTCCTCTCTTATTTTCTATGTTTCTGCCTCGTACAGTGCTGTTGGCACAATCACTTCTTCATACAATCTCTTAGCATTCATTCCCAAATGTTTATTTCTCATTATACTTTTTAATCCACCAAGGCATTTACTTGCTTCTATCAACCTACATTCTACCTCCACTTCTCCCTTTCCCAGCACATTCGCACCCAAGTATCTAAAACTATCCACTTCCTCCAGTCTCTCTCTCCCTTAAAATTCATTTCCAGTCTGCTGCCACTTTCTTCCCTTGTACATCTCATCACCTTACTTTTACCAATACTTATCTTCAACTTCCTTCTTTTGCACTCCTTCCCAAACTCTGTCACTAACTCCCTCAATCCCTCCTCTGATCCTGCTACAAGTGAAGTGTCATCAGCAAACAACAACTGGCTTATCTCCCACTTTTCTCCATTTTCTTTAACCATCTCCAATCCCTGACCCACTACCCTTGTACCACTCCATCCATGTATAAATTGAACAGCCAGGGCGACATAAGACGTCCCTGACAAAGTCCCACCTTCACCTCA
Source organism: Oratosquilla oratoria (assembly GCF_046742065.1). Lineage (NCBI taxonomy): Eukaryota > Metazoa > Arthropoda > Malacostraca > Stomatopoda > Squillidae > Oratosquilla > Oratosquilla oratoria. The sequence continues at coordinate 41,385,477 of NC_134812.1, forward strand.
AACCACTCTCTCCATTTCTAATTCTAACACACACTCTACTACTCTTGTAAAAACTCTTGACTGCACTTAACAGCTTTCCTCTTATCCCATATATTTGCAATACCTCCCACAGTGCCTTCCTGTCTACCCTGTCATAAACCTTTTCCAGATCCATTAAAGCCTAACAAATATCCTTACCTTTTCTCATAGCTTTCTCACATATCTGTCTTACCACAAAAATCTGATCTACACAACCCCTACCAGTCCTAAACCCACACTGTTCTTCACCAATTACTCCCTCTTTTCCTCTTCTAATCACGCAATCAAGATCCTCCCAACTACAATTAACAAACTGATCCCTCTGAAACTACTACACTTACACTTGTCCCATTTTCCCTTGTAAAGTGGAACTATATAGGCATTCCTCCAGTCCTCTGGCACTCTACCCTCTCTTAAACAAGCATTAAATAACCTCACCAGCCAGTTCACCATCACTGTACCTCCTTTTTTCAGACATTCTGCATGATGTCCATCCAACCCAGGTGCCTTACCTGTCCTCATTATCTCAACAACTGCCTTCACTTCATCCTTTCTTATTTCTCCTCCATTTTCTTCACTCATCACTGTCATTTTCTTAGCACTTCCTACTGCAACTACCTTTCCCTCTCTTATCTTCCTTTACATTTAGCAACTCCCTAAAATACTCTGCCCATCTTCCTCTTGCTGCCTTCTCTTCTATTATCATCTCTTCATTTGTACTTTTTAGATTTTCTTCTCTACTTGATTCACCTTCTCTTCTTCTCTTAATTTCCTTCCAAAACATATTTCTATTACTTTCAAAATTTTCTGTCATACTCTTACCCCATTTCACAGCATCTCTCCTCTTTGCCTCCTTTATCTTATGCTTTACTTCTCTTCTCTTTGTACCTCTATTATCATTCTCTTGTCCTATTTTGTAACCAATCAGTGAAAGCTCGCTTCTTCTCTTCTACAACCTTCTTTGCTTCCTCATCCCACCACTCACTAACCATCCTTCTATTTCCTCCCATCCTCCTTGTTCCACACACCATCTTTGCACACTTTGTGACTCCCTCCTTGAACCATCCCCATTACTCCTCCACTCCTAGTTCTACTCTATCTTTCACTCCCTGTATGCACTCATTTAAATCCATCCAAAAAGCCTCCCTTTCCTCTACACTCTTCTCTCTACCAGGCTCATATGCACTTACAAAAACCCATATCTCTCTTCCCAGTTTCACCTTCATCCACATTAACCTTGAAGAAACCTCCTTCCACTGCACTACACACTTACCTATCTCTTCACTTACTACTACAGCCACCCCTACTCTACCTCATCCTCTCTTTACTCCGGAGAGCCTCCCAACCACACTCACCCCTCCCTTTCAACTAAAGTTTCACTCAATGCCAACACATCTATCTTTCTTCTTACAAACATACTGCCTCTTCCCTTTTACTCTCATCTGTACCACATCCATGCACATTGAAAGACCCAAACCTTAGGGTACTGGTTGGAAAACTCCTCCTAGACCCCCTTATGCGTTTACTTTTTTTTTTAGGAATGTCCCCTTTGGGGCTACAGGGAGAAGGATGCCTAATCCTATCCCCGTCCCGTTTTTTGTTGCGAAGAAAATAAATAAATATTCAGAGAAATGGTACAGGACAGTACAAGGGGTGGGGGACAGCATAACAGAAGGACAGTCACAGTATAATAAAATATAATTTCTCTATGAACAGAGATATTCTCTCTCAGACAAAACGATGTGTGGCTCTGGTCTGCAGGGGTGCCCCATATAGACCCTAAAGTATCAGCTGCATGCTACTTAGCCACAATAACATGCAGTCAATACCCCAGATGGGAAAAATAGTTGAGGCAGCATATATTGGTTCACATTCCTAAAGCAATCACTGGGATGAGTTTGTAAAACTAGCTGGAACAGTGAGTTCCCTGATACTTTGCAAGGCAATGAGAAGGGAGATGGATCATGGTGGAAGACAATGAGAGAAGAGGTAATCCAGAATATGGTATGTGATACATAAAATGACTTTAACACTATGTAGTCTGAAGAAGTCCTAGTAAGGAAATGTTAAAAAATAAAAACTCCAACTTTGTGTTTACCTTGCCTTGTTACCCAGTACACATTAATTCAACATATGTACATGGAATAAACCTACCTGATAGAGAGCTGATACAGTTGCTCCACCTTTCACTTCCCTGGCAGAGTGTGTAAGAAGAGCCATGCCTTGCAATCGAAACCGAGGTTCTAGAGTCCATAAGAGCAACTTTCTGAGTGTGAGACCTCCTCGTTCATCTCCAAAAGGACTGTCTTTCCCCTCATGAACCTTGAAAATAGCAATATGTAGTGGTTGTGAATAAATATATAACATTTACAACAATACATTATCTTATTTTGAAATCTATATGAGTAAACAGCATTGGGGTCTTAGTACTGCTAACATCAATAAACTGAGCTCTGTGAGTATACAATATATCTTGATATGATTGTAGAATACACACTTGTATTGTACAGTAAAGGTTATTCTTTCAGACCCCATGTACCCCTTGAAAATTAATACTGCAACCCTGGGGATATATATATCATACTCTGGGAACCTGCGATCTAGTCTAGAGGATAATAATTCCTCTAATTTTACTAATTATTCATGTTAAAGCTCATAAAATGTCTTTAAACAAAATATTTATATGTACATTCCCTAAATTAATGTACAAGTAACTATTACCAAGGTAAAGCTTCTAATATATTCCTTTACACATATACTGTCCCTAACCAGATTACAAAATAAGCACAAACTCACTTGAGCTTCCAGAACAGCTATGAGTCTGCAGTATTCAGTCAAATCTTCTCTGAGAGCCATTACCAAACTTTGATTAACAAGACCTGAGGCAGCACGGTCACCTGTGTAGTTTGTGGTTGATCCACCATGGGCCTCACAGAATTTCTTAATCTGATTGTATAACCAACCTACTTCTGCTAACTTCAGTATAAGCTGCTGCTGACTGCATGACAGACGTATCTGAGGATGAATATTTGTGAATCAGTGTCAGTTTCCAATAAGCAGTTACTTGGAATGTTCACAGAGAAACAATGAGCTGTGTGTGTGTGTGTGTGTGTGTGTGTGTGTGTGTGTGTGTGTGTGTGTGTGTGTGTGTGTGTGTGTGTGTGAGTGTGTGTATATGTGCGTGTGTGTGTTTACCAAGTTGTATTATATGGGATGGGAGCTATGCTCGTAGTGACCCATCTTTGTATCTCAGCATCTAGTTTGTTCTTAAATTCTTGTATGGTTTTTGCACATACTATTTTTTTTTTTTCCAATTTGTTCCAGACATATATCACTCTGTGTGGAAAACTATTCTTTTTCAGATCTCTTCTATAACTATCCTTTTTGAGTTTCTTTATGTGTCCTCTTGTTTTTCTTGTCCTATTTTAATCAATCTTCTCTATCAAGGATTTCCATACCTTTCATGATTCTGTAAATGGTCAGTAGATCTCCTCTTTCTCTTCTTTGTTCCAGGGTTGTTAGTTCCAGTTTGAACAATCTTTGTTCGTATGTAAATTTTGAAAGTGTTGGTGCCGTCTTTGTCATTGCTCTTTGAATTCTTTCTAATCTCTTTTTGTGTTGGGTGTCCATAGTGTCACAGCGTACTCCAACCTTGGTCTTATCAGTGTGACAAATATTTTCCTTATCATTTCCCCATCCATGTAGTTAAAGGCCACCTTTTTTGTTCTTAGTAAATTGTAGGTTTCCCCGACTATTTTGTTTATATGCTTGTCTGGTGACGTCTTTATTAATAAATACTCCTATGTCCTTTACTGAGCTAACTTTTTTTACTTCTTTTGTACCAACCTTATATTGCCCTGATATTCTATTCTTACTTTTTCCAAACTCCATTTTCTGCATTTCTTGATGGCTCCATTTCCAGACTTTGTCCAGATCTCTCTGAAGTGATTCACAGTCTTTCTCTGCACTTATTTTCTTTAGTAGTTTTGCATCATCTGCAAAGAAGTTCATATAACATCCAACACCCTCCATGTCATTTATATATATGGCAAACATTATCGGAGCTAGTACAGAACCTTGTGGAATTTCACTTATGATTTCTTCCCAGGTCAAGTCTCTACCACCCTCATTTTTCTCCCATTCAAGAAATCTTCCATCCATTTCATTAACTTTCCTTGTACACTTCCTGTCATTTCAAGTTTTCTTATTAGTTTTTTGTAAATCAAGAAAAGCATAATCTGCCCATCCGTCCCTTTGTTGTATTATGTCTATCAGTCTTGAATAAAAACAAATCAAGTTGGTGGTACAAGATCTTTCTTGTCTAAATCCAAATTGTTTTGGATTCAGTATATTATTTTCTTCCAGATGTTAAATCCATCTACTTTTCATAATTTTTTACATATTTTAATTATTGTGCTTGTAAGGGAGACCAGTCTATATTTTGTTGGGTCTTTCTGATCTCCCCCTTTATATATTGGTACTGCATTTGCATTTTTCAAATCTTATGGTACCTTTCCTTCCTTGAGTGAGCAATCTATCATTTTATATATCTTGTACACTAACTCATATATTTTTTTAGTATCCAATTTGTAATTCCATCTGGACTATGTGACTTTCTGACATCGAGGTTTATAACTTGGTTCCTTATTTCTTTTTGTGTTACATTAATTTCTTTCATTGGGGGAATCTTTCTACCTTTTCTTCTTCCTAATTATATGCAATTTCTATTGTAAATACAGACTTAAAATGTTTGTTCATAACCTCCGCCATTTCTATATCTTCTATATATTCCTCATTTCCTTGATGCAGTTTCACTATTTCTTATTTATTTTTAAATTTACCTATCACATACCTGTAGAATAATCTAGGGCAGTGGTTCTCAAAGTGGGTTCCATAGCAAAAATTATAATTATTAATTTATTTGAACAGGAATGAATAAAATGAAATATGAAAGTGATAAAATCTTTTGCATTTTAGGAGAGACGGAGAGTGACTGTACGTGTTTATGACTATGTACTGTGCGTGTTGGTGACGGTCAGTCTTAAATCTTTTTAAGTCTGTCAAAAAAGTCTGTTAAAATAGGTCGGAATCGTAATGCTAAGTACTGTACTAAACTTTGCACCTTTATTTGGTCATGTGTGTGTTGGGGAGAGTTCCATTTTTAGGGGTTCCACTGAGTACCAGCAAATGTGAAAGAGTTACTTTAGGTGGAAAAGTTTGAAAACCACTGATCTAAGGTGATCCTTACATTTATCTATTGTGCCTTGCTGTGGATGTGCTGTGTCTTGCGACACTGCTTCTGACCCAGGGCAGTGGACAGGATGCAGGGATGACCCGTCATCCAGGAGGTGCCAAGATAAGAGGGAGGGAGAAGGGTGGAGGGGAGTGGAATATATAGGGAATGGAATGGGTGGGAGGGGTTTCTATGCCTTTTTCTTTTTGGCTACCCCCCATTTAGGGGGGGAAAAGCCTTTGGTATATGTATGTCTTTTTCATAGTTTCATTTTTCTTCCCTGCATATTTTCACTCATTTCTCAGTTTGACATATTTTTGCCATTTACCTTTCTTTTTATTTCCATCTTTTCCAAGCTTTGTTTCTTCTATCTTTTGCCTCATTAAAATTTTTGTTACACCTGTACTTAATGTACACCCTTTCCTGCCTCTGCTTTGGTACGTATTTATCTATTCCTTCTTTATAAATTTCTTTATATATATTCCATTTCTCTTCCATCTTTGTCTCTTCATTAATGAAGTTTTCCCAATTCACTTTTTGAAAGAATTTTCTGAGTTTCTCAAAATCTGTTTTGTTGTATACTATTAGTCTTCCTTTTCTGTGTTTCTCATTTCTTACCAAATCAATTACCTCTTTTAGTTCAAACTCAATTAACATGTGGTCACTCTTCCAAATTGATGTCTTGTATTCCATTTTATCCACAATTTCAAGCTCTGATGTAAATATTAAGTCTAGTCTTGACGGTTCTTCACTGTTTCTATATCTGGTATTATCCTTTACCCACTGAGTCATTGTATATCCAATGATCATATCCAATAGTATATTTCCCCAAAGGTCCTCTCCACCTTTCACTGTCATCTCTTCCCAACATATTTCTTTGAAGTTAAAGTCACCCATGATTACTATGTTCCCTCCTTTTAGTAATTCATAAAAATGGATGATTTGTGTCTTCCAGCATTTTAGAGTGGTCACTCTCAGTCCAGGAATATGTTTTGGGAGCACATATATTACTGCAAATTTTCTACTTTTAATGTTGCGGTTTTCAATTTCTATCATAATCAATTCCACATTATTTCCTTTTGTTATCTTCGTCACTTTTAAACCTTTTTTAGTCAAAAACATGACTCCTCCACCTTGTTTCTTCTATTTCTTTTATCCAATAATTATATAGACCTTGTCCCACAGTATTAGGTAGTTGTGGGTCTTTTAATTTTGTCTCTACAATTCCCATTATATCTGGTTTCTCTTCTTCCAGATAGTCATTTAATTAATCTAATCCTGAAATCATACTATGTTGGTGTACATTTTTTTTTTTTTTCACCTTTTATGTTTTTTTTTTTGTTTTTTTTCCTTTTCTTTTATGTACCATTTTCTCAGCCTGAAGTCCAGTACTCTCCAAAAAAAACTCATTCTTTTCAGTCTGTTATTTTATTTTTTTTTTTTTTTGCTTCAATTCTTAGTACCTTTTCCTTCTCTTTTTCATCATTCATTTCTTTCTTTATCCATACATTTTTGTAATTTTCACTTTTTGCCAACTTTGCTGCTATAAATAGTACTTCTGCTATCATTTGGGACCTTAGTTTAATTTTCAGTGGTCTATTTTTTTCTTTAAAGTATAGTCCCATTCTATGCACTTCTATTTCTTTGTCTATTTCTTGCCTCTCTTGTATCTTTCAAAATTTCTTTTGCATTTTTTTTTTCTTATTCTTCTCTTAGGTACCTAGCTACATTATGTTTTTCTTTAATACCATAAACTACTATGCACTTTTTTTATCCACTGTGTCTCTGACCCAATTATCTTTCTCCTTAATTACTTTAATTACAGTTTCTTTAGCATTCTCTTCCACTTGTTGCTGTACTATTTCTTTAAAAGTTTTTTTTTTTCTTGTTTCACTTTCCATTGATTTTTTATTTCTTGGAGATCGGCTCCTTTACTGTTTCTCCCACTATCTTGGTCACCGCTTGCATTTGTTCTTTTACTTCTTTTTTCAAAGCTTCATTTTTGTTTGTATCTTCATTATTCATTCTTTCATTCTCACTTTTGACTATTCTTAATTCCTTTTTTAGACCATTAATCTTTCTGTCTCAGGATTTTGAAATTTTAACTGGTTACTTTCTTTATAAATTGCCCTGTATTCAGCTTTCAGACATAATTTAATTGATTAATTCTGTAATCTCCTGATTTCTTAGGAAATTTCTATACCTTGATTCTCTCTCCTTAGTATTCCATTTTCTTTAACAAAACCTGAAAAAGCAAGGTTATCTAACCCCAGATCTATTTTCGGCGTCTCAATGATGCAAGTCTTTTTTGGTATGACTCCTAACAGTGATTCCACTCTGCTTACATCAAGTCTTCTCTTCATTGGTTCACTATATTTTTGTCTTTCTTCATTATTGTTTTCCATTTTGTGTATGAAATTACTCTATTTCATCATTTTGGTCACTCAATAAACATAGCTCCCTATCGCATAAACAAAGCTATTTCCTCAATATTTATCGAAAAAAGCACTGCATCTCAGAGCTCACTTTAGACGTCCATTCCAGTCCGTGGTTACATTGCTTGTTTGTGTGTTTTATGGGGATAGATAAAGTAAGAAATGAGGTGCACAGAGCAGGGAGTAGAAAGGGAGCTGGCTGATACATACATACACCAAAGGCTTTTTCCCCCTTACAAGAGAGGTGGCCAAAAAACAAAGGGATAAAATCCACTCCCACCCATTCCATCCCCACATACTCCACTCCCATCCACCATCCCTCCCTCACTTTTACCTTGGCTCTACCTGGATGATGGGTCATCCGTGCATCTCATCCACTGTCCTGGGTCAGAAGCAGTGCAGCAAGACACAGCACATCCATGGCAAGGACTCTTCATTTAATCAGCTACCCCCCCCCCCCCTCTCAAGCTCCTCATACAGAAAAAGAGAAGGTGGGGAAAAATCCCTCTGGGCTGTGTCAATTTATTATTCACACATCCTCACCCCCATCCCCCATCCACTCCTATCCATGCATCACAGCATCATCCATACACAATCATTCTCCATTCACCCATATCTTCAGTCTTCTCCCTTCTTTCCTCAATAGATATTCCCCTCTTTCCCAATGCCCCTTTTACCCCATCCTTCCATCTCCTCTTTGGTTGCCTCCTCATGCTCACTCCTTCTACACCTTTTACTAATTTTTCTTCATTCATTCTTTCCATGTGTTCAAGCCATCCCAGTGCTGTTTCATCAACCCTACCTCCCATCTCCCTCTCCACCCCTCCTCTCATCCTCACTTCCTTGTTTCTCACTCTATATACCCTAGTAACCCCTATCATATTCTCAGGCACCTCATCTCAAACACATTCAAACTCCTTTTCTCTTCCTTTCTGATGTTCCATGTTTCTGCCCCATACAGTGCTGTGAGCACAATCACTCCATACAACCTCCTCTTAGCATCCATTCCCAAATGTCTATTTCTCATTACATTTTTTTATCCCCAAAGGCATTTACTTGCTTCTTTCAACCTACATTCTACCTCCACCTCCACTTCTACCTTTCCCATCATTCACAACCAAGTATCTAAAACTATCCACTTCCTCCAATTTATCTCCCTTAACCCCTTCCATACGGTGCCGCACACGTAGGCGTCATGGGGAGCGAGTGTATTCGCGAGGCTGCCATATCGGCGTCTTGATTATATTTATTGTAGTCGCCCCTGTGTTTTTACATTCTCTCAAATGTGCCCTGAATCCCATTCTCTGTGGTATTCAAAATTCGCGGGTGAAAGAGAGAATGATCGATATAAGCGGTGACTATATTTTATGATGCGAGTATTATTACGACACGTCGTACGGCTGGCATTGGCTGCTGCCACTGAGATCTAAGTCCATGACGCCTACGTGTGCGGCACCGTATGGAAGGGGTTAATACTCACTTCCAATTTGCTGCCACATTCTCCCCTTGTACATCACCTTACTTTTACCCACATTTATCTTCAACTTCTTTCATACACCTTCCCAAACTCTGTCACTATCTTCCTTAACCCCTACAGCATGAGCGACATATGTTGTATGCCATAATTGTTTTATGGATTGAGCATCAGCGGCATACATTATATTTTGTAACCAATCTGTGAAAGCTCGCTTCTCCTCTTCTACAACCTTCTTTGCTTCCTCATCCCACCACTCACTACCATTCCTTCTATTTCCTCCTATCCTCCTTGTTCCACATACTGTCTTTGCACACTCTGTGACTCACTCCTTGAACAATCCCCATTCCTCCTCCACTCTTAGTTCTACTCTATTTTTTACTCCCACTCCTCTCAGTTCCTTCTTGTCCTCCTCCTTTTCTTTCTCATTTAAGCAGTTTACTTTAGGCACTTTCCTACCTTCTGCCCTTCTCCTCTTTCTCCATCTATCCTCCACTCTCAACTTACCTTCCACCAAAAAATCATTATATTCCCCCACTCTCTCCCCTTAGAACATGTAAATCCAAAACTCTTCCTACTATTCTCCTGGTTACCATTATGTAGTCCATCAACACCCTTCCATCCACCACCTTCTCCCATGGATAGGTGCTTGACTTTCTTCCTAAACACTGTATTTGCTATCATCACCTCTCTATACATATCTTCACCATCAACTCTCCACTAAGATTTTTTCCTGGAACTCCACACTTCCCAACCACTCTGTCTATTGGTTCATTTCCTACTCTAGCATTAAGGTCTCCCAATACCACTACATTGACATTTCTCCCTAAACCCTCTGTGCAGTCATTTAAATCTATCCCAAAAACCTCCCTTTCATTTACACTCTTCTCACTACCAAGTCCATATGCACTTACAAAAACCCACATCTACCTTCCCAGTTTCACCTTCATCCACATTAACTTTGAAGAAACCTACCATTCCACACATTTACCTATCTCTTCACTTATCAGTATAGCCACCCCTCCTCTCTTCATTCCTGACACCCTCCCAACTACACGCCCAAACTCAAACTCATCCCTCCCTTACAACTTATGTTTCATTCAATGCCAACACATTCATCTTTCTTCTCACAAACATACCGCCAATCTCTTCCCTTTAACTTTCATCTCTACCACATCCATGCACATTAAAAGACCCAAACCTTAGGGTTCTGGTTGGAAAACTCCTCCCACACCCTCTTATGCCTTTGCTTCTTTTTAGGAATGTCCCCTTTGGGGCTACAGGGAGACAGCAGTATTCTTTGTGGTACAGGACAGTATCAAGAGTGGGAGGACAGCATAATGGAGGGACAGTCACAGTATAATAAAGTATCATAATTTCTCTATAAATAGAGATTTCCTCTACCAGACAAAATGATGTGTGGCTCTGGTCTGTGGGGGCACCCCATATCCTAAAGTATGAGCTGCATGCTACTGAGCAGCTTTTTACCCCACAATAACATGCAGCCAATACCCCAGGCAGGGGTTGTTTGAGTACATGGAAAGAATGCGTGAGGAAAGATTAGCAAAAACAGTGTGAAAAGCAGAGGTGAATGAAGTGAACTTGAAGGAAAGACCAAAAGTGAGACAAATGAATGGGGTGAAAGGGGATCTGAGCAAGAAGAGATTGTTTGTTGAGCAGGGAAGGGAAATGGCATGGGTTAGGTGTGAATGGAGAATGATTGTGTATGGATGATCATTTGATGCAGCCCAAAAGGATTTCTCCTCATGTTCTCTATTTTTCACATGAAGGAGGGTTGCCATTTATATGAAGTGGCTGGCCCTCCTGTGAATGTGCTTCTGACACAAGCAGTAGACAAAAGAGAGGGATGACCCTTCATCCATGAGGAGCTAAGATGAGAGGGAAACAAGGGTGGTGGATGGGAGTGGAATGGGTGGGAGTGGATACATGCCTTTGATTTGGCTACCTTACTTATAAGGGGGAAGAACTCCTTGGTATATAGATAGAAACAAACACAAGTGTATAGATACATATTACATAGTTTCTGTTTATTATAATAGTTCCTGTTCTGTGTTTAATATGTATAGGATCTTATTACCTCAAAGATATTCAATACATACCTTGGGATCAATTTTAAAGCCATCTTTACTAACATCTATCTTTATCAGTCTGCCTTCTATCCCTTGGAATATGTACAATATTTCTCGTATTAATGCATCTTGGGTTACTTCTGATAATGCTGAAAGGAAAATGGAGTTTATTAAATTTGTAGTGATATAATTACCCTCAATTATAGTCTAAACTAACTACTGTTATGCCTTTTAAACAAATGATGTAAAATAATTAATCAATAGTTGCCCCAAATTTCACTAAAAGGAATCATATGGCCCACAGTGGCTGGAAACTGTCCTTGGAACCTTCCACACCTCTCTGAGATGAAATTTTGAACTGTTGTGTGTTGTATCATTGTGGGACTCTTTCTACATCTACATCATTGGCTCAAAATGGTAGGGAGAGGATATTGGTAAAAGAGGTGTGGAAGGCAGAAGTGGAAGGAGTGAACATGAGGGGGTGACCAAGGATGAGATGAATGGATGGGGTGAAAGAGGCATTAGGAAAGAGGGGAATGTCTGTTGAGGAAGGACGGGAGAAGACAGAAGATAGGAGTGAATGGAGATTGGTTGTGTATGGATGATACTGTGATGCATGAAAGTGTGTGGGGGGTGAGGGAGTATGTATGATACTTTGACACAGCCTGAAAGGATTTCTCCCTGTCTTCTCTTTTTCTGCATGAGAGGACAGAGTGGGAGGGCTGCTGATTAAATGAAGCATCCTTGCTTTGGATGTGCTGTGTCTTGCTACATTGCTTCTGATCCAGGGCAGTGGGCAAGATGCAGGGATGACCTGTCATCCAGGAGGAGTCAAGATAAGAGGGAGGGAGTGGGATGAGTGGGACTGGAATATGTGAAGATGGAATGGGTGGGAGTGGATTTTGTGCCTTTGTTTTTTAGCTACCTTCCTTGTAAAGGGGAAATGGCCATTGGTATATGTATTTATGTACCACCGTGGAAGGCAAAAATGGAAATACATACTCAAAGAAGTGGTACATACATACATATACCAAGGCTTTTTCCCCCTTCCAAGGGAGGTAGCCAAAAAGGGAAAGGCATAAAAACACTCCCACCCATTTCATCCCTAAATACACTCCACACCCCTCCCACCCTTCCTCTCATCTGAGCACCTCCTGGATGACAGGTCATCCCTGCACCCTGCCCACCGCCCTGGGTCAGAAGCAGTGTCGCAAGACACAGTACATCCACAGTGAGGCCGCTTCATTTAATCGGCGACCCCCCCTCTCCGTCCCCCTTTGCATATAAGGCGAGGACGGGGAGAAATCCCTTCGGGCTGCGTCAAAATTTACTCACACATACTACCCCACCCCCCACTTCCCCGCCCATTCCTCCTCATGCAGTCACATCATCATCCATATACAACCATTCTCCACTCACCTCTGTCTTCCGTCCTCTCCCTTCCTTCCTCAACAGACATTCCCCTCTTCCCCAAAGCCCCCTTCACCCCATCCATCCACCTCATCCTAGGACGTCCCCTCATGTTCACTCCCTCCACATCTGCCTTCCATACCTCTTTTACTAGTCTTTCTTCACTCATTCTTTCCATGTGTCCAAACCATCCTAATATTCTTTCATCAACCCTATCTCCCAAATCCTTTTTCACCCCTGTTCTCCTCCTCACCTCCTCATTTCTCACTCTATCTAGCCTAGTAACCCCCACCATACTTCTCAGACACCTCATCTCAAACACATTCAAACTCCTTCTCTCTTCTTCTCTTATGTTCCACGTTTCTGCCCCATACAGTGCTGTTGGCACAATCACTCCTTCATACAGTCTCCTCTTCGCATCCATTCCCAAATGTCTATTCCTCATTACACTCTTTAAACCACCAAGGCATTTACTCGCTTCTCTCAATCTACATTCTACCTCCACCTTCACTCCACCTTTTCCTGCTACACTTGCACCCAAGTATCTAAAACTATCCACTTCCTCCAGTCGCTCTCCCTTAAGAAGTGGTACAGGACAATATTAAGAGTGGGTGTGACAGCATAATGGAGGGACAGTCGCGGTACATATTAAGTAACATCATTTCTCTATGATTACATTTTCTCTACCATAGACAAAATGATGTGAGGCTCTGGTCCGTAGGATTACCCCATATAATCCCTAAAGTATCATCTGCACACTACTGCACAGTTTATACTGCACAATACCATGCAGCCAATACTCTAGATGGGTGTATGGGTTGCATGTTATTGTGAAGAAGAATAAAAAAATAAAAAAATAATAATAATAATAATAGCAACAATAAATCAATAAATAAAAATCTGAATAATGCACGAAACATATTCAATGTCTAAGAATATCATGTATGAAATTTAATTGAATTGATTGAAAATTATGTCAATGTTTATTGTGCCCCTAACCTGCCACCCTCATCATTGATCATTCTTGTTTTGAGAGAGAGAGAGAGAGAGAGAGAGAGAGAGAGAGAGAGAGAGAGAGAGAGAGAGAGAGAGAAGAGAGAGAGAGAGAGAGAGAGAGAGAGAGAGAGAGAGAGAGAGAGAGAGAGAGAGAGAGAGAGAGAGAGAGAGAGAGAGAGAGATAGCGAGATATAGATAGAGAGAGAGAGAGAGAGAGAGAGAGAGAGAGAGAGAGAGAGAGAGAGAGAGAGAGAGAGAGAGAGAGAGAGAGAGAGAGAGAGAGAGAGAGAGAGAGAGAGAGAGAGAGAGAGAGAGAGAGAGAGAGAGAGAGAGAGAGAGAGAGAGAGAGAGAGAGAGAGAGAGAGAGAGAGAGAGAGAGAGCAATATTATATCAAAACCAGTGGAGGCAAACACGTAGCTTAGTCTGTTCACTTACAGTCTTTACTTAACTTAATCTTTCTAGGAGAAAGAGGTCCTTGAAGTCTATCTGGAGGAGGGCAAACTCTGTTCGTTGGCAAACTTGGTGTTGTTGGCGTGGTTGGGGTTGTCACTAGTGCTTGTCTTTTGTAGTTTTGAGCTGTAACAATGGACAATTCTTTTGTCAAAATATACATGAGTAAAAGAAATTTATGATTATATTGAAAAATAAGAGACAGGGCACCATGAATGCAGTTCCCTTTCAATATACTTCAATTAGATAAATACACATGTAAAATAGTTGAGAAACTGGTGACCAAGTGTGAATACACTACTGGCTCAGAACAAAGAGAATGCTTATAAGTGGTATTGCACAAACACTAGGAGTAGCTTAGAAGGCAATACAGCCCAAGGCAGAACATACATCTAAATCCAAGTATGATAATTGGCAACTAATGAGATATAGCCTCAGCCAGATCCACATGTAAACTTGTAGTCAGGTATAATAATTGGAGAGTAACAGACTTGACCCTACAAGTGTTGCTCCTCTTCTGGAAACTACAATTAGGTAAATAAATGTAGTCACAAAGTGCAGTACTTCTTCCATGTAACCTTACACATACCCTGATTTTTCCCTGCTATCCCAGCATCCTTATACATTGCAGCCAGTCGTGCCACTCGGCTTCCTCCACCAAAATTTATTTCTGGATCTATGGGTGAGGTGATGTGGTGTTCCATCAGGTCTTCACCACAATGTCCATTACTCAGACCATTTTCATACTGCATTGTTTGGGAAAAGAATCAAGAAAGATAACCATAGCACACTTATGCACACTACAAAGGGGTCTAGTCTTAATTAGATTGCCCCTGCTACTTATACAACCTCTATACCTTCTAATCTTCTGACAACAATTCATAAATTCTACACCAATCCATGGGTAAAAAATATCACTGCAAAAACATTCTAGGTACACAAACTTGTCATATACATTATAAATATAATTTCAACTTACATTTTGATTGCTTTTGCTTTTACTTAGTAATAGGAAGACGGTCAGAACACTGGCCTTATTCCTTAGTACACTCTGAAAGATATGTTTGTATTATGTGATAGAATGGATGGGTGGTATTCAGGGCTCTTGTATAGAACTTAACTCTTATCCTTTTCACATGCTGTTCTATAGGAATGATTTAGGTTTCTGAGTGTAGATATTCTACTGAGATGGATTTATAACCAGTTGCAAAACAAAATACACGTAATATCATAATTAGACAATAAATCAGACTTGTATTGAGGAAAAGTACTCTGAACTGGACAAAATATTATAATTCAAATTTCTCCATTAAATAAAAGCTCCAAATAACTTACAGATTGTTGAATTTTATTGAAGAGCCCTTCAAAACGTGCAGCGTCCTCAAGCCTCTTCTCCCTAACCATATGGCGTTTGATCATGTCTGCCACTGTGTTGCAGTCATCCAACACATGTCCTGTCCCTTGGCTCAGCAAGTCCACTGCCAACTGGTAATGCTGGTTCAATCTCTCTGCATTATAACCAAATTACTTATAAAGACAAATATAACAAATATGCACTACACTATTTAATACCTGCAGCTATACCATGTAAGTGTGAAATTATTAAGGTTGGAGTAAATACTGACAAGAGTAGTTTCAAAGAAGGGTAGCAATGAAAGAATTAACAAGAAATGAATGGAGAGAAAAGCTGGAATGAGAAACTGTAAAAAGATTACAGCATGTGGGTAGTAGATATAGTGGCATATAGAAGGAAGAAAAGACTGAAGACAAAGTGATGAAAGGAATAAAAAATAAAGCTGGAGTGCTTATACTTTTATACATACATATACCAAAGACTTTTTCCCCTTTACACGGGAGGTAGCCAAAAGACAAAGGTATAGAAACTACTCCCACCCATTCTTATTGGATACGGTTATAGTACAATAGATATATATATATACATATATATATATATATATATACACAGACGCTCCTCAACTTACGTTTTAGTTACGTTCCGAACGGCCGAACGTAAGTTGAAAATGAACGTAAGTTGTTACTGTACGATACATCCGTAAATTCTATTACCGTATCTTACAAAACACCCCTAAATCATTAATTATACACATAACATTGTAAAATAATAACATTAATTTCAAATAAATTAAATTCAAGCAACATAAATTGAGATGGTGGAGGAGGAGGGGAGGAGGAGGAGGATGAGGCAAGGCACTTTCAGTCTGTCGTTTGTGCAATGTAGACAATGGACGCAGCATCATGCGTAAGTATCGTTTGAACTACAGAGAGCACGCTAAACGGAGAGCGCGCTAAACTAAAAAATTCACTCAAAAAAAAATTTTACAATTTTTTTTTACAGTCAGTTCAAACATAAAATCGAAACAACATAAAACGAATGAACGTAAGTAGAGGAGCATCTGTATATATATATATATACACATATATATACATATATATACATATATATATATATACAGTATATATATATATATACACACACACACATATATATATACATATATATACATACACACACACACACACATATATATATATATATATATATGTATATATATATATATATATATATATATATATATATATATATATGTATATATATATATATATATATATATATATATATACCCTAGAGGAAGAGAGTTATTTTTCATGGGTTCCTTACTAAGTAGACTGGAAGTGAGCATTCAGGGAGAGTGACAGGAGGAAGTGGATAGTTTTAGATACTTGGGTGCAAATGTGGCAGGAAAAGGTGGAGTGAAGGTGGAGGTACAATGTAGATTGAGAGAAGCGAGTAAATGCCTTGGTGGATTGAAGACTGTAATGAGGAATAAACATTTGGGAATGGATACTAAGAGGAGACTGTATGAAGGAGTGATTGTGCCAACAGCACTGTATGGGGCAGAAACATGGAGCATAAGAGAGGAAGAGAGAAGGAGTTTGAATGTGTTCGAGATGAGGTGTATGAGAAGTATGATGGGGGTTACTAGGCTAGATAGAGTGAGAAATGAGGAGGTGAGGAGAAGAACGGGGGTGGAAAGGGAGTTGGGAGATAAGGTTGATGAAAGAGTATTAGGATGGTTTGGACACATGGAAAGAATGAGTGAAGAAAGACTAGTAAAAGAGGTATGGAAGGCAGATGTGGAGGGAGTGAACATGAGGGGACGTACTAGGATGAGGTGGATGGATGGGGTGAAGGGGGTTTTGGGGAAGAGGGGAATGTCTGTTGAGGAAGGACGGGAGAGGACAGAAGATAGGGGTGAATGGAGAATGGTTGTATATGGATGATGATGTGATGCATGAGGTGGAATGGGCAGGGGGATGGGGGGTGAGGTAGTATGTGTGAGCAAAATTTGATGCAGCCCGAAGGGATTTCTCCCCGTCTTCTCCTTTTATGCATGGGGGGACAGAGAGGGGGGGGTCGCCGATTTAATGAAGCGGCCTTGCTGTGGATGTGCTGTGTCTTGCGACACTGCTTCTGACCCAGGGCAGTGGACAAGGTGCAGGGATGACCTGTCATCCAGGAGGTGCTAAGATAAGAGGGAGGGTGGAGGGGTGTGAAGTGTATTCAGGGATGGAATAGGTGCGAATGATTTTATGCCTTTTCCTTATAAGGGGGAAAAAGCCTTGGTATGTGTATGTAAGTCCTTACTAAGTCTTGAAGTATTAATAGTTGTTTGTAATAAACATACAGAAAATATGAATACAAGTGAAACAGAAACTGAGAGATGGAAGTGGTTAGTAATTTGGGCAACATCAGGTAAGGAGTTCCAGTGAGTAATACATCCCATAAAAAAAAAAAAAAAAATCTCCTCACCTCAATAATAAAGGTGGGAAGAATCTACTGTATATCCCTAGTACTCAAAAAGGATGTCAAGGAAAAGACATCACCTGAGTAAATAATGCACTGGTTGTGGAAGATACTTCAGTATTTAATTAAATCTACACACAGCAAACAACTCTGTTGCAAATAAAAGCCTAGTATACTGAGTGAACCTATATTTAAAGTTGGGTTAAACCAATTACCTGTACATGTTCAGGTTAGGTTTTCGTAACAGATTCTTATTCTAGCACAGTCCCGTTTATTAATGGGGACTGCTGGAATCCATTTAAAGGCTTTAAAGACAGTATTCCAAACACAAGAGGCATAACATAATCTAATGGTCTGATAAAGGTTTTGTACAGGGTAAGGCTTAAGCATGAAGTTGTGAGACCTAAAGATGACACATCTTAATATGTTAGCAAAAATTATAGAGGCTTTACAATATCTAACTCTAAGGATCTGATTTAAGATGAAATCTAACAGAAGCTGAGAAGGACAAGGGTCCACCAAAACACCAAGGGAACTGACAGTAGGGATGGGTCATCCAAATGATATTCAAGCAAATGAACCTCACTGAAATTTCATGGCTTAACATTTGTCCATATCTATATTAATTATAATGATAATTAAGACCCCAAGAAATGGGAACTGATATAAGAATGCTCCAAAAGCCAGACATGGGTAAGGATCAATAGATCTGTAAATATATCTTAAGGTCATCTGCTTGTCTTCCAGACACATTTCCTTGAATTTTACATTTGTATTACAAAAATTATTATATTATAATTATTCTAGTACCGATAACGGACCGATACGTGCGATCTAATGAAGACCACAAATATTGACAACTTTGAAGTACCTTCGTACATCATACAAAGATCTCATGGGATAACAATGTGCTATCACAATATAACATGCGTAAAATTACAAGGAAACATAATAATCATACACATTTGCTTGGCACCAGCATCAGTAACGACATTGGAGTCCAAAACAAATCCGTTGCCAACATTATTGACGTATTATCTTACCGTCTTCTACGCCTGTTACATGATAACAAAGTTTCTTCAACGGATTACTAGACGAAGCCATGGCTTTTTCAAAGGTTGTATATAATACCGCATATGAAGTGTATTTAGTCAACTGTTTTTTGTAAATATCGACCAACACTACACTTCTCCTGGCGCCATTTATTTTTGTTTTCGCAAGGTACTCTGCTCGAATATGATTGGCTAGCCCAATTCACGGTAACCAATGAAATTCTTCTTGACATTTCTCCTTGCTTTGCCAAGAGTACATCTGATATTTATTAAAAACTTGGGATATATCTGATGTTGCAAATGTTTTAATATAAATATTGATTTCTTATGCCACACATAAGTTGGTTTCCACGAGAAAAGAATACAGTATTCAAAATCCAATTGTGATTTAATTGTATTTTCATTAGTAGGCCCGATGATTATCATTATTCCCCGTTTCAAAATAAGATAAACAAAATAAAAGATAAGACTACATATCCAAAATGAAGAAATAGTTTTCTATACAAATCCACAAATGCTTGGAATTGCTTAGGTGGTACAGCCTAAGCTGGAGAAATACATTAATTCAAATTTAAACATGAAATCAAGGATATAAACTAGACTGAAACCGCATATAAATTTGAAGCTTAGGTATGATAATTTAGAATGTAGGAGATGGGGTCTATCGAGGGTTGATTATTTCCCGTATATTGCAACCAGGTAAATAAAAGTGAATATACAGAGTTCACCTATGCAGACACGCCCATAATGTCATGGATTCGAACGCACATGCAAAACGTACAGTATAATTACACATCACAACCACAGTGTGCTAACATCGAGACTGCTCTGAAATTGATCCCGTTCAAGGCTTGCAAAAGCATCACATCAGTGCAAATCACACGGTCTCGTGGAGAAAGACATATGATTCTATGGAATTCTCATGAGAGGTTTATAGCTGCCAATCATGACTTGAACAAGAACACGTGGTTCATGACTATGGTCAACAACGAATTGTACTGACATACTTGTGGTTTATGAGGTTGAAAATATGCTGTCTCCACTGATCAAACTTTATCTTAAATCCATTTACATTGGTGGCTTAGATTAGTTTTTTTAAATCTAATCCACAGATTGATACATCCCCCTGAAAGCTATAGTTCCTAACACCGTTTAAGTAATTTTCTGTAATTTGTTGTTGTGGTGTGAATGTAGTGAATGTGGCGCGGGCGGGGACGAGAGGATGGCACCCCGGTTGGGGGGAGGGGGTGTCAAAGGGTGCGCGGGTCGGTGGCCCCAGAAGGGGGAAAGCATGGGCGTCGGAATGGGTTGCAGTACATTGCAAAGGCCACAGGTGTGTGTGTGTGCGTGGGGGGAGGAGGGAAACCTGTGGTGTACACGTTTGCCGGTATGCTTGTAGGTGCAAGTTGATGCACGCGGAGTTGTGTGTTAGTCTGACCTGACTCGACGCTCGAAGGCTAGGATGTGTCATCCCAATTAGGTCGCGTCTGGTCAAAGCGTCAGGTCGGCCCTAAATATATACCGCCTGCCCCGAGCATTGTTATGACACTTTTTACAAACTTTGTAATTAATTTCTTCACGTAATTCAGAATGGGTTTCTTTTGTTTTATTGTTTTGATTTATATCGTAGCTATAGAGTGCAGTGTTATTTTGTCGGGTATGTGATATTTGCTTCTTTTCGTTCCTTCTTTTTTGTTTCGGTGGACACTTTATACAAACCATGTAATTAATTTCTTCATGTCATTCAGAATTGGTTTTGTTTTGTTTTATTGTTTTGATTTGTATCGTAGCTAGAGAGTGCGGGGTTATTTTGTCGAGTTTGTGATATTTGGTTCTTTATGTTCTTTTTTTATATTTGTTCTTTTATTTCGATGGTTCCATGCTTATGCAAACCTTGTGATTAATTTCTACATGTAATTCAAAACATGATTTATTTTATTTATTTATTTATTATTATTATTATATATTTTTTTTTATGACAGGAAGGATCGTAGGAGTGATGGCAGGCGGCTTGGGACAGGGGATTTTGCCTGGTGTGAGATTCTGTCATCATTAGCTTTTTGGATTTTAGCACCAGCATGTTCTTGCCTCTTATATTTATTTTTGTAATCCTTTCTCCATGTCAAGGAGTTTTACTTGTGTGAAATTCTGTTAACCTGCACCTCTGTACAACCTGTGGGACCTCTCCCAGGGAACACCGGTACGCTATTTAATTGATTCCTTTAGCTGACATTGTATAACCCTGAAGACGAACTCCGGACAGGGTTCGAAACGGCGGTAGTAGATTCTGTTACTCTAAGTCCAGTGTTTGAAAACTTCCAACACACACACACACATATATATATATGTATGTGTATATATATATATATATATATATATATATATATATCTATATTTTTTCAGAAACCACCGGGAAATTGAAAAACAGATACCGAACGTTTTCGTCTATTTAGACAAATTATTTGGATGATGGAGAACATAAACACAGGGGAAGGCTCGGAACCCTAAACACTCTAACGTTTCGTTCGCGTAGAACTGCAATTGAAGTTTATGTACTAAATCTAATTACCTTTTCAGACACTTGGGAAAGGTCGTTTTTCTGGCGTGTTTTAGAATTAAAATACTAGTTTGTTTGGCTACATTGATAAACCCTCCTCGATGATTCGATGAATCAGCATATATTTCAACTAATAATTCATTGAATCATCGAGGAGGGTTTATCAATTTAGCTAAACAAACTAGTATTTTAATTCTAAAACACGCCAGAAAAACGACCTTTCCCAAGTGTCCGAAAAGGTAATTAGATTTAATACATAAACTTCAATTGCAGTTCTACATACACTCTCTGAAGAAGTTCTACGCGAACGAAACGTTAGAGTTCTGAGCCTTCCCCTGTGTTTATGTTCTCCATCATCCAAATAATATATATATATATATATATATATATATATATATATATATATATATATATATATATATATACACACCATATCTTTCTCATTTTATTTTCATCGTAATAATAGCTTATTACAATAACCAAGAATATGTCGTGCGTGTTTAATTATATTACGTATATGAAACTGTATACAAAATCAAAAGTGCATTAGCTTATCTCACTTCTTCTCGTGAAACCCCTAGGGACCTTTTGCGGAACCTTAGGGTTCCGGGGAACCCTGGTTGAGAAACGCTGCTCTGGTGCACTTACCATTTCTAATTCCCATGCAATATTTGCACCAAACTAAGGTGGAGTTTTATTTTCCATAGACATTTGACAACGAGAGAGGTCAAAGGTCACTGGGGATTATGCAGTTCAAGACATGACCTAAATCTGGTCGGGAATATTTGTGACCGTGATTTGGTGGGACACACAAAATTACCCCAATCCCATATGTACAAGCTATATACAATAAACTTGTTTTAGTTCGACTGTGTGTATTGAAAGAGTATGTTGAGTTTGGACCTGAGGTGAGTTAGACATTGTAGCGGTTGTAATATAATGTAATGTAACGTAATGCGTAATTTATAACTGCGTATGTACCTACGCGCATTCTCTAGTGCGGCAACATATGGCTATACGTCGATGCTACATATGATATTTTTCATGAAAGTAGCAGTTGCCGACAAGACTGACGAGTTAAACACCATATGAGGACGAAGCCTTTATTTGTACCACGTTTCGCTTATTACAGCTTTTTCAAGTACTGGATTCTGGATTCCTAGGAAAGACCACCCGCTTGCTCGGGATCGTTTTTTGTGGGAGGGGAAAAATGTCTGTAAGAAAATGAAAAGACAGTAGCGTATAAAAGAGGGCTATTGCCACCGGGCGATTTGCGAGCGATTAGGGGCTTGTTGGTGGTCGTGGCTCGGGAGAACTGGACTGGGAGCTTGGACGGCGGCGTCAACACCGGGAGGAAGAGCAGATTATATCACCAGAAGTTCAGAAAATGGTAGGAGGCGTAGTTGGAGAGAAAGGTGGAAAAACGGAAAAATCTTTAGTGGGAGGTAAACTGAAATGAGAAGATGTAGGATAAGAGAAAGTTAGAAAGGAAGCGAATTTTAGTCGAAGAAAAAGTAAGTGTAGATGTTTGTGCGTGGGACGTGGCTATGTTCGTGAGAGGTGTGTGTGTGTAACTTACAGGAAGTGAGTAGATTTCACTTCCCGCGTGTAGAGGGCGTTCCTGATTAGCCCCAGGTAAGGCATGAAAACTCCTGTATTACCCCAGGTTGGGTTTGAGTTGTTTGTATATTCTTGTAGCCTGTCAGTTAATGGGCTACATGCGATATTATTATTATTATTATTATCATTACATCATTATGGCTATCACCAGTCAAAATGGTGAAGGGGTGTATTATTGGTAGGTACGGTTATACAC
>NC_134812.1:41409334-41521137 GCF_046742065.1 Oratosquilla oratoria
ACAGATTTATTTAATTCATATGGGGAGATGATCCTTAGGGAATTAGAGGGAATGGAAGGGATTAAAATTGGAGGATTTAATATAAATCATATCAGATATGCTGATGACACGGTATTGGTGGCTGACTCAGAAGAAAAACTGCAACATCTATTGAATGTAACCGTAAGAGCTAGTGAGGAGAAAGGATTAAATGTAAATATGGAGAAAACTAAAATACTAGTGGCCAGTAAAACAGATCCACCAGGAGTGCAAGTACAAATAGCAGGGAGAAGAATAGAACAAGTAACCAAATTTTCGTACCTGGGAAGCGTATTGACAGAAGATTGTAGATGTGAAAAAGAAATAAAATCAAAAATAGCGATAGCTAAAAGCACGTTTCAGAAAATGAAAGGGGTTTTAACAAACAAGAAAATGTCTACAGATATAAGGAGAAAAACAGTTAAAACATTTATATGGTCAACACTATTATATGGTTCAGAAGCGTGGACAATCAGCAAAAAATTGCAGGAAAACTTAGAAGCAGCAGAAATGTGGATATGGAGACGAGTGTTGAGAGTAGCATGGACAGCGAAGAAAACAAATGAAGTATTGAGAGAAATGGAGACAGATAGGGAATTGATGACAACAATAAGGAAAAGACAGTTGCGATTCTTAGGACATATAATGAAGAGGGAAGGGTTGGAAGAGGTGGTGATGACGGGAATGGTGGAGGGAAGGAGAGCAAGAGGAAAGCAGAAGGAGAAGTATATGGACGGGCTGATGAGGGCGACGGGATAACAACTCAAACCAGCACAGATGTTACAAGTAACTAGGGACCGTGAACGTTGGCGCTCCATGGTTGCCGAAGTCCAAGAGGATATGGCACGACGGTAAGGTAAGGTATATGTATATATATGTATATTTATATATAGTATATATATATATATATATATATATATATATATGTATACAGATATATTATACATATACGATATATATATATATATATATATATATATATATATATATATATATATACAGATATATTATACATATATGATAAATATATATATATATATATATATATACATATATATGTATATATATATATATATATATATATATATATATATATATATATATATATATATATATACCAGCTAGTCTGCTCCGAAACCCCAGCTGGTGAACTCATTTGATGCTGAGACACCAACTAGCGAATACCTCTTGTTAAGTTTATTACTTCCTGTGAAGTTTATATCTTTGAATAGTGACAAGTGATTTTGTGTTGTATTTTTGTAATCGTATACATATAGCGTTATACAGTTGTTTAAGATGAAATGTAGTGTTGTAATATCTTAAACAATTATTTTAGCTCGGTATTCGTAAACGAAACACCTCAAAGTGAATTCCAAACTGAAACCTGTGAAAAGTCTGGGGTAAAATTACTCACTACGGTAAATATAACAAAAGAAAAAATTAAAAGGTGTATAGATAAACTCAAAGTTAATAAAACACCAGGGCCTGACGGTTGGCATCCAAGAATCTTAAAGGAAATGAAAAATGAGATTGTTGTTCCATTAGAAATTATTTTCAAGAAATCCATCATATCCGGAGATGTCCCAAGAGAATGGAAGCTAGCTAACGTTACTCCCATATTCAAAAAAGGTGACAAAAAGAAACCAAATAACTATAGGCCTATAAGTTTGACTTCAATCGTAGGAAAAATAATGGAAACTATCATCAGAGATGTTATCGAATATCATTTAGAAAGTAATCGTTTGATAAATGATAGCCAGCATGGTTTCAGACGGTAACGTTCTTGCGTGAATAACTTACTCGAATTCTACAACACAGTTATCTCGAATTATGACAAAAGAAACAATATAGATTTAATATATCTAGACTTTGCAAAAGCTTTTGATATCGTCCCACACGAAAGACTACTTACTAAATTAGCTTTGCATGGAATAAGTGGTAGCCTATTAGGTTGGACTAGTAACTGGTTGAAAGGTCGAAAACAGAGAGTTGTTTTAAATGGAAAAACTTCTGGATGGAAAAGTGTTGCAAGTGGAGTTCCTCAGGGTTCCGTTCTTGGGCCACTTCTATTCATAGTATATATAAATGATATAGACCATGGACTAAAATCTACTGTTTCCAAATTTGCTGATGATACAAAACTGTGCGGAGTGGCAAATGATCACTCAAACCAATTAGATATTCAAGAAGATTTAGATCAATTACAGCAATGGTCTGAAAAGTGGCTAATGAAATTTAACACAAGTAAATGCAAGGTAATGCACATAGGTAAAAATAACAGTAAGTACGATTACAAGTTATTTGGAAATTCGTTAACAAAAGTGGATAGTGAAAAAGATCTCGGCGTAATTATCAGTAACGACCTCAAATCATCCAAGCAGTGTATTTCAGCCTCTGAGAAAGCAAACAAGATTCTGGGATTGATTGCGCGATCTTTTGATTTCAAAAGTCCATCACTCATTAACAAGCTATATAAATCGTTAGTTCGTCCACATCTGGAATATGCTGTTTCCGTATGGTCACCGAATCTCATTAAAGACATTGACAGACTGGAAAAAGTACAACGGCGAGCCACAAAACTGATTCCAATTATCAACAATAAATCATACGAAAATCGACTTAAGCACATGAATCTGTTTTCCCTAAAAAAGCGTAGACTCAGAGGTGACTTGATATAAGTCTTTAAGATTTTAAAGGGAATTGACAACATCAAAAGTGACCAAATTTTCACATTGAATGAGAATCAGACAAGAAACAATGGTCTCAAACTGTCCGGAAATAGATTCAATTTGGAAGTAGGTAGAAACAACTTTGCCAACCGTGTAGTTAATGAATGGAATAAACTTCCTGCACAGGTAGTGCAATGTAGTTAAGTTCGAAGCTTTAAGAATCATTTAGATAAATACCTAAGTAAGATGCTGTAATGATTATAATTTATGTTATATTATTTGTTTTTGTTTTGTTATAATTTGTCTGTCTGATTTTCATTTATTATTAGTTATATGTCAATTTATTATAATTTACTATTTACCGTTTTGTTTGTTATTCAACTATACCTATGCATTTATTTATGTATTTTATTTGTTATTTACTTTATTATAGTTTTTATTTATTATTAATATGATTTTTTTTTTTTTCATCCGACCTAGATATGGATCAAAAGGTCTCCTGTCGGCATGCTCCGCCTTTGTAATCCTTTGTAATCTAGAATCAAACAGTAGTCTGTTACTGTACTCGAAAGGTAGGAGTAATAGTATAAGGTAACCAGAGTAAGCTTCATATATTTAGTTTATTTAGTAACAGATTTTTTTTCTCTCTCTCTCTCTTTGCCATTTGTATTGCCGAAGGAGGAGCGAAATGGCTTATGAAGGTTGTGTGAACCTGGAGGACCGTCTCAGGATGTGTAAGGAGGAAATTTGTCTTCTCAAGAGTGTGCTCTGTGAGAAGAGTGAATCCTCCCCACAACCTAAAGAGCGTTCCACCTCTTTCACTTCTGCCACTGCCGTGAGCGAGTGGCACTCCGTGGGGTCCCGTTTGTCGAGCCCGCTTTCGGTAAGCGGGTGCCCTGCGAAGCAACCGCTGGCTCTAGCCAATCGTTATTATCTATACTTCTAATCTTTACATTTTTATTAGACATTTCATCGTCGTCGGGGAGCCGTTTATTTACCTTTCGCCTGTCTGTCTGGGCCAAGTCTACTCCTTCCTCATTTCCTTCCATTTCCCTCAGTAATCCCTCCCCTTTTCCTCTTTCCCTACTTTCCTACTACCCCACGAGCAATTTCCCCCCACCCTGTAAATACAATAGGCACTTCTCTTTGCGTTGGGATCCACAAAACTTCAATTTTCTTCAGAACGTCTTCTAAGCCGTCCATTCGTTGAAGTGTGTGTGTGTGTGTGTGTGTGTGTGTGTGTGTGTGTGTGTGTGTGTGTGTGTGTGTGTGTGTGTGTGTGTGTGTGTGTGTGTGTGTGTGTGTGTGTGTGTGTGTGTGTGTGTGTGTGTGTATCCTATCCGAGAGTTGACACCTTGACGTGGTGGATAGGTTTGAGATTCTTAATGACTACAAAAGATATGTCGATAGAGAGACAATCTCTGCAGGGTCACCCATATCGAACAGGTTTTGTAGTAAATATCAGACAAAGAGCAGCTCACACGCACAGTTGCAGGACCCACTGCAAACTGGCACGCCCCTGATGGCAAACAGCGAAACTCCTCATAGATATATGGGGTACCGTCATAATGACGGCGTGGACCACTGGGTACCCTATGGATATAGGGCTTCACCGAATATAATGAATAAGGTGACACCAGAGAAATATCTCACCAGAAACCAGTTGGCACGGAGGTGAGATTACTGCCAATCCCCCCTCATAGCCAATATGAAGAGCACAATCAAAACAAAACCGGGCGTTCCTGTTGAATCATCGTCTCCTAAAGGTCCAACCGCATTGCCTCGTGTGCTTACGGGCAGTGTGCCACCGAATGATCCATAAAAGCCCAAAAAAATCCTTACCTTTTCCTATAGCTTTCTCACATATCTGTCTTACCACAAAAATCTGATTTACACATCCCCTACCTGTCCTAAACCCACACTGTTCCTCACCAATTACTCCCTCTGTTCCTCTCCTAATCCTCTCAATCAAGACCCTCCCATAAGCCTTCCCAACTACACTCAACAAGCTGATCCCTCTGAAGTTACTACACTCACACTTGTCCCCCTTTCCCTTGTAAAGTGGAACTATACAGGCACTCCTCTAGTCCCCCGGCACTCTACGCTCTTTTAAATAAACATTGAATAACCTCACCAGCCAGTCCACCATAACTGTACCTCCTTTCTTCAGACATTCTGCATGGCATCCATCCAACCCAGGTGCCTTATCTGCTCTCATTATCTTAATAGCTGCCTTCACTTCATCTTTCTTTGTTTCTCCTACAACTTCCTCACTCATCACGGTCCTTTTCTTAGCGCTTCACACTGCAACTACCTTTCCCTCCCTATCCTCCTTCACATTAAGCAACTCCCTAAAATATTCTGCCCACCTTCCTCTCACTTTCTTCTCTTCCATTATCATCTCTCCATCTGCACCTTTTACCTTTTCTTCTCTACTTGATTCGCCTCCTCTTCCTCTCTTAATTTCTTTCCAAAACATCTTTTTATTACTTTCCAAATTTTCTGTCACACTCTTACCACATTTCACATCTGCTTTCCTCTTTACCTCCTTTATCTTATGCTTTACTTCTCTTCTCTTTACTTTATACCTTTCATATGACACCCTCGTCCTAACTTGTAACCAATCTATGAAAGCCTGCTTCTTCTCTTCTACACCCTTTTTGCTTCCTCATCCCATCCCTCACTACCCTTCCTTCTATTTTCTCCCATCCTCTTTGTTCCACACATCATCTTTGCATACCTTATGACTCCATCCTTGAACCATCCCCATTTCTCCTCCACTCCTAGTTTTACTCTATCCTTTACTCCCTCCCATTCCTCTCTCAGCTTCTTCTTATACTTATTCTCCTTTTCTTTCTCATTTAAGCAGTTCACTCTAAGCACCTCCCTACCTTCTGCCGTTTTCCTCTTTCTCCACCTATCCTCCACTCTCAACTTACCCTCTACCAGAAAATGATCTGATATTTCCCCCACTCTCCCCCCTTAGAACATGTACATCCTTAAATCTTCCTACTATACTCCTTGTTACAACATTAACGCTCTATCTACCACACCGTCTCCTATGTGTACTTACGCTTGACTTTCTTCTGAAGCACTGTATTTGCAATCATCAACTCTCTTCCGAGACATACCTCCACCATCAACTCTCCACTAAGATTTTTCCTGGAACTCCAGACTTCCCAATCACTCAGTCTATTGGTTCGTTTCCTACCCTAGCATGAAGGTCTCCCAATACAACTACATTGACATTTCTCCCTAATCCCTCTACGCATTCATTTAAATCCATCCAAAAAGCCTACCTTTCCTCTACGCTCTTCTCACTAACAGGCCCATATGCACTTACAAAAACCCACATCTCCCTTCCCAGCTTCACCTTCATCCACATTAACCTTGAAGAAACCTCCTTACATTCCACTACACGCTTACCTATCTCTTCACTATAGTATAGCCACCCCTTCTCTCCCTCGTCCTCTCTTTACTCCTGAGAACCTCCCAACTACACTCCCAAACTCACACACGCCCCTCCCTCTCAACTTAGTCTCACTCAATGCCAACACATCCATCTTTCTTCTCACAAACGTACTGTACCACATCAATGCACATTAAAAGACCCAAACCATAGGGTACTTGTTGGAAAACTCCTACACCCTCTTATGCCTTTACTTTTTTTTTTTTTAAGGAATGTCCACTTTAAGGCTACAGATAGCAGGATTCCTAGTCCTATCCCCCGTCCCGTATATACAGTATATATATATATAAATATATATATATATATATATATATATATATATAATATATATATATATATATATATATATACACATATATATACATATATATATATATATATATATATATATATGTGTGTGGTGTGTGTGTGTGTGTGTGTGTGTGTGTGTGTGTGTGTGTGTGTGTGTGTGTGTGTGTGTGTGTGTGTGTGTGTGTGTGTGTGTGTGTGTGTGTGTGTGTGTGTGTGTGTGTGTGTGTGTGTGTGTGTGTGTGTGTGTATTTACCTACCTAGTTGTATTTACCTAGTTGTATTTTGCGGGAAGGGGAGCTATGCTCGTGTTGTCCCGCCTTTGTATCTTGCAGTGTCTAGTTTGTTTTTAAACTCATGAATGGTTTTTGCGCATACTATTTCATTGTCCAGTTTGTTCCAAGTGTCCAAAACTCTATGAGGAAAACTGTTTTTCTTCAGTTCTCTTCTATAGCTATGTTTTTTTATTTTCTTTCCATGTCCTCTTGTGTTTCTTTTGTCCCAGTTAAGTAAGTTCTCACTATCGAGTACCTCTGTGCCTTTCATGATTCTGTAGATGGTCAATAGGTCACCTCTCTCTCTTCTTTGCTCCAGTGTCGGTAACTCCAGTTTAGCCAATCTCTCTTCGTATGATAGGTTTGCAAGTGCAGGTGCCATTTTTGTAGCTGCTCTTTGGATTCTTTCTATTTTCTTTATATTCTTTTTGGTACTGGGGGACCACAATGTCGCTGCATACTCTAATCTAGGCCTTATCAATGTAACCAATATTTTTTTCATCATGTCTTCGTCCAAGTATGTAAACGCCACTTTTATTGATCTTAGCAAATTGTAAGTCTCCCCGACAATTTTGTTAATCTGTATATCATAGGATAGGTCGTTCGTGATAATTACTCCCAAATCTTTTTCGGATCCTACTTTCTTTACTTCTTTGGTTCCAATTGTATATTTTCCTGATATTCTGTTTTTTGCTTTTTCCAAACTCCATTATGCTACACTTCTTAGTATTAAAGTCCACTTCCCATTTCTGACTCCAGTTCCATACCCTATTTAGGTCTTCTTGCAGTGCTTCACAGTCCTCATCAGTTTCTATTTTCCTTAGCAGTTTGGCGTCATCGGCAAAGAAGCTCATGTAGCAGTTCACGTCCTCATCCATGTCATTCATATAGATAGCAAACATTATTGGTGCCAGCACAGATCCTTGCGGTACTCCACTGATCACCTCTTTCCAGTCTGAATATTTTTCTCTGAGCACTACTCTCATCTTTCTACCAGTCAGAAAGTCCTCTATCCATTTTAGTAGGTTTCCCTGTATTCCTCCTATGTGTTCCATTTTTTTTTGTAGTTTTCTGTGTGGTACTTTGTCAAAGGCTTTTTGCAAGTCTAGGAATGCACAATCAGCCCATCCATTTCTTTCTTGCACTATGTCTATTAGTCTTGAGTAAAAGCATATTAAGTTTGTGGAGCATGATCTTCCTTGTCTGAATCCGAATTGTCTTGGGTTTAATATGTCATTGTCTTCCAGATGTTTTACCCATCTATTCTTGATTATTTTCTCACAAATTTTGGCAATGGTGCTTGTTAGTGATACTGGCCTATAGTTGGTGGGTTCTTCTTTGTTTCCTCCTTTGTGTATTGGTACAATGTTAGCGTTTTTCCAGTCCTCGGGTATCTTTCCTTCTTTGAGTGAGCTGTTTATTAAGATGTGTATTTTGTCTGTTAGTTCTTCTTTGCACTCCTTTAGAATCCAATTTGCAATACCGTCCGGGCCATGTGATTTTCTGACATCCAGCCTTGATAAATGTTCTGATATTTCCTTTAGTGATGCTGTAAACTCATTCATGAGGGGAGATTTCTTGTTTTCGTCTATGTCACAATTCGGTATTTTCTCTCTGGTGAAAACAGATTTAAAGTGATTGTTCATGACTTCGGCCATCTCTAAATCTTCTGTGTATTCTATGTTTCCTTGGCATAGTTTCACCAATTCCTGTTTGTTTTTAAGTTTACCATTCACATACCGATAGAATAGTTTGGGTTGCTCTTTGCATTTGTCTATAATATCCTTCTCATGGTTCCTTTTCTCCTCTCTTCTCACATTAACATACTCATTTCTATAGTTAACATAAATTTGCCATTTGCTTTGTTTTTTGTCTTTTCTCCACTTTTTCCAAGCTTTGTCCCTTCTGTCTTTTGCCTCACTGCATCTTTTGTTGAACCAACATTTAATGTACTCTCTCTCTCGCTTTTGTCTTGGTACATGCCTGTTTACCCCTTCATTGTAGTTTTCCATCAATATATTCCATTTCTCTTCCACTGCTGTTTCTTCCCTGTAAAATATTTCCCAGTTTGCATTCCGGAAGAATGTCTTTAGTTTTGTAAAGTCTGTTTTGTTGTACCTCAGTCTTCCTTTCCTATGCTTTTCGTTCCTCTCTATGTCTATTTCTTCCTTTAGTATAGTTTCGATGAGTACATGGTCACTCTTTCCAATTGGTGTCTCATACTGGACTTTATGCACTATTTCAGTCTCTGTTGTAAATATTAGATCTAGTTTCGATGGCTCTTCATTATTTCTGTACCTTGTGTTTTCATGGACCCATTGGGTCATTGTGTACTCCATGGTCATATCTAGCAGTACATTGCCCCACGAGTCATCTCCTCCTTGCACTGTCATGCTGTCCCAACAAATTTCTTTGCAATTGAAGTCCCCCATAACTACCAGATTACCCTTACCCATTAGTATCTCATTGAGTGATTTTCTTGTGTCATCTAGCATTTTTTTATGTTCAATTTCTTTCCAAGCGCTTGTTTTTGGAGGCACATAAGTCACCACAAACTTTCTACTCTTCATATTCTTGCCTTCGACTTTTATCATGATCAATTCAGCATTACCTTTGCCCTCTGCAATTTTTGTCACCTTTAGGTCTTTCTTGGCCAAGAACATGATTCCCCCTCCCTGTTTCTTGTCCCTGTTTTTTATCCAGTAGTTGTATAAACCTTGTCCGATAACAGTGGATGGTATTTCACCTCTTAGTTTAGTCTCTACAATTCCCATTATGTCTGGTTTTGCTTCTAACAGATAATCATTGAGTTCGTTCAGTCCCGAAATTAGTCCGTCAATGTTGGTATAGGCCACTTTTAATTTTCTTCCTTCTCCCTGGTTTCTTCTTCCCTTGTTTTGTTCGTTTTGAAGCGCCATTGTCTTAATCTCAAGTCTATTACTCTCCACTGGAATTCTTTGCATTCTGTCTCCGATCTTTTCAAGTTTTTTTCCTTTGCTTCTTCTCTTAGCGCCCTTTCTTTTTCTAATTCCTCAGTACTCATTTCTCTTTTTATCCATATCTTATTGTATTTTTCACTCTTTGCCAAGTTACCTACTTTTTCAAATATGTCTTCTACTACCACTTGTGACCTTAGTTTTATCTTTAGAGGTCGATTCCTATCCTTAGTATAGCGACCAATTCTGTAAGTCTCTTCTAAGTCTGTGCCTGAATCACTATCTCCCCCCTGAATTTCATTAAGGATTTCTACTGCTGTCTCTTTTTCTTCTTTTTCTCTCATGTACCTCGCCAATCCTTGTTTTTCTTTAAGCCCATAAACCACAATACATTTCTTCCTATCTACTGTGTCCCTGACCCAGTTTGCTTTTTCGTTAATCACTTGAATGATTGTGTCTTTTGCATTATCTTGCATTTGCTGCTTGACTATTTCTTTGAAAGCAATTTCTTTATTTTCAATATTTTCTTTCCACTTCTTAATTTCCTGGATACTGTCCCCACCTAAGTTTTCTTCGATCTTTTGTGTCAATTCTTGGAATTTGTTGTTCACTTCTTGCTTTAGATTTTCGCTATTATTATCATTAGTTTTCTTCTTTTCATTTTCATTCTTCAGTTCATTTATGTCTCTTTTCATTTCTTTAATTTCGTTTGTAAGATCCAAGTTAGCTTTTTTCAGGTCAGAAATTTCGTGGTTAGTCTTAGATAAACAATCAATTAAACCAATGACCTCTTTTCTTAAGTCCATGATTTCATTTTCCCACCGAGTCCTATTTTTGCTCATCTCTCTCTCTATCTCTAATAATCTACTTAAGTTCTTTCTTTCGTACTTACCAAACCCTAAGAAGTCATTGTCGTAACACGTGGCGCTTTGTTTATTGTTTACATCGCGGTTCAGTGGATTGCCTCCAGATGGCTCTGATTCGCAACTGGCTTTCGAGCCGTTTTCATTCATTTTTGCTAATTTCGAGTTAACACAATTAACTAGCACTGCATAGATACCATTTCGGGCACTCACGTTCACTCCCCACCCCTACAGTACAAACCAGGTTTTCCTTTTTCGTTGTAAATCCTCTCCATCATGGTCGCGCGACGACGAGCGACGAGCGACGAGCGACGACGAGCGGTGTGCGTGTTTGTGTGTGTGTGTGTGTGTGTGTGTGTGTGTGTGTGTGTGTGTGTGTGTGTGTGTGTGTGTGTATTTACCTAGTTGTATTTACCTAGTTGTATTTTACGGGAAGGGGAGCAATGCTCGTGGGGTCCCGTCTTCATATCTCATTTTATCTAAACTATTTTTAAATTCATGTATTGTTTTTGCACACACCACTTTCTCATCTAACTTGTTCCAACTGTCTATTACTCTGTGAGGAAAGCTGTTCTTTTTCAAATCTCTTCTATAGCTGTCTTTTTTTATTTTCTTTCCGTGTCCTCTTGTATTTCTGTCATCCCATTTTATCAGATTCTCTCTGTCAGTAATTTCTATGCCTTTCATGATTCTGTAAATAGCTATCAAATCTCCTCTCTCTCTTCTTTGCTCTAGTGTCTGTAGTTCAAGTTTTTCTAGTCTCTCTTCATATGATAGTTTTGAGTGTTGGTGCCAATTTTGTAATTGCTCTTTGTATTCTTTCAAGTTTTTTTATACATTTTTTTGTACTTGGTGACCATATCGTTGCTGCATATTCCAATCTTGGTCTTATCAGGGTGATTAGGATTTTCTTCACCATTTCTTCATCCAGGTATGTAAATGCAACTTTGATTGTTCTTATTAGATTATAAGTTTCTCCAAAAATCTTATTTATATGTTTCTCAGGTGACATATTATTCATAACAATGACTCCCAGGTCCTTCTCATTTTCTACTTTTTTTTATTCCTTCTTCTCCCAATTTATATGCTCCTGTTATTCTGTTTTTGCTTTTTCCAAATTCCATTATACTACACTTTTTTGTATTGAACTCCATCTCCCACTTCCTACTCCATTCTTGTACTTTATTTAGATCTCTCTGTAGTGATTCACAATCTTCTTCAGTTTTCACTCTTTTCAGTAGTTTTGCATCATCTGCAAAGAAGCTCATATAGCTTTCAATTCCTTCATCCATATCATTAATAT
Source organism: Oratosquilla oratoria (assembly GCF_046742065.1). Taxonomy (NCBI): domain Eukaryota; kingdom Metazoa; phylum Arthropoda; class Malacostraca; order Stomatopoda; family Squillidae; genus Oratosquilla; species Oratosquilla oratoria. Next base: position 41,421,156 of record NC_134812.1, read on the forward strand.
ATATAGCAAACATTATTGGGGCCAGAACTGTTCCCTGCGGAACACCGCTTATTACTTCATCCCATTTTGAGTGCTGGTTTCTTATCACTACTCTCATTTTTCTTTCTTGCAAAAAGTCCTCCATCCAATTTAGTAGTTTGCCCTGTATTCCTCCTTCAGTTTCTAATTTCTTAAGCAACTTCTTATGTGGTACTTTGTCAAAAGCTTTCTTTAGATCTAAAAATGCACAGTCCGCCCATCCATCTCTTTCTTGTATTATATCTATTAGCCTTGAATAGAAACATATTAAATTGGTGACGTATGATCGTCCTTGTCTGAATCCAAATTGCCTTGGATTTAACACTGTTTTTTTTTCTAAATATTTTACCCATCTACTTTTGATCATTCTTTCACAAATTTTTGCTATTGTACTTGTTAGAGAGACTGGTCTATAGTTGGTAGGGTCTTCTTTATTTCCTCTTTTATATATAGGTACTATATATGCTTTTTTCCAATCTTCTGGAACTTTTCCTTCTTTCAAGGAACTATTTAGTATGCTATGTATTTTGTCTGCCAGTTCATTCCTGCATTCTTTCAAAATCCAGTTTGCTATTTCATCTGGTCCATGCGATTTTCTGACATCAAGATTACTCAAGTGTGTTAATATTTCATTCTTTGTTACTTCTATTTCTTCCATAGGGGGGACTTTCTCTTTCCATTCGTTCTCTTCAGGTTGTATGTTCTCCCTTGTAAACACTGATTTAAAATGTTTGTTCATAATTTCCGCCATTTCCATTTCCTCAGTGTATTCAACTCCCTCCTGTCTTAATTTCTCCAAGTCTTGTTTGTTTTTCAGTTTATTGTTTACAAATCTGTAGAATAGTTTTGGTTGATCTTTACACTTTTCTATGATATCTTTTTCATATTTTCTCTTTTCCTCTCTGCACATTTGTACATATTCATTTCTATAACCAGTATATATTTTCCATTTTTCAGGTCTTCTGTCTTTTTTCCATCTAGTCCAGGCTTTGTCTCTTTTGTCTTTTAACTCCCTACAACTTTTGTTGTACCAGCATTTTACATATTCTTATTCTTGTTTTTGTCTTGGGACATACTTTTCCACTCCTTTTTTGTAAATTTTTGTCAAAATATTCCATTTCTCTTCTACTGTTGTTTCTTCTTTGTATATTTCTTCCCAGTTTTCCTTTTAAAAGAATTCTCTTATTTTATCAAATTTTGTTTTTTCATACATCATTCTTCCTTTTCTATATTGTTCATTTCTTTTCATATATTTTTCTTCATTAAGTTCCAGTTCAATCAATATGTGGTCACTTTTACTTATTGGTGTTTTATATTCAATTTTGTCCACTATTCTAGGTTCGGATGTAATTACTAGGTCTAGTCTCGATGGCTCTTCTTCATTTCTATACCTAGTGTTCTCCTGTATCCATTGTGTCATTGTATGGTCAGTAACCATCTCAAGTAGAGCGTTTCCCCATGAGCCGTCTCCACCCTTTACTGTCATTTCTTCCCAGCAGATTTCTTTGCAATTAAAGTCGCTCATCATAACTATTTTTCCTCCCTCTTCCATTATCTTGTTTAATGTTATCTTTGTGTCCTCTAACATACTTTTATGTTCACTCTCTTCCCATGAGGCTGTTTTCGGGGGAACATAGTTTATCACAAACTTTCTGTTCTTCTTATCTCTATCTTCTACTTCCATCATTATCATCTCTACTGTATTCTTTCCATATGTGACACACTTCACGTTTATATCCTTCTTAGTCAGGAACATAACTCCACCCCCTTCCTTTTTCACTCTGTTTCTAATCCAATAATTATATGCATCATGTCTTACACTGTTGGGTGGTAGTGGACCTTTTAATTTTGTTTCTACAATTCCCATTATGTCTGGTTCTTTTTCTTTCAAATAATCATTCAGCTCATTCAATCCTGTTATTAATCCATCTATATTTGTGTAAGACACTCTTAGTTTTCTGCCACTTCCATTGTGTTCTCTGTTTCCCTTTTGTTTTTCTCTTGTATGTCGACTTTCTTTAGTTTCATATTCACTACTCTCCAATAGAATCTCTCTTTTTCTGACTCCGTTCTTATCTCGTTTTTTTTCCTTTGCTTCAAGTCTTTTCTGCTTTTCTTCCTCTCTTTCCTCTTTATTCATTTCCCTTTTTATCCATACCTTTTTATATTGTTCACTTGTTGCTAGTTTCCCTGTTTTGGATAAGATATTCTCAGCCGTAGTTTGTGACCTGAATTTAATCTTAATTGGTCTGGTCTTGTCTGTACTATATTTCCCTAGCCTGAATTTCTCTTCGATTTGTTTCATTATTTCTGGTTCATCTTCCTGAACTAATTCTAGTAAATTTCTTACTTTTTCATTTTCCTCTTTGATTCTTGTGGTTCTATCTGGGTTATGTTTCTCTTCCATTCCTAATATAATTATACATTTCTTTTTGTCTGCTAAGTCTCTTACTATATTCTCCTTCTGTCTCATCACTTTAATAACTGAGTTTTCAGTTTGTTCATTCATTTGCTGTCTGATTATGTCAGTGAATGCAACTTTGCTATTTTCTTGAATTTTTTTCCAACCCTCCTTGTTCTCCTTATTATTCTCCTTTAAGACTTTATTCTCATCTTTTACTTCTTTTAACTGTTTTTTTAATTCTTCAATTTCCTTAGTTAAGTTTTTGTTCGCCTTCTCTAGTTCTTCCAATTTTTCAACTCTCCGTATAATTTTGTTAACATCACCGAACCTACGCTCCAAGTCCTCGATCATCTTATCGACCTTCTCTTCTAGTCGTGTCATTCGGGTGGGGGGGGGGGGGGGGGGCCTGTGTCCCCCCCCACCCTCTTTAAATCCCTGGACAATATTCTCATCACTTTCTACTGTATTGCTCTTATCTATACTTCTAATCTTTACATTTTTATTAGACATTTCATCGTCGTCGGGGGTCCGTTTGTTTACCTTTCCCCTGTCTGCCTGGGCCAAGTCTACTCCTTCCTCATTTCCTTCCATTTCCCTCAGTAATCCCTCCCCTTTTCCTCTTTCCCTACTTTCCTACTACCCCACGAGCAATTTCCCCCCACCCTGTAAATACAATAGGCACTTCTCTTTGCGTTGGGATCCACAAAACTTCAATTTTCTTCAGAACGTCTTCTAAGCCGTCCATTCTGTGGTGTAGTGCTGTCCTGGGCCCTGGCGCTCGACACGACGAGCAGGGCGCCATAGGTTTAGAAGGACTCTTGGGCACAAGGCCCTCGTTGTTAGATATGTAGGACAAGGCATAGATTTCCCTCTGCGTAGGGAGTACGACTTACACACCAAGTCAGTCTAGAACTGTCCCTCATACGGTGAGCATATAGCTCTCCTGTTGTGACTCACCTATGTACGCATAACCCACTTATTAATAAAGACACCAAACGTCCCCTCGCGTTTCTGTTGCATACGAAGACATTCGTTGAAGTGTGTGTATTTACCTAGTTGTATTTTACGGGAAGGGGAGCTATGCTCGTGCGGTCCCGTCTTCATATCTCATTTTATCTAAACTATTTTTAAATTCATGTATTGTTTTTGCACACACCACTTTCTCATCTAACTTGTTCCAACTGTCTATTGCTCTGTGAGGAAAGCTGTTCTTTTTCAAATCTCTTCTATAGCTGTCTTTTTTTATTTTCTTTCCGTGTCCTCTTGTATTTCTGTCATCCCATTTTATCAGATTCTCTCTATCAGTAATTTCTATGCCTTTCATGATTCTGTAAATAGCTATCAAATCTCCTCTCTCTCTTCTTTGCTCTAGTGTCTGTAGTTTAAGTTTTTGTAGTCTCTCTTCATATGATAGTTTTGAGAGTGTTGGTGCCAGTTTTGTAATTGGTCTTTGTATTCTTTCAAGTTTTTTTATACATTTTTTTGTACTTGGTGACCATATCGTTGCTGCATATTCCAATCTTGGTCTTATCAGGGTGATTAGGATTTTCCTCACCATTTCTTCATCCAGATATGTAAATGCCACTTTGATTGTTCTTATTAAATTATAAGTTTCTCCAAAAATCTTATTTATATGTTTCTCAGGTGACATATTATTCATAACAATGACTCCCAGGTCCTTCTCATTTTCTACTTTTTTTATTCCTTCTTCTCCCAAATTATATGATCCTGTTATTCTGTTTTTGCTTTTTCCAAATTCCATTATACTACACTTTTTTGTATTGAACTCCATCTCCCACTTCCTACTCCATTCTTGTACTTTATTTAGATCTCTCTGTAGTGATTCACAATCTTCTTCAGTTTTCACTCTTTTCAGTAATTTTGCATCATCTGCAAAGAAGCTCATATAGCTTTCAATTCCTTCATCCATATCATTAATATATATAGCAAACATTATTGGGGCCAGAACTGTTCCCTGCGGAACACCGCTTATTACTTCATTCCATTTTGAGTGCTGATCTCTTATCACTACTCTCATTTTTCTTTCTTGCAAAAAGTCTTCCATCCAATTTAGCAATTTACCTTGTATTCCTCCTTCAGTTTCTAATTTCTTAAGCAACTTCTTATGTGGTACTTTGTCAAAAGCTTTTTTTAGGTCTAGAAATGCACAATCAGCCCATCCATCTCTTTCTTGTATTATATCTATTAGCCTTGAATAGAAACATATTAAATTGGTGACGCATGATCGTCCTTGTCTGAATCCAAATTGCCTTGGATTTAGTACGTTGTTTTTTTCCAAGTATTTTACCCATCTACTTTTGATAATTCTTTCACATATTTTTGCTATTGTACTTGTTAGAGAGACTGGTCTATAGTTGGTAGGTTCTTCTTTATTTCCTCCTTTATATATAGGTACTATATTTGCTTTTTTCCAATCTTCTGGAACTTTTCCTTCTTTTAAGGAACTGCTTATTATGCTATGTATTTTGTCTGCCAGTTCATTCCTGCATTCTTTCAGAATCCAGTTTGCTATTTCATCTGGCCCATGCGATTTTCTGACATCAAAATTACCCAAGTGTGTCAATATTTCATTCTTTGTTACTTCTATTTCTTCCATAGGGGGGACTTTTTCCTTCCACTCAATCTCTTCAGGTTGTATATTTTCCCTTGTAAACACTGATTTAAAATGTTTGTTCATAATTTCTGCCATTTCCATTTCCTCAGTGTATTCAACTCCTCCTTGTCTTAATTTCTCTAAGTCTTGTTTGTTTTTCAGTTTATTGTTTACAAATCTGTAGAATAGTTTTGGTTGATCTTTACACTTTTCTATAACATCTTTTTCATATTTTCTTTTTTCCTCTCTGCACTTTTGTACGTATTCATTTCTATAACCAGTATATATTTTCCATTTTTCAGGTCTTCTGTCTTTTTTCCATCTGTTCCAGGCTTTGTCTCTTTTGTCCTTTAACTCCCTACAACTTTTGTTGTACCAGCATTTTACATATTCTTTTTCTTGTTTTTGTCTTGGGACATACTTTTCCACTCCTTTTTTGTAAATTTTTGTCAAAATATTCCATTTCTCTTCCACTGTTGTTTCTTCTTTGTATATTTCTTCCCAGTTTTCTTGTTGGACGAATTCTCTTATTTTATCAAAGTTTGTTTTTTCATACATCATTCTTCCTTTTCTATATTGTTCATTTCTTTTCATATATTTTTCTTCATTAAGTTCCAGTTCAATCAATATGTGGTCACTTTTACCTATTGGTGTTTTATATTCAATCTTGTCCACTATTCTAGGTTCAGATGTAATTATTAAGTCTAGCCTCGATGGTTCTTCTTCATTTCTATACCTAGTGTTCTCTTGTATCCATTGTGTCATTGAATGGTCAGTAATCATCTCAAGTAGAGCATTTCCCCATGAGTCATCACCACTCTTTACTGTCATTTCTTCCCAGCAGATTTCTTTGCAATTAAAGTCGCCCATCATAACTATTCTTCCTCCGTCTTCCATTATTTTAGTTAATGCTATCTTTGTGTCCTCTAACATACTTTTATGTTCACTCTCTTCCCATGAGGCTGTTTTCGGAGGCACATAATTGATCACAAATTTTCTGCTCTTCTTATCTCGGTCTTCCACTTCTATCATAATCATCTCTACTGTATTCTTTCCATATATGACACCTTTCACGTTTATATCCTTCTTAGTCAGGAACATAACTCCACCCCCTTGTTTTTTCTCTCTGTTTCTAATCCAATAATTGTATGTATCATGTCCTACACTGTTGGGTGGTAGTGGGCCTTTTAATTTTGTTTCTACAATTCCCATTATGTCCGGTTCTTTTTCTTTCAAATAATCATTCAGTTCATTCAATCCTGTTATCAATCCATCTATATTTGTGTAAGACACTCTTAGTTTTCTGCCACTTCCATTGTATTCTCTGTTTCCCTTATGTTTTTCTTTAGTATGTCGAACTGCTTTATTTTCATGTTCACTACTCTCCAATAGAATCTCTCTTTCTCTGACTCCGTTCTTTCCTCGTTTTTTGCCTTAGCTTCAATTCTTTTCTGCTTTTCTTCCTCTCTTTCCTCCTTATTCATTTCTCTTTTTATCCATACCTTTTTATATTGATCATTTGTTGCTAGTTTCCCTGTCTTGGATAGAATTTTCTCTGCCGTTGTTTGTGACCTGAATTTAATCTTAATTGGTCTGGTCTTATCTGTACTATATTTTCCGAGTCTGAATTTTTCCTCAATTTCCTTTATAATTTCTGGTTCATCTTCTTGGACTAATTTTAATAAACTGCTTACTCTTTCATTTTCCTCCTTGATTCTTGCGGTTCTATCTGGGTTATGTTTCTCTTCCATTCCTAATATAATTATACATTTCTTTTTGTCAGCTAATTCTCTTACTATATTCTCCTTCTGTCTCATCACTTTAATAACTGAGTCTTCATTATGTTCTTTCAATTGCTGTTTGACTATGTCAGTGAATGAAACCTTATTCCCTTCTTGAGTTATTCTCCAATTTTTAGCTTCTGTAGCTATTTTCTCTCTGTTTTCATTACTATTCCTCTTCAATTTCTCATTCTCCTCCTTTACATTTCCTAACTGTCTTTTTAGGTCCTCTATTTCTTCAGTTAAGTTTCTGTTAGCCTTCTCTAGTTGTTCCAACCTTTCAATTCTCTGGAAAATGGAGTCTACGTTACCTAACTTACGCTCCAAGTCCTCGATCACCTTATCAACTCTCTCCTCTAGTCTTATCAGTCGTGGGGGGGGGGGGTGTGTCCCCCCCACCCTCTTTAAATCCCTGGAACATATTCTCGTCACTTTCTTCTGTATTGCTCCTCTCTATACTTCTAATCTTTACATTTTTATTAGACATGTCATCCTCACTCAGTCTTTTGTTTACCTTCCGCTTGTCTGGCTGGGCCAAGTCTACTCCCTCCTCATTTCCTTCCATTTCCCTCAGTAATCCCTCCCCTTTTCCTCTTTCCCTACTTTCCCACTACTCCACGAGCAATTTCCCCCCCACCCTGCAAAAACACTAGGCACTTCTCTTTGCGTTGGGATCCACAGACTTCTGTTTTCTTCAGAACGTCATCCAAGCCGTCCATTCGCTGAAGTGTGTGTGTGTGTGTGTGTGTGTGTGTGTGTGTGTGTGTGTGTGTGTGTGTGTGTGTGTGTGTGTGTGTGTGTGTGTGTGTGTGTGTGTGTGTGTGTGTGTGTGTGTGTGTGTGTGTGTGTGTGTGTGTGTGTGTGTGTGTGTGTGTGTGTGTGTGTGTGTGTGTGTGTGTGTGTATCCTATCCGAGAGTTGACACCTTGACGTGGTGGATAGGTTTGAGATTCTTAATGACTACAAAAGATATGTCGATAGAGAGACAATCTCTGCAGGGTCACCCATATCGAACAGGTTTTGTAGTAAATATCAGACAAAGAGCAGCTCACACGCACAGTTGCAGGACCCACTGCAAACTGGCACGCCCCTGATGGCAAACAGGGAAACTCCTCATAGATATATGGGGTACCGTCATAATGACGGCGTGGACCACTGGGTACCCTATGGATGTAGGGCTTCACCGAATATAATGAATAAGGTGACACCAGGGAAATATCTCACCAGATACCAGTTGGCACGGAGGTGAGATTACTGCCAATCCCCCCTCATAGCCAATATGAAGAGCACAATCAAAACAAAACCGGGCGTTCCTGTTGAATCATCGTCTCCTAAAGGTCCAACCGCATTGCCTCGTGTGCTTACGGGCAGTGTGCCACCGAATGTGAGTAAGCACTGTCCAAGCAGATCCAAGTCTTGGACATTAAACAACATGAAGAAAATGAAGATCTACACTTACAACGTAAGAAGTCTCTCAGAAGATCACAGGCTGGAGAATTTAATGAAAGAACTAGACAATATCAAGTACGACATCGTAGGACTGAGCGAAGTCCGAAGAACGGAAGAAAAACTGATACAATTACAAGATGATCACCACCTGTTCTACTATAGAGGTAAGGGCAAAGAAAGATCTAGTGGAGTAGGATTCTTGATAAACCGAGAGGTTGCTGGTAACGTAGTCAAATTCAGTAGTTTGTCAGACAGGCCAGCTTGGATTGTAATTAGGCTGTGTAAAAGGTACACTCTAAAAATAGTTCAGGTTTATGCACCAACTTCACAAAGTTCAGACGATGAAATTGAGTCGTTCTATGATGACTTAAGTCAGGTAATGGATCAAGGAAAAAGTAAGTACACGTTGGTAATAGGCGACTTTAATGCTAAAGTGGGGAAGAAGATGGGCGATGAGACGTGCATTGGTAAGTTTGGAGTAGGTGAAAGAAATGACTGAGGCGAGATGTTAGTAAATTTTGTAGAGAACTACAACATGAGGATAATGAACACTTTCTTTCAAAAGCGTGTAGGTCGTAAATGGACGTGGAGAAGTCCAAATGGAACAACAAAGAACGAAATAGACTTCATATTAGGAGATGAGAGCAAAAGCGTTAACAAGGTTACGGTCATAAATAAAGTCACCCTAGGTAGTGACCATAGAATGATAGTATGCACAGCTAAATTCAATTTCAGAGCCGAGAGAAATAAACAAATTTTAAGAAAGGAAATAAGCCTTGCAAAGTTTTAGGATGATAATAAGAAATTTCAGTTAGAAATTAAAAGTACATTCGAAGTTCTAAGAACTAATGAGGACACCGTGGAAGATATTAATTTGAATCTAGTGAATATCATTAAGGAATCGGCAGAGAAAGTAGGTAGTACAAAAAACATTAGAAAAAACAAATACTCCCAAGCTACAAATGACCCAATTAAAAGAAGGACCATGCAAATTAAAAGCAGGAGAGACGAAATAGAAAAGTAAAACTAAACAGGCTTATCAACAAAAGGCAGAGATTATACAAAAGAAAAAGAAACATGGATGAAATAGAAGAAACTATTCGGAAGGGTAAAAGTATTAAAGTGACCGAGCGCAAACATGCTTTAGGAAGATAGCAAATGATATGTTTGAAAGATAGAAATGGAGAAATAACTAAATGTAGAGACAAAATGGTAAAAAGAGTAGAAGAATTTTACCAAGAGCTTTACTCGTCAAAAACCGTAGTTGAGTCAGTAAAATCATGTGTAGACGTTAGTAGTGTACCAGAGATTACAAAGGAAGAAGTAGAATTTGTTCTGAAAACTACGAAACGAGGAAAAGCACCTGGGAAGATGATGTATCGATAGATCTGATGAAAGACGCAGGAAAATTAGTTCATATTAAAGTAGCTGAGTTGTAACCCAGTGCTTACGTCAAGAAAGCTTTCCTGATTGCGTGGTGCAATGCTATAATGACTTTGCTTCATAAAAAAGGAGACCAAAAGGACCTTATTAACTATCGACCGATTAGCTTCCTATCAAATGTATATAAAGTAATCTCCAAAATCCTTACAAATAGACTAAGTCAAGTTTTAGATGGAAACCAACCGAGAGAACAGGCAGGCTTTAGGAGCGGATATTCGACTCTAGACCATTTGCAGGCGATAAACCAACTAACTGAGAAAATGACAGAATACAATATATCTCTGTGTTTAGCTTTTGTAGATTACGAGAAGGCCTTTGACTCAGTAGAACAAATAGCTATACTAAACTCGCTATGCAAGCAGGGTACAAAAGAACAGATCGTAAGAGTTTTAGAAAAGATTTATGCGAAAGGTACAGCTATAATTCGACTACATAAAAATACAGAAAAGATCAAGATCGAAAAAGGAGTACGGCAAGGCGATACAATCTCACCGAAACTATTTACAGCTTGTTTGGAAGACATTTTCAGAAGATTGAGTTGGGAAAAGAAAGGTTTGAAGATTAATGGCGAATATTTGAACCACCTATAATTTGCGGATGACATTAGTCTTATTTCAGAAAGAGCAGAAGACTTGCAAGATATGCTGAGCGATCTAAACAAAGAAAGTGTCAAAGTAGGCTTAAAAATGAATAAGAGTAAAACCAAAGTAATGTTCAACACGAAAATTGAAAGAAAAGAGATTGTAATTGATGGTGAGAGTCTTGAGGAAGTTTAAGAGTATAATTATTTAGTCCAGATGGTGAAGGTGACGAAAAATCATGATAATGAAATAAAAAGATGCATTACAATTGTATTCCAGGACTCGTAGAACTGTTTTTCCCTCGGAGATTCTGATGACCACGGTCCTCTTCAGGAAGCGCCCGTCCTCGGACGCCTACTCGTCAGGGACTCGAGTGGCGGACGCGCTTTCAGAAGAGTCGATCGTCGACATGAAGCTCCCCAAGAGTACTTCCAAAGAGATCGAAAGAAGGAACGCAATGACGACCAAAGCCACCGAAAAAGATTAAGGTTTGAAGTCCTGGCATCATATACGTACACACACACACACACACACACACACACGCACACACACACACACACACACACACACACACACACACACACACACACACACACACACACACACACACACACACACACACACACACACACACACACACACACACACACACACACACACACACACACACATATATATATATATATATAAATATATATATACATATATATATATATATATATATATATACACAGTTGGAGCAAAAACACTGGAGACAGGGAATCTATTTCGATTGCAAACTACAATCCTCTTCTGTTGATTCAACTATCATTGACTATCAACCCAACATAAATATTTCGAAGGGCAAATGTCCCCAGACATAATACCAGAATTGTTGATCACAAGTTCAGTCCAAAGAAATTTGCCTCCTGACCCAATATACCAAGCGAACTGAGTAATCAGTATAGGGTAGGGACCTTTCCCAATGTTACCCCATTTTTGTCAAGGGTGCTACTTAAGTAGCAATCTATTCTCTTTGCTCTGTAGCTACCGAAGAGGATTGTATTTTGCAATCGGAATATATAGATTCCCTGTCTCCAGTCTTTTTTACTCCAACTGTGGTTTTCACGTGATCGACAAATGTAGTGCTACATTCGTTATCAGTACACACACACACACACACACACACACACACACACACACACACACACACACACACACACACACACACACACACACACATAGATATATATATATATATATATATATGTATATATATATATATATATATATATACTGTATATGTATATACACACACATATGTATACATATATATTACAGTAAAACACACACACACACACACACACACACACACACACACACACACACACACACACACACACACACACACACACACACACAGGGAAGAAACAGCAGTGGAAGAGAAATGGAATATATTGATGGAAAACTACAATGAAGGGGTAAACAGGCATGTACCAAGACAAAAGCGAGAGAGAGAGTACATTAAATGTTGGTTCAACAAAAGATGCAGTGAGGCAAAAGACAGAAGGGACAAAGCTTGGAAAAAGTGGAGAAAAGACAAAAAACAAAGCAAATGGCAAATTTATGTTAACTATAGAAATGAGTATGTTAATGTGAGAAGAGAGGAGAAAAGGAACCATGAGAAGGATATTATAGACAAATGCAAAGAGCAACCCAAACTATTCTATCGGTATGTGAATGGTAAACTTAAAAACAAACAGGAATTGGTGAAACTATGCCAAGGAAACATAGAATACACAGAAGATTTAGAGATGGCCGAAGTCATGAACAATCACTTTAAATCTGTTTTCACCAGAGAGAAAATACCGAATTGTGACATAGACAAAAACAAGAAATCTCCCCTCATGAATGAGTTTACAGCATCACTAAAGGAAATATCAGAACATTTATCAAGGCTGGATGTCAGAAAATCACATGGCCCGGACGGTATTGCAAATTGGATTCTAAAGGAGTGCAAAGAAGAACTAACAGACAAAATACACATCTTAATAAACAGCTCACTCAAAGAAGGAAAGATACCCGAGGACTGGAAAAACGCTAACATTGTACCAATACACAAAGGAGGAAACAAAGAAGAACCCACCAACTATAGGCCAGTATCACTAACAAGCACCATTGCCAAAATTTGTGAGAAAATAATCAAGAATAGATGGGTAAAACATCTGGAAGACAATGACATATTAAACCCAAGACAATTCGGATTCAGACAAGGAAGATCATGCTCCACAAACTTAATATGCTTTTACTCAAGACTAATAGACATAGTGCAAGAAAGAAATGGATGGGCTGATTGTGCATTCCTAGACTTGCAAAAAGCCTTTGACAAAGTACCACACAGAAAACTACTAAAAAAACTGGAACACATAGGAGGAATACAGGGAAACCTACTAAAATGGATAGAGGACTTTCTGACTGGTAGAAAGATGAGAGTAGTGCTCAGAGAAAAATATTCAGACTGGAAAGAGGTGATCAGTGGAGTACCGCAAGGATCTGTGCTGGCACCAATAATGTTTGCTATCTATATGAATGACATGGATGAGGACGTGAACTGCTACATGAGCTTCTTTGCCGATGGCGCCAAACTGCTAAGGAAAATAGAAACTGATGAGGACTGTGAAGCACTGCAAGAAGACCTAAATAGGGTATGGAACTGGAGTCAGAAATGGGAAGTGGACTTTAATACTAAGAAGTGTAGCATAATGGAGTTTGGAAAAAGCAAAAACAGAATATCAGGAAAATATACAATTGGAACCAAAGAAGTAAAGAAAGTAGGATCCGAAAAAGATTTGGGAGTAATTATCACGAACGACTTGTCCTATGATATACAGATTAACAAAATTGCCGGGGAGACTTACAACTTGCTAAGATCAATAAAAGTGGCGTTTACATACTTGGACGAAGACATGATGAAAAAAATATTGGTTACATTGATAAGGCCTAGATTAGAGTATGCAGCGACATTGTGGTCCCCCAGTACCAAAAAGAATATAAAGAAAATAGAAAGAATCCAAAGAGCAGCTACAAAAATGGCACCTGCACTTGCAAACCTATCATACGAAGAGAGATTGGCTAAACTGGAGTTACCGACACTGGAGCAAAGAAGAGAGAGAGGTGACCTATTGACCATCTACAGAATCATGAAAGGCACAGAGGTACTCGATAGTGAGAACTTACTTAACTGGGACAAAAGAAACACAAGAGGACATGGAAAGAAAATAAAAAAACATAGCTATAGAAGAGAACTGAAGAAAAACAGTTTTCCTCATAGAGTTTTGGACACTTGGAACAAACTGGACAATGAAATAGTATGCGCAAAAACCATTCATGAGTTTAAAAACAAACTAGACACTGCAAGATACAAAGGCGGGACAACACGAGCATAGCTCCCCTTCCCGCAAAATACAACTAGGTAAATACAACTAGGTAAATATATATATATATATATATATATATATATATATATATATATATATATATATATATATATATACATATATATACAGACATACACACACACACACACACACACACACACACACACACACACACACACAAACACCCGAATGTAGCGAGAGAAGTCCGCGGTCTGTGAGAGCATGTGTCCGATGTCAATCAATAGATCCCGCCCCGGGACTGCACGCAACGGGGGAACTCATAATAGATGAGAACTGGAGGAGGTTGGCGGTCGACGTAACCCATTATCGACGGGGCATGTACTTATCGATGGTTGACTGTGGCCCAGGACGATTCGCCGTCTGGCGGGAGCTGAAGACGGAAACGAGAGAGGAAACTGTGCAAGTGATGAATGAGATGTTTCTGGAACGGGGTCCAGTGGATGAAGTTTTGATGGACAATAGTTCCGCGTTTCGGTCGGGAACACTGAATGAAATGCTGGACAAATGGAGCTCGAGATGTTTCCTTAGGGCTGTTTACCGGCCGAGCGGAAATGGAATAGTAGAACGACACCATTACACTATTAAGTCCATCGCCGAAAGGAGGCAGTCTTTTGGTATAATATGTCCCCTAGGTCAGGCCAAGACGAAGATTCAGTTCCACTGAGAGCTTTATTTAAACATAACTGGCGACATCCCAGGGTAGCGCCGGTGCTACCGGTTAATGCTGGTCTGGGAGGAGGTATGGGTGAAGCCAAAAGATAGTAAGTGCACCTCACAGCGGACGAGGTGTATCGTAATGGAGATAAATTCCCGGAACAATATCTCTGTCGAGGGAGTGCCACAACATATCCTGGATCTTCGTTATGTGGTGGATGGCGGAGAAAACGACGCAGATGAGGGAACAGCGCCTCGACCACTGCACCATAATAGACGTCCTTCGGGATGGCTGCAGGACTACGAGGTAAGAAGTGGAGGAGACGAAGATGACGAAGAATAGGTTGATCTCGAGATCAAAGGGGGGGGGGCATGAATGTGCTGAATGTGGTGCGAGTATGGGTGTGCAGTTGGCATCTTCGGCACGGGGTCAAAGGTCACCGTGTAGAAGCCCGGGTGAATGGGTGTTGGTTGACACGTATGGGCAGTATGTGTGTGGAACGAACGAGGGGGAAAGGTGAGAAAAGTGCAGTGGAAAAAACATAAAGAATAATTAGCTAAGTTAAGATTGATAGGCAATACAAGTGAAAGAGAAACTAGCGAGAAGAGTCTTCGTCATCGAAGAAGACGAAGGAGCAGGAAATAACGGGGATAAGGTAAGTAATATGTCGTCCCGCGACCAAATATATAAATCTAAATTCCAGTTATTGTGAATATAAAAGTTCATATCATCACCAATTGTCGCATATGCTACTTTATTACCAAATAGCGTGGAACCGAATGCCGTTTGACCAACTGCGGTGGATCTGATTCTACATGGCTAATCAAAGATCTTGTAATTCCGAACAAGTTCCTTTGATCCCACCCTACCCATATCGTTACTTCCCGTATGAACAATCGTAACCGTATTCGTCCGCCTTTGCTCCCTGATGGTCTGGGTACAATTGGCAATCCCGCGGCCCCGTTGACATACAAGCTTGCAACGTCGTTTAGTCTTCCGCTGCAGGATGTCGTCATAGCCTCGCACCATGGGGTCCCCCACCACCAAGAACTCCTGATTTTCAGCCACCTCATCTCCCAGCAGAGCAAAATGATTGGCTAGAGCCAGCGGTTGCTCCGCAGGGCACCCACTCACTGAACGCGGGCTCGACAAACGGGACCCCACGGAGTGCCACTCGCTCACGACAGTGGCAGAAGTGGAAGAAGTGGAACGCTCTTTAGGTTGTGGGTAGGATTTACTCTTCTCACAGAGCGCACACTTGAGAAGACGAATTTCCTTCTCACACATCCTGAGACGGTCCTCCAGGTTCACACAACCTTCACAAACCATTTCGCTCCTTCAGCAATACAAACGGCAAAAAGAAACAAAAGCAGTCACTAAATAAACTAAATACACGAAGCTTACTCTGCTTACCTTATACTATTACTCCTACCTTTAGAGCACAGTAACAGACTACTGTTTTGATTCTAAATTAATAGCACACTACACTTTATCTACCTGTAACTGTATAGCAACATATGTATACAATTACAAAAACAAAACACAATCACTTGTCACTATTCGGAGATATAAACTTCACAGGTATTCGCTAGCTGGTGTCTCGGCAGAAAACGAGTTCTCTAGCTGAGGTCATCCACACACTCGTGGACTACAGTGCACTAGTACTTATCGCTCTGTCACCTACGCATTGTGACAAAAGGACGAATGTGTTATTTTGAGCTTCGTCAAGCTGTGCCCTTTCAAGCAAAATAACAATAAATAATTTTATCATAGCCATAGGTACCATGCGTCTTTCTTCCGTTTTCTTTAATTTGAACACTGAGTTTGGAGTTGGTGAGAGAAACGACACACGCGAGATGTTAATAAATTTTGAAGGGAACCACATGCAAATAAACAGACCTGGAGAATTCCATATGCAATAACAAAAACGAAATAGACTTCATGTTAGGAGCGTTAGCAATGTTATGGTCACAAATAAAGTAAATCCAGTTAGTGACCATAGAACTATAGGCTTCACAGATGAATTCACGTTCAGAGTCGAGAGAAATAAACTAGAAATAAGAAAATAAAATAAAAATTGTTCAAGTAAGGGTAACAAAAAGGAAATTCAGTTGAGTATTACAAATTTTAATCTCCAAAAAATAACGAGGATACACTCAATCTTCAATTCATTCAACAATCGCTCTCATTATAATAGAAAACTAGTAAAACGAGATAGGAAAGCAAAAGTGGAAGGAGTGAACTTTAGGGCTAGACCGATACACGGATGGGTGGGGGTAAATGAGGCCTTGTATAAAAGATGAATGTCTGTTGAACAGGGAAGGGAGATGGCAAGCGATAGGTGTAACCGGAGAATGGTTGTGAATAGATTACTTGGTTTACTTGGTGTAGTTCAGTAGATTACTTCAATCTATCGGGCCAACACGGAGTGTCCGCCGCCATGCTCCTCTACTTTTGAATAGGGAGTTCTGACCCTCTGGGAGTCCTGGGTTATCTTCCAACTGGGCAAAAAAAAAACTCATCCAATTTGATTTTAAGGGTTTCTACATTACAGTTTGTCATATCTGATGTATCTTGGAACACAATTGAATAGTCTCATTGCTCTCCACCTGAAGCTATCATATAGTAGGGTACCAGCTCTACCCCTGGGCACTGACTGTACCAAATAGTTATACCCTCTTCTGTTTGAAACTGATACAATTATTTCATTAGATAGATTAGGTACTTGTTTTTCTAATGTTTTCCAAAGATTAATTATTGTATAACGATCTCGTCTTCTTCCCAAAGAGTAGTTTCAAAGATTTCAGCCTTTCAGAATAACTCAGATCTTATAGGAATTCAATATGTTTGGTGAAATGTTTTTTATTTTTTTTCTAACCCTGTGATATATTTTGCATTAGATGGGCTTCACAGTTGTGAACAATAATATAATCTTGGCAAAACAAGGAATTTCTAAAGAGTTAGCATGATACATTGATCTCGTGACCTGAATGTTCTCAATACCCAGCCTATTATAATTGAGAACATTCCATTATTACTCTGTTTATGTGCTCAGTGAAATCACAGCTTGCAGAAAATGTAATTCCTAGGTCTTGAATATGATCTGTTGTATTAATAATGTTTTGGTCTGGATCCAAATAGCTTCTTTTAGAGTTTCTACCACAGCTAAAATTAATATATTGAAACTTGTCTCCATTAAATTTTACGTTATTTGTGGCCCATTAGTAAACTTTATCCAAGTCCTGTAGGATTTCTGAGTCCTCTGACATTTTAATGGCTCTGAATAGCCTTGTGTTATCAGCGAAGCTTACCATATCACTGTTGATACAATGATTAATGTCCAGCATAAGCAATGATTAATGTCCAGCATAAGCAATGATTAATGTCCAGCATAAGCAATGATTAATGTCCAGCATAAGCAATGATTAATGTCCAGCATAAGCAATAATTAATGTCCAGCATAAGCAATGATTAATGTCCAGCATAAGCAATGATTAATGTCCAGCATAAGCAATGATTAATGTCCAGCATAAGCAATTATTAATGTCCAGCATAAGCATAAGTAAGAGGGGTGGATGATAAATTGACGCGACCTTAAGGGTTTTCTCCTTGTATTCTCTAATTACTCGTGAATGGACGAGGAAAGAAATTCAATATGTAAGTGAGGCTGTGGGGATAAACTAGCTCCGGGTGTCGGGCCCTTTTGTGATGGGTTATCTAGCTGCATTGCTTCTGGATTCTGGATTCCAAGGAAAGACCACCTCGCTTGCGCGGGATCGGGTTTTGTGGTAGGGGAAGAATGTCTGTAGGAAAATGAAAAGATAGTAGTGTATAAAAGAGGGCTATTGCCACCGGGCGAATTGCGAGCCATTAGGGGTTTATTTGTTGTCGTGGCTTAGGAGAAATGGACCGGGAGCTTGGAGGGCAGCGCTTGACGCCGGGGTTAGGATTAGGATCACCAACGAAAGTTTAGAAAATGGTAGGAGGCGTAGTAGTAGAGAAAGGTGGAAAAACGGAAAAATCTTTAGTGGGAGGTAAACTGAAATGAGAAGATGTAATAGAAGAGAAAGTTAGAAAGGAAGCGAATTTTAGTCGAAGAAAAAGTAAGTGTAGATGTTTGTGCGTGTGTTGTGGCTCTGTTCGTGAGAGGTGTATGTGTGTATCTTACGAGAAGTGAGTTGATTTCACTTCCCGCGTGTAGAGGACGTCCTGATAAGCCACAGGTGGGGCGAGCGTAGCCTGATTTTCCCCAGGTTTTGGGTTTGAAGTCCTTTAGAGTTGATCCAGTGGCGGTGCGAGGGGGGGCAGACGGGCGGTGTACACCCGCCTGCCGACGTCAACGAAGAGATCCGTAACCAGAACGGCAGCCGCAAGGAGATAACTCCTCGCCGCCACCGCTGGCGAGCGCGTTCCTGATGAGCCACAGGTGGGGCGAGCGTTGCCTGTTTATCCCCAGGCTGGGTTTGGATTCCGGAAGAGTTGATTCAGTGGCGGTGCGAGGGAGGGGCAGACGGGCGGGTGTTGTATTGTCTCTTTCCTTCCAATCACAACTCTGAAAACAGAGAATTACGCGATTGGGAATTGTGTGTAAATGTCAGAAGTGTAAACTCGCTCACCAGCATCAGCGAGAGGCCAGCGTAAGGTTGCGGGCCGGTTGGACAGAGAGGTGTCCCAAGTCTCTCCGTCAACCAGCCTGCGATCAGATTGAGCGTTCTGAGAGAGACGGTTTGGGCCTCTGCTTTGCCAGCGAGAAAGTGTGCGTGTGCCTCTTTTCTTCCAAGCACTACTCTGAAAACAGAGATTTACGTGACTTGGGAAACGTGTGTGTGTATTTGTCTTGGTGTAAACCCGCCTGCCGACGTCAACGTAGAGGTCGGCCATGCCAGACCGGCAGCAGCTAGGAGATATATCTCCCAGCCACCACCGGCCGGCGAAGATTCTTGGAGCTTGTTGAGAGAGCTGGTTGAAGAGACTGTTCCAGACAGTGGTGAGTGGGCGGAAGTAGGGATGGCTCTTCGAAGATTCACAAGGAGCAGAGTTTAATTAAAAGGGAGGAAGTGAGTTTACGGTTGGTGGAGGGTGAATGCATTCCTAGGATGGCTACCTTCCTTGTGAGAGGAAGAAACCTTTTGTTATATACACTAGATAGATAAACATCAGTCGCCCCTGAAAAAAACATGACATCACCGTGCCCCGCTGTCCGCAAGTGCATTTTTTTTTACAACTTATGCTAATTGCACAGTAACATTTACTCTTTCCAATTTTCAATAACTAATATTTCGGTGTGTAGAAAGCAACATGTCCTCATTATGTTTCCAGTAGGTGTGAACAGTGATCATTCTTTGCTGAATAAAATAGTGTGGCGGCAGCCAAATTTTCAAAAAATACCATATCGTTATTTTCTTGAAGTTAATGAACATATTTTGACATAGCATTTTTTCTAGTCACAGCACAATATTTTGTTCTGATATACACCGATTAATCATTACAAAGGTGGGACTCCCACGGTGGGAGCTGATCTTGGTCACGTCCACTCTTGACTCTGCCAAATACAAGCAGGGGGTATAACTGCTTACAGGTAATGAGAACAAAGAAGTGCATATTTACTCCTAGAATTCTTTGTATAAATACGTTTTCATTATTTCATTCTGTTAATAGATTGAAATGAAAGTTTGCATGAGGCAAATCATATACATTAATACTTAGCAACAGTGTTCGTAGGTTGGAGATAGCATTCGAACACTTCCGTGCACCGTTCGGTTTGTTTGGAAGAGACGTGCACAACAGCTGATTGAAGAGGTAAAAGGTTATAGTTTGACGTAATGTATTCTCATTTATAATGCTGCTTGATAGCTATTTTGTAGCCTTTTAGATAAACTATGAGAACGAGGTCTATATTATAAATACAGGGAATTATCGTAATTAGTCTGCCAATGATAACAATTATCTATATTATGTTATTGGTGTTGGGCATGACAATGGACATGAACTAACTTTGAAATTTGCGACCGGTTTGGCAGGTTAAGCGTGCACTATTTAGTGTTATTTATTTGCATACTCACGTTGATATATACCATTGATTTATATAAGGTTTCCAGAAAAATATGGAAATAAACCCCTTATAATAATAATTGGGCTTTTTTGAGTCATCCCTTTTATATTTATATTCTTACCAGTGACAGTCTGTCTCATTACATTTGATTTGTTGATTAATTCATTTGTATTGGTTATTAGCTCGAATTGCTTGTGTAGTGATTATATACTTGAGTAAATCTATCTAATTCATGGCTTTGCAGACTAGTATGATAAATATCAAACCACAAGGACAGAATTTTATTTTTAACCCTTTCTTTATAGTTTGGGTAATTTTTTTAGAAGTGCACAGCTATGCAATATAGCAATAGAAAGTTAATAATTTTTGTAAATTATAATACGTCAACATAATAGACATTATTTTTGGCAGAAATTAATAACAAAAAGTTGCTTGAAGCTATACATAAACAATAGGTGCTCTGACTGCTTGAAATGCCATTTTTGTTTTGGTAGATTCAGAGGTCAAAGAAATTACAGTGTGATAAATTCATCTAGTCTAACCTATCTAACCTAACCTACCCTACTTACTTAACGTAACCTCCATTAAGTAATGTGGTACCTGTAATTCTAGAAGTCATCAGGGATAGGGTCATCATTATTATCTTTGACCTTTGAATCTATCAAAGCAAAGATGGAGTCTACAGGAATCGACGTGACTTCATTTGCTTGTGCACAGTTTTCAGCAATGTCTTCTGTTATTGATTTGGTAAATGTTCTGTTGTGCAGAAGTATGTGATATAGCAATAGAAAATTAATTATAAACTTTGTAAATTATAATGTATCAACATAATATGCATTTTCTTGACGGAAATAAAAAATTCACTAATTGCCTCACCCTTTATTATCATATTGTTGCTGAAATAGGTTATTCATACCTGGAAAAATAGCTAAAAACTTGTTACAGATATCTATAATGAAGGAGAAAATATTGGATTTCATGTCCTTTGAATTAGTAATGTAGCCAGATATATACTACCATTCTGTGTACTAGTTTAACAGTAAAATATTCAAAGAATCCTTATTTAACCTCTCCAATATGAGTTGAATTCTAGTGCACAACATCGACTGCCAGATACATGACAGTTCGATGATGCATCACAGTATGCTTGTTATAAAATATAAAGGTACAACTGTATTACTTTTTCTCTTTCACCTTGAATGTTGATGATATGGTTTAACCACTTCCATACGGTGACGCCTACGTAGGCGGCATGAGGAGCAAGTGGGTACTCAATGATGCCGACGTCGGCATATTGATTATATTTATTGTAGTCGTATCTACGTCACTTCCATTCTCTCTAAACTGGCTTCATCAATTTTCTATGGTTATCAAAATACACGGGTGAAAGAGAACGAACGATTGAGCACTGACTTTATTTTTTATAATGTGATTATTATGACGCAACATCGCACATTGGGCAGCTAATGCTGCCAGACGTGCGATGTGCCCCAGAGTGACGAGGTTAATGTCACAAACTCCCCCCTATCGGAAGGCTAGGATGGTGCCCCTCACAGAGGACTTTGTAGCATGAAATTTAATAAACCATGCCCTTGGTTCAACTTCACCAGTGGCAGGGTTCAAACCGGCATCCCCCTCGACCTTCGCCGCAAGTAATAACGCCCTAACCCACTCAGCCAGAAAATGCAATCAAGCCAGTTCACAGAATACCCACTTATGCCTCATGGCACCAATGTTTGTGTCATCATATGCAAAATCAAGAGTCCTCCATATTCAAACAGAAAAGCATGGAACTCCATACAAATGAGTATGGAAACATTACCTTCTGTTTAACTATACCCATGACCATGCTATGATGGATTTGACACGCATGAAGTGTATGTATTTGTCACCAAGTTAGAAGAGTATGTAAATTCAAATGTTGCAAGATGATTGAATGAAATATTCAATCCCTTAGATGTCCAGTATGCACACACACTCATTTTAGCTATAGGATGTCAGATCATGACCTCCAGAAGCTCCTGTGGGGCCCCCTTTTCTGTCAGACCTCACCCACAGTCAGTTTGGCTGAGTGTGAAAAGACACCTGCGTTCTTCATTGCCAACTGCAAATTGTCATACAACCGATATCATTATTACTATATTCACCATTGCTTGTATGTAAAAAAATATGTATGAATACTGAATGTCCATACACAGTTCATGTATTGTATGTTGTAGAAGTAAATTAAGCAACAGATAGTAGAGAATAAATTGTACAGAACATTATAATTTGGCAACAGCCATCATTTGAATAATGCATGCAAAATTGTACCATTGGCAACCGCCATTGTATTCCTCACATACTGATCAATCTAGTCATAGAAAGATAAAAAAGAACAAACCACAACTTAGATTGTCACAGTGCCTCTAAACTCAATATAGACAATAAACAAGACTACAAAAATCTAAGTATGAAAATTGGAAAATAAAGATAGTGACCAAATTGGAACCATATATGAATTTGAAGCTGAGCAAGATAAATTGAAGAGCAGGAGATGAGAGTCCACAAGCATTGCTCCTTGCCTGTATTCTAGAGTGAGGTAAATACAATGTTAGTGAATACAGGATTCAAGGAAATGGTGATATCATCATCAATTGGCAGCATACGCTAGGGAGCATGTTGCTACACTCACACACAGGCATCAGTCCCCACGTGGGTCTCTCCGAGAAGGATCCTATTCAGCCACCCTTCCTTCTCACTCCAACCAACTCTTGACAGGTTCAGTCAATACGGCCCAGTCATGAATTCTGTGGGCATCCCCTCCATCTCCTAAATCAAAGGCTGTCTCTTGTGGATACAACCCTGTAAGTAGGATCACCATCAGGGAAATGTGCCACATGCCCATATAGCCGAAGTTGACATTCACAAATTCTGCCAGTAACTGGCCTACACTGAGTCTCACAGTACAGTTTCTGGTTTGATACGAAGTCATTCCAGTGATACCCCATGATTCTGCAAAGACACTTGGTACCAAAGACGTAAAGATGGCTCTTCAAGTCAGCATTCAGTGTGTATGTCTCACATCCATACAGCAAGACAGGTGCACATATGACCTGAAGATTCAAATCATAGTTCTCCTTTATAAATAACAATAGTGCCAGATATGCTAGTTGAGAGAGTCCATAAAGTATGAAAGTGGTAGTTGCCAACAAGCCTGTTGAAATAAACTGTACAGGTGAGGACAGGCAGATGTACTTGAAAAAGCTATAACAAGTGAAATGTTATACGAATAAAGGCTCCATCCTCTCATGGTGTTTATTTTGATAGAGTCCATGATACCACAGGTGATGCAAATCCTTTGAAGTACTCTCTGACATGACTCACCACTTTTATGCACTACACTACCAAGGTATGTAAAACAGTCTTAAGACCTCACTGCCCTTGCCATATGCATGGACAGACTGGAATGTGTCATCCAGTAAGCCCCCAAACTCCTGAATCTTGGTCTTGGTCCAGGAGACCTGAAGTCCAAGTGATCTTGCTTCCTGGCACAGTGACTTGAGAGCTGTAACCAGGACCTCCAATGACTCCACAAGGACAGCATCATCAACAGACATAAGATCAGTGACCTTGATGTTGCCAGTAGATGCTCTGCAATGACATTGACAGCTCTGTCCAATACCCAATCCATGCAAGTGCTGGAAAGTATTGGGGTGAGGACATACCCTTGTCTCACTCTTGAATTAACAGGATAGAAGCTAGACATGTCTCCTCCTTACTTTACAGTGAACTCTGTTCCAGAGTATAAGCCAGATATACCTGTTAATGGCATCCTGCAAGATGGATCAGTCAGTTTGTTGCTTGCTCCAGTTCTTTTGGAAGAAACCTGTGGGTTTACCAAAGAAACTGGCCATGGCAGCTAGTTCAAACATCAGTAACTTGGCAAATAGATTTTGTGGCATCATCTGGAAAGAGTATAAGACAGTAAGGGATTTCTCTGTTGGGTTAAGTTTTGAGGGATTTTTTTGAACCACAAAATATGGTAGTCCATTAAGGAGTGCTTGTTTTGTACATACATACATATACCAAGGCTTTTTTCCCCCTTACCAGGGGGGTAGCCAAAAAGGACAAGGCACAAAAACATTCCCACCCATTTCATCCCCGAAAACACTCCACACCTCTCCACCCTCCCTCCCATCTTAGCACCTCCTAGATGACGGGTCATCCATGCACCCTGTCCACTGCCCTGGGTCAGAAGCAGTGTCGCAGGACACAGCACATCCACAGCAAGGCCGCTTCATTAAATCGGCGACCCCCCTCCTCTCCGTCCCCCCATATAAAGGAGAGGACGGGGAGAAATCCCTTCGGGCTGCGTCAAAATTTTTGCTCACACACACTACCTCACCCCCATTCCCCCGTCCAATCCACCTCATGCATCACAACATTTTCCATATACAACCATTCTCCATTCACCCGTCTTCTGTCCTCTCCCGTCCTTCCTCAACCGACATTCCCCTCTTCCCCAAAGCCCCCTTCACCCCATCCATCCATCTCATCCTAGGACGTCCCCTCATGTTCACTCCCTCCACATCTGCCTTCTATACCTCCTTTACTAGTCTTTCTTCACTCATTCTTTCCATGTGTCCAAACCATCCTAATACTCTTTCATCCACCCTATCTCCCAACTCCCTTTCCACCCCTGTTCTCCTCCTCACCTCATTTCTCACTCTATCTAGCCTAGTAACCCCCATCATACTTCTCAGACACTTCATCTCAAACACATTCAAGTTCCTTCTCTCTTCCTCTCTCATGTTCCATGTTTCTGCTCCATACAGTGCTGTAGGCACAATCACTCCTTCATACAGTCTCCTCTTAGCATCCATTCCCAGATTCCTATTCCTCATTACACTTTTTAAACCACCAAGGCATTTACTCGCTTCTCTCAATCTACATTCTACCTCCACCTTCACTCCACCCTTTCCTGCCACATTTGCACCCAAATATCTAAAACTATCCACTTCCTCCAGTTGCTCTCCCTTAATGCTCACTTCCAGATTACTGCCACTTTCACCCCTTGTACATCTCATCACCTTACTTTTACCCACATTTATCTTCAGCTTTCTTCTATCACACACTCTCCCAAACTCTGTCACCAGCTTCCTCAATCCCTTCTCCAATCCTGCCACAAGCGCAGTGTCGTCCGCAAACAACAGCTGGCTCACCTCCCACTTTTCTCCATTTTCCTTAACCATCTCCAATCCCTGACCCACTACCCTTGCATTCACCTCTCGCACCACCCCATCCATGTATAAGTTGAACAGCCAGTGCTTGTTTTGTGGTCTGAATTTATTGATTTTTGAATGAAGGTGTTGTGTTGTATTAAGGGTAGGTTGATGTTGGTATTTGAGTTGAATGCTGCTTAAGTTGTTTTCATGTTGCATGTGGTGGGCTGTATATTATATACAACATTATGGTTTGGACACATGGAAAGGATGAGTGAAGAAAGATTATAAAAGAGGCATGAGGTGTGAAAGGTAGAGGTGGAAGGAGTGAACATGAGGGGGCGTCCAAGGATGAGATAGATGGATGGGGCAAAAGGGGCATTGGGAAAGAGGGGAATGTCTGTTGAGAAAGGACAGAAGATAAGGGTGAATGGAGATTGGTTGTATATGGATGATACTGTGATGCATGAGGGGGAGTGGGTGGGGGATGGGGGTTGAGGGAGTATGTGTGAAAAATAAAGTGACGCAACCTGAAGGGATTTCTCCCTGTCTTCTCCGTTTTTGCATGAAGGGATGGAGAGGGGGAGTCGCCAATTTAAGGAAGTGGCCTTGCTGTGGATGTGCTGTGTCTTGCAACACTGCTTCTGACCCAGGGCAGTGGGCGAGATGCAGGGATGACCCGTCATCCAAGAGGAGCCAAAATAAGAGGGTGGATGGGAGTGGAGTATGTGGGGATAGAATAGGTGGGAGTGGTTTTTATGCCTTTATTTTTTGGCTCTCACCTGGTTCTCTTACCTGGCTACCTCCCTTGTAAGGGTGAAAAAGCCTTTAGTATATGTATGTATTATTATTATTACATACATACATATACCAAAGGCTTTTCACCCTTGTAAGGGTGAAAAAGCCTTTGGTATATGTATTATTATTATTATTATTATTATTATTATTATTATCATTACATACATATACCAAAGGCTTTTTCCCCCTACATGGGAGGTAGCCAAAAAGAAAAAGGCATAGAAACCACCCCCACCCAATCCATTTCCTATATATTCCACTCCCCTCCTCCCTCCCTCTTATTGTGGCACCTCCTGGATGACGGGTCATCCTGTCCACTGCCCCGGGTCAGAAACAGTGTTTGCAAGACACAGCACATTCACAGCAAGGCTGCTTCATGAATTCGGGGACCCCCCCCCTATCCATCCCCCCATGCAGAAAAGGAGAAGACGGGGAGAAATCCCTTTGGGCTGCGTCAAATTTTTTCTCATACATACTTCCTCACCACCCATCCCCCACCCACTCCCCCTCATGCATCACAGCATCATCTATACACAACCCCTGTCCATTCACCCCTATCTTCTGTCCTCTCCCATCCTTCCTCCACAGACATTCCTCTCTTTTGTTATGCCCCTTTCACCCCATCCATCCAACTCATCCTAGGATGCCCCCTCATATTCACTCCTTCCACCTCTGCCTTCCACACTTCTTTTACTAATCTTTCTTCACTCATTCTTTCCATGTGTCCAAACCATCCTAATACTCTTTCATCAACCCTATCTCCCAGTTCCCTTTCCACCCCTGTTCTCCTCCTCACCTCCTCATTTCTCATTCTATCTAGCCTAGTAACCCCTATCATACTTCTCAGACATTTCATCTCAAATACATTCAATCTCCTCTCTTCCTCTCTCATGTCCCATGTTTCTGCCCCATACAGTGCTGTTGGTACAATCACCCCTTCATATAACCTCCTCTTATGATCCATTCCCAGATGTCTATTTCTCATTACACTTTTTAATCCACCAAGGCATTTACTCACTTCTCTCAATCTACATTCTACCTCCACCCCCACTCCTCCCTTTCCTATCACATTCACACCCAAGTATCTAAAACTATCCACTTCCTCCAGTCTTTCACCCTTAATGCTCACCTCCAGCCTACTGTCACTCTCTCCCCTTGTACATCTCATCACCTTACTTTTGCCCACATTTATCTTTAGCTTCCTTCTTTCTCACACCTTCTCAAACTCTGTCACTAACTTCCTCAATCCCTCCTCTGATCCTGCTACAAGCACAGTGTCGTCAACAAACAACAGCTGGCTCACCTCCCACTTTTCTCCATTTTCTTTAATCATCGCCAACCCCTGACCCACCACCCTCCTTGCATTCACCTCTCACACCACCCCATCCATGTAAAGATTGAACAGCCAGGGCGACATAACACATCCCCGAAGAAGTCCCACCTTTACCTCAAACCATTCACACTCTCCATTTCTAATCCTAACACAAGCACTACTACTCTCGTAAAAACTCTTGACTGCTCTTAACAGCCTTCCTCCTATCCCATATATCTGCAGCACCTCCCACAGTACCTTCCTGTCTACCCTGTCGTAAGCCTTTTCCAGATCCATAAAAACCCCCAAAAAATCCTTACCTTTTCCTATAGCTTTCTCACATATCTGTCTTACCACAAAAATCTGATCTACACAACCCCTACCTGTCCTAAACCCACACTGTTCCTCACCAATTACTCCCTCTGTTCCTCTCCTAATCCTCTCAATCAAGACCCTCCCATAAGCCTTCCCAACTACACTCAACAAGCTGATCCCTCTGAAGTTACTACACTCACACTTGTCCCCCTTTCCCTTGTAAAGTGGAACTATACAGGCACTCCTCTAGTCCCCCGGCACTCTACCCTCTTTTAAACAAACATTGAATAACCTCACTAGCCAGTCCACCATAACTGTACCTCCTTTCTTCAGACATTCTGCATGACATCCATCCAACCCAGGTGCCTTACCTGCTCTAAACATCTTAATAGCTGCTTTCACTTCATCCTTCCCTATTTCTCCTCCATTTTCCTCACTCATCACTCTCATTTTCTTAGCGCTTCCCACTGCAAGTACCTTTCCCTCCCTATCCTCCTTCACATTTAGCAACTCCCTAAAATACTCTGCCCACCTTCCTCTCACTGCCTTCTCTTCCATTATCATCTCTCCATCTGCACCTTTTACCTTTTCTTCTCTACTTGATTCGCCGCCTCCTCTTTTAATTTCCTTCCAAAACGTCTTTTCATTGCTTTCAAAATTTTCTGTCATACTCTTACCCCATTTCACATCTCTCCTCTTTGCTTCCTTTATCTTATGCTTAACTTCCTTTCTCTTTACTTTGTATCTCTCATACGATTCCCTCATCCTAATTTGTAGCCAATCTATGAATGGCTGCATCTTCTCTTCTACACCTTTCTTTGCTTCCTCATCCCACCACTCGCTACCCTTCCTTCTATTTCCTCCCGCCCTCCTTGTTCCACACACCATTCCTCCTCCACTCCTAGTTCTTCTCTATCCTTTACTCCCTCCCATTCCTCTTTCAGCTTCTTCTTAATTTTTTTTTTTTACCTCCCTACCTTCTGCCCTTTTTCTCTTTCTCCACCTATTCTCCACTCTCAATTTACCTTCCACCAGAAAATGATCTGATATTCCCCCACTCTCTCCCCTTAGAACATGTACATCCTTAACTCTTCCTACCATACTCCTGGTCACCACTATATAGTTCATTAACGCTCTATCTGCCACCCTTCCATCCACCACCCTCTCCCATGTGTACTTATGTTTGACTTTCTTCCTAAACACTGTGTATCATCAACTCTCTTTCAAAGCACATCTCCACCATCATTTCTCCACTACCAGATGCCAGATACCAAAGGTTTTTTTTCCCCCTTTACAAGGGAGGTAGCTAAAAACAAAGGCTTAAAATCCACTCCTACCCATTCCATTCCCACATACTCCACTCCCATTCACCTCCTCCCTCTTATCTTGGCTGCTCCTGGATGACGGATCCTCCCTGCACTAGCCCACTGACCCGGGTCAGATGCAAAAAAGAATAAAAGTACTGGTACTATGAAGATGATGATCTCAAATGAAGGATGAATGCCATGATATAAGGGGTGGGAGGATTTAAGGGATCATTTGCAAAATTGTTTTCCAATAATTCTTACAAATTCTTCTAAGAAAATTTATAAGAATAATAGGTAAGAAATTTTGTGCAAGAGCCCTCAAACCCATCGACCCTTTACATCATATGCAACCCACCATATATTACGAGTTGAGAGTAGTTGTGAATGGACCATAAATTGGTGTAGCCCAGAGGGATTTCTCATCATCTCTATTTTTGCAAGTGGTGATGAGGAGGGAGGGATGACATGTAAATGAAGTAGCTGGCCCTGCTGTGGATGTGCTATGTCTTGGTGCATTGCTTCTGACCCCCTTGGCAGTGGGCGGGAGGAAGGGATGACCCTTCATCCACAAGAAGCTAAGATAAAAGGGAAACAAATGGGTGAAGGATGGGAGTGGAATGGTTGAGGGTGTGTTTTGGGCTGGTTACCTTCCTTATAAGGGTGAAGAAGCCTTTTGGTATATAGATAGCTAGATCATTCTTATATGCTAATCATTGCTGGGGAGGATCTTGTTTTCTGAGTGTACATATGGTATTGGTCTTTGCTGTTTTTGGTTTTTATTAGTTTTGTACAAGTTTTTTTTTTTTTTTTTTTTTTTTTTTTTTTTTTTTTTTTTTTTTGTGTGGTTTTTATTAGTTGTTTGTACAAGTTAATGAGTGTTTGTATTCCAAGCCCTATATCTGCAACTGTCATATGTTCATTTTCTCATTTGCCTTTAGTGTTTTATTATCATTATTGTGATTAACACATATGAACTTTGTTTTTGATGTGTATATATTTTTCAGGCAGCCCTCTGGTTTTGTCGTCCAGGCTCGAGTGAGGGCACTCCAAATGAGTCGTGTTGATCACATCTACCGAAGTATCCTCCTGACCAAATTTTTCACAAAAGGCTGGGGGAAACCTGAAAATTTGAGAAGAATCTTTGCATTTAGACGTATTTTGTCAAACCGAGAGACGTGTCGTCATCTTGTTCGGAATGATCATCCCATAACTATTACCAAGGTAAAAATTGATAATCATTGTAGTAAAGCCATACTTGCAGCATGGAAGCCTATTTTAAAGGTCTTGTTTTACAGTCACTATTGGCCATAATGAGATTCAAGCAGTATCTGTTGCATATTACAAAAATATAAAACCTACACAATTTTCTGTGACTATATGAAAATGATCTCGATACGTGTAGTGTAGTCTTTGGTGATAGATTAGTTTCTTGCATTAGTGGAGTGCATATGGAATGTTTGAAAAGAAATAGTTGCAGCCCTACATGCTTGTTTGCGATTTCATTTATTATTGTATTTCAATTTTTGTTGTAGGAAATCAACAATGCGGATCATGTGTTACTGGAAGCAGAATTCCAGTCTCCTTTTGTGGAGCATCTGCCAGGACTGCTCCCACCAGAATCAGAAAAGGCCTATTTTCAGATGATTGCTCCTAAAACCTGGAAAACGCCACTTCGTCCAACATGCCTTCATTTGGCAGGAACTGGTGACCATGTAAGTAGTTGAAAGACTTCAAGTTTAGTTTGTTTGTGTGAATGTTCAGTTCTTAATACACTTTATACACACGAGGTGCTCTGTGTGGTGGTTCATCTGAGGCAGAATCAATCTGGTAATAGACAATGTATGCATCAGTTGCAGTCACCATGTAAGATACACACATATTAGCTTACATTGTTCAAATAGCAATACATTTTCTTTTCTGAGTGACCTATGAGCCACCCTAGTAATTATAGGTGGAACCCTTGGGGCCAAAG
Source organism: Oratosquilla oratoria (assembly GCF_046742065.1). Taxonomy (NCBI): domain Eukaryota; kingdom Metazoa; phylum Arthropoda; class Malacostraca; order Stomatopoda; family Squillidae; genus Oratosquilla; species Oratosquilla oratoria. The sequence continues at coordinate 41,452,497 of NC_134812.1, forward strand.
TCTTCAATGAAAGATCCAAAGCTACAGATGGACTAAACAAAATTGACAGATCTCCTAGTTTGGAATGGGAAAAAAATGAAAAAGAGGGTGCTTGGATGATATCAAGAAATATAGGTTTCCATACAAGTGCTTCAGGGAAGAAGATGCAGAACTGATGGAGGATCCCAGGCTTTCAACAAGAACCTTTTAATGCTGTTACAAGGAGACACAACATCCCCACCTCCACAAAGAGGTGTGGCCCCAAGGGGGCTGGTACCTGCTCTTTAGATCAGGCAGATTCTCAAAGGAGGAAAAGGTTTCATCTAAAATAACAAGTTTAAAGTAAAGTTTGACCAATGGAGTCAGTGATGAGACCTTACACACATGGCTTTTTCTATGCATGATACAATATGGTAAATAGATAATATATCCTCTACCCAGCATGCCATCAGAATATATTATATATGTCTTCACTTAGAGGTGTTTTGGTCTGACCAGTAGTTGGTCAAAAACCTAGATCCTGATGGGGTTCACTGAAGTATTGAATCAAGTTAATTGTGTGTACATTTGAAAACGGTGGCCGTTTTATGTCTTTTCTAATAGGGTTATTGGCGGAGAAGAGTACTGATGGCCAGGCCATTGTTAGAAGAGGATGGGATTGCCTCAATTATGTTAGAAAATCCTTTCTACGGTCTACGTAAACCAAAGGAGCAGTTGTGAGTATACAAACTGATTTTACAACATTTAGAATGAGTTTATTATGTAAACAATGAAAGTGATGAACCAGTGTCTGTTTAGAAAAATATTTATATTGCAAATTCTTTCAGACGTTCCAGTCTACGTAATGTATCAGATTTATTTGTGATGGGTGGCTGCCTGGTGCTAGAATCTTTGGCCATCTTCCACTGGTGTGAACGTATGGGATTTGGTCCACTTGGTATTACAGGCATATCCATGGGTGGCCATGTAAGCATCTTTTTATTTGATTAGTTATTATGTAACAAAGTCTATGTCCTGCTGCATTACCCCTGACTTGAGAAGTGTGGTTAGGAACAGGGATGACCCTTTGTCCATGGGGTGCTAAGATTGGAGGGAAACATGGATTTTTTTATGGGTGTGAGATGAGTGCAGTGTAGTTGTATACTTTGACTTAGTTATTCCCCTTACAAAGGGTTAAAGATCTTTTGGTCTGTGTATGTAAGGAAGGTAAGTTTATTGTTTTTTCTAAAATATACATACATATACCAAAGGCTTTTTCCCCCTTACAAGGGAGGTAGCCAAAAAGAAAAAGGCATAAAAACCATTCCCACCCATTCCATCCCTAAATACACATCATTCCTCTCCACCCTCTACCCTCCCTCTTATCTTGGCACCTCCTGGATGATGGGTCATCCCTGCATCTTGCCCACTGCCCTGGGTCAGAGGCATTGTTGCAAGACACAGCACATCCACAGCAAGGCTACTTCATTAAATTGGTGACACCCCCTCTCTGTCCCCTCATGGAGAAAAGGAGAAGACTGGGAGAAATCCCTTTGGGCTGTGTCAATTTTTTCTCACACATACATACTACCTCACCCCCCATCCCCCCACCCATTCCCCTCATGCATCTAAAATGTAGGGACCATTATATTTTCCCTGAATGACCTATGGTCCCATCTGTAGGTTGTTGGTGATTACCAGAAGGCTGCACATTTTCTTCAAGAGAGACCAATGGCAACAGATTGATTAAATAGGGATCAATTACAGATACCTCCATTTGGTGAAAATCTCCCTGTTACCCATCTACAAATCCCAAACACATTCACCTTCATCTGAAGGTGTAGCCCTGCAGGGCTAACACTTGTTCATTAGACTGCAAAAGGCTGCTCTACAGTACTACCTCTCATTAATGGACTAAAAGGGGGGTAACGGTGTCCGTTGATATGAATAATCCGTTGATTTGGAGTGGTTTTTGGGTGGCATAGTGATTGCACGCACTAAACAACAGCACCGAAAACACAGCGAAAACACCGCAAACACAGCTAATTAACGTCCATTAATGAGAGGTCTCACTATACTTACCAAGGAAGAAGATGCAGAAGTGATGGAGGATCCCAGTCTTTCAACAAGAACCTTTTAACACTTACAAGGAGACACAACATCCCCACCTCCACAAAGAGGTGTGGCCCCAAGGGGGCTGGGACCTGCTCTTTAGATCAGGCAGATTCTCACATTATTCTCTCTTTCACTCCTTAACATTCTGCTTCCCCCCCTTTTAATATCTGTTTTTCACACATGGATGTTGATACTCCAGTGCCTGCCCTCCCATTCCTTTTAGGTGTAGATGTAGAAACTAACCCATATCTTACACATATTACGAGTATATATACACAAAACCTAAAAATTTTTAACACACATCTATCAAGTGCAGCACATGATATACATGGGTCCACCTCATATGTGCCACTCTCACTGACACAAATCAGTACACAAAGAATTGAAGAATTGAAGCTACAGCCACCACACATCAACACATGTGCCCAAAAACACACTATAAACATACTACAAATGAATATTGACAATATCATAAGCAGATGCATGGACCTGCTTTAGTTTTCTTCATAAACACAACATTCATAATTCAGGTAACTAACCTGAAACTACAGTCCATACTACCAACATTCATAGATTACACAACAGTCAGTAAAGACAATTCTCAACCCAAAGGTGAACTTCTCACAATGATACACAACAGCATATTTTTCTCCAACAAAACAAAAGAAACTAAACATTAGACATCATGACTGAAGTAATTACAAACTAAACAGATAAAAAATTCCTACATACATATACCAAGGCTTTTTCCCCCTTACAAGGGAGGTAGCCAAAAAGGAAAAGGCATAAAATCATTTCCACCCATTCCATCCCTGAATACACTCCACACCCCTCCACCCTCCCTCTCATCTTAGCACCTCCTGGATGACGGGTCATCCCTGCACCTTGTCCACTGCCCTGGGTCAGAAGCAGTGTCGCAAGACACAGCACATCCACAGCAAGGCCGCTTCATTAAATCGGCGACCCCCCCTCTCTGTCCCCCTATGCATAAAAGGAGAAGACGGGGAGAAATCCCTTCAGGCTGCGTCAAAGTCTGCTCACACATACTACCTCACCCCCCATCCCACCGCCCATTCCACCTCATGCATCACAACATCATCCATATACAACTATTCTCCATTCACTCCTGTCTTCTGTCCTCTTTCGTCCTTCCCCAACAGACATTCCCCTCTTCCCCAAAGCCCCCTTCACCCCATCCATCCACCTCATCCTGGATGTCCCCTCATGTTCACTCTCTCCACATCTGCCTTCCATACCTCTTTTACTAGTCTTTTTTCACTCATTCTTTCCATGTGTCCAAACCATCCTAATACTCTTTCATCAATCCTATCTCCCAACTCCCTTTCCACCCCAGTTTTTCTCCTCACCTCCTCATTTCTCACTCTAGCCTAGTAACCCCCATCATACTTCTCAGCCACCTCATCTCAAACACATTCAAACTCCTTCTCTCTTCCTCTTTTATGTTCCATGTTTCTGCCCCATACAGTGCTGTTGGCACAATCACTCCTTCATACAGTCTCCTCTTAGCATCCATTCCCAAATGTCTATTCCTCATTACACTCTTCAATCCACCAAGGCATTTACTTGCTTCTCTCAATCTACATTCTACCTCCACCCTCACTCCACCTTTTCCTGCCACATTTGCACCCAAGTATCTAAAACTATCCATTCCTCCAGTCGCTCTCCCTTAATGCTCACTTCCAGTCTACTGCCACTTTCACCCCTTGTACATCTCATCACCTTACTTTTACCCACATTTATCTTTAGCTTTCTTCTATCACATACTCTCCCAAACTCTGTCACCAACTTCCTCAGTCCCTCCACCGATCCTGCCACAAGCACAGTGTCATCAGCAAACAACAGCTGGCTCACCTCCCACTTTTCTCCATTTTCTTTAACCATCTCCGATCCCTGACCCACTACTCTTGCATTTACCTCTCGCACCACCCCATCCATGTATAAGTTGAACAGCCAGGGTGACATAACGCATCCTTGACGAAGTCCCACCTTTACCTCGAACCACTCACTCTCTCAAAAGTTGTAGGCCTCACTTTTGATATCCATATGACCAGCCAGTACACTGAAGATTAGTCATTGAAAATCTAAAAGAAAGTAAACCTTTTAAAATCAATTGCAAGTATGGACTTTGGACAACAGAAGAATACTTTAATCACTTTCTACAAACTGTAGAGGGAAGGGTGGTAGATAGAGCGCTAATGGATTATGTAGTGGTAAATAGGATTATGATAGGAAGAGTTAAGGATGTACATGTGCTAAGGGGAGAGGGTGGGGGAATATCAGATCATTTTTTGGTGGAAGGTAAGCTGAGAGTGGAGGATAGATGGAGAAGGAGGAAAGGGACAAAAGGTAGGGAGGTTCTTAGAGTGAACTCCTTGAATGAAAAGGAAAAGGAGAAGGAGTACGAAAAGAAGCTGAAGGAGGAGTGGGAGGGAGTAAAGGATAGAGCAGAGATGGGTGTGGAGGAGGAATGGGGATGGTTCAAGGAGGGAGTCCTAAAGTGTGCAAGGATGGTGTGTGGAACAAGAAGGACAGGGGGAAATAGAAGAAAGGGTAGTGAATGGTGGGATGAGGAAACAAAGAAGGTTGTAGAAGAGAAGAAGCGAGCATTCACAGATTGGTTACAAAAGAGGACAGGGGAGTCATATGAGACGTACAAAGAAAAGAAAAGAGAAGTAAAGCAAAAGGTAAAGGAGGCAAAGAGGAGAGCAGATGTGAAATGGGGTAGGAGTATGACAGAAAATTTTGAAAGTAATAAAAAGATGTTTTGGAAAGAAATTAAGAGAGGAAGAGGAGGCGAATCAAGTAGGGAAGAAAAGGTAAAAGGTACAGATGGAGAGATGATAATGGAAGAGATGGCAGTGAGGAGAAGATGGGCAGAATATTTTAGGGAGTTGCTGAATGTGAAAGAGGATAGGGAAGGAAAGATAGCTGCAGTGGGAAATGCGAAGAAAATGAGAGTGATGAGTGAGGAGAATGGAGGAGAAATAAGGAAGGATGAGGTGAAGGCAGTTGTAAAGATGATGATAGCAGGTAAGGCACCTGGTCTGGATGGATGCCATGCAGAATGTCTGAAAAAGGGAGGTTCAGTGATGGTGGACTGGTTGGTGAGGTTATTTAATGTTTGCTGGAGAGAGGGTAGAGTACCGGAGGACTGGAGTAGTGCCTGTATAGTTCCTCTTTACAAGGGAAAAGGGGACAAGTGTGAATGTAGTAATTTCAGAGGGATTAGCCTGTTGAGTGTAGTAGGGAAGGCTTATGGGAGGATCTTAATTGAGAGGATTAGGAGAGGAACAGAAAGAGTAATTGGTGAGGAACAGTGTGGATTTAGGACGGGTAGAGGTTGTGTAGATCAGATCTTTGTGGTAAGACAGATATGTGAGAAAGCTATAGGAAAGGGGAAGGATGTTTTTTGGGCTTTTATGGATCTGGAAAAGGCTTATGATAGGGTAGACAGAAAGGCACTGTGGGAGGTTATGCAGATTTATGGGATAGGAGGAAAGCTTTTGGGAGCTGTCAAGAGTTTTTATGAGAGTAGTAGAGCATGTGTTAGGATTAGAAATGGAGAGAGTGAGTGGTTTGAAGTAAAGGTGGGACTTCGTCAAGGATGCATTATGTCGCCCTGGCTGTTCAACTTATACATGGATGGGGTGGTGCGAGAGGTGAATGCTAGGGTAGTGAGTCAGGGATTGGAGATGGTTAAAGAAAATGGAGAAAAGTGGGAGGTGAGCCAGCTGTTGTTTGCTGACGACACTGCGCTTGTGGCAGGGTCAGAGGAGGGATTGAGGAAGCTGGTGGCAGAGTTTGGGAGAGTATGTGATTGAAGAAAGCTAAAGATAAATGTGGGTAAAAGTAAGGTGATGAGATGTACAAGGGGTGAAAGTGGCAGTAGACTGGAAGTGAACATTAAGGGAGAGCGACTGGAGGAAGTGGATAGTTTTAGATACTTGGGTGCAAGTGTAGCAGGAAAAGGTGGAGTGAAGGTGGAGGTAGAATGTAGATTGAGAGAAGCGAGTAAATGCCTTGGTGGTTTAAAGAGTGTAATGAGGAATAGACATTTGGGAATGGATGCAAAGAGGAGACTGTATGAAGGAGTGATTGTGCCAACAGCACTGTATGGGGCAGAAACGTGGAACATAAGAGAAGAAGAGAGAAGGAGTTTGAATGTGTTTGAGATGAGGTGTCTGAGAAGTATGGTGGGGGTTACTAGGCTGGATAGAGTGAGAAATGAGGAGGTGAGGAGGAGAACAGGGGTGAAAAAGGATTTGGGAGATAGGGTTGATGAAAGAATATTAGGATGGTTTGGACACATGGAAAGAATGAGTGAAGAAAGACTAGTAAAAGAGGTATGGAAGGCAGATGTGGAGGGAGTGAACATGAGGGGACATCCTAGGATGAGGTGGATGGATGGGGTGAAGGGGGCTTTGGGGAAGAGGGGAATGTCTGTTGAGGAAGACAGAGGTGAGTAGAGAATGGTTGTATATGGATGATGTTGTGACTGCATGAGGAGGAATGGGCGGGGGGGTGGGGTAGTATGTGTGAGTAAATTTTGACGCAGCCCGAAGGGATTTCTCCCCGTCCTCGCCTTATATGCAAAGGGGGACGGAGAGGGGGGGTCGCCGATTAAATGAAGCGGCCTTGCTGTGGATGTACTGTCTTGCGACACTGCTTCTGACCCAGGGCGGTGGGCAGGGTGCAGGGATGACCCGCCATCCAGGAGGTGCTCAGATGAGAGGAAGGGTGGGAGGGGTGTGGAGTGTATTTAGGGATGAAATGGGTGGGAGTGTTTTTATGCCTTTCCCTTTTTGGCTACCTCCCTTGGAAGGGGGAAAAAGCCTTGGTATATGTATGTATGTATGTACAAACTGTTCATAAGAACCACACTTGATTACACATTCACAGCATGGTTCTCAACAGTCAAGAAAACAAAATTTTACATACATATACCAATGGCATTTTCCCCCTTATAAGAGAAGTAGCCTAAGTCAAAGGCATAAATCCACTCCCACCCATTTCATCCCCACATCTTCCCATTCACTACCCCTCCCTCTTTTCTTGGCTCCTGGATGATGGCTCATCCCTGCATCACGCCCACTGCCCTGGGTCAGAAACAATGTAGCAAGACACAGCACATCCACAGCAAGGCCACTTCACTTAATTGGCACCCCAGTCCATCCCCTCATGCAGAAAAAGCAAAGACGGTGAGAAATCTCTTTGGGCCATGTCAAAATATCATTCACATATACTCCCTCATCTGCCACCCACTCCCTTCCATGCATCACAGCATCATCCATACACAACCATTCTCCACTCACCCCTATCTTTTGTCTTCTTCTTTCCTTCCTTAACAGACATTCCCCTCTTTCCCAATGCCCCTTTTACCATATCCATCCATCTCATCCTTGGTTGCCCCCTCATGTTCACTCCTTCCACATCTGCCTTCCACACCTCTTTTACTAATATTTCTTTACTCATTCTTTCCGTTTGTCCAAACCATCCCAGTACTCTTTCTTTTTATAATTTTTCATTCAAGGTAGAATGAAGATTGAGAGAAGCGAGTAAATGCCTTGGTGGTTTAAAAAGTGTAATGAGGAATAGGAATCTGGGAATGGATGCTAAGAGGAGACTGTATGAAGGAGTGATTGTGCCTACAGCACTGTATGGAGCAGAAACATGGAACATGAGAGAGGAAGAGAGAAGGAACTTGAATGTGTTTGAGATGAAGTGTCTGAGAAGTATGATGGGGGTTACTAGGCTAGATAGAGTGAGAAATGAGGAAGTGAGGAGGAGAACAGGGGTGGAAAGGGAGCTGGGAGAGAGGGTGGATGAAAGTATTAGGATGGTTTGGACACATGGAAAGAATGAGTGAAGAAAGACTAGTAAAGGAGGTATGGAAGGCAGATATGGAGGGAGTGAACATGAGGGGACGTCCTAGGATGAGATGGATGGATGGGGTGAAGGGGGCTTTGGGGAAGAGGGGAATGTCGGTTGAGGAAGGACGGGAGAGGACAGAAGACGGGTGAATGGAGAATGGTTGTATATGGAAAATGTTGTGATGCATGAGGTGGATTGGACGGGGGAATGGGGGTGAGCAAAAATTTTTGACGCAGCCCGAAGGGATTTCTCCCCGTCCTCTCCTTTATATGGGGGGACGGAGAGGGGGGGGTCGCCGATTTAATGAAGCGGCCTTGCTGTGGATGTGCTGTGTCCTGCGACACTGCTTCTGACCCAGGGCAGTGGACAGGGTGCAGGGATGACCCATCATCTAGGAGGTGCTAAGATGGGAGGGAGGGTGGAGGGGTGTGGAGTGTTTTCGGGGATGAAATGGGTGGGAATGTTTTTGTGCCTTGTCCTTTTTGGCTGCCCCCCTGGTAAGGGGGAAAAAAGCCTTGGTATATGTATGTATGTATGTACAAAATAAAGCATTGAGAATAACAGTAGGATGCACCAAAAACATCTCAGTAGAACACCTGCATTCAGAAATCAAAATCCTCCCCATAAGATGTCATATTAAAATGATAGGAACACATTTCTATACCAAAGCCCTCAACCGTAGTCACCCATCTCATTACATCACACAAACACAGCCAGCTGAACAAAAAAAAAAAAGAGGGAGAGAGAAAAATAGCAACAGCATACTACTAAATCATATTCAACAACCCACCTCCTGTGCTACACAAAAAACATTCAAAACCATTTCACAAAACAAGTTCTTCAAGACAGACCACCAAATTCAATAACCCCCCTCCAAGCTGAAAACCCCTTAGAAAAATCCCTCCTAAGAGAAGCAAACCCTTACTAGCACCATTGTGTTCTGGACACCCTCCAACTCTTAAGACAATACCAGCACATATTAGACTTGGTCACAAAATCAAACTGTTCTTTATGCAGCAATTATACAGAGGACATGGACACCTTATTCTACACTTACTGTCCCCAGACAGCAACACAATATTTTTTTCCTTAGTTACCTATGGCCCTATCTGGGGATGGTGCCAGTTACTTGGGAGCTGTGGGTCTTTTGCAAGAGAGACCAGGGGCATTGTATTGATTGATTGACTTACAGTTAAGCACTTTGGAACTAACAAATTAAAAGCTTGTTTTGGTTTGACTGTACCTCATCCTGATGAACTTTCTGAATATACACTGTACATGATGAATTATTTTTAGAATAGATTTGTTATCATTATTTTAGACTTAAGGAAATAGTATTGATTTGCTAGCTGTTTTATTTGATTGAAATGATGATTGCTTAACAGTTGTATCTTGTTGGTATCCAAAACATTTACAGATCTATTGCAAAGGATTTCATGTTACCTTTATTGTATTAATTGATGTGGCTCTCAATATTATTAGCTCTTTGGTAGAAGTGTGGCCATTTAGAATGCTTAGTTGGTTATACAGTAATGTTGCAACTTGTATGGGTCTATAAAACCATAGGAGTTTAAAATCACCATCAAGATATATTTACCGCTTAAAATCTCTGACAATTAAATTTACAGTGGGCAGAAGACAGGGATGACCTTTCATCCATGAAGAGCTAAAATGAGAGGGAAACAATGGGTGATGGTTATAGTTGCAGTAGAGTAATAAGAACTGTGCCCTTGGATTTCATTAACTAGAGGGACCAATGATAGGTACTTTGAAGTTTTTTTTTTTTTCATGAAAGTAGCAGTTGCCGACAAGACTGATGAGTTAAACACCATGTGAGGACGGAGCCTTTATTTGTACAAATAAAGGTTCCATCCTCGTATGGTACTTTGAAGTCATAGCCATATGAGATGGACATTGGAGAGAACCCTTTCCTCCACATAGAGACTGGCACTTGATATCCAGCACCCTTTTCGCTATATGTCAGAATGACATCCCCCTCTTTCACCCCCTCTTTCATAAGTTGGTTTGACTCGTAGGGGAAACTATTTCTCTGTGTGATTGATTTGATCAGTAATTATGAAAATGTGCTGCTCAAGTGATTATCAGTATGTTTGTGAGAAAAAGATGGATGTGTTGGCATTGAGTGAAACTAAGTTGAAAGGGAGGGGCAAATGTGAGTTTCAGAGTGTAGTTGGAAGGTTCTCAGGAATGAAGAGAGGATGAGGGAGAGAAGGGGTGGCTATACTAGTAAGTGAAGAGATAGGTAAGCGTGTAGTGGAGTGGAAGGAGGTTTCTTCAAGGTTAATGTGGGTGAATTGGGAGGGGAGATGTGGGTTTTTGTAAGTGCATATGGGCCTGGTAGTGAGAAGAGTTTAGAAGAAAGGGAAACTTTGGATGGATTTAAAAGAGTGCATAGAGGGATTAGGGAGAAATGTCAATGTAGTTGTATTGGGGTACTTTAATGCTTGGACAGGAAATGAACCAATAGACAGAGTGGGTCGGGTGAAAGTGTGGATTCCAGAAAAAATTGTAGTGGAGAATTGATGGTGGAGATGTATCCAGAGTGTTGATAACAAATACAGTGTTTAGGAAGAAAGTCAAGCATAATGGGAGAGGGTAATGGATGGAAGAGTGGTAGATAGAGTATTAATGGACTATATAGTGGTAAATAGGAGTATAGTAGGAAGAGTTTTGGATGTACATATTCTCTCCCCTTAGTGCTGCTAACATTGTGGTATATAAGAGAAACCAACGTTGTGTTGATTGTTGGGTAGTCTTCTGCTGTTCAGGTTGTGTATGTTGTTTGAAAAGTATTCTAGTTTGTATGGAAAAGGGATCATGGAGGTTGTGGGGGTGGAGGAAGTTGGGGGAGCATGTAAGGGATGTAAGGGGAAGTGGGAAATGATCATGGTGTAGGTCTGGTACAACTGACCATTCATAACTGAGGAGATCTTATGTGCATAGAGTAAGTCAATGGATCTGTAGATCATTGTGATGGCAGCATTTGTCTTCTGTAGGGAATGTAGGCAATTGCTCCAGCATTATAATTACATAATGTTTTCAAGTTGGGGAGGGGCCTCTTTGCTCCACTCACAGGGGAGTGTTGTGGGGGGTGCAACAGAGAGATTTTGGTTTAGGGAGGGCTATTGCATCTTCCCTGTTGTTGTTGTTTGGTTGTCATTATTATTATTCATGCTGCATATGAGTGACCTTGCCGGGGGCAGCTCTCCAGCGAGGTTGGGTTTAGAAGAGGCTATATTTAGCCCCCGCCCTGTGTGAAGTGAACAGAAAGGATTGTAAATAGAGGTGCTCAGTCATGTTGGATGCTGCTGAGCTGCACTGCTATGTAGACCCACCAGAGGGTGACAACTTGGCTTGCATTGCCTGCCATGCAAGTTATGACCAGTGGTTTCTAGTACCATCTCCTGCCTTCAGTGTCTCACACTATTGTTGGAGGACAGGACTTTTGGTTGTTGGTTGCAACAATGGGTCACGTGATAGCCCAGAGGATACCATGTTGAACTCGTGAGCAGGTGGTCATGAGTTCAATTTCCAGGACCTTCTGTGTGCTTATTGCATTGGTTCCTGTCAGTCATGGCCAGGTGGGAAGGCAACCCAAACGTCAACCTAAAATGTCCAGTAGTTTGCTGCAGCTGACAGGGCTTGCCTTACCAAGGGTTTCTCACTTCCCACTTCATGGGAGTGGGATGGTGGTGAGTTGGAAGAATGAAGTTATTGTTTGTTAGTGAGAGAAAAGTTTGACTCTTGGTATTAACCTCTTCCATACGGTGCTGCCTACGTAGGCGGCATGAGGAGCAAGTGGATACGCGAGGCTGCCATATCGGCGTCTTGATTATATTTATTGTAGTTGTCCTTGCATAACTGACATACTCTCTAAACTGGCTTCATCACATTTTCTATGGTTATCAAAATTCACGGGTGAAAGAGAGGACGATCGATATAAGCGGTGACTTTTTTTTATGATGCGAGTATTATGATGCAACATCGTACGTCTGGCAGCTAATGCTGCCCACGAGATTTTGGCCCGGAGTGAAGTGGTTAACTCCCAGATGAGAGTTAAGCACAGGGATACTATAAGGAGGTGATGAGGCATCATTTGGCTTACCTTAAGCCTGCTTTTGAATCTCACTTTGAGGTCTTTTTTGCCTCCCTCTTCTTAGGCAGGAGTAAAATTGAGATATGGTTTAAGGGACCGTCAGGTTGCTTTATAAGGGAGCATGTCCTATAACTTTTTGAATCTCTTTGATGAACTTAGGTATAATTACCATTTACATTTGTTTATAATTCCCCTGGGTATTGTATTCCTCACATGTATATATAAAGTGTAGTGAAGATATAATGAAGTTATAATGAAGTTTAATGAAGCTGTAATTAATCATATGGAAATCCTTCCACATAATTAAGCTTGGTATATATTGCAAGCTTAGATTCTGGGGAATATTTGTTATATTGTACATTTGACCAAACTTATACCTCTGATTTTTTGTGAATTTTCTTTTCTGAACATTTCAAAGATGCTGCAAAATTCAGGTTTCATAAATAGAAAAAAAAAAAAAAAAAATCTTTTATTTTTTAATATAGGAAATAAAGAGCATAATTTTATCTTTCAAATGAAACAAAAATGACAAAAATCCATCAAGAACAACCGAAGAAATAACAACAAAAAGAACAAAAACATTAAATGTACATGAGAAGGCATTTAAATTTTGCGCGACATTTTTAAAAGGCCCCAGCCCCATAGTCCCCGCTTTTGGTCACTTTACCACTTTTACTTTTCACTTTTTTTCTCCTCTCGTTTCTTGTCTCTTCTTTCGAGGGCAGACTTATGAATATGGGTGTAGGGTTCTTCAAGAAGAGGAACAACAAATCCTTCTTTATAACCAACATTGTTGGATGCTGTCCTCTTCGTTTGTTTGTTTTTTTCCTTCTTGTTTCTTCATCTGGCACGCAAGGGCCTTCACTGCATTCTTCCTCCTTGCTCGCTGGCTTTTCGTCAATCTTGCCATGATTACCGCAAGAAATTACAGTGAGGAATCAAAAATATGAAGCACGGTGAGAGCTTCAAAAGAACGTGACCTCACTTTGACGTTTGGATGGGTACTGATGCCCTGATGTGCTATTTCTGGATCTACACTTGTGGGAGGAGTTGCTAAATACCTCCATAAACACAATTCCGTAGCAAAAAACAAAATAGCTATAGAAAAAATTAACGCTATTCCAATATACAGAATATTTGATACGCAATGGGGTTGCCAGAGGTTGCCAATAATTTATCTATTTTATTCTGTATAAAAAGATAGAAACGAAATACAGCTCTATAACTTTGTAGGAGTGCTGCCAACATCATAGAGATTCTTTTTAAATGTTTTCCTAAAATTCGTTCATGTACCAGATTTTTTCGAATAATTGCCCCTGGCGGACCCTTAACGTCACAAACCCCTATTGGAAGGCTAGGATGGTGCCCCGCACAAAGGGCTTTGTAGCATGGAATCTAATGAACCATGCCCTTGGTTCAACATCACTGGTGGCAGGATTCGATCCGCCATCCCCTCAACCTTCGCCACAAGTAACGACACCCTAACCCGCTCAGCCAGCAAAAACTCAAAATGGGATATATAGCAGGTAGGGAAAACCTTCTCCAAGCAGAAAGGAGAGATAAAAGATAAAAATTATCAGTATTCTTCTTTGAGTAAAGATGAATGCTGCTCAAATAGCTTTTAGGGCCCAGGGGTTGTTAATAGCTCTGGGGTTACAGTATAGATCTCTAGTCAGTGAAACTTTCAGCAAGTTATTATTGTGACTAACTGGAAACATACCATTATCCAGCAATTTCCTAGTGCCTTCCCATAAGTCATGTCTTTCTCAGAAGAAATGTTTGACTCTTTTTATTGTTGTATTTGTATTAATTAATTGTAGTGTACAGGAAAGGAGCTGTGCTTGTGGGGTCTTAGTCTTCAATTATCATATCTATTGTTATGCTACTAGCTAGCAGAAGGATGAAGGGAGCAGTTGATATTTCTTAGATCTTCTGATGACAAATAGCTAAAGTCAACAGAGATTGATCTTGGCCCTGTTTGTTCTTGTATGCTCAATTTAATACATTCAGAGTTACAGTATTTTTTATGTAATGATATAACTACTGAGAGAAAAGTTAGTAGAGAGCATTGGAACATGGCATATGACCTGATAAATATGTGGAATTTATATATATATATATATATATATATATATATATATATATAATATAGAGTACTTCTGATTTGGAAATTACATTTGTGTAAGTTCATATAGTTTAAATCCTCAAAGTTAGATATGTGCAAGTTGCAAGATTGCTGTATAAACATTTGGAAGTCTTCAAGTTGTTAAAAGTGGTAACTGTTGGATAAAAGGTCCTGTACAGCATTAAGAGGTTTATTGACTTTTAGATGGCCTTGTTTGACACAAAACTTTTAGATGGCGTCACTGGCAGCCACCAGTTGGCACAAGCCCCTTCCTTTGATACCGTGCCTTTCATGGAGTACTGCTTCAGGAGTGTTTACACAGGTTAGTCTATTGTGCATTTCTGTTACTCAAACTAAACAATAAGGTTGAGCAAATCTGTTGACCTCTGATGTAGAATGGATTTTAGATACCATTAGATGTCACAAATTTGCCTCTGGACTGGGCCCAGGATTTCTCTCTTATCAACTTCAACTGTATTTCTAACACTCTTTCACACATGGAGAGCTGACAAACAGGAACTGCTCTCCTCTTCCTACTACTTTGAGCTAGTGACATTAGAAACAGTCACACACTGATACAACACAGACAACAGTCCAAAGTTTCCTCCCAGAGAGATCTGTAACAGGTTCTGAAGACCATTGCCAGCCATTGTGGGACTGTGGGGACTCAAGGCAATAATTTATTAATGTTTCTAAAATTATAATTCATGGTTATGTCTATATCTTGACAATATTTCTCTCATTTCTTTTTGTTTTTATTTTTTCCATTCTTTATTTATTTATTTATTTTTTTTTATTTTTTTTTTTTTTTTAATGAAATATTGTGTCAATAGATTTGCTGGTCTCTTTGTTTGGTTGGGTGTTTAAATACTAAGTTTAAGGTTGACCCCATGTCGTCACTTTGTCGCCAGATGGCTTCTGCAGCGGCCACCAATTGGCACAAACCGCTTGCTGCCGTCCCAATCCTCTCATGGACTACGGCTTCTGGATGTTTCACACAGGTATCTACAGCTTCCTGCTGTATGCAATTGTATGCTGTCCATAAATTGCAGGTTCAGAAATATGAGAGCTCTACAGTATTGAAGATATCTCCACTTAACTCCCGACATTTGTGGGGGTTAAGGGACACAGATCCTTGCAAATGTGGAGTTCCCACAAAATATTTCAAATCCCCTAGACCCATACACAACTACTGGAAGGCATGTTGATCAATTTCAACACCTTAAAAAAGCCTAAATCATCACAAGCAAACCCTGTTCAACACAAAATAACAGTAATTGGTAAGTTTCTGATAGCTTGTAGTGAATGTAAACATATAAGTAACTTACATTATTAAAGAAATACTGTATAGTTGTACTGGAAAATCAGTGGAATAATTTCAGACTCAGTTATCCCAAACAACCTACTGTAATTCATAACCAATGCAACACAAAAAAAGTAAAAAGTACAATAATTATGAGCAGGTTAGAAAGAAGAATCTTATTATTACCTAACTTTATTACATTATTAATACTGTACTTGTTACCATAAAGAAAGGCACTACCTCAAATATAGATGATTTTATTGCTAAAGATGATGATCACAACATATGATGAAGCTGATTAGCCATGCAGTTACTGATGAAAATGAAACTGTCCCATGAAAATTTTGTGAACCTATAAAATTAGAAGCAGTTAATGTCGGGGGTTAGGTGTATGACCTTGTGTGTTGTTCATCATTGTTTATTGTGAGTTACTAGTTACTGGCTAAGTGAAAATATCTTGTTAGATCCAGTATAAGATTTATAATTTTGCATGTGCAGATGTTTGTATTGCATAATATTGCACAGGTTATGCAGTCAGTATTTAAAGGATTTTAGTGATATATCTATGGACTGGTCGCCTGGTATTCTTTAACGATTGGATAATAATCTCTACTTAGAAAAGCAGCAAGTCATTTATAATTGGGAAGTTATTACTCGAATAAAAACAGTTTTGCTTTAGTAATGAGACTTATTATATGCATATGGTTCTATAAAACTTTTTCTGTGAAAATAGGCCATAAAAGCAATATATAGTGTAAGGTAAGCAGTATAAGATTACTTTGTCGATGCTCAAATTGATTACTTTCTTTGTTGTTTGTACCTCTTAAAGGAAAGTGAAATATCATGTAACAGATGTGCATAATTGGAAGCAGGGTCAGGCAATGCGAGAAAGATATTCAATCTCTCGAGTGTATTCTGTGGTAAGATTCAACCCTTTCTACAGCCCAAGGAGTGGCTTGCCTCTTCTTTCACTGCTGTCAAGAGTGGGTGAGACACCATGATATGCCCTTCATTGAGTCAAAGCTCTTACCAGTCATTCATTGAGGACTCAATGGTGCATGGTTCATCCTGCAACAGAAAACTAAATAACATCACAAACTATTATGTCAGTCAGGCCATTGTTGTGTGATATAATGAAATGGGTGAATGGTGTTTAGGGCTCTGGCATAAGATTGTGTACTTATAATTTTTTGTATGATATTCTGTGGTAGGATTTTATTTTTCTTTTGCAGGTGTCCCATTGGGGTGGTTTGGGTGCATCTTGTTATTACTCTCAGTGCTTTATTTTGTATTGTTTGTATAGCATTTATGTTTTGCTGATTATTGGTAACCATGTTGTGGAAGCATAGTCAAGGGTGGTTCTTATGAATTGTTCGAAGACAAATTAATTTCTGTTACAGTAGGTTTATTTTTATGTTGAGTTTCACTATACCTGTCTGGAGTATTGGCTGCATGTTATTGTGGGATTAAAAGCTGCTCAGTAGCATGCAGCTAATACTTTAGGGGCTGTATGGGGCATCCCTACAGACCAAAGTCACACATCATTTTGTATGTGATAGAGGCTATCTCTATTCATAGAGAAATGCTACTTTATTATAATGTGATTGTCCCTCCATTATACAGTCCCCCCACTCTTAATAATGTCCTGTACCACTTCTCTGAATATTCATATCCTTTTTTGCCAAACCCCATGGTAGGGGAGAAAGAATACTGCCACCAAATGCTCTCACTTGAGTTGTAAAAGGGGACAAAAAAAAAAAGGGATGGGAATAGGACTAGGCATCCTACTCTTTGTAGCCCCAAAGTTCTCATTGTAGTGATTCACAATCCATTTCAGTATACATTTTCCTCAGCAATTTAGCATCATCTGCAGAGAAGCTCATGTAACATTCCACATCTTCATCCATGTCATTCACATAAATAGCAAACTTTAATGGAGCCAATACTGATCCCCGTGGAACTCCACTAATCACCTCCTCCCAAGCTGAGCTCTTTTCTCTGAGCACTATCATTTTTCTGCCATGAATGAAATCCTCCATCCAGTCTAGTAATTTACCTTGTATCCCTCCTATGTTTTCAGTCTTTTTATTAATGTTTTGTGTGGTACTTTGTCAAAGGCTTTTTGTAAGTCTAGGAAAGCACAATCAGCCCATCCATCCCTTTCTTGTATTATATCTATTAGTCTTGAGTAAAAACAGATTAAGTTTTGACCAGCAGTAGTAAACTCCAATTGTAGTCTATAAACCATACTTGACCTAGCAGGTAGAGCATGGTTCCTAACAGTCAGGTAAATGTAGATATCCTACAAATTATACAAAATATAGCTTTGGTAATAGTGATAGGATGCACCCCAACAAAAATCCTCCCCCATGGAGCATCACATGAAAATTATAGGTGCACAGTTCTATGCAAGAGACCTCAACCGTACTCACCTGTCTTAACCCCTTCCATACGGTGCCGCACACGTAGGCGGCATGAGGAGCAAGTGGATACGTGAGGCTGCCATATCGGCGTCTTGATTATATTTATTGTAGTTGCCCCTGCATTTTTACATACTCTCTAAACTGTCTTTAATCACATTTTCTATGGTTATCAAAATTCATGGGTGAAAGAGAGAACGATTGATATAAGTGGTGACTATATTTTATGATGCGAGTATTATTACGACATGTCATACGGCTGGCAGCGGCTGCTGCCCGCGAGATTTAAGGCCCGTACTGAAGAGGTTAAGGGGATCATCCATCAGAAAATCACGAAAAAAAACCCAATGAAATTCTGAAAATATTTCCTCTAAAAGTGTTGCTCATAAGCTATCTCATGGCTGAGTATGGAAGCTGTATCTTGATTTTTACTATCTAAAAAAAATATATATAATACAGTACCCCCCCACCCCACTGTGGCTGGGTCATGTGCGCTGCATACTGCATGTTACGTTTTCTGTTGTTACATATATTTGCTAACAAAAGAAGCTGTGTATTTTGCACAATATTTATGCTTTTGTATGATAAATAATAGCATACGATATGGCAACAGGGACCTGACTGCATACTGTACAGTATGAATCCTCCATCAGAAAATCACGAGAAAAAAAAAATCTGAAAATATTTCCTCTAAAACAACCAGTGATGCCATAAAACAGCTTAGGATGGCAGATAAAGATCGTCTGTCACCAAAGATACATCGCGCCAAGAAAAGGAAAAGTGTACGCTTGGAACCAGAGCAATATAACCCTGTAATTAATCAAAAGCATGAAACAAAAAGTAGGGTGGTGCCTATGATAACCTTTCAACACCATAACATCCTAAATAATGAAAGGGGACCAGTAACCATGAACAAAATAACTATGATGCTCATCCCTGAAAAACTTGATTTTTGCAGATTTAACTTGATTCATATCCAAAATGCCTTCACTGATTTTCAACTGCAAATCCTTTTCGGATTCAGCATAATTGGGAGAATATTTGGAGGCAGATTTATGTCCTGTCAAGGACTAGTAGGATTTTTTTCATATATACATTTTTTTTTTTATCAACTTACTTTTTTGTTTTTTTTTTTTTTTTTTTTTTTTTTTTTTTTTTTTTTTTTTCCCTCATAACAGACTGATCAGAACATCATAATTCTGCCTCCGTTTTTCTTCATCTATCTTAGCCCATTATAAAGAAAAAAAAAAATCAATATCCAGTCAAAGGTCTATCCTCTGAATCAATTTCAAAATTTTAAAAAATTACCCCTCAAAAATAGAAAAAAAATCACAATAAAAAAAAGTATAAGCATGAATGACTTGAAAACTCGGTATGTTCTCTGAGACAAGACAATTATTAGGAAAAAATCTCAGCCACTTTCACCCCAAACTAAAAACGTTTGATTTTCTAATGGACAATCCTCTTAACCGAAAGGAACAAAATTCTACATAAGGAGCATACTACTGAAATATCTACAACAACCAATTTCCTGCACAATATGCCCATACAATAACACATTCACAATCAAATTGCAATATAGATATAAGACTAACCACCAAAGTCCCTATTCCATCATACTCCCACAGAAAATCTCTTCCAAGAGAACAAGAGCCACAGTCAAATTACAAAATAAATACTTCAAGACTTCATTCCATCATACTCACCCAGACATGACGACACAGAAAATTTCTTCCAAGAGTAAGAGCCACATTAGTGCAACGATATTCAGGTCATCATTCAGCTCTAAAACAGTTCCAGCAATGAATTGGCTTCACCAGAGAAACAAACTCCCCTAGATGCAACCATTATATAGAAGACAGCAAACATCTCATCCTACACAAAAAACAATATTTCTTGAGTGGCTTATGGCCTAATTCGTTGCTGTTGCTAGTTATCTGGGAACTGTTGTTGGATTTGTCTTCTGTGTCTTACAGATATTTAGTCAGATTAAAAATTGACAGTCATAATTTGTTAAATATAAATCTTGAATAATTTTATTCTAATCTAATGGTGAGATTTTGATGTTTGGTTGCCCTTGGTAGCAAATATACTGTAAGTGATTTCTACAAGGAGACAGTTTTACTTAGTTGTTTACCAGATGAATTTTGCAGTTATATTGCTTGGTTATATGAGTCAGTTTGTGTCACCAGGGTGTCTTGAGTGGGGCCATCAACTGGGAGATGCTGAAGAACCAGTACTTTTCAGACCAAGTGTTCAGAGATGTGCTCTTCAACATGATCCATTCTCCTGAAGGGGTGAGTATGGCTCCAGTTTTGTGTATTCTCTTTATCATCCTTAAGGTAATTATTGTTTTCTGTTTGTTTGTTTTTTCTTGTACCAATTAATACAATACAAGGGATGAGAGGCAGCCGGGTTATTTAGATGGAAAAGGAATGGGTAGTCTAGAAATGAGTGCCCTCAGGTGCTATAGACATAATAGCATAAAAGAAACAGAATTGGGTGAATTAGATAGAGAAAGAAATATAAGACAGAAGTACAGTGGAAGTAGTGGAACCTAGGAGGGAGATTGGTAAATAATACTCACTTGGTCAGGTGGGACCAGATGATTCAAAGGGTTGGAAGGTAAAAGTGACTGCATAGGCCAAAATAATATAGGTACATTGGAGATTAAAGATATTAGTTGAAGGTACAGTGCAACTGGCTCGGGTTCCGAATAGCGACTTTAGTAACAACGACTGTCAATAGAGCGACTTCACAATTGCGATTCTTTTAAAACAGCGACTATCACAACAGCAACCACATGATAGCAATTGTATTATAAGAGCAATTGTCATAACAGCGACATCATCGCATCAACTGCATGAAACTGCTCAGTAATGAAAAATTGAAACCTAAAGGGAATCTAAAACAACATTTTATTTGGACTAGCTATAGAAGTCACATGATTTAAAAAGAAAAAGGCTAGTCAAGCCAAACAAAAGAAAGTAATGGGACATTCTGTGAACACCAATGTCAGTGTACTTGATAAAGCTCTAACGAGCGAAACGTTGTACTACCAATATAGGCTTCGACCTCACATGGTGTTGTTCTTCACATTCTTGTCGGCTTTTGCCATTTGTATTCAAGTCTAAACAACCCAAACATTACTATGACCGATGACCGAGCAACCGACCAGTAAATTCACTTCAGTGAACTTATCTCACAATGTGAACACAAACATGTAAACACGAACAAATAAACATGAGCGATAGAAACATAAGTCTGCGACCTTTTGAGCATATTTCATTCTGAACCTATCTCACAAAGTAAACACAACTGAACACGTAAATACAAACATGAAAACACAAGCAATTGAAACATAAGTCTGCGACCATTCTGACCAGTTGATAGTAAAGTTGCTATTGTTACAGTTGCTGTTATAATGCGGTCGCCATTATGACAGTCGCTGTTTTGAAAGTCGCTCACCTGATTACGTTGCCCTTATGAAGCCGCTATTATGTCCGGCCCGGATCCCATTACAACCATCTGGGGTATTGCCTGCATGTTATTGTGGGGTTGAAAGCTGCTCAATAGCATGCAGCTGATACTTTAGGGTCTATATGGGGTGGCCCTATAAACCAGAGCAACACATCATTTTGTCTGTGATAGAGGAAATCTCTATTCATAGAGAAATGATACTTTATTATACTGTAACTACCCCTCCATTATGCTGTTCCCCCACTCTTGTTATTGTCCTGTACCACTTCTCTGAATCATTTCTCATTTTGCTGAACCCTGTGGTGGGGGAAAAGAATAATGCCACCAAGTATTTCCACTTGAGTCGTTTAAGGCGATGAAAATGGGATAGGGATAGGACTAGGCATCTTTCTCCCTGTAGCTCCAAAGGGGACATAACTAAAAAAACCAAAGGCATAAGAGGGTCTGGGAGGAGTTTTCCAACCAGAACCCTAAGGTTTGGGTCTTTTAATGTGTGTGGATGTGGTACAGATGAGAGTAAAAGGGAAGAGATAGGCAGTATGTTTGTGAGAAGAAAGATGGATGTGTTGGCATTGAGTGAAACAAAGTTGAAAGGGAGGGGTGAATTTGAGTTTGAGAATGTAGTTGGGAGGGTCTCAGGAGTGAAGAGAGGATGAGGGAGAGAAGAGGTGGCTATACTAATAAGTGAAGACATAGGTAAGTGTGTGGTGGAGTGGAAAGAGTTTTTTCAAGGTTAATGTGGATGAAGGTGAAACTGGGAAGGTCTTTGTAAGTGCATATGGGCTGGGTAGTGAGAAGAGTGTAGAGGAAAGGGAGGCCTTTGGGATAGATTTAAATAAATGTATAGAGAGTTTAGGGAGAAATGTCAAAGTAGTGGTATTGGGAGACTTCAATGCTAGAGTATAAAAGGAACCAATAGATGGAGTGGTTGGGAAGTGTGGATTCCAGAAAAAATTGTAGTGGAGAGTTAATGGTGATGTGTGATGTGTCTGATGATAGCAAATGCAGTGTTTAAGAAGAAATTCAAGCATAAGTACACATGGGAGAGGGTGGTGGACAGAAGGGTGGTAGATAGAGCATTAATGGACTATATAGTGGTAACCAGGAGAGTAGTAGGAAGAGTTAATGATGTATCGGATAGTTTTTTGGTGGAAAGTAAGTTGAGAGTGGAGAATAGGTGGAGAGAGAGAAAAAGGACAGAAGGTAGGGAGGTGCTTAAAGTACATACATACATATACCAAGGCTTTTTCCCCCTTTCAAGGGAGGTAGCCAAAAAGGGAAAGGCATAAAAACACTCCCACCCATTTCATCCCTAAATACACTCCACACCCCTCCCACCCTCCCTCTCATCTGAGCACCTCCTGGATGACGGGTCATCCCTGCACCTTGCCCACCACCCTGGGTCAGAAGCAGTGTCGCAAGACACAGCACATCCACAGCAAGGCCGCTTCATTCAATCGGCGACCCCCCCTCTCCGTCCCCCCTTGCATATAAGGAGAGGACGGGGAGAAATCCCTTCGGGCTGCGTCAAAATTTACTCACACATACTACCCCACCCCCCGCCCCCCCACCCATTCCTCCTCATGCAATCACAACATCATCCATATACAACCATTCTCCACTCACCTCTGTCTTCCGTCCTCTCCCTTCCTTCCTCAACAGACATTCCCCTCTTCCCCAAAGCCCCCTTCACCCCATCCATCCACCTCATCCTAGGACGTCCCCTCATGTTCACTCCCTCCACATCTGCCTTCCATACCTCTTTTACTAGTCTTTCTTCACTCATTCTTTCCATGTGTCCAAACCATCCTAATACTCTTTCATCAACCCTATCTCCCAGCTCCTTTTTCACCCCTGTTCTCCTCCTCACCTCCTCATTTCTTAAAGTAAACTGCTTAAATGAAAAGGAGAAGGAGTACAAGAAGCTGAGAGAGGAGTGGGAGGAAAAGTAGAACTAGAAGTGGAGGAGTAATAGGAATATTTCAAGGAGGGAGTCACAAGGTGTGCAAAGATGGTGTGTGGAACAAGGAGGACAGGAGGAAATAGAAGGAAGGGTAATGAGTGGTGGGATGATAAAGCAAAGAAAGTTGTAGAAGAAAAGAAACAAGCATTCACAGATTGGTTATAAAATAGGATGAGAGAATCATATGAGAGGTACAAAGAAAAGAAAAGAGGTAAAGCATAAGATAAAGAAGGCAAAAAGGAGAGCAAATGTGAAATGGGCTAAAAGTATGACATAAAATTTTGAAAGTAATAAAAAGATGATGCTGTGATGCATGAAAGGGAGTGGGTGGGGGATGGGAGATGAGGGAGTATTTGTGATAAATGAATTTATGCAGCCTGAAAGGATTTCTCCCCATCTCCTCCATTTCTGTATGAGGGGATGGAGATGGGGAGTCACTGATTTAATGAAGCTGCCTTGCTGTGGATGTGCTGTGTCTTGTGACACTGCTTCTGACCCAGGCCAGTGGACGAGATGCAGGGATGACCCATCATCCATGAGGAGCCAAGATAAGAGGGAGGGAGTGGGGTAAATGAAAGTGGAGTATGTGGGGATGGAATGTGTGGGAGTGGGTTTTATGTCTGCTTTTTTTGGCTACCTCCCTTGTTAGGGGGAAGAAGCCTTTGGTATATGTATGTAATAAGATTTTTTAGAGAGAAATTAAGAGAGGAAGAGGAGGCAGATCAAGTAGAGAGGAAAAGGTAAAAGATGCAGATGGACAGATGATAATGGAAGAGATGGCAATAGGAGGAAGATAGGCAGAGTATTTTAGGGAATTGCTAAATGTGAAGGAGGATAGGGAGGGAAAAGTAGCTGCAGTGGGTAGTACTAAGAAAATGACAGTGATGAGTGAGGAAAATGGAGGAGAAATAAGGAAAGATGAGATGAATGCAGTTGTTAAGATGATGAGAGCAGGTAAGGCACCTGGGTTGGATGGGTGTCATGCAGAATGTCAAAAAAATGAGGTACAGTGATGGTGGACTGGCTAGTGACGGAAGGAAGGGCAAGGATGGGAGTGGAGTATGTGGGGATAGAATGGGTGGGAGTGGTTTTTATGCCTTTGTTTTTTGGCTACCTCCCATGTAAGGGGGAAAAAGCCTATGGTATATGTATATATGTTTGAGAGAGGGTAAAGTGCCGGAGGACTGGAGGAGTGCCTGTATAGTTCCACTTTACAAGGGAAAAGGGGACAACTTTGAGTGTAGTAGTTTCAGAGGGATCAGTTTGTTAACCATTTCGGTATGACTCAAATTCTCGCACAGAGCATTGGCTATCAAACTGCTCGCATAATAAAATATAAAGTCACTGCTATATTACTCATTCTCTTATTCTGACTAATAATATATGCAGAAAATGTGATCAAGCCAGTTCACAGAATCTGGAGGTAACTCGTATACAACTGCATAAAAATATAATTAAGATGCTGACACCAGTATCCTCGTGTACCTACTCGTGCCTCACGACACCTATGTGGGCATCATTGTACTGAAGTGGTTAAATGTAGTTGGGAAGGCTTATGGGAGAGTCTTGATCGAGAGGATTAGAAGAGGAACAGAGGGAGTAATTGATGAGTCACAGTGCGGGTTTAGGACAGGTAGGGGTTGTGTAGATCAGATTTTTGTGATAACACAGATATATGAGAAAGCTTTAGGAAAAGCTAAGGATGTTTTTTGGGTCTTTATGGATTTGGAAAAGGCTTATGACAGGGTAGACAAGAAGGCACTGTGGGAGGTATTGCAGATATATGGGATAGGAGGAAAGTTGTCAAGAGTTTTTATGAGAGTAGTAGAGCATGTGTTAGAATTAGAAATGGAGAGAGTGAGTGGTTTGAGGTAAAGGTTGAACTTCACCAGGTATGTGTTATGTTGCCTTGACTGTTCAATTTATATATGGATGGGTTGGTGCAAGAGGTAAATGGAAGGGTACTAGGTCGGGCATTGGAGATGGTTAAAGGAAATGGAGAAAAGTGTGAGATAAGCCAGTTGTTGTTTGCTGACAACACTGCAATTGTGGTAAGATCAGAGTGATTGAAGAAATTAGTCACAATGTTTGGGAAGGTGTGCAAAAGAATGAAGTTGAAGAAAAATGTGGGTAAAAATAAGGTGATGAGATGTACAAAGGGAGAAAGTGGCAGCAGACTGGAAGTGAATATTAAGGGAGAGAGACTGGAGGAAGTGGATAGTTTTAGATACTTGGGTGCAAATGTGGCAGGAAAGGGAGTGGAGGTGGAGGTAGAATGTAGATTGAGAGAAGCAAGTAAATGGCTTGGTGGATTAAAAAGTGTAATGAGAATGGATGCTAAGAGGAGATTGTATGAAGGAGTGATTGTGCTGACAGCACTGTATGGCACAGAAACATGGAACATAAGAGAGGAAGAGAGGAGTTTGAATGTGTTTGGGATGAGGTGTCTGAGAAGTATGATAGGGGTTACTAGGCTGGATAGAGTGAGAAATGAGGTGAGGAGAACAGGGGTGGGAAGGGAGTTGAGAAATTGGGTTGATGAAAGAGTTTAGGGATGGTTTGGACACATGGAAAGAATGAGTGAAGAAAGATTAGTAAAAGTGGTGGGGAAGGCAGAGGTAGGAGTGAACATGAGGGGGTGACCAAGGATAAAATAGATGGATATGATAAAAAGGACATTGGAAAAGAGGGGAATGTCTGTTGAGGAAGGACGGGAGAAGACAGAAGATGGGGGTGAATGGAGAATGGTTGTGTATGGATGATGCTGTGATGCATGAAAGGGAGTGGGTGGGGGATTGGCATATGTGTGAAAAAAATAATTTGATGCAGCCCAAAGGGATTTCTCCCCATCTCTTTTTCTGCATGAGGGGACAGAGAGGGGGGGTCACTGATTTAATGAAGCAGCCTTGCTGTGGATGTGCTGTGTCTTGCTATACTGCTTCTGAACCAGGGCAGTGGGTGAGATGCAGGGATGACCCATCATCCAGGAGGAGCCAAGATAAGAGGGAGGGAGTCGGGTGAATGGGAGTGGAATATGTGGGGATGGAATGGGTGGGAATAGGGGAAAGAGCCTTTGGTATATATATGTACAATGTAACTTGACAGGTTGAGAGAAGGTAACAAACTAGTGGAATCAGTCAATCAATCTGTTGCCCCTGGTCTTCTTTCATGAAGACCTGCAGCCTTCAGGTAAATGGCAGTGGCCTTCTAGCAGGTCACTAAGGGTAGATGAATTGTGTTGTTGTTAAGGGATTGTTAGTGTATGTTATTGTAGTAAGTGTTCTGTATCCTCTGTGTGGTGGTTTTATCTGGGGTAGTTTGAATCCTTGGCCAGGATCTTTTGTGTTGGTACTGTTTCATTGCTGGATTGTGTCCTGAATGCAAGTGTGTTTTTTCAGGGGTGGGGAGCACTGAGTTTGGTGGTATGTCTTGACCCCTTCCATATGGTGACGCCTACGTAGGCGTCATGAGGAGCAAATGGGTACGCGAGGATGCCGATGTCGGCGTCTTGATTATATTTATTGTAATTGTACCTGCGTGACCCCCATACTCTGTAAACTGGCTTCATCATATTTTCTATGGTTATCAAAATTCACGGGTGAAAGAGAGAACGATCAATACAGCGGTGACTTTATTTTTTATAATGCGAGTACTATGACGCAACATCGTATGTCTGGCAGCTAATGCTGCCCGCGAGATTTTGGCCCGGAGTGAAGTGGTTAAAGGGCTTCTTTTGTGATGTGAGTGTGTATGTTTTGTGTGGTACAGGCGGTAGGTTGTTGTAAATGGTTGAGTAGTATGCTGCTGGTGTAGTTGTTTTCTTGCAGTCTGTTGGTGGAGATTGACAGTGGTATTCTTAAGAAAAATTCTTTCCTTATATAAATCCTTGAAAGGGAAATAAAATAATAATATTGAGTTTATTTGGCAAAGAATCAATATACATGAAGTGCAGATAATGATAAGAACACATAGTTCAAAATAATAATTGCAATTGCCAAGGATAACACAAAAAACCATGTAAGCTTATTTCCATTGTAGTCCTCATTAGATTGTTTATCTACACTAAGTTGCACAGACAACATATGTAGAAGGTTAAGGGGACCAGAGACCGTCATGAGTAATACCAATCAGTACACATATGACACATAAACATTGTTATAGTTTTGCTAATATAACTAAAATGTTCGAAACGTGTAGGATATTGAGACCAAAACTTGAGCACCATCACAATATGATACATTGCATTATGCAAAGGAACAACAAAATAATGCTAAAAGGTAACAAAACAGTATGAGTGAGTACCATATCAGAGTAGTACCATTAATGATACTTACATACATACATATACCAAGGCTTTTTCCCTCTTACAAGGGAGGTAGCCAAAAAGGAAAAGGCATAAAATCATTCCCACCCATTCCATCCCTGAATACACTCCACACCCCTCCACCCTCCCTCTTATCTTAGCACCTCCTGGATGACGGGTCATCCCTGCACCTTGTCCACTGCCCTGGGTCAGAAGCAGTGTTGCAAGACACAGCACATCCACAACAAGGCCGCTTCATCAAATCGGCGACCCCCCCTCTCCGTCCCCCCACGCATAAAAGGAGAAGACGGGGAGAAATCCCTTCGGGCTGCGTCAAATTTCGCTCACACACACCACCCCGCCCATTCCACCCCATGCATCACAACATCATCCACACACAACCACCCTCCACTCACCACCGTCTTCCGTCCTCTCCCGTCCCTCCCCAACAGACACTTCCCCCCTCCCCAAAGCCCCCCCCCCCACCCCATCCATCCACCCCACCCCAGGACGTCCCCCCACACTCACTCCCTCCATATCTGCCCTCCACACCTCCTTCACCATTAATGATATACTACATTATTCTACAGCTGTATCAACATCATGTTATAGTGAATGCTACATTGCAGCTAGGGTCACCTATTAATTAATTCTAAATTTTACCTGTACCTCAGGATGGAGTGGGCAATTAGTATGAGCACTAGGAAGTAGTTCATTATAACCTGAAGCACCAGAAGTAGAGTACAGCGAACCAGTATTCGTATAAGTAAAACAACAAGGAGATTGAGGGAAAAGTCCAATTACCTTGTTGCCTGGTGCTCTGATTCTCCAGGCTTGTATTATGGTCAGATCATAACTGTTCTCGGACCCTACCTGAGACATATACCATACTATGACGAGCAAAACAAAGGTGGAAACCAATTTGTATCATCATTGTTATACTAAACTAAACCTCTGAAGGACAAAAAGGGGAGGTCAGAACAGTTATGAGTGAACGCAGATAGGGTGGTATTACTCATGGAGTCAGGTATCCCTCACTAGGCTAATAGTACATAAAATCAAGGCTGTTCTCTGCCCATAGCTGAGACATATAGTAGCCCTTGACTTTTTTCTTGAAAGTAACCATGCTATTTGACTGCTTAATGGACACAGGTAGTGAGTTCCATAGTTGAACACCGGTGAAGTGAAAGCTGTTTTTGGTGAAGGGACCTGCATGAGTTACAATAAAAGACCCTTGACTGTTCTCAGCAGATAACATAAGATTACAGCTCACATATGAAGGAGCAGAATTATGAACGACATTGTAAACATGGTTTAGTTTCAGCTGCTGGACATGATATTTTACAGGTAACATTCCTACGCAGCCCGAAGGGATTTCTCCCCGTCCTCGCCTTATATGCAAAGGGGGACGGAGAGGGGGGGTCGCCGATTAAATGAAGTGGCCTTGCTGTGGATGTACTGTGTCTTGCGACACTGCTTCTGACCCAGGGCGGTGGGCAGGGTGCAGGGATGACCCGTCATCCAGGAGGTGCTCAGATGAGAGGAAGGGTGGGAGGGGTGTGGAGTGTATTTAGGGATGAAATGGGTGGGAGTGTTTTTATGCCTTTCCCTTTTTGGCTACCTCCCTTGGAAGGGGGAAAAAGCCTTGGTATATGTATGTAACATTCCTACCTTGCTAAATTCTTCTATACCAATATGACTACATTGAGGTAAATTTAGCATGAATCTAATGATCTTATTTTGTGCAACCTGTAACCAAGACTGGTTTTTTCTGCTCAGACTACTGTACCAAGAGCTACAAGTGTAATCAAAGTGATGCTGTAGCAAGGCTGAGACCAGAAGCTTCTATGTTTCCAAATAAAAATTTCTGGATTTTCTGTACAAAATTTTGACTCCATGTGAACACTTGGATACAATCTTATCCGTTCAGGCATTCCCTGAGAGGGACTGATCTAAGGGTATTCCAAGATAAGTTACCTCTTGTTTTGACTCCAAGACATTATCACCACATCTGACCTGTACATCGTGGTGTTTCCTGAGGTTGGGTTTTGATGTGAAGACAATACTTTCTGTTATCTATGAGCCAGTCCTGGACTGATGACAGTTCAACACTCAGGGCCTCCTCTACTTCAACTGGGTCCCTACCTGAGACAATTAGTGCGGAGTCATCTGCATATAGCAGTAATTTGCAGTTCACCGCACCTGGCATGTCGTTAATATAGACCAGGAACAGAAGTGGTCCTAGAATTGAACCTTGTGGTACACCACAAGTTATCTCTCTTTCACCTGAGCAGGCTCCATTTACCTGTACAAGTTGTTTGCAACCTGTAAGGTAGGACTTTAACCAGTCAATATTCGCCACTCCTACTGCCTGAAGTTTTTTTTTTTTTTTTAATAAAATATCATGGTCCACTGTGTCAAATGCCTCTTGTAGATCCAACAAAACTAAACCTGTGTAGTTACCTCTGTCGCATTCCTGTTTTATCAGATTGTAAAGGTATATTAAGCTGGTGTCTGTTGAGTAATTCTATTTAAAACCAGATTGCATAGCGTATAGTAGATTACGTTCCCTGAGATAGGTATCTAACTGATTGTATATGATAACGTTCCAAAACCTTGGAAACAATACCTAGAATTGAAACAGGCCTGTAGTTTCCTGCCTCAGTTTTTGCATTTTTCTTATAAAGAGGTGTTACTTGGGATAGATTTATATAAGGAAAGTTTATATATATATATATATATATATATATATATATATATATATATATATATATATATATATATATATATATATATATATATATATATATATATATATATATATATATATATATATAAGAATACCACCATAAAAATCTTATGGTGGTATTCTTAAAAAAAATCTTTCCTTGTATAAATCTTTCCCTTCCAAGGATTTATACAAGATTTATATAAGGAAAAAATTTGTTTTGAGAATACCACTGTTATTCACCTTGGTCTTTGGATCACTTGTTTGACTCATGATCGACAGCTATTTCCCTCCCGGAAGAGAGCTCAGAGTTCGTATGACCAATCTATGGGTAATGCTATGACCTTACACGCACACACACCCCAAACTCCCTGCCCACGAGAGTTGGAGTAACAACTCGAAGCTCAGCGATACTGAAATAATTTCAGCCCTGGGCTGGATTCGAACCCAGTACCCCCCAGACCACCGTACTGACAGTCTGGGACTCTACCAACTGCGCCACCGAGGGGTGTGTAGTGTTAAGGGTTATAACAAAGAATTGTGTTCCTCTCCTCTGATTTACATGTGGTTTTCTATTGAGAGGATTTTGGTTTCTGTATGCAGGTGACCAACTGGGTTAGTTTTGGTGCATCCTGTTATTACTATCTGTACTCCATTCTTTAGTGTTTGCAAGTTGTTGGTGTTCATCTTGCTGATTGCTGGGAACCATGTTGTGTAGGTGTAGTTGAGGATGGGTCTTATGAATTGTTTGGAGATGGTTGGTAGAGTTTCTTTCTGTTGTTCAAACTTTGGTTGCTGCCCTTTGTTTCCTTTCAATCTTATCTTTCATTCTGTGCAGGTGCGATATCATTGACAAATATTCTAGTCTTGGATAAGGGTTCCTGATATATATACATATATATATATATATATATATATATATTTTTTTTTTTTTTTTTTTTTTTCCCGCTTTAATATTCTGGAGCAATCTACATGTCTCTCCCACAGTCTTGCTTGTGCCTATGGTGTGTATGCACTATAGGCACAAGAAAAAGCATTTCTGGCTAGACCTGAGTGCATGAACTATTTAAATTGGGAAAGAAGATAGCAATGTTAAGTGATATTAATGTAAAAGTGACCAGTGAGCACATTGAAGGAGTAACAGGCTGTTTTGGGGTGCTGAGTGATTGAGAATGAAGAATGCTTGGTTGATGTCCCTGCTGCAAGGGTTATTGTTGTTGTTGTTGTCGTTCCCTAGACTGTCTGTCCGAGCAGTCCCGTCTCCCCAAGGAAGGCCACAGCCGAAACTGGGTTTTCCCACAAATCCTTTATAGAGTGTATGTTGTGTTGTTTGCGTGCATGATTGTGTATAATGCAGTCTTCCATTATGTGTTGTATGGTATGGGGTGAAGTGTTACATCCTGGGCAGCTGTTCACAACACGGTCGTCCAGCCTCTTCTGGTAGCTTAGAAGTGCTGGGTGGTGACCGCATCGCAGTCTGGCCAAGTGGACTCTGTCCTTTCGTGGGAGAGAGGATTCAGAAGGGTGGATATCAGGGGTCTGGCATGCAGCAGTGTGTTGTCTTTCAGTGTGTTAATGGAGTGGTGAGTGATATGATTATGAATATGTTTCCGGAGGCTGGTATTTGGTGGTTGTGGAGGAAGAGAAGAGAGTATCTGTGCGTAATAAAGGTCTTTGGGTGTAGTTTTAATGTTTCTTGGTGTGTGTGGGTGTTCTGCTATGTAGTGTAGCGGGTGTGATGTGTTTGTGGTGGCTGCAGCAAGTGTTTGTGTGCCTCTCATGTCGAGGTGGTCCTTGACTTTGAGGACTTTTGTTTCATGGTGTAAATGGTCTGTAGGTGTTGTATTTGTGCAGCCTGTAATTGTTTTTAGGGCTTTGTTTTGTATGATTTGAAGGGTGTTGTGGTGTGTCTCACTGAGATTAGGAGCCCATGCAGGACTCGCATAATTCATCACTGAGCGTATGCATTGTTTGTATATTGTTATATTAGTTTCTTTGTTTTGTCCAAATGTTGTTCCAGTGATTGACTTAAGTGCGTTAAGTCTAGGTGTGCATTTGTTTTTTATGTTTGTGAGGTGTTGTTTGAAAGACATGGATGTATCGTATGTTACACCAAGAATTTTCGGTGTGTTTGTGTGTGGTATTAGAGTGTTGTTGATGTAGAGATGAGGTATGTATTTGTGTTCTTTTGTCCAGTTGGTGAGAAGTGTTGCTGTAGATTTGGTTGGAGCTATTTTGAGTCTGTTTGTGATGAACCATGTGTTGAGTGTGTCAAGGTAAGGCTGGATTATTTCTGCAGCTTTGTCTGTGTTACGATGTGTGCATGTGATTGTTATGTCATCTGCGTAGGAAGAGATTTGTATTTCTGAGGTGTCTGGTGTGGGTAAGTCATGCATGTATAGATTAAATAATGTGGGGGATAGAACTGAGCCCTGTGGTACTCCGTTCTTAATGTTTCTGATGTGCGATGATTGGCCATTATATGACACATGAGCATTCCTGCCTGCCAGATAATTGGCCAGCCATCTTTTGGTGTTATTGTGTATGTCTGTGTTATATATTTTATTTGTTAGATTGTGGTGGGGAATAGCATCAAAAGCTTTACTAATGTCCAATGTTATAAGAAGTGTTCTGTGGTGGGGCCTATCTGAATTGATGCCATCTAAAATTCTTTGTGTGAGGTTTGTCAGAAGAGTGTTTGTGGAGTGTAGTGGCCTAAAACCATGTTGTGAGTCAGCAAGGGGAATATATGGTGTGACAAGTTTAAGTATTAGGCGTTCAATGACTTTAGAGGGGGTGCAGAGAAGTGTGATTGGGCAGTGCGATGTTGGGATTGTTGGGTCTTTGTTTGGTTTTGGAATGGTGATTATTTTACCATGCTTCCAGATGTCGGGTATAGTGTTGTGTGAATAGCTGTAGTTTGCAATGTTTGTGAGTGCGTGTATACCTTGTGGTCCAATGTGTTTTAGGTGGATGTTGCTTATGTTATCAGGGCCACAGGCAGATGAGTGCTTGAGATTATGCATTATGAGTTTTGTCTGACTGTCTATGAAGGGTGTATAGTCTGAGTCTGTGGGGAAGTCTTTCTTACGTCGAATGGTGCGTCGGTCGTCAGGGTGAGATGTAAGATGGCTCGTCTGTGCAAAATGACGTATGAGTGCGTTTGCTTGTTGTCTGTTTGAGGGTAGATTATCTGTTGTTGTGATTATTGCTGCGTGAGAGCGTGTAGTGTTAGTGTTGGATAGTGTGATGCTGTTGAGTGTTTTGTACAATTTGCTGGTGTTTGTTTTGTGATCAAGTGTATTGATAAAGTTTTGCCAATTTTGTGTTTTTTGTTCATGTATTTTATTGGCAATCACAGTGTTTAGTGTTTGTATTTGGTCTGCTATGTTTTGAGGGATAGGTGTGGGGGTATCGTGTTTAAGTGTGTCACGTTGTCTGATGAGGCCTTGGATTTCTGGTGTGAAGTTGGGGTTGTGTGATTTTCTGTTGCCTCTAGGGATGTATCTCTTGTCTGCGTTTTGTATGATTGTATTAAAAGCGTGCACAGCATTGTTTATGTTTGTGATTGGTGTACTGTTAAGTGTTTCAAAATGTTGTTCTGTCTCTTCAGTAAAAGCTTCCCAGTTAGCTCTCTTGTAATTGGTGTAAGTGTGTCTGTGGCCAGCTGGGGTGCATCTTGTTTTGGTGGTGATGATGATTGGAAGGTGGTCAGAGCCAAGGGCTCCAACCACTCTCCATGATGTTGTTGGGGTTAGGCAGGGGGAGCAAAAGGTGATATCAGGAGAGGAGGGAGTGTAGAGGGCTTGGTATGGGATATGTGTATGATTATGCATGTTGTTCATGATAGTCAATGAGTCGAATTGAGTCTGTATATCAAGCCCTCTGTCTGTGTCAGGGTTGTCGACATACCAGGCAGACGACTTGGCGTTGAAGTCACCACCCATGATCAGGTTGGGGATTGAGGTTAGTTGGCTAAGTTGAGGTCTGAAGGTGTTTGGAACTGTGGGGGATGATTGGGGGGGAATGTACATGTTAACTATTGTCAGTGTTGAATTGTTGCCTGTGCGGATTCGAATGGATTGGGTTTCTGTTGTGTTATCTGTGGTAGGGAGGAGAATTTTGGTTGTGGTACTTGTGTCCACAAAACAGATGGAGTGGTGGATCAGGGTGATGAGTCCACCGCCATTGCCGTCAGTCCAGTCTTGTCTGATGGTGGTGTAATTATGAAATGATGGTGTTTTGTGTGAGTGTCTTAGTTTTGTTTCTTGTAAAATCGCAATGTGTATGTTGTGTTGTTTAAGAAAGTGTTCAAGTTCATGTTTTTTAGTGTTAATACTGTCAATGTTGTGTTGTAATATGTTGATGTTGTGTGTTTTGTATGTGTTGTATGTTGCCGTTTGGGGTTGAGGTTGGGGTGGTAGTGGGGAAGGTGTAGGATCTGGGTCAGAGGGGGGGAAAGGAGAGATCGGGGACAAAGGAAGGGGAGTACTAATCGGGGGTAAGGGCATGAACTAGTCTTGGATAAGGGTTCCTGAGTGCATGAACTATTTAAATTGGGAAAGAAGATAGCAATGTTAAGTGATATTAATGTAAAAGTGACCAGTGAGCACATTGAAGGAGTAACAGGCTGTTTTGGGGTGCTGAGTGATTGAGAATGAAGAATGCTTGGTTGATGTCCCTGCTGCAAGGGTTATTGTTGTTGGTGGTATTGGATTGAAGACTGATAAGAATCATCAGATGTGACATTTGTCATTTTATATATTACCAGTTTTATCAACATAATGTTTTTTGTATTTTTGCTAATAACTGGCTAGCTTAATGTTAAAATTTTCTCAATGAGATTTCACATTTCATTTCTTTCCCTTTAGTCAGCCACTAGTGCAGATAAAAGTGTAAGTATTATGGTTACAGTTAGGAATGTAGGTTTGTTTATCTAGAGGGCACAAGTAGTCAGGTTAGTAAGGACCAGATCTGTTTAATCTGGTTAGGCACATTGTGAAAATTAAAACTTTTGTTATACCTAGTAAAATTCTGTGTATGTCATGCCTCAATGTTGTGAAAGTATATGATATGTTTGCAGTAATATAATCTAGGTAATGCAACTGCTGTTTCACATACCTCTCATGCAGTACTCTTAAACAGTTTGCATTTTTTCAGAAAATTTTGTTCCTTGTATTTTTTCATACACATATACCAAAGGCTTTGTCCTCCTTACAAGGGAGGTTGTTGTTGTTGTTGTCGTTCCCTAGACTGTCTGTCCGAGGGAGGTAGCCAAAGTCAGAGGCATAAATTCACTTCCACCCATTCACCACCCCTCCCTCCCTCTTTTCTTGGTTCCTCCTAGATGACAGGTCATCCCTGCATCTTGCCCACTCCCTTGGGTCAGAAGCAATGCAGCAAGACACAGCACATCCACAGCAAGGCCACTTCATTTAATTGGCTACTCCCCTCTCTTTGTCCCCTCATGCAGAAAAAGAGAAGATGGGGAGAAATTCCCTCAGCTGCATCAAAATATTATTCAAACTTGTCATATGAGGAGAGATTGGCTAAACTGGAGTTACAGACTCTGGAGCAAAGAAGAGAGGTGACCTACTAACCATCTACAGAATCATGAAGGGCACAGAAATACTCAATAGAGAGGACTTGTTAAACTGGAACAAGAGAAACACTAGAGGACATGGAAAGAAAATAAAAAAACATAGTTATAGAAGTGATCTGAAGAAAAACTGTTTTCCACATAGAGTGGGGGACACTCGGAGCAAACTGGATGAAAAAATAGTGTGCACAAAACCATTCATGAGTTTAAGAGGAAACTAGATGCTGTGAGATACAAAGGTGGGACACCACAAATGTAGCCCCCCTTCCCACAACCCCCCCATCCCCCACCCACTCCCTTCCATGCATCACAGCATCATCCATACACAACCATTCTCCATTCACCCCTATCTTCTTTCTTCTCCCTTCCTTCCTCAACAGATATTCCCCTTTCCCAAAACCCCCTTTACCCAATCCCTCTTATTCTTGGTTGCCCCCTCATGTTCACTCCTTCCACATCTGTCTTCCACACCTCTTTTATTAGTCTTTCTTCACTCATTCTTTCGATGTGTCCAAACCATCCTCTTTCATCAACCCTATATTCCAACTCCTTTTCACCCCTGCTCTCCTCACCTCCTCATTTCTCACTCTGTCCAGCCCAGTAACCCCAACCATACTTTTCAAACATCTCATCTCAAATAAAATGGCAGGAAAAGGTGGAGTGAAGGTGGAGGTAGAATGTAGATTGAGAGAAGCGAGTAAATGCCTTGGTGGATTAAAAAGTGTAATGAGGAATAGACATTTGGGAATGGATGCTAAGAGGAGACTATATGAAGGAGTGATTGTGCCAACAGCACTGTATGGGACAGAAAGATGGAACATAAGAGAGGAAGAGAGAAGGAGTTTGAATGTGTTTGAGATGAGGTGTCTGAGAAGTATGATGGGGGCTACTAGGCAGGATAGAGTGAGAAATGAGGAGGTGAGAAGGAGAACAGGGGTGGAAAGGGGGTTGGGAGATAGGGTTGATGAAAGAGCATTAGGATGGTTTGGACACATGGAAAGAATGAGTGAAGAAAGACTAGTAAAAGAGGTATGGAAGGCAGATGTGGAGGGAGTGAACATGAAGGGACGTCCTAGGATGAAGTGGATGGATGGGGTGAAGGGAGCTTTGGGGAAGAGGGGAACATCTGTTGAGGAAGGACGGGAGAGGACAGAAGACAGGGGTGAATGGAGAATGGTTGTATATGGATGATGTTGTGATGCATGAGGTGGAATGGACAGTAGGATGGGGGGTGAGGTAGTATGTATGAGCAAATTTTGACACAGCCCGAAGGGATTTCTCCCTGTCTTCTCCTTTATGCATGGGGGGACGGAGAGGGGGGTCGCCGATTTAATGAAGCGGCCTTGCTGTGGATGTGCTGTGTCTTGCGACACTACTTCTGACCCAGGGCAGTGGACAAGGTGCAGGAATGACCCGTCATCCAGGAAGTGCTAAGATGAGAGGGAGGATGGAGTGGTGTGGAGTGTATTCAGGGATGGAATGGGTGGGAATGATTTTATGCCTTTTCCTTTTTGGCTACCTCCCTTGTAAGAGGGAAAAATCCTTGGTATATGTATGTAGAACATTTTTTCAAAATGCTTATTGGGAAATTAAATTTAAATGAAGAAACAGAGATGGAAGAGAAATGGAACATATTAAAAGAAAATTACAAGGAGGGAACAGATGGATACGTACCAAAGAAGAAACAAAAACTGGTATATATAAAGTGTTGGTATTACAAAAAGTGTAGTGAGGCTAAAGATAGAAGAGACAAAGCCTGGAAAAGATTAAAAAAAAAAAACAAAAAAAATCACCAAATGGCAAATATACATCAAACTAAGAAATGAATATGTAAACATACAAAGGGAAGAAAAAAGAAACTATGAAAAAGACATAATAGAAAAATGCAAGGACCAACCTAAACGTATGTAAATGATAAACTAAAAGACAAACATGAATTAGTGAAACTACATGAAGGAAATAATGAATATATAGATGATGTAGAAATGGCTGAAATTATAATCAAACATTTTAAATCTGTATTCACAATTGAAAGTTCACAAAATTGGGAGGAAGTACAGAGAGAAAGATCCCCCCAATGATAGAAACAATGGTGACACAGAAAGAAATAAGGGACCAAATAAAAAACCTTGACATCAGAATGTCACACGGGCGGGATGGAATTGCAAATTGGATATTGAAAGATTGTATGGATGAACTAACGGACAAAACACACAAGATAATTGACTTCTCACTCAAAGAAGGAAAGGTACCACAAGATTGGAAAAATGCAAATATTGAACTAATATACAAAGGAGGGGACAAAGAAAATCCAACCAACTATAGACCAGTCTCCCTTACAAGTATAATAGCGAAATTATATGAAAAAGTTATCAAAAGTAAATGGATTAAACATTTGGAGGAGAACAAAATACTAAATCCCGAACAATTTGGATTTAGACATGGAAGATTATGTACCACAAACTTGATATGCTACTCGAGGCTAATAGAAATAATACAAGAAAGGGACGGATGGGTAGATTGTGCCTTCTTAGATTTACAAAGTATTTGATAAAGTACCAAATAAAATGCTCCTAAGAAAATTTGAAATAATAGGTGGAGTACAAGGAAAGTTATTGGAATAGATGCAAGACTTCTTGAATGGGAGAAAAATGAGGGTGGTACTCAGAGACAAGAACTCAAACTAGGAAGAAATGATAAGTGGCGTCCCACAAGGTTCTTTATTGGCTCCAATAATGTTTGCCATATATATATAAATGACATGGATGAAGGTGTGGAATGTGATATGAACTTCTTTGCAGATGTGATACTGCTAAAGTGAGTAAATACAGAGGAAGATTGTAAATCATTACAAAAAGACCTGGACAAAGTCTGGAAATGGAGTCAGAAGTGGAAAGTGAATTTCAACATTAAGAAATGTATAATGGAAATTGGAAAAGCAAAAAAAAAGAATATTGGGACAATGTAAAATTGGTACAAAGGAAGTAAAAAAAAGTCAACTCGGAAAGGGACCCAGGAGTAACTATCACCAATGACATGGCACCAGACAAACCCATAAGCATAGTTCCTTTACTGTATATTATGAGTAGGTAAACATATGACATTATCCTGAGCTGCCTTCCATTCAAGTAACAAACACAGCAAACCAGTAGTTCTGTAAAAAATCTTTGGTAACCTTGGGCCAGTCTCTGAATACTTGGTTCTATAGTCTTGCTACAAGAGGAACCCAGTACAACAAATGTTTAATATTTGGACTGTGTTCCACCTTATGATGTTGGAAACCTTAAATATCACGTACCCTTAATAACTCTAGATGTGCCACCATTATACTCAGCTTTGTAGTTCCTGCTG
Source organism: Oratosquilla oratoria (assembly GCF_046742065.1). Lineage (NCBI taxonomy): Eukaryota > Metazoa > Arthropoda > Malacostraca > Stomatopoda > Squillidae > Oratosquilla > Oratosquilla oratoria. Next base: position 41,491,851 of record NC_134812.1, read on the forward strand.
CTGCTTGTTATTGTGGCAAAGTAGCATGCAGTTGATACTTTAGGGTCTATATGGGGCACCCCTACGGACCAGAGCCACACATCATTTTGTCTATGATAGAGGAAAACTCTATTCATAGAGAAATTATGACACTTTTATACTACGACTGTCCCTCCGTTATGCTGTCCCCCAACCCCTTGTTTGCTGTCCTGTACCATTTCTCTTGAGTATTCATTTTCTGTGGTGGGGGAAAAGAATACTGCCACCAAGTAATTCCACTTGGATCGTAAGAGGCGAGAAGAAAGGGACGGGGATTGGGACTAGGCATCCTTCTCCTTGTAGCCCCACAGGGGACATTCCTAAAAGAAAAAGTAAAGGCATAACAGGGTCTGGGAGTTTTCGGACCAGCACCGTAAGGTTTGGGTCTTTTAATGTGCGTGGATGTGGTACAGATGAGAGTAAAAGGGAAGAGATAGGTAGTATGTTTGTGAGAAGAAAGATGGATGAGTTGGCTTTGAGTGAAACTAAGTTGAAAGGGAAGGGTGAGTGTAAGTTTGGGAGTGTAAGTGGGAGGTTATCAGGAGTGAAGAGAGGGCGAGGGAGGGAAGGGGTGGCTATTCTAGTAAGTGAAGAGATAGGTAAACGTGTAGTGGAGTGGAAGGAGGTTTCCTCAAGGATAATGTGGATGAAGGTGAAACTGGGAAAGGAGATGTGAGTCTTGTAGGTGTGTATGGGCCTGGCAGTGAGAAGAGTGTAGAAGAAAGGGAGGCCTTTTGGATAGATTTAAATGAGTGCATAGAGAATTTAGGGAGAAATGTCAATGTAATAGTACTGGGAGACCTTAATGCTAGGGTAGGAAATGGTCCAATTGATGGAGTGGTTGGGAAATGTGGAGTTCCAGGAAAGAATCGTATTGGAGATTTGATGGTGGAAATGTGTAGAAAGAGAGTTGATGACAGCAAATACAGTGTTTCGGAAGAAAGTCAAGCATAAGTACACATGGGAGAGGGTGGTGGATGGAAGGGTGGTAGATAGAGCGTTAATGAATTATGTAGTGGTAAATAGGATTATGATAGGAAGAGTTAAGGATGTACATGTGCTAAGGGGAGAGGGCGGGGAAATATCAGATCATTTTTTGGTGGAAGGTAAGTTGAGAGTGAAGGATAGATGGAGAAAGAGGAAAGGGACAAAAGGTAGGGAGGTGCTTAGAGTGAACTCTTTAAATGAAAAGGAAAAGGGGAAGGAGTACAAGAAGAAGCTGAAGGAGGAGTGGGAGGGAGTAAAGGATAGAGTAGAGCTAGGTGTGGAGGAGGAATGGGGATGGTTCAAGGAGGGAGTCACAAAGTGTGCAAGAATGGTGTTTGGAACAAGAAGGACAGGAGGAAATAGAAGTAAGGGTAGTGAATGGTGGGATGAGGAAACAAAGAAGGTTGTAGAAGAGAAGAAGCAAGCTTTCACAGTTTGGTTACAAAATAGGACGAGGGAGTCATATAAGAGGTACAAAGAAAAGAAAAGAGAAGTAAAGCAAAAGGTAAAGGAGGCAAAGAGGAGAGCAGATGTGAAATGGGGTAAGAGTATGACAGAAAATTTTGAAAGTAATAAAAAGATGTTTTGGAAAGAAATTAAGAGAGGAAGAGGAGGCGAATCAAGTAGAGAAGAAAAGGTAAAAGGTGCAGATGGAGAGATGATATTGGAAGAGAAGGCAGTAAGGGGAAGATGGGCAGCATATTTTAGGGAGTTGCTAAATGTGAAGGAGGATAGGGAGGGAAAGATAGCTGCAGTGGGAAATGCTAAGAAAATGAGAGTGATGAGTGAGGAAAATGGAGGAGAAATAAGGAAGGATGAAGTGAAGACAGTTGTTGGGATGATGAAAGCAGGTAAGGCACCTGGTCTGGATGGATGCCATGCAGAATGTCTAAAAAAAATGGAGGTACAGTGATGGTGGACTGGTTGGTGAGGTTATTTAATGTTTGCTGGAGAGAGGGTAGAGTGCCGGAGGACTGGAGGAGTGCCTGTATAGTTCCTCTTTACAAGGGAAAAGGGGACAAGTGTGAATGTAGTAGTTTCAGAGGGATTAGTTTGTTAAGTGTAGTGGGAAGGCTTATGGGAGGGTCTTGATTGAGAGGATTAGGAGAGGAACAGAGGGAGTAATTGGTTAGGAACAGTGTGGATTTAGGACGGGTAGAGGTTGTGTAGATCAGATCTTTGTGGTAAGACAGATATGTGAGAAAGCTATAGGAAAGGGGAAGGATGTTTTTTGGGCTTTTATGGATCTGGAAAAGGCTTACGATAGGGTAGACAGAGAGGCACTGTGGGAGGTTATGTGGATATACGGGATAGGAGGAAAGCTTCTAGGAGCTGTCAAGAGTTTTTATGAGAGTAGTAGAGCTTGTGTTAGGATTAGAAATGGAGAGAGTGAGTGGTTCAAGGTAAAGATGGGACTTTGTCAAGGATGCGTTATGTCGCCCTAGCTGTTCAACTTATACATGGATAGGATAGTGCGAGAGGTAAATGCAAGGGTAGTGGGTCAGGGATTGGAGATGGTTAAAGAAAATGGAGAAAAGTGGGAGGTGAGCCAGCTGTTGTTTGCGGACGACACTGTGCTTGTGGCAGGATCGGAGGAGGGATTGAGGAAGTTGGTGACAGAGTTTGGGAGAGTATGTGATAGAAAGCTAAAGATAAATGTGGGTAAAAGTAAGGTGATGAGATGTAGACTGGAAGTGAGCATAAAGGAAGAGCGACTGGAAAAAGTGGATAGTTTTAGATACTTGGGTGCAAATGAGGCAGGAAAAGGTGGAGTGAAAGTGGAGGTAGAATGTAGATTGAGAGAAGCAAGTAAATGCCTTGGTGGACTGAAGAGTGTAATGAGGAATAGACATTTGGGAATGGATGCTAAGAGGAGACTATATGAAGGAGTGATTGTGCCAACAGCACTGTATGGGGCAGAAACATGGAACATAAGAGAGGAAGAGAGGAGTTTGAATGTGTTTGAGATGAGGTGTCTGAGAAGTATGATGGGGGTTACTAGGCTAGATAGAGTGAGAAATGAGGAGGTGAGGAGGAGAACAGGGGTGGAAAGGGGAGTTGGGAGATAGGGTTGATGAAAGAGTATTAGGATGGTTTGGACACATGAAAAGAATGAGTGAAGAAAGACTAGTAAAAGAGGTATGGAAGGCAGATGTGGAGGGAGTGAACATGAGGAGACGTCCTAGGATGAGGTGGATGGATGGGGTGAAGGGGGCTTTGGGGAAGAGGGGAACGTCTGTTGAGGAAGGACGGGAGAGGAGAGAAGACAGGGGTGAATGGAGAATGATTGTATATGGATGATGTTGTGATGCATGAGGTGGAATGGGCGGGGTGATGGGGGATAAGGTAGTATGTGTGAGCAAAATTTGATGCAGCCCAAAGGGATTTCTCCCCGTCTTCTCCTTTTATGCATGGGGAGACGGAGAGGGGGCTCACCGATTTGATGAAGCGGCCTTGCTGTGGATGTGCTGTGTCTTGCGACACTGCTTCTGACCCAGGGCAGTGGACAAGGTGCAGGGATGACCCGTCATCCAGGAGGTGCTAAGATAAGAGGGAGGGTGGAGGGGTGTGGAGTGTATTTAGGGATGGAATGGGTGGGAATGATTTCATGCCTTTTCCTTTTTGGCTACCCCCCTTGTAAGGGGGAAAAAGCCTTGGTATATACAGTGCTCGACAAAATTCGCGCCTGCACCAGACCGGGCGCAAATTATGGCGAAAAAATGATGGTCGACAAAATTCGCACCTGCATAGGCCAGACCGGGCACAAAAAACATGGAAATCATACATATGGATAAATAAAACACAAAAGAAGCAACCTTTTATCTTTATTTAGTACTTTATTGGCTTCCCCTTCCTTTTTATCACTGCATGTAGGCGACGTGGCATAGACAGGGCAAGGTTCCTTAGCTTAGCAGGGTCAAAACCATGCCAAGAAGTCTCGATTGCAGCCTGGAGCTTGGGGAGTGAACTGACGTCCTTATCCTGCAGGTCCTTCTTTACCATGTACCAAAGATTTTCTATTGGGTTTAGGTCAGGGCTGTTACCTGGCCAGTCCCTGATGAACCCAACATCACAGTCATTAAGCCAGCTAGTCACAGACTTGGCAGTGTGGGCAGGGGCACCGTCCTGTTGAAAAACTCTGGCAGAGGTCATGTCAAAACAGTCTGGCAAGTGATCACATAACAATTCCAAATAATTGTACTGATTAACTTTCTCGTTTTTTGGCAAAACAATTAATTTCCCCATGCCCCTGCCAGAGAAACAACCCCACACCATAAGAGAGTCAGGGTGTTTAACTGTACTCTCCACATAACGGGGGTCCAGCGGGTCGCTACCCGGACGGCGGTACACCCTTGCACCACGGTTGCAAGTGACTGTGAAGGTGGCCTCATCAGACCACAGCACGTCCAGCCAGTCATCATTGGTAAATGCTGAGTATTTCTTGGCAAAGTCAATACGACGTTGGCGCTGTGGCTTTGTCAGCAATGGTTTGCGTACTGGCTTGTGGCTGGTGTACCCAAGCTCACGCACACGCCGTGAGACATGTCACTTATTTCTTTCGTTCCATGGCCTGCATCTTTCAATATCAGCACCTGTGCAATCTGTTCATTGCTTAAATGGTTGGTCGGAGCCATATTTACACTGAAAAGAGAAAAAAAGGTAAAAAAATGCGACACAAAACTTGGCCCCCTCACGAGCACAACGTCACACACACCCTACCTCCACGAATGCCCTGAGGCAACTGACGTGCTCCAGCTTCCCTGTCGCATCGTCCTTGGATGCCGTGACGTCATACAGGCAGACGCGAATTCTGACATCTTTGTTTCACCATCAAAATGACCATCATTTTTTCGCCATAATTTGCGCCCGGTCTGGCCTAAGCAGGCACGAATTTTGTCGAGCACTGTATATGTATGTATGTACTTAAGAAAATTTATTTAATGCTGTTTAATGTCCTGTAGCTCTTTCTTTGAAAAGAGGGTATTTATAGATTTAATTATTATGTTTGTATGCAGTTGACCTGTATTCTTATGTGGGATAAGTTGTATGCAATTTACCTGTATTCTTATGTGGGATAAGTTGTATGCAATTGACCTGTATTCTTATGTGGGATAAGTGTTCATTATTTGTACTGAAATATGTTACTGAATATTTTTATTTCTTTCAGCACTTCCGCCTGTATCATGAAGTCGGTCAACACTTTGCAAGAGTGTTCCCACAAAGCTTAGCTCATATAGAGCTTCTGCAAGAAGAATTAAAAGGTGATATTACCACTGCCAACAAATGTAAACAGGAAGATGAAAGGGGAAAAGTTTACAACAAATCTATTGATATCACAAACCCAAAGTCTGTAGAAAAATGCACAAAACAAGTACTTGAGGTGGAAACCGAGCTTGAAAATAACTCCTCAAAGGAAATTTTGAAACAGACTAAAAATCATATAGGAAATTATGCATTAAATGCAAACTTTTCATTAAGTAAATTGAACGTCCTGCAAGGTTTTGGGATGACCAAGTCAAAAATCAGTAAAAATACTACTTCAGCAGGGAACAAATCTTCAAGTAAAGGTAAGCGGATTTTGCAATTGGGACATTCTGTCAGATCAACAAGTGCCTAACATCCTCATCTCTCTAATTTTGCTGAAATTTGGTTTATAGGTAGTTTTAGAGCTCTAAATACATTTCTGAAATTTTAAGGTCAATACAAACAGCCATTCAGGAGATATGACTTCAGATATTTTAAGGTCAAGTGAGAGGTTACTAATATTTGGTGACCAATATCTAGGGTGATAAAAGTCATAGTTATATAAATGTATATATATTTAGAATCAGAAAAAGGCAAGTAATCCAAATATCAGAGTTTTAGAACTCTAGGTTGAAAAATAAAAATAAAAAAAATCCCACTTTAACAAAAATCTGAGGTCAAGATTTGACCCCTGAGGTATCAAAATTAAAAAATATATATATATATATATATAAGAAAAATAAAGGCTAAGCTTTGGCTATTACAATCAGTAAAAAAAAAAAGTATATGCTAGTATTTTTTTTTATATACAACCACTCCTCGTTTAACGACGACAATTGGGACCAGCGTCGCCGTTGTTAACCGAATTGGTAGTTAATCGAAAGTGTATACATATACGTACATATACTGTATGTACAATGTCCAGCAATACATATATCTTTATTTTCGTGTATTTTCCCTCCTTTATACAGTACATTAAAGCTTTATTTACTGTTAATTTACCGTGGTTAGGTTCCTGAAATTACAGTATATGACCAAATCCGCGTATGCTGACATTCCATATCAAATACCAGGGTATTTTTTTTAGTTTCGACCATGGACGCAATATTGCAATAGAAAATTAATTATTAATTTTGTAAATTAAAATGTATCAACGTAATATGCAATTTTGTGGGCGGAAATGGAAGTAAAGAATACCTTGCTACAAGCAAATATGCTAATGAACGAAGTCGGTAGCATAGGATCGGGACGCCATCTCGTCGTCTGTCAATTGACGGCCTCGGTACTTCCGACAGTACTTCGCCAGGTACATTTTCTTGAAGGAATGTTATGGTGCGGAGATATATGCATTCCTTCAAGCTGCAATAACTTTGTATACCCCGCAAGCTGAGAGAGTGGTTGAAAAGCCCGCCAACGTCTCTCACGAGGACGAGCCGGATGACATTTAATTTGCAGGTGATGATTTATTAGACACAGGTTAGGTTAGTTTAGGTTAGACGAATTTATCATCCTTTCATTTCTTCAATGTCGGAATCTATCATAACAAACATGGTGTACCATTCGTCCAACATGACTTCGTTACTTACGAAATCTGTTTTCGCACTTTTTTTTTTATTTCCGCTCACAAAATTGTATATTACGTTGATACATTATAATTTACAAAATTAATAATTAATTTTATATTGCTATATTGCGCTCGTGGTCGAAACTGAAAATTTACCAATACCGGTATACTGTATACTGTATCCCAGGTAGTTTGTGCAGCTTGCAGGATGGTAATGTAGACCTAAGCTTCAGAACACTTTACCTCACAGCTAATATCCACTGTACAAGTTCAATTATAACATACAAATTTGCCTCAGCCAACTTAATTATCGTACACAACGTCGTAACTTCGGGAGATTTACGTTAAACGAATATTGGTCTGTCATAAAGCCCGTCGTAACTCCGCGTCGTCGCTAACCGAGTAGGTCGTTAAACGAGGAGTGGTTGTACTTAACATAAATGTGAAAAATATGTACAGTTGACGGACAGCGCATAAATATGGTGCTCACTTTTGTGTTAATTATATGAAAAATACTAGCGAAGTTGAACCAAGGGCATGGTTCATTAAATTCCATGCTACAGAGTGTAATGAGAAATAGACATCTGGGAATGGATGCTAAGAGGAGGTTATATGAAGGAGTGATTGTGCCAACAGCACTGTATGGGGCAGAAACATGGAACATAAGAGAGGAAGAGAGAAGGAGTTTGAATGTATTTACCTAGTTGTATTATACGGGAAGGGAGCTATGCTCATGGTGACCCATCTTTGTATCTCTCAGCATCAAGTTTTTTCTTAAAATCTTGAATAGTGTTTACACACACTGTTTCTTTGTCTAATTTGTTCCAAGTATCTATCACTCTGTGTGGGAAGCTGTTTTTTGTTTCTTTTCATGTCCTCTCGTTTTTCCATTGTCCCATTTCAGTAAGTCCTTCTTATCTAAGATTTCCATTCCTTTCATTATTCTACAGATAGTAAGTCTCCTCTTTCCCTTCTTTGTTCCAGAGTTGGTAATTCTAATTTGGACAGTCTTTGCTCATATGTCATTTCGGAAAGAGTTGGTGCTAGTTTTGTTGTTGCTCTTTGTACATACATATCCCAAAGGCTTTTTCCCCCTACACAGGGGGTAGCCAAAAAGAAAAAGGCATAGAAACCACTCCCACCCATTCCATTTCCTATATAATCCCCTCCCCTCCACCCTCCCCTCCACCCTCCTCCCTCTCTCTTATCTTGGCACCTCCTGGATGACAGGTCACCCCTGCATCCTGTCCACTGCCCTGGGTCAGAAGCAGTGTCGCAAGACACAGCACATCCACAGCAAGGCCGCTTCATAAATTCGGCGACCTCCCCCCAAAAAAAGTAAAAAAGTTGCTCATTGTATTCTTTCTAATTTTTTTATATTCTTTTTGGTACTGGGTGTCCATAGTGTTGCTGCGTACTCAAGTTTTGGTCTTATTGGTGTAGTTAGAATTTTTTTATAATTTCCTCGTCCAAATAAGCAAATGCCACTTTTATTGACCTCAATAAATTAGGTTTCTCCGACTATTTTATTAATATGCTTATCCGGTGTCATGTCCTTGCTGATTATCACTCCAAGATCTTTCTCCGAGTTTACTTTTTTGACCTCTTCACCAATTTTGAAATCTTTTGATATTCTGTTTTTACTTTTTCCAAATATCATTATACTACATTTCTTGATATTGAATTTTACTTCCCACTTTTGAGTCCATTTCCAGATCTTGTCCAAGTCTTGTTGTAATGAGTTGCAGTCTTCCTCCGTTTTTACTTTCTTTAGTATTTTTGCATCATCTGCAAAGAAATTCATGTAACACTCTACTTCATCCAGGTCATTTATGTATATGGCAAACATGATCAGGGCCAGTACTGATCCCTGTGGGACACCACTTATCACTTCTTCCCAGTTTGAATTTTTTTCCCTAATTACTACTTTCATTTTCCTCCTAGTCAGGAAGTCTCATCCATTCCAATAATTTTCCTCTGATGCCACCTATTGACTCTATATTCCTTATTAATTTTTTGTGTGGTACCTTGTCAAATGCCTTTTGTAGGTCCAGAAAGGCACAATCTGCCCACCCATCTCTCTCCTGTGTCATGTCTATTAATCTTGAGTAGAAACAGATAAAGTTTGTTGTACATGATCTTCCTTGTCTGAATCCAAATTAATTTGGATTCAGTATAGTTTTTTCTTCCAAATGCTTAACCCATCTATTTTTGACGACTTTTTCACAAATTTTTGCTACTGTGCTTGTCAGGGAGACCGTTCTGTAGTTTGATGGGTCTTCTTTGTTTCCTCCCTTGTAAATTGGTACAATGTTTGCCTTCTTCCAGTCCTGTGGCACTTTTCCTTCTTTAAGTGAGAATTTAATTATATTGTATATTTTGTCTGTTAATTTTTCCATGCATTCTTTCAGTATCCAATTTGCAATTCCGTCTGGACCATGTGATTTTCTGACATCAAGGGTTTTAATTTGGTCACTGATTTCTTCTGTGTTATGATTATTTCTTTCATTGAGGGGTATATCTCTCTATTTCCTCACAGTTAGGTGAGTTTTCTATTGTGAATACTGATTTGAAATGGTTCATGATTTCAGGCATTTCCAGTTCTTCTGTATATTCATTTTTACATTGGCGCAGTTTTTCAAATTCTTGTTTGTTCTTCAGTTTGCTATTTACATACATACATATACCAAGGCTTTTTTCCCCTTACAAGGGGGGTAGCCAAAAAGGAAAAGGCACAAAATCAATCCCACCCATTCCACCCCTGAATACACTCCACACCCCTCCACCCTCCCTCTTATCTTAGCACCTCCTGAATGACGGGTCATCCCTGCACCTTGTCCACTGCCCTGGGTCAGAAACAGTGTTGCAAGACACAGCACATCCACAGCACATCTACAGCAAGGCCGCTTCATTAAATCGGCGACCCCCCCTCTCCGTCCCCCCATTGCATAAAATGAGAGGACGGGGAGAAATCCCTTCGGGCTGCGTCAAATTTTGCTCACACATACTACCTCACCCCCCATCCACCCACCCATTCCACCTCATGCTATCACAACATCATCCATATACAACCATTCTCCATTCACCCCTGTCTTCTGTCCTCTCCCGTCCTTCCTCAACAGACATTCCCCTCTTCCCCAAAACCCCCTTCACCCCATCCATCCACCTCATTCTAGGACGTCCCCTCATGTTCACTCCCTCCACATCTGCCTTCCACACCTCTTTTACTAGTCTTTCTTCACTCATTCTTTCCATGTGTCCAAACCATCCTTATATTCTTTCATCAACCCTATCTCCCAACTCCTTTTCCACCCCTGTTCTCCTCCTCACCTCCTCATTTCTCACTCTATCTAGCCTAGTAACCCCCATCATACTTCTCAAACACATTGAAACTCCTTCTCTCTTCTTCTCTTATGTTCCATGTTTCTGCCCCATACAATGCTGTTGGCACAATCACTCCTTCATACAGTCTCCTTTTAGCATCCATTCCCAAATGTCTATTTACATACCTGTAAAATAGTTTGGGTTCTTCCTTGTGTTTTTTTTTTTTTTTTTTCCATAGTTTCTCTTTTCATCTCTGCATATTTTTACATACTCATTTCTTAGTTTGATGTACATTTGCCATTTGCTTGTTTTCTTGTCTCTTTTCCATTTCTTCCAAGCTTTGTCTCTATTATCCTTAGCTTCACTACACCTTTTGTTGTACCAGCTTTTTATGTATGTTCTTTCCATTTTTTGTTGTGGTACGTATTTATTTACTCCCTCATTATAAATATCTTTTAGTATATTCCATTTCTCTTCCATCCCTGTTTCTTCATTTAGGAATTTTTCCCAGTTCGCATTGCGAAAGAATATTTTGAGTTTCTCAAAATTTGTTTTGTTGTACATTAGTCTTCCTATTCTATGTTTATCATTTTTGCTTTGATCCATTTGCTCTTTCAACTCCAATTCTATTAGTACATGGTCACTCTTTCCTATCGGAGTTTTGTAATCAATTTTATCGACAATCTCAGGCTCTGTCGTAAGTATTAAGTCCAGCTTTGAAGGTTCTTCACTACCTCTATATCTAGTATTTTCCCTAATCCACTGGGTCATTGTGTATTCGATGGTCATGTCGAGCAGGACGTTGCCCCAGAGTTCCTCTCCCCCCTTCACTGTCATTTCTTCCCAACATATTTCTTTTGAATTAAAGTCACCCATAATTACTGTATTTCCTCTGTCTTTCAGTATATTAGTTAATTCATATTTTGTATCTTCTAATAATTTGGAATGATCACTTTCTGTCCAGGATTGTGTTTTGGGGGGCACATACACCACTACAAATTTTCTACTCTTCATATGTTTGCTTTCAACTTGTATCATAATTGATTCTACATTATTTTTTCCTTCAGTTATTTTTGTTACATTTAAATCTTTATTAGTCAAAATTAAAACTCCGCCACCCTGTTTATCCTTCCTATTCTTTGTCCAGCAGTTGTATAAACCTTGTCCCACAGTGTTGGGTGGTAGAGTATACTTTAATTTAGTTTCCACTATTCCCATTATGTCTGGTTTTTCTAAGGCCAGGTAATCGTTTAATTCATTCATTCCTGAGGTTATTCCATCTATATTAGTATAAGCTATTTTTAATTTCCTTTCTCCTCGTCTTTTTCTGTCTTCTTTGTTTCCATTTTCCTTATATACCATTTTCTCAGCCTCAGGTCTACCACTCTCCAAAAAAAAATAGTTTTTTTCAGTTTCAGTTCTTTTTTCATTTTTTCTTTCGCTTCGCTTCTAAGTTATTTTTCTTTCTCTTTTTCTTCCTCACTCTTTTCTTTTTTTATCCATATATTTTTATAATGTTCATTATTTGCTAGTTTCGTTGTTCTGGATAGTATTTCCTCTACAATTGTTTGAGATCTAAGCTTCACTTTCAGTGGCCTGTATTGTTTTTCTTACCAGGGGGGTAGCCAAAAAGGACAAGGCACAAAAACATTCCCACCCATTTCATCCCCGAAAACACTCCACACCCCTCCACCCTCCCTCCCATCTTAGCACCTCCTAGATGACGGGTCATCCCTGCACCCTGTCCACTGCCCTGGGTCAGAAGCAGTGTCGCAGTCACAGTCACAGTGTGGGTTTAGGACAGGTAGGGGTTGCGTAGATCAGATTTTTGTGGTAAGACAGATATGTAAGAAAGCCTTAGGAAAAGGTAAGGATTTTTTGGGGGCCTTTATTGGTTTGGAAAAAGCTTATGAGAAGGTAGACAAGAAGGAACTGTGGGAGGTAGGGTTGATGAAAGTGTATTGGGATGGTTTGGACACATGGAAAGAATAAGTAAAGAAAGATTAGTAAAAGAGGTGTGGAAGGCAGAGGTGGAGGGAGTGAACATGAGGGGGCGACCAAGGATGAGATGGATGGATGGAGTAAAAGGGGTATTGGGAAAGAGGGGAATGTCTGTTGAGGAAGGGTGGGAGAGAACAGATGAATGGAGAATGGTTGTGTATGGATGATGTTGTAATGCATGAAAGGGAGCGGGTTTGGGATGAGGGAGTATGTGTGAAAAATAAATTGATGCAGCCCGAAGGCATTTCTCCCCATCTCCATTTCAGCATGAGGGGACAGAGAGGGTCACCAATTTAATGAAGTGGCCTTGCTGTGGATGTGCTATATCTTGCAACAATGCTTCTGACCCAGGGCAGTGGACAAGATGCAGGGATGACCCATCATCCAGGACAAGCCAAGATAAGAGGGAGGGAGTGGGGTGGATGGAAGTGGAGTATGTGGTGATGGAATGGGAGTGGATTTTATGCCCTTGTTTTTTGGCTACCTCCCTTGTAAGGGGGGAAATACCTTTGGTATGTGTATGTACATTGTAGATATTGTTAAGATAAGCAAAACTATAGTTCTGTTGTCTTTTATCTTTTTCAGAATGGTTATTTCATCTTATTTGCGTTATATATTTATACATTTGTGGTATCTGGACTTTTTCATTGTCCAGACCGGTTCTTGCGCCATTTAGTCTGGAAAAATGAGGGTCAGGTGTGTGTATATATTATATATATATTTGTACAGGTCGAAGTTCCCAAACTCAGCACCCTCGGGACCAGCACTTTTAGAAAATAGGTGTTTCTTGATATTTGGGAGCCATAAGAGTAATAATAGGTCTACAGAGGTACTGTAGATACATGAAATAACAGTGGACTTCACACCACAGTAGTGTCACAAGAAACCACCACACCTACACTGGTGGTGGGAAATGATCATGGCAGCGCTAAGCGGCCGTACTGGGAAATATGATGCCGTGTTTTTGGCATTCTGCTGGGTTTTAGAAAGCATGTAATTATAGCTGAGTTTTAGGTGTTGCTGGGTTGTAGATTGCTGAGTTTGGGAGCTTCAACCTTTGTGTATATATATATATATATATACATACATATATTATTATCCACTCCAATAATTGCAAGTTAATTTTTTCTATTATATCACATTCTACCTCCAAAAATAATATATGGTTGCTAATCTCAGCCCATTCTAGACTCTTGCTGTGTAATCTTTGCAGGTAACATCATTCTTGATTACAAGAGTGCCAAGTCACAGGTCTTCAGATCCCAACAGCAGGAGCAGAATTATAAAAGACATTCACAGTTTACACCAGTTGGAATCAGACCATCCAATGCCAAAGACATGAAACCTGTCAGGTTAGTTGTGCAATTTTTAAGTTTTGTGTGCTATTTTTAATGAGACTGTAATTATTGGACTGTGATCTACAAATGATAGAGAAATAAGTTGTGCCACCTTTAAATTTATTCTGAGGATGAAGAGTTTGTTATACATTGAATTAATAGCTAAATAATATGTACATACATACATACATACATATACCAAAGGCTTTTTCCCTCTTATAAGGGAGGTAGCCAAAAAACAAACCCATAAAAACCACTCCCACCTATTTCATCCCTAACATACTCCACTCCCCTCCACCCTCTTCCCACCCTCTTATCTTGGCACCTCCTGGATGACAGGTCATCCCTTCATCTTGCCCACTGCCCTGAGTCAGAACCAGTGTCACAAGACACAGCACATCCACAGCAAGGCCACTTCATTAAATCGGTGACTCACCCTCTCCGTCCCCTCATACAGAAAGGAGAAGACGGGGAGAAATCACTTCGAGCTGCATCAATTTATTTCTCACACATATTCCTTCACCCCCCCATCCCCCACCCACTCCATCTCATGCATCACAATATCATCCATACACAACCATTCTCCATTCACCCTTATCTTCTTTCCTCTCTTGTCCTTCCTCAATCGACATTTCCCTCTTTCCCAAAGCCCCTTTTACCCCATCCATCCATCACATCCTAGGCAGACCCCTCATATTTACTCCTTCCACCTCTGCCTTCTATACCTCTTTTACTAGTCTTCACTCATTCCATGTGTCCAAACCATCCCAATAATCTTTCATCAACCCTATCTCCCAACTCCCTTTCCACCCCAGTTCTCCTCACCTCCTCATATTTTCACTATCTAGCCTAGTAACCCCTGTCATACTTCTCAGGCATCTCATCTCAAACATATTCAAACTCCTCTCTTCCTCTCTCATATTCCATGTTTCTGCCCTGTACAGTGCAGTTGGCACAATCACTCCTTCATACAATCTTCTCAAAGCATCCATTCCAAAATGTCTATTTCTCATTACACTTTTTAATCCACCAAGGCATTTACTTGCTTGTCTCAATCTACATTCTACCTCCACTCCTCCCTATCCCACACATTCACACCCAAGTATCTAAAACTATCCACTTCCAGTCCACAATCCCTCCTCTGATCCTCCTACAAGTGCAGTGTCATCCATAAACAACAGCTGGCTTATCACCCATTTTTCTCCATTTTCTTTAACCATCTTCAATCCCTGAGCCACTACCCTTGCATTTACCTCTTGCACCTCCCCATCCATGTATAAATTGAACAGCTAAAGCAACATAGCACATCCCTGACGAAGTCCCACCTTTACCTCATACCATTCACTCTCTCCATTTCTAATCCTAACACATGCTCTACTCTCATAAAAACTCTTCACTGCTCTTAAAAGTTTTCCTCCTGTCCCATATATCTGCAATACTTCCCATAGTGCCCTCCTGTCTACCCAGTCATAAGCCTTTTCCAGATCTATAAAAGCCAAAAAAATATCTTTACCTTTTCATATTGCTTTCTCACATATTTGTCTTACCACAAAAATCTGATCTACACAACCCCTACCTGTCCTAAACCCACATTATGACTCACCTCTGTTCCTCTCCTAATCCTCTCAATCAAGACCCTCCCATAAGCCTTCCCAACTGCACTTAACAAACTCCTCTGAAACTACTACACTCACACTTGTCCCCTTTTCCCTTCTAAAGTGGAACTATACAGGCATTTCTCCAGTCCTCCGGCACTCTACCCTCTCTTAAACAAACATTAGATAACCTCACCAGCCATTCCACCATCATTTTGCCCCCTTTTTTTCAGACATTCTGCATGACATCAATCCAACCCAGGTGCCTTACCTACTCTCTTCATCTAGCTGCCTTCACTTCATCTTTTCTTATTTCTCCTTATTTCAAGCATAAGTACACATGGGAGAGGGTGGTGGATGGAAGGGTGGTAGAGAAAGCATTAATAGACTGTATAGTGGTAACCAGGATTATAGTAGGAAGAGTTAAGGATGGACATGTTCTAAGGGGAGAGAGTGGAGGATAGATGGAGAAAGAGGAAAAGGACAAAAGGTAGGGAGGTGCTTAGAGTAAACTGCTTAAATGAGAAAGAAAAGGAGAAGGAGTATAAGAAGAAGCTGAGAGAGGAGTGGGAGGGAGTGAAGGATAGAGTAGAACTAGGAGTGGAGGAGGAATGAGGATGGTTCAAGGAGGGAGTCACAAGGTGTGCAAAGATAGTGTGTGGAACAATGACAGAAGGAAATAGAAGGAAGGGTAGTGAATGGTGGGATGAAGTAAAAAAGATTGTAGAAGAGAAGAAGCAAGCATTCACAGATTGGTTACAGAATAGGATGAGAGAATCATATGAGAAGTACAAAGAAAAGAGAAATAAAGCATGCTTAAAAGTGGCAGTTTGCCGACAAGATTGACTAGATAAACACCATATGAGGACGGAGCCTTTATTTGTACGACGTTTCGCTTATTACAGCTTTTTCAAGTACAAGTTGAGATACAAATGCTTGAGATTAAATAAGGGGAAAGGAGGGAACGGGGAGAGAAAAGGGGGGGGGAAGGAAGAGGAGGAGGAGGAGGAGGGTGGGGGGATTGGACACTGGGAAAGGATGAGAATGCTGGCCCAAACGTCCATGGGCGAAATGTCCACAAAGGGTGGTTTAAATATTTAATATTTTGCTGGCCATGGTTATTAGGGGAATAATGTGAGGAGATATGTTAAACATGCCCCTATTGAACAAAACAGGGGCATGTTTAACATGACCAAGGATGAGATGGATGGATAGGGGTAAAAGGGACATTAGGAAAGAGGGGAATGTCTGTTGAGGAAGGATGGGAGAGGACAGGAGATAGGGGTAAATGGAGAATGGTTGTGTATGGATGATGCTGTGATGCATGAAAGGGAGTGGGTGGGGGATAGGGGATGAGGGAGTATGTGTAAAAAATAATTTGACGCAACCCGAAGGGATTTCTCCCCGTCTCCTTTTCTGCATGAGGGGTTGGAGAAAGGGGGTCGCCAATTTAATGAAGCGGCCTTGCTGTGGATGCACTGTGTCTTGCAACACTGTTTCTGACCCAGGGTAGTGGGCAAGATGCAGGGATGACCCATCATCCAGGAGGAACCAAGATATATAGGGATGGAATGTGTGAGATTGGATTTTATGCCTTTGTTTTTTGGCTACCTCCCTTGTAAGGGGGGGGGGATCTTCTTCTTCTTCTTTGGGGGGGGGGGCTTATGTCTAGGGTGGAGCACTGAATTTGGTGGTCTGTCTTGAAGTACTTCTTTAGTGAGCTGAGTGTTCATTTGTTTTTGTTATGATGGAACTTTTGTTGTGCTATGTTAATGTATATCTGAAATTCAGAAATAGATAAGATGTGAGTCATTGATGTAAAGTGTAGATGAGAATGGAATACTGATGACAGAATTTTTTTTAAAGATTTTGTTGTTGGTGTTGTTGATTAGCCAGTGTAACAGGTTATAGAGGATAGTTTAACAGAACATATTAGGACTTCTGGGGAGGGGAGAAATGGAGATAAGACCAGAGTGTGAAACTTTATCCAGATCTGAACAGTTCAACCCCTTGGGTCTTCTTGTGTGGACTGGAGATGAAAGAGGAAAGTTTGGGTTTTGGATTTGAAATATTAGGACTATAATGAGTATATATTTTATTCTCGTGGTAAAATATGTATCATTCATGACACTACATCTTGTTACAGTTTTGAACCATATGTAGAAGTGAAGGATCCACTTACCTGGGAAGCTGTGCAATTTATGCGTGGCATAATGGATGAGTGTACACACCTTGGCAACTTCAGCGTACCTGTGGACCCATCACTAATTATAATTGTTGCTGCTAAAAATGATGCGTGAGTAAATTGTGAAACTGCTGCTACCTCTGATGAACTGTCATAATTAAAATGTCTTGAAGCTAGGTATACAGTTCTCTCTCTCTCTCTGTCTCTTACAAAGAAGTTTTCACATTTTTCTTTCTTTTTTTTTTCTTTTTTGTATATGTAATTTAAGGTTCCTAGGACAGTACGAAGTGCCAAAAAAGAAAACAAAACAAACCATGAAAGTTTGAGATTTAATGGCTGTAACTTTTAAACCTGTGGTTATTTTTGTGCTTTATTTAATTTTATATATATATATATATATATATATATATATATATTTTTTTTTTTTTTTTTTTTTTTTTTTTTTTTTTATACCACCCCACCCCCACCTCCATCTGGGGTATTGGCTGCATGTTATTTTGGGGTTAAAATCTGCTCAGTAGCATAAAGCTGATATTTTAAGATCTATATGGGGTGCCCCTATGGACCAGCACCACACATCATTTTGTCTGTGGTAGAGGAAATCTCTATTCATAGAGAAATGATGATACTTTATTATACTACAACTGTCCCTCTGTTATGCTGTCCCCTACACTCTTGTTACTGCCCTGTGCCACTTCTCTGAATATTTCTTTTTCTTATTTCACTGAACCCTGTGGTGGGGGAAAAGAATATTGCCACCAAGTATTTCCACTTGAGTCATAGAAGGTGTCAAAAACAGGATGAGGATAGGACTAGGCATCCTTCTCTCTGTAGTCCCGAAGGGGACATTTCTAAAAAAAGCAAAGGCATAAGAGGGACTGGGAGTTTTCCAACCAGAACCCTAAGGTTTGGGTCTTTTAACATGAGAAGTGAGAAGAGCATAGAAGAAAGGGAGGCTTTTTGGATAGATTTAAATGAGTGTATAGAGGAATTAGGGAGAAATATCAATGTAATAGTACTGGGAGACCTTAATGCTAGGGTAGGAAATGATCCAATTGATGGAGTGGTTGGCAAATGTGGAGTTCCAGGAAAGAATCGTAGTGTAGAGTTGATGGTGGAAATGTGTGTAGAAAGAGAGTTGATGATAGCAAATACAGTGTTTCGGAAGAAAGTCAAGCATAAGTACACATGGGAGAGGGTAGTGGAGGGAAGGGTGGTAGATAGAGCATTAATGGACTATGTAGTGGTAAATAGGATTATGATAGGAAGAGTTAAGGATGTACATGTGCTAAGGGGAGAGGGTGGGGGAATATCAGATCATTTTTTGGTGGAAGGTAAGTTGAGAGTGGAGGATAGATGGAGGAAGAGGAAAGGGACAAAAGGTAGGGAGGTGCTTAGAGTGAACTCTTTAAATGAAAAGGAGTACAAGAAGAAGCTGAAGGAGGAGTGGGAGGGAGTGAAGGATAGAGTAGAGCTAGGTGTGGAGGAGGAATGGGGATGGTTCAAGGAGGGAGTCACAAAGTGTGCAAAGATGGTGTGTGGAACAAAAAGGACAGGAGAAATAGAAGAAAGGGTAGTGAACAGTGTGATGAGGAAACAAAGAAGGTTGTAGAAGAGAAGAAGCGAGCTTTCACAGATTGGTTACAAAATAGGACGAGGGAGTCATATGAGAGGTACAAAGAAAAGAAAAGAGAAGTAAAGCAAAAGGTAAAGGAGGCAAAGAGGAGAGCAGATGTGAAATGGGGTAAGAGTATGACAGAAAATTTTGAAAGTAATAAAAAGATGTTTTGGAAAGAAATTAAGAGAGGAAGAGGAGGCGAATCAAGTAGAGAAGAAAAGGTAAAAGTGCAGATGGAGAGATGATAATAGAAGAGAAGGCAGTAAGGGGAAGATGGGCAGAATATTATAGGGAGTTGCTAAATGTGAAGGAGGATAGGGAGGGAAAAATAGCTGCAGTGGGAAATGCTAAGAAAATGAGAGTGATGAGTGAGGAAAATGGAGGAGAAATAAGGAAGGATGAAGTGAAGGCAGTTGTTAAGATGATGAAAGCAGGTAAGGCACCTGGTCTGGATGGATGCCATGCAGAATGTCTAAAAAAAATGATGTACAGTGATGGTGGACTGGCTGGTGAGGTTATTTAATGTTTGCTGGAGAGAGGGTAGAGTGTCGGAGGACTGGAGGAGTGCCTGTATAGTTCCACTTTACAAGGGAAAGGGGGACAAGTGTGTATGTAGTAGTTTCAGAGGTATTAGCTTGTTAAGTGTAGTTGGGAAGGCTTATGGGAGGATCTTGATTGAGATGATTAGGAGAGGAACAGAGGGAGTACAGTAAACTCACGCTTATCCGAAAGCGTTTTAACCAAATAATCGCATTAACCGAACATTTTCTCAATACGGTAGCCATCGCTTCAACCGAACGTATTTGGATCTCAACCGAACATTCAAACACCCCGCCGCCTCTTCCGCTACCCCCGCACCACCCGCAAGCTTCACCAAGTGCTCACACGGTGGCAGCATACTCCATGTTTACACCTGATCGGCTGTTTGGCGGTACATACATTCGTGAGTCCTCTCGGTGACGATACAGTATCACAAGCTCTCCTTAAACATTTTCTCTTTATACTCTAAAGAATATGTTTATGAACTATTATAAGCATTTCCATGTGTATGTTAAGTTTACAGGTACGAATATTGCAGCTGACATTACCGCATGAAACTCTACGGGGATGAAACATACAAAGTCAGATTAACCGAACATTTCGGTTAATCAGACATTTCTAATCCCCCTTGGAGTTCGGATAAGTGGAAGTTTACTGTAATTGGTGAGGAACAGTGTGGATTTAGGACAGGTAGAGATTGTGTAGATCAGATCTTTGTGGTAAGACAGATATGTGAGAAAGCTATAGGAAAGGGGAAGGATGTTTTTTGGGCCTTTATGGACCTGGAAAAGGCTTACGACAGGGTAGACAGAAAGGCACTGTGGGAGGTTATGTGGATATACGGGATAGGAGGAAAGCTTCTAGGAGCTGTCAAGAGTTTTTATGAGAGTAGTAGAGCTTGTGTCAGGATTAGAAATGGAGAGAGTGAGTGGTTCAAGGTAAAGGTGGAACTTCGTCAAGGATGCGTTATGTCGCCCTGGCTGTTCAATTTATACATGGATGGGGTAGAGCAAGAGGTAAATGCAAGGGTAGTGGGTGAGGGATTGGAGATGGTTAAAGAAAATGGAGAAAAGTGGGAGGTGAGCCAGCTGTTGTTTGCGGACGACACTGCGCTTGTGGCAGGATCGGAGGAGGGATTGAGGAAGTTGGTGACAGAGTTTGGGAGAGTGTGTGATAGAAGAAAGCTGAAGATAAATGTGGGTAAAAGTAAGGTGATGAGATCTACAAGGGGTGAAAGTGGCAATAGTCTGGAAGTGAGCATTAAGGGAGAGCGACTGGAAGAAGTGGATAGTTTTAGATACTTGGGTGCAAATGTGGCAGGAAAAGATGGAGTGAAGATGGAAGTAGAATGTAGATTGAGAGAAGCGAGTAAATGCCTTGGTGGATTAAAAAGTGTAATGAGGAATAGACATTTGGAAATGGATGCTAAGAGGAGACTATCTGAAGCACTGTATGGGGCAGAAACATGGAACATAAGAGAGGAAGAGAGAAGGAGTTAGAATGTGTTTAAGATGAGGTGTCTGAGAAGTATGATGGGGGTGACTAGGCTGGATAGAGTGAGAAATGAGGAGGTGAGGAGAACAGGGGTGGAAAGGGGGTTGGGAGATAGGGTTGATGAAAGAGTATTAGGATGGTTTGGACACATGGAAAGAATGAGTGAAGAAAGACTAGTATGGAAGGCAGATGTGGAGGGAGTGAACATGAAGGGACGTCCTAGGATGAGGTGGATGGATGAGGTGAAGGGGGCTTTGGGGAAGAGGGGAATGTCAGGTGGAGAGTGGGTAGGAGAACGGTAGAGTGTATGATTTTGTAGCAGAGGGGGAAGGGTGTGGCATCATTGGGCAGTGGCAGTTCACAGACATTTTTGGTGAGGAGATCTGCCTTTTCATTGGCAGCAATTCCAATGTGGGAGGGAATCCACAGAAGGCTTATGGTGAGAGTGTGTTCTTGAGCTGTTGTAAAATGTGATGGATGAGAGGGTGGTGTATGGGTTGTGAAGACGAAATGGCCAGTAGGGCGGACTGGGAGTCACACATTACCACGCAATTCAGTCACCCCTGACAGAGTAGGTTAACAGCCAGCAGGAGTGCTTGTAGTTCACTGTAAGTAGAGCTGGACGAGTTTGGTAACCTGCAACCAACCCAGCCTCCATCAGGTGGCTCAACATCTGGTGAGTAGACGGCACAACCCGCACTACAGTGTGGCTGTAAGGACCTGTGTATGCAGAGATGGTGCACAGCAGGGATGGAGGAGGACATTGCGGTGATGTGTTCCAGGGCTAATTGTTTCTGGAAGATTGGTGTGTCTATTTTTGAAGTGGGTGCGAAGGTGACATGAGGTTGTGGAATTCTCCATGGAAGCAGTCCGTAATCAACCTTGGCTATAGGGACTTTGATGTGTAGGGCCTGCAGGGTGGATCACACTGTGTTAACAAGGGTGCAGACACTGGGATGCAGTGGAGGGCGGAGTGCAGCAGGGTCAAGTGAAGCTCTTAAGACATGGGAATAGTGCAGGGCCACATGGGGTGAGTGGAGGCACTTGACGCTGAAGGAGATGTTAGCATGTATTCTTTTAATAACTGAAGGAAGATTAAGTTTGGTCTGCATGTTTACTACTCTGGTGGAGGTGGAGCATCCAAGAATATACTGCATCACTGTTCTGGAATCTTTCTAAAGGCACCAAGGAGGTCTTGGAGAGTTGACCAAGGGTTGGGGAGAGATAGTCTATGACTGACCGAATGAAGACAACATAGATAGCTCTTGCCAAGGGGATGGATAGTCCAGCAGCATTGTTAGTGAGCCATTTAAGGGGATAAAGTGATGTTCTAGCCAGTGGAGGAGATCTTGGATGGTGGGATGGATGCACTGCCAACCAGATATGGCTGGAGTGATGCGTACTGGCACTCCCAGGTAGAGGACCTGTGTGCAAGGGGAGATGACACTGTGTCCTGCAGGGAACATTGGCAGTGTTGCAGGGCCTGTAGGAGAAAATACTCAGCTCTTTTCTGGGGAAAGATGAAGCAATAGGCGGATGTCGACTCGTAGTAGTGAAGGAGGCACTGTAGGTCAGCAGCAGAAGTGAAGTGCACACAGATATTGTAAGTGTAGCAGGTTACAGTTATGCCGGGAATGTTGGGGAGAAGGGATAGCAGGGACGTTAAAGAGGAAGGTTCTTAAAATCCCACCCTGTGGAGTACCAAGTTCGAATTCCCTGGAGCTACTACATGTTTCCTGGAATAGTACACATGAAGTCCTGTTAGAGATAGCCATGAATCCACCTCAGGAGGTTACCTTGGATGCCAAATTCTTTGAGCTGGTCGAGAATAATCTCCCTGTTGGCTATGTGGAAAGCACTCTTGAGATCAAGAAACACTAACACACTGGTGAATGGGAGTGGAGTATGTGGGGATAAAATGGATGGGAGTGGATTTATGCCTTTGTAAGGAGGAAAGTATATGTATGTATGTTGAGGAAGGAAGGGAGAGGACGGAAGACAGAGGTGAGTGGAGAATGGTTGTATATGGATGATGTTGTGACTGCATGAGGAGGAATGGGCGGGGGGTGGGGGGTGGGGTAGTATGTGTGAGTAAATTTTGACGCAGCCCGAAGGGATTTCTCCCCGTCCTCACCTTATATGCAAAGGGGGACGGAGAGGGGGGGTCGCCGATTAAATGAAGCGGCCTTGCTGTGGATGTACTGTGTCTTGCGACACTGCTTCTGACCCAGGGCGGTGGGCGGGGTGCAGGGATGACCCGTCATCCAGGAGGTGCTCAGATGAGAGGAAGGGTGGGAGGGGTGTGGAGTGTATTTGGGGATGAAATGGGTGGGAGTGTTTTTATGCCTTTCCCTTTTTGGCTACCTCCCTTGGAAGGGGGAAAAAGCCTTGGTATATGTATGTATGTATTATTATTTGGGAGTAGATGCAGGGAGACCATGGGAAGGGGTGATTGTACTTATGGCACTGTATGGAGCTGAAACATGGAATTTAAGAGACACAGAGAGGAAAATTTTAAATGTGTTTGAGATGAAATATCTGAGAGTATGGTAGGAGTTACAAGATTAGATAGAGTGAGAAACAAGGAAGTGAGGAGGAGAGCTGGGGTGGAAAGTAGATGGCGAATAGAGTTGATGAAAGACTATTGGGGTGGTTTAGACATATGGAAAGAATGAGCTAAGAAAGATTAGTAAAAGAAGTGTGGAAGGCAGAGATGGAGGGAGCAAACTTGAGGGAACAACTGAGGACAAGATGGATAGGGTGAAAGGGGCATTGAGAAAGATGAGAATGGTTGTTGATCAAAGAAGGGAGAAGACAGGAGATAGGGGTGAGTGGAGAATGGCTGAATGTAGATGATACTGTGATGCATGGGAAGGGAGGGGATGAGGGGGGGCAGGGAGTGGTTATGTGTGAATGATATTTTGACGCAGTCCAGAGGGATTTCTCCTGATCTTCGCTTTTTCTGCATGAGGGGATGGAGAGGGTTCAATGCCAATGAAGTGAAGTGCCTTTGCTGTGAATATGCTGTGTCTTGCTGCATTGCTTCTAACCTAGGGCAGGGGGCGGGATACAATCATGACCCGTCATCCATGAGGAGCTAAGAGGAGAGGGAAGAAAGTGTGGCAGATAAGAGTGGAATGGGTGGGATTCAGCACTTGCCTTTTGACTTGGCTACCTCCTATGTAAGGGTAAAGAAGCCCTTGGTGTGTGAATGGTGTGTGGATTATTATTATTATTACTAAAACAACAACAGATGTTTGACTGCTTCTTTTTGTCTCTTAAGGTATATGCCACGGGATGGAATCATTCCACTGAATGAGATTTGGCCTGGGGCTGAGTTGCGTACACTAGAAACTGGACATATAACTGCATATCTGTTTAACCAGCAAGTGTTCAGGTAAGTGAAGATCACCCCCCCCCTTCCATTAGGAGGTTGTGTTAATTAGATGTATATATGTGTGTGTGTGTGTTTACCTAGTTGTATTACACGGAAAAGGAGCTATGCTATATTGACCCGTATTTGTATCTTTCAGCATCTAGTTTGTTCTTAAATTCTTTTATAGTTTTTGCACACACTGTTGTCTCATCCAACTTGTTCCAGACATCTACCACTCTGTGTGTGTGTGTGTGTGTGTATTTACTTAGTTGTATCTTACAAGAAGGGAAACTATGCTCTTAAATTCTTATATTGTTTTTGCATACACTGTTGTTTCATCTAATATGTTCCATACATCCACCACTCTGTGGGGAAAGCCGTTCTTTTACAGGTCTCTTCTATAACTGTACTTTTTGAGCTTTCCATGTCCTCTTTTGTGTCTCTTATCCCAATTTAGTAAGTCTTCTCTATCAAAGACCTCCATGCCTTTCATAATTCTGTAGATGGTCAGCAAGTCACCTCTTTCTCTTCTTTGTCATTGCTCTTTGGATTCTCTCTTAATTTCTTTATATTCTTTTTTTGTGCTGGGTGTCCATATTGTCACAGTGTACTCCAGTTTTAGTCTTATCAGTGTGACTAATATTTTGTTTTACCATTACTTCATCCAAGTAATTAAAAGCCGCTTTTATTGATCTTAGTAAATTGTAGGTTTCTCCAACTATTCAATTTACATGTTTGTCTGGTGACATGTCTTTGTTAATAATTACTCCTGGGTCCTTTTCGGAGCTTTCTTTACTTCCTTTGTACCAATTTTATGTTCTGATATTCTTTTTACTTTTTCCAAACTATTATACTACATTTCTTGATGTTGAAGTTCAATTCCCACTTTTGGCTCCATTCCCAGATTTGGTCCAGGTCTCTCTGTAGTGGTTCACAGTCTTTTTCTGTACTTATTTCCTTTAGTAATTTTGTGTCAACTGCAAAGACCAGTCTATAGTTTGTTGGGTCTTCCTTATCTCCCCCTTTATATATTGGCACAATATTTGCATTTTTCCAATCTTGCAGTACCTTTCTTTCTTTGAGTCACCAATCTGTTATCTTGTATATTTTGTCCGTTAGTTCATCTATACATTTTTTTAGTATCCAATTTGCAATTCCGTCTGGGCCGTGTGATTTTCTTACATCAAGGTTTATTATTTGGTCCCTTATTTCTTTCTGTGTCAGTTATTTCTTTCATTGGGGGGCTTTCTCCATATCCTTCATCCCAATTGTGTGTATTTTCATTTATGAATACAGATTTAAAATGTTTGTTCATAATTTCAGCCATTTCTACATCTTCTATACATTCCTAATTCCCTTGATGAAGTTTTACTATTTCCTGTTTATTTTTTTATTTACCATTTACATATCTGTAGAATAATTTAGGTTGATCCTCACATTTGTCTGTTATGTCTTTCTCATAGATTCTTTTGGCTTCCCTGCAAATTTTTTACATATGTCTTAGTTTAATATATATTTGCCACTTTCCCATTTTTTTCTTTTCTCCATCTTTTCCAAGCTTTGTCTCCTCTATCATTTGCTTCACTACATTTTTTGTTGTACCAGCATTTAATGTACACCTTTCCCTCTTTTTGTTTTGGTACATATTTATCTATTCCTTCATTATAGATTTCTTTTGATATCGTTCATTTCTCTTCCATCTTTGTTTCTTCATTAAAGAAGTTTTCCTAATTCATTTTTTGAAAGAAATTTCTGAGTTTCTCCAAATATGTTTTGCTGTACATTAGTCTTCCTTTTTTGTGTATTTACTTAGTATCATCTTTGCACACTTTGTGACTCCCTCCTTGAACCATCCCCATTCCTCCTCCACACCTAGCTCTACTCTATCCTTCACTCCCTCCCACTCCTCCTTCAGCTTCTTCTTGTACTCCTTCTCCTTTTCATTTTCATTTAAAGAGTTCCCTCTAAACACCTCCCTACCTTTTGTTCCTTTCCTCTTTCTCCATCTATCCTCCACTCTCAACTTACCTTCCACCAAAAAATGATCTGATATTCCCCCACCCTCTCCCCTTAGCACATGTACATCCTTAACTCTTCCTATCATAATCCTATTTACCACTGCATAATCCATTAATGCTCTATCTACCACCCTTCCCTCCACCACCCTCTCCCATGTGTACTTATGCTTGACTTTCTTCCGAAACACTGTATTTGCTATCATCAACTCTCTAGACACATTTCCACCATCAACTCTCCACTACGATTCTTTCCTGGAACTCCACATTTCCCAACCACTCCATCAATTGGATCATTTCCTACCCTAGCATTAAGGTCTCCCAGTACTATTACATTGATATTTCTCCCTATATCATCTATGCACTCATTTAAATCTATCCAAAAAGCCTCCCTTTCTTCTACGCTCTTCTCACTGCCAGGCCCATATGCACTTACAAAAACCCACATCTTCTTTCCCAGTTTCACCTTCATCCACATTATCCTTGAGGAAACCTCCTTCCACTCCAGACTACACGTTTACCTATCTCTTCACTTACTAGTATAGCCACCCCTTCCCTCCCTCGCCCTCTCTTCACTGCTGATAACCTCCCACTTACACTCCCAAACTTACACTCACCCTTCCCTTTCAGCTTAGTTTCACTCAAAGCCAACACATCCATCTTTTTTCTCACAAACATACTACCTATCTCTTCCCAAGAAGGACAGGAGGAAATAGAAGAAAGGGTAGTGAATGGTGGGATGAGGAAACAAAAATGGTTGTAGAAGAGAAGAAGCGAGCTTTCACAGATTGGTTACAAAATAGGACGAGGGAGTCTTATGAGAGGTACAAAGAAAAGAAAAGAGAAGTAAAGCAAAAGGTAAAGGAGGCAAAGAGGAGAGCAGATGTGAAATGGGGTAAGAGTATGACAGAAAATTTTGAAAGTAATAAAAAGATGTTTTGGAAAGAAATTAAGAGAGGTAGAGGAGGCAAATCAAGTGGAGAAGAAAAGGTAAAAGGTGCAGATGGAGAGATGATAATGGAGGAGAAGGCAGTAAGGGGAAGATGGGCAGAATATTTTAGGGAGTTGCTAAATGTGAAGGAGGATAGGGAGGGAAAGATAGCTGCAGTGGGAAATGCTAAGAAAATGAGAGTGATGAGTGAGGAAAATGGAGGAGAAATAAGGAAGGATGAAGTGAAGGCAGTTGTTAAGATGATGAAAGCAGGTAAGGCACCTGGTCTGGATGGATGCCATGCAGAATGTCTAAAAAAAGGAGGTACAGTGATGGTGGACTGGCTGGTGAGGTTATTTAATGTTTGCTGGAGAGAGGGTAGAGTGCCGGAGGACTGGAGGAGTGCCTGTATAGTTCCACTTTACAAGGGAAAAGGGGACAAGTGTGAATGTAGTAGTTTCAGAGGTATTAGCTTGTTAAGTGTAGTTGGGAAAGCTTATGGGAGGATCTTGATTGAGAGGATTAGGAGAGGAACAGAGGGAGTAATTGGTGAGGAACAGTGTGGATTTAGGATGGGCAGAGGTTGTGTAGATCAGATTTTTGTGGTAAGACAGATATGTGAGAAAGCTATAGGAAAGAGGAAGGATGTTTTTTGGGCCTTTATGGATCTGGAAAAGGCTTATGACAGGGTAGACAGAAAGGCACTGTGGGAGGTTTGCAGATATATGGGATAGGAGAAAAGCTTCTAGGAGCTGTCAAGAGTTTTTATGAGAGTAGTAGAGCTTGTGTCAGGATTAGAAATGGAGAGAGTGAGTGGTTCGAGGTAAAGGTGGGACTTCGTCAAGGATGCGTTATGTCGTCCTGGCTAACTTATACATGGATGGAGTAGTGCGAGAGGTAAATGCAAGGGTAGTAGGTTAGGGATTGGAGATGGTTAAAGAAAATGGAGAAAAGTGGGAGGTGAGCCAGCTGTTGTTTGCAGACAACACTGCGCTTGTGGCAGGATCGGAGGAGGGATTGAGGAAGTTGGTGACAGAGTTTGGGAGAGTGTGTGATAGAAGAAAGCTGAAGATAAATGTGGGTAAAAGTAAGTTGATGAGATGTACAAGGGGTGAAAGTGGCAATAGTCTGGAAGTGAGCATTAAGGGAGGGCAACTGGAGGAAGTGGATAGTTTTAGATACTTGGGTGCAAATGTGGCAGGAAAAGGTGGAGGTAGAATGTAGATTGAGAGAAGCGAGTAAATGCCTTGGTGGATTAAAAAGTGTAATGAGGAATAGACATTTGGGAATGGATGCTAAGAGGAGACTATATGAAGGAGTGATTGTGCCAACAGCACTGTATGGGGCAGAAACATGGAACATAAGAGAGGAAGAGAGAAGGAGTTTGAATGTGTTTAAGATGAGGTGTCTGAGAAGTATGATGGGGGTGACTAGGCTGGATAGAGTGAGAAATGAGGAGCTAAGGAGGAGAACAGGGGTGGAAAGGGGGTTGGGAGATAGGGTTGATGAAAGAGTATTAGGATGGTTTGGACACATAGAAAGAATGAGTGAAGAAAGACTAGTAAAAGAAGTATGGAAGGCAGATGTGGAGGGAGTGAACATGAAGGGACAACCTAGGATGAGGTGGATGGATGGGGTGAAGGCGGCTTTGGGTAAGAGGGGAATGTCTGTTGAGGAAGGACGGGAGAGGACAGAAGACGGGTGAATGGAGAATGGTTGTATATGGATGATGTTGTGATGCATGAGGTGGAATGGGAGGTGAGGTAGTATGTGTGAGCAAATTTTGACGCAGTCCAAAGGGATTTCTCCCCGTCCTCTCCTTTATGCATGGGGGGACGGAGAGGGGGGGTCGCCGATTTAATGAAGTGGCCTTGCTGTGGATGTGCTGTGTCTTGCGACACTGCTTCTGACCCAGGGTAGTGGAGAGGATGCAGGGATGACCCGTCATCCAGGAGGTGCTAAGATGAGAGGGAGGGTGGAGGGGTGTGGAGTGTATTCAGGGATGGATTGGGTGGGAATGATTTTATGCCTTTTCCTTTTTAGCTACCTCCCTTGTA
>NC_134812.1:41521637-41529137 GCF_046742065.1 Oratosquilla oratoria
CTTAATGCTTTCGGATGACAACTTACATTGCACCTACCTTGAGGGAGTTTTATTCCTAGCATTAAAACACGGTTTGAAAAAGTTGATCTACCATAACTTCCAAAATTGAAGCCTTATTTAGATCAGTGTTTGTGAAACCATCTGTTTAGTGTCTGATGCATCATGAAAAGTTTGGTCACTTTTTGAATGGCTTCAATGTTCCCTAGAATCTTTAAAGACCCTGTATAACAAACCTCTGAATCTAACGCTTTTTTTTATGGAAAACTGATTCATATGTTTAGTGACAGTGATTTTCGTTGGATAGGGCACCAGTTTCTGTGGCTTACCGCCGTTGTACCCCAGTCTGTTTCTAGGACTTAATGGTGATTCGGTGACAGTTGGATCCTGTTCCTAAATAGTTAATGATAATTATTTATTACATTTCAGTAAAAAATTTATATATATAAAACACTTTTGTGAATTTGAGTGCTTTTCTTTTTGTTTTTTTTGTTTTGTTCTTTTTTTGGTTTTTTTTGGGATGTTTGTTTTTGCGTGTGTTTTTTTTTTTGTGTCTTCTATATTTGTTGTGTAATGGTGTTGTTGATTTTTGTTGTTTTATGGTCAAATGTTGGGGTTATTGGGCTATATTTTATATACTGTGTTGGCTGTGTGTGTTTGGCTTGTGTTCATGTGTGTGTGTGTGTGTGTATTCAAAACCCGATCTGTCTTCTGCCTGGTATTCTCTGTCATGACAGCCAGTACTTAGGGCATTTTGAGTCAGTATTTCATCTAATTTTTGTCTTCGAGGTGTAAACCAAAACGGGAAGGTTCCACATCATTGTTAAACTTACTCATGAGGTTAGTTTTAGTTTTGAGTGACAAACAAGGATGATGTATGCTGGTTGTCAGGCCTTAGTTTTAAATTCAATGTGCTTGTTATTGTGTGTGTTGTACTGATTGTTGTGTTTTAATGATGGGTTTGTGGAGGGTTTTGGTGTGCGTGTGTAGTTTGTGTGTTTGTGTAGTGATGTTGCTTGTGTATATGCCTTGAATTTTCCGTGCAAGTCTCGGATACAAAAGCCAAAACCACTCCTTCATGTCTCTATTTATTAAAAGCAGTTTCTTGGGTCTATACACTCCAAAAATGATAAAAACTCCTTGTTAATCGTACACCTACAGTTCAGGTAATCAGTTACCCACGTGTAAGGAGCCAATAAAAAAAGTGTGTGGAATCGAAAAACACCTTCTTTCGTGTTATGTATTACTTTTATATGTTACCCGGCCCCACGGTTTGGTGTTTGTGTGTGTTTGTGTGTGTGTGTGTCGTGTGTGTGTGTGTGTGTGTGTGTGTGTGTGGTGTGTGTGTGTGTTGTGTGTGTGTGTGTGTGTATGTATCCTGTGTGTATTTACCTAGTTGTATTTCACGGGAAGGAGAGCTACGCTCGTGAGGTCCCGTCTCCATATCTCATTTTATCTAAACTATTTTTAAATTCATGTATTGTTCTTGCACACACTATTTTTTCATCCAACTTGTTCCAACTGTCTATTACTCTGTGAGGAAAGCTGTTCTTTTTTAAGACCTCTTCTATAGCTGTCCTTCTTGATTTTCCTTCCGTGTCCTCTTGTGTTTCCATCATCCCATTTTATCAGATTCTCTTTATCAATAACTTCTATGTCTTTCATGATTCTGTAAATAGCTATCAAATCTCCTCTCTCTCTTCTTTGCTCTAATGTCTGTAGTTCAAGTTTTGCTAGTCTCTCTTCATATGATAGTTTTGAGAGTTTTGGTGCCAATTTTGTAATTGCTCTTTGTATTCTTTCAAGTTTTTTTATACATTTTTTTGTACTTGGTGACCATACTGTTGCTGCATATTCCAATTTTGGTCTTATCAGAGTGGTTAGAATTTTCTTCACCATTTCTTCATCCAGGTATGCAAATGCCACTTTGATTGTTCTTATCAAATTATAAGTTTCTCCAAAAATCTTATTTATATGTTTCTCAGGTGACATATTATTCATAACAATGACTCCCAGGTCCTTCTCATTCTCTACTTTTTTTATTCCTTCTTCTCCCAATTTATATGCTCCTGTTATTCTGTTTTTGCTTTTTTCAAATTTCATTATACTACACTTTTTTGTATTGAACTCCATCTCCCACTTCCTACTCCATTCCTGTACTTTGTTCAGATCATTCTGTAGTGACTCACAATCTTCATCCGTTTTTACTTTTTTCAACAGTTTTGCATCATCTGCAAAGAAGCTCATATAACTTTTAATTCCTTCATCCATATCATTAATATATATAGCAAACATTATTGGGGCCAGAACTGTTCCTTGTGGGACACCGCTTATTACTTCATCCCATCCTGAGTGTTTATCTCTTATCACCACTCTCATTTTTCTTTCTTGCAAAAAGTTTTCCATCCATTTAAGCAGTTTGCCCTGTATTCCTCCTTCAGTTTCTAATTTCTTAAGCAACTTTTTGTGTGGTACTTTGTCAAAAGCCTTTTTCAAGTCCAGAAATGCACAATCAGCCCATCCATCTCTTTCTTGTATTATATCTATTAGCCTTGAATAGAAACATATCAAATTGGTGACGCATGATCGTCCTTGTCTGAATCCAAATTGCCTTGTATTTAGCACGTTGTGTGTGTGTGTGTGTGTGTGTGTGTGTGTGTGTGTGTGTGTGTGTGTGTGTGTGTGTGTGTGTGTGTGTGTGTGTGTGTGTGTGTGTGTGTGTATGTGTGTGTTTACTTTCCTTCGAGAGGGTCGTTCTCTCTGTATCTCTTCTTTTTTCCTGTAGGAATCTACATCCACCTACACACCCACAACCACCCACCCACTCATCTCCACACAAATACACAAACAAATACACATATACATGCACACACACACACACACACACACACACACACACACACACACACACACACACACACACACACACACACACACACACACACACACACACACACACACACACACACACACACACACACATTCGTCGGATGGACGGCGAAGATTAGAGTTCCGAAGAAAAAGTGAAATTTTCGTGGATCTCAACATCAAGGAAGAACCTTATTGTATTTACAGGGAAGGGGAAAGCTCGTGGTGTAGTGGGAAGGTGAGGAAAAAGGAGAAGGGGAGGAATTACTGAAGGAAATGGAAGCAAAATGAGGAAGGAGAGGACTTGGTCCAGTCAGGCAGACGCCATATAAACAAACGTCAATTTAGTGACGATGAAGGGACTAACAAAAATGTAAAGATTAGAAATATAGATAAGAGCAGCACAATGGAAAGTGAGGATAATAATTTCCAGGGATTTAATGAGGGGGGGGGGAATACCAACCTCCCCCGATTAGCAAGACTAGTGGAAAAACTGCAGAAAATGACCGAACATTGGGAGAGTAGATTCGGTAAATTGGCAGAGATTGCGCAGAGTTGACAAATTGGAAGAATTAGAGAAGGTGAACAAAAACCTAACTAAAGTAATAGAAGAATTAAAAAGACAGTTAAAAGAAGTAAAACATGAGAATGAGGAATTAAAAAAGAAGAACAAAGAGAATAAAGAGTCCATAGCAAAAGAATCACAGGGATGAAAAAAAAATCCAAGAGAGCAGTAAAGTTGCATTTATTGACATAATTAAACAGCAAAGGAAAGAACAAACTGAAGACTCAGTTATTAAAGTGATGAGACAGAAGGAGAATGTAGTAAGAGACTTAGCAGATAAAAAGAAATGTATTATTATATTAGTAATGGAAGAGAAGTATGATCTTAATAGAACCACAAGAATCAAGGAGGAAAAAGAAAAAGTAAGCAGTTTACGAGAATTAGTTCAGGAGGATGAACCTGAAATCATGAAACAAGTTGAAGAGATGTGTAGACTCACAAAATATAGTACAGATAAGACCAGACCAATTAAGATTTAATTCAGGTCACAAACGACAGCAGAGAACATCTTAGCAAATACAGGGAAACTAGCAAACAGTGAACAATATAAAAAGATATGGATAAAAAGAGAAATGAATAGAGAGGAAAGAGAAGAGGAAAAAATGAAAAGAGAAGAAGCTAAGAAAAAAAAACGAGAACAAAACTGAAACAGAAAAAGAGAAATTCTATTGGAGAGTAGTGAATATGAAAGTGAGGAGATGGGCCATACCAGAGAAAAACAAAAGGGAAACAGACAATACAATGCAAGTAGCAGAAAATTAAGAGTGTCTTACACAAATATATATGGATTAATAAAAGGATTGAATGAACTGAATGATTATCTGAAGGAAAAAGAACCGGACATAATGGGAATTGTAGAAACAAAATTAAAAGGTCCACTACCACCCAACATTGTAGGACATGATGCATATGATTATTGGATTAGAAACAGAGAGACAAAACAAGGGGGTGGAGTTATGTTCCTGACTAAGAAAGGTATAAATATGAGGAGTGTCACATATGGAAAGAATTCAGTAGAGATGATTATGATGGAAGTGGAAGACAGAGATAAGAAGAGCAGAAAGTTTATGATAAATTATGTGCCTCCACAAACATAAAAGTATGTTAGAAGACACAAGGATAACATTCAATAAGATAATGGAAGATGGTGGAAGAATAGTTATGATGGGCGACTTTAATTGCAAAGAAGTCTGCTGGGAAGAGATGACAGTAAAGGATGGAGACGACTCATGGGGAAATGTTCTACTCGAGATGATTATTGACCACACAATGACACAATGGATACAAGAGAACACTAGGTATAGAAATGAAGAAGAACCATCGAGACTAGACCTAATAATCACATCTGAACCTAAAATAGTGGACAAGATTGAATATAAGACACCAATAAATAAAAGTGACAACATATTGATTGAACTGGAACTAAACGAGGAAAAATACATGAAAAGAAATTAACAATATAGAAAAGGAAGAATGATGTATGAAAAAACAAATTTTGATAGAATAAGAGAATTCTTTCAAAAAGAAAACTGGGAAAGAATATACAAAGAGGAAACAACAGTGGAAGAGAAATGGAATATTTTGACAAAAATATGTTTCAAGACAAAAACAAGAAAAAGAATATGTAAAGTGCTGGTACAACAAAAGTTGTAGGGAGTTAAAAGACAAAAGAGATAAAGCTTGGACAAAATGAAAGAAATACAAAAGACCTGAAAAATGGAAAATATATACTTGTTATAGAAATGAATATGTACAAGTGTGCAGAGAGAAAAAAAATATATGAAAAAGATGTCATTGAAAAATGTAAAGATCTACCAAAACTATTTTATAGATTTGTAAACAACAAACTGAAAAACAAACAAGATTTGGAGATTTTAAGACAAGGAGGAGTTGAATACACAAGAGGAAATAGAAATGGCAGAAATTATGAACAATCATTTTAAATCAGTGTTTACAAGGGAGAACATACAACCTGGAGAGATCGAATGGGAAGAGAAAGTCCACCCTATGAAAGAAATAGAAGTAACAAAGAATGAAATAATGAAACACTTGAGTAATCTTGATGTCAGAAAATTGCATGGACCAGATGAAATAGCAAACTGGATTTTGAAAGTATGCTGAAATGAACTGGCAGACAAAATACACAGCATAATAAACAGTTCCTTGAAAGAAGAAAAAGTTTCAAAAGATTGGAAAAAAGCAAATATAGTACCTATATATAAAGAGGGAAATAAAGAAGACCCTACCAACTATAGACCAGTCTCTTTAACAAGTACAATAGCAAAAATTTGTGAAGGAATTGTCAAAAGTAGATGGTTAAAGTATTTGGAAAAAACAACGTGTTAAATCCAAGGCAATATGGATTCAGCCAAGGACGATCATGCGTCACCAATTTAATATATTTCTATTCAAGGCTAATAGATATAATACAAGAAAGAGATGGATGGGCTGATTGTGCATTTCTAGGTCTAAAAAAAGCTTTTGATAAGGTACCACATAAGAAGTTGCTTAAGAAATTAGAAACTGAAGGAGGAATACAGAGCAAACTGCTTAAATGGATGGAAGACATTTTGCAAGAAAGAAAAATGAGAGTAGTGATAAGAGACAAACACTCAAATTGGGATGAAGTAATAAGTGGTGTTCCACAAGGAATAGTTCTGGCCCCAATAATGTTTGTTATATATATTAATGATATGGATGAAGAACTTGAAAGTTATATGAGCTTCTTTCCAGATGATGCAAAACTATTAAAAAAAGTAAACACGGAAGAAGGTTGTGAGTCACTTGAGAGTGATCTCAATAAAGTATGGGAATGGAGTAGGAAGTGGGAGATGGAATTCAATACTAAAAAGTGTAGTATAATGGAATTTGAAAAAAAAAAATTGGATCATAGAAATTGGGAGAAGGAATAAAAAAGTTGAAAATGAGAAGGACCTGGGAGTCATTGTTATGAATAATATGTCACCTGAGAAACATATAAATAAGATTTTTGGAGAAACTTATAATTTAATAAGAACAATCAAAGTGGCATTTACACACCTGGATGAAGAAATGGTGAAGAAAATACTAATTACTTTGATAAGACCAAGATTGGAATATGCAGCAACGATGTGGTCACCAAGTACAAAAAAATGTATAACAAAACTTGAAAGAATACAAAGAGCAATTACAAAATTGGCGCCAACACTCTCAAAACTACTATATGAAGAGAGACTAGCAAAACTTGAGCTACAGACACTAGAGCAAAGAAGAGAGAGAGGAGATTTGATAACTATTTACAGAATCATGAAAGGCATAGAAATTATTGATAGAGAGGATCTAATAAAATGGGATGATAGAAATACAAGAAGACACGGAAAGAAAATCAAGAAAGACAGCTATAGAAGAGATATGAAAAAGAACAGCTTTCCTCACAGAGTAATAGACATTTGGAACAAGTTAGATGAGAAAGTGGTATGTGCAAAAACAATACATGAATTAAAATAATAGTTTAGATAAAATGAGATATGAAGACGGGACACAACGAGCATAGCTCCCCTTCCCGTAAAATACAAAGAGGTAAATACACACACACACACACACACACACACACACACACACACACACACACACACACACACACACACACACACACACACACACACACACACACATAACGCACGCACGCACACACACACACACATAACGCACGCACGCACACGCACACACACATGCACACACACACACACACAAGAAACTAAAAAAACATAGTTATATTAGAGATCTGAAGAAGAACAGTTTTCCACATAGAGTGGTGGACACTTGGAACAAACTTGACGGAAAAATAGTGTGTGCAAAAACCATTCATGAATTTAAGAGAAACAAAGGCGGGACACACGAGCGTAGCTCCCCTTACCGTAAAATACAACTGGTAAGGTACAACTAAGTAAATACACACATACACGTATTCACGCGCACACAATGCGTGCTGGTGCAGTGACAAGCGTCTTGACTTTTCACACTGAAATCTAGCCCAGCTTACGACTGGAAAGTTTCGTTCACAAAAATCACATAAATCTTTTAAAAAATAG
>NC_134812.1:41544137-41549137 GCF_046742065.1 Oratosquilla oratoria
TTTAGCTTCTTTTCGTGTCCTCTTGTTTCTCTTCTGTCCCATTCTTATAAGTTGTCTCTATCAAGAATTTCTATCCCGTTTCATAATTGTGTAAATGGTCAACAAATCACCTCTTTCTTTTCTCTGTTCCAGTGTTGATAGATGTAATTTCTCCAATCTTTGTTCGTATGTTAAATTTGATAGTGTAGGTGCCATTTTTGTCGCTTCTCTCTCAATTCTTTCTATTTTATTTATTTATTTTTGTGCGAGGTGCCCATAGTATTGCAGCATATTCTAGTTATTAATGCAACCACTATTTTCTTTACCATTTCTTCCTCCATGTAGTCGAAGGCCACTTTCATTGATCTTAATAAGTTAAAAGTCTCTCCAAATAATTTATTGACATGTTTATTAGGTGTCAAGATAATCACTCCCAGGTCCCTTTCTGAATCGACTTTTTTGACTTCCTTGTTTCGAATTTTATATTGACCCGATATTCTATTTTTGCTTTTTCCAAATTGCATTATGCTACATTTCTTAACGTTAAAGTTCATCTCATATCTCTGACTCCATTTCCATATTTTGTCCAGGTCTTCTTGTAGCGATCTGCAATCTTCTTCTGTGCTTACTCTTTTGAATATTGAGTAATTTGGCATCGTCAGCAAAGAAGTTCATGTAACGATTCACTCCCTCATCCATATCATATATATATACGGCAAACATTAAAGGAACCAATACAGAGCCTTGCGGGACACCACTGTTCACATCTTCCCAGTTCGAATTTTTGTCTCAAGTACCACTCATTTTTATCCCAATTAAGAAATTCTTCATCCATTCCAGCAGCTTACCTTGTATTCCTCCTATTATTTCATTTTTTATTTCATTTTATGTGGTACTTTGTCAAAAGACTTCTGCAAGTCCAAGAAGGTGCAATCTGCCCAGCCATCACACAATCTCTTTCTTGTATTATCTCAATTAATCTCGAGTAAAAGCATATTAAGTTTGTAGTACACGATCTTCCACTTCTAAAGCCAATTTGTTTAGAGTTTAATATTTCATTCTCTTTCAAGTGTTTGACCCATTTGTTTCTGATAACTTTTTCGCATATTTTTGCTACTGTGCTTGTATGTGTGTGCGTGTATTTACCTAGTTGTATTTACCTAGTTGTATTTTACGGGAAGGGGAGCTATGCTCTTGGGGTCCCGTCTTCATATCTCTTTTTATCTAAACTATTTTTAAATTCATGTATTGTCTTTGCACACACCACTTTCTCATCTAACTTGTTCCAACTGTCTATTACTCTGTGAGGAAAGCTGTTCTTTTTCAAATCTCTTCTATAGCTGTCTTTTTTTATTTTCTTTCCATGTCCTCTTGTATTTCTGTCATCCCATTTTATCAGATTCTCTCTATCAGTAATTTCCATACCTTTCATGATTCTGTAAATACCTATCAAATCTCCTCTCTCTCTTCTTTGCTCTAGTGTCTGTAGCTCAAGTTTTTCTAGTCTCTCTTCATATGATAGTTTTGAGAGTGTTGGTGCCAATTTTGTAATTGCTCTTTGTATTCTTTCAAGTTTTTTTTATACATTTTTTTGTACTTGGTGACCATATCGTTGCTGCATATTCCAATCTTGGTCTTATCAGGGTGATTAGGATTTTCTTCACCATTTCTTCATTCAGGTATGTAAATGCAACTTTGATTGTTCTTATTAAATTATAAGTTTCTCCAAAAATCTTATTTATATGTTTCTCAGGTGACATATTATTCATAACAATGACTCCCAGGTCCTTCTCATTTTCTACTTTTTTTTAATTCCTTCTTCTCCCAATTTATATGCTCCTGTTATTCTGTTTTTGCTTTTTCCAAATTCCATTACACTACACTATTTAGTATTGAACTCCATCTGCCACTTCCTACTCCATTCCTGTACTTTATTTAGATCTCTCTGTAGTGATTCACAATCTTCTTCTGTTTTCACTCTTTTCAGTAGTTTTGCATCATTTGCAAAGAAGCTCATATAGCTTTCAATTCCTTCAACCATATCATTAATATATATAGCAAACATTACTGGGGCCAGAACTGTTCCCTGCGGAACACCGCTTATTACTTCATCCCATTTTGAGTGTTGGTTTCTTATCACTACTCTCATTTTTCTTTCTTGCAAAAAGTCTTCCATCCAATTTAGCAGTTTGCCCTGTATTCCTCCTTCAGTTTCTAATTTCTTTAGCAACTTCTTATGTGGTACTTTGTCAAAAGCTTTCTTTAGGTCTAGAAATGCACCGTCCGCCCATCCATCTCTTTCTTGTATTATATCTATTAGCCTTGAATAGAAACATATTAAATTGGTGATGCATGATCGTCCTTGTCTGAATCCAAATTGCCTTGGATTTAAAACGTTGTTTTTTTCTAAATACTTTACCCATCTACTTTTGATCATTCTTTCACAAATTTTTGCTATTGTACTTGTTAGAGAGACTGGTCTATAGTTGGTAGGTTCTTCTTTATTTCCTCCTTTATATATAGGTACTATATTTGCTTTTTTCCAATCTTCTGGAACTTTTCCTTCTTTCAAGGAATTGTTTAGTATGCTATGTATTTTGTCTGCCAGTTCATTCCTGCATTCTTTCAGAATCCAGTTTGCTATTTCATCTGGTCCATGCAATTTTCTGACATCAAGATTACTCAAGGGTGTCAATATTTCATTCTTTGTTACTTTTATTTCTTCCATAGGGGGGACTTTCTCTTTCCATTTGTTCTCTTCAGGTTGTATGTTCTCCCTTGTAAACACTGATTTAAAATGTTTGTTCATAATTTGCGACATTTCCATTTCCTCAGTGTATTTAACTCCCCCTTGTCTTAATTTCTCCAAATCTTGTTTGTTTTTCAGTTTATTGTTTACAAATCTGTAGAATAGTTTTGGTTGATCTTTACACTTTTCTATGACATCTTTTTCATATTTTCTCTTTTCCTCTCTGCACGTTTGTACATATTCATTTCTATAACAGGTATATATTTTCCATTTTTCAGGTCTTCTGTCTTTTTTCTATTTGGTCCAGGCTTTGTCTCTTTTGTCTTTTAACTCCCTACAACTTTTGTTATATCAGCATTTTACATATTCTTCTTCTTGTTTTTGTCTGGGGCATACTTTTCCACTCCTTTTTTGTACATTTTTGTCAAAATATTCCATTTCTCTTCTACTGTTGTTTCTTCTTTGTATATTTCTTCCCAGTTTTCTTTTTGAAAGAATTCTCTTATTTTATCAAAGTTTGTTTTTTCATACATCATTCTTCCTTTTCTATATTGTTCATTTCTTTTCATATATTTTTCTTCATTAAGTTCCAGTTCAATCAATATGTGGTCACTTTTACTTATTGGTGTTTTATATTCAATCTTGTCCACTGTTCTAGGTTCAGATGTAATTATTAGGTCTAGTCTCGATGGCTCTTCTTCATTTCTATACCTAGTGTTCTCCTGTATCCATTGTGTCATTGTATGGTCAGTAATCATCTCAAGTAGAGCGTTTCCCCATGAGCCGTCTCCACCCTTTACTGTCATTTCTTCCCAGCAGATTTCTTTGCAATTAAAGTCGCCCATCATAACTATTTTTCCTCCATCTTCCATTATCTTGTTTAATGCTATCTTTGTGTTCTCTAACATACTTTTATGTTCACTCTCTTCCCATGAGGCTGTTTTCGGGGGCACATAATTTATCACAAACTTTCTGATCTTCATATCTCTGTCTTCTACTTCCATCATTATCATCTCTACTGTATTCTTTCCATATGTGACACACTTCACGTTTATATCCTTCTTAGTCAGGAACATAACTCCACCCCCTTGCTTTTTCTCTCTGTTTCTAATCCAATAATTATATGCATCATGTCCTACACTGTTGGGTGGTAGTGGACCTTTTAATTTTGTTTCTACAATTCCCATTATGTCTGGTTCTTTTTCCTTCAAATAATCATTCAGCTCATTCAATCCTGTTATTAATCCATCTATATTTGTGTAAGACACTCTTAGTTTTCTGCCACTTCCATTGTGTTCTCTGTTTCCCTTTTGTTTTTCTCTTGTATGTCGACTTTCTTTAGTTTCATATTCACTACTCTCCAATAGAATCTCTCTTTTTCTGACTCCGTTCTGTTCTCGTTCTTTTCTGTTTTTCCTCCTCTCTTTCCTCTTTATTCATTTTCCTTTTTATGCATACCTTTTTATATTGTTCACTTATTGCTAGTTTCCCTGTTTTTGCTAAGATATTCTCTGCCGTCGTTTGTGACTTGAATTTAATCTTAATTGGTCTGGTCTTGTCTGTGCTATACTTTCCAAGTCTAAATTTCTCTTCGATTTGCTTCATAATTTCCGGTTCATCTTCCTGTACTGATTCTAGTAATTGGCTTACTTTTTCGTTTTCTTCTTTGATTCTTGTGGTTCTATCTGGGTTGTGTTTCTCTTCCATTCCTAATATAATTATACATTTCTTCTTGTCTGCTAAATCTCTTACTATATTCTCCTTTTGTCTCATCACTTTAATAACTGAGTCTTCAGTATGTTCTTTCAATTGCTGTTTGATTATGTCAGTTAATGAAACTTTGTTTTCTTCATGGGTTGTCTTCCAATTTTTAGCTTCTTTAGTTATGGTTTATCTGTTTTCTTTACTATTCCTCTTCAATTCCTCATTCTCCACCTTTACTTCTCTTAACTGTCTTTTTAGGTCTTCTATTTCATCAGTTAAGTTTTTGTTCGCCCTCTCTAGTTTTTCCAATTTTTCAAACCTCTCGGCAATTTTAGTCATCTTGCCAAACCTAACTTCCCAGTTGTCAGACATTTGTTCAAGATTTTCCTCCAGTTTTTTCAGTCGGGGGAGGTTGGTATCCGCCACCCTTTCATTAAATCCTTGCAAATTATCATCCTCACCTTCCATTGAACTGCTTTTATCTATGTTTCTGATCTTTACATTTTTATTAGACATTTCGTCGTCACTCAGCTGATCGGGGGGCCGTTTCTTGTTTACA
This sequence comes from Oratosquilla oratoria, assembly GCF_046742065.1. Classification (NCBI taxonomy): domain Eukaryota; kingdom Metazoa; phylum Arthropoda; class Malacostraca; order Stomatopoda; family Squillidae; genus Oratosquilla; species Oratosquilla oratoria. The sequence goes on from NC_134812.1 coordinate 41,549,129, forward strand.
TTTCGTCTG
>NC_134812.1:41554137-41591637 GCF_046742065.1 Oratosquilla oratoria
ACACACACACACACACACATGTGAACGTGTACACATATAAGCACACACGACGATATGTCCCCTTCCTGTAAAATACAAGTATATAAATACACACACACACACACACACACACACACACACACACACACACACACACACTGATAATAGCAATGAGCTAGAGAGAGAGATAACGGGGGGAAAATATAATAGTTCTAGTCTTCCTTGGCGTTTCACAGTTTTCTTTAGTGTTTCACAAAGAGAAAACGAAACCAACCAAATGACGTCAGAAGCTGCACAGAACGGCTCAAACGGTTAGACCTGGTGTATATAGGTCTTGGGTACAACTAGGTAAATACACACATACACGTATTCACGCGCACACAATGCGTGCTGGTGCAGTGACAAGCGTCTTGACTTTTCACACTGAAATCTAGCCCAGCTCACGACTGTAAAGTTTCGTTAACAAAAAATCACATAAATATTTTTAAAAATAACCCATAAGTTTTTGGTTAGTTCTGCCATTACAACCATAATATCAAACGTGTTCTTTTTAAGAGAAAGAATAACTGTCTTGGCTTCTCAACACCACTTTAATTTCATCTCTATCAATCCTTTCTTTTTATATAAGAACATAAGAATGGAAAATATAAGATACCACAAAACCTACTCTAGGTAGTTCTACAGTACATCTTTCACAACCTGTCATCCCTATCTATAAAGTTATCTAATCTTCTCTGACAACTATTTGTTTCAGCGCTCACAACATGGTTACTAAGTCAAAGTCTGCATTCTTCTTCATCATCATCATGAACAATAACCTCGTCATCAATTGTTATTACCATCATCATTATCATCAGCAGGAGCTTCAACAGAAGTAAGAAGAGGATCACTGTCATCATCATAGAAATTCTCAACGCCACCCTAGTCATCAACATTATCTTGGACGGCGTCACTGCCGCTGGACCCAGGGTCCAAATAACAAAAGATCGAACCACGTCAGAAAATGAATAGATAAACAGATAGAATAAAACTAACCACATGATGTTATGGTTATGAGGTGCGCAAATTATCCTGATGACTATATCTATATAATGGTATCTCTCGCAGTTGAGAGCCTAGGTATCCATCTAGATTCTGTAAATCGTCATTGCAAGTCTACAGAACAAACACTTCAGTTCACTTGAAGAAATCGTTATCAGGAGGAAGTGCAACAGTTGACTCACTATTTGTATGCTGTAAAATTATCATTGATATTTATGCTTCGCGAGGTACGAAAGGTGCTATATATCCAAACGTAGACAATGAATGTACAAGTAGTCAGTTGTCATGCACGCATACCCACATGCATGCTACTGTAAGTGCAAAAATAATACATTTGGAGTGAGAGGGTACTGGACCCAACTTTGGTGGTGAAGATGGTCAAAACGGCCAAGGAAGGTCGACCGCAGGTCAGATCGGGTCATGGCGTGGGGTCACTAACCATTTAAAAGTGGCAGCGGCAGGTGTTGTGGCTCACTCTTCTCAGAATCTCTCCTCCGAGAGGTCTCCGTCGCCTCATCTCTCCCTCTATGAAGGATGGATCTCGGCACCGCACGGCGAGCCCACCCATGACCTGCCAGGTTCTGTTAAAGACCTGTGTCTCCGAGCTGGACTCCAACTCAGCGATCGCCGCCTCATCGCCCAATGCCAAGTAGACCCCTTCCCCCCCTGGGACCTCCTCCCGCCAGAGGTAAAGACGGATATACGAGGACTAGGGGAAAAGGCAAACCCCCACCTGCTGATCGCTCACAGCAGGGAACTCATAGCGAAGGAATTCGCAAACAATTTCCGGATATACACCGATGGATCGGTTATGGAAGACGGCCGTACGGGTGCAGGCGTCTACCTGGAACCCACAGGAAAGACCATCGCCAGGAAAATAACGCCCACCACCATCCTTACAGCTGAGCTACTCGCCATACGGGAAGCCCTCCGGGAAATCATCGCCCTCCCCCACCCATCTCCAAGGGTCACAATCCTGACGGACTCTCGCTCGAGCCTCGAAGTGCTTCTGAGTGGCTACTGCGCCTCCAGACCAGGGCTGAGTGAAGAAATACTTCGACTTTCGACAGAAATAGCGAAACTCGGCATTAGCCTCCTGTTCCAATGGGTACCCGCCCACGTAGGACTCGAGGGAAACGAGAAATCCGACAAAGCGGCTAAACGGGGTGCACTAGGTCAGAAGGATACCGCCATGCTCGTCCCACCCTCAACTGGTGATGCCCACAAGAAGATAGACGCCGCTGCATGGGAACTATGGAGAGAGGAGTATGTGACTATTGCAGCTAGCCGAGGATGGCCCACCACAACCGGCACTAAAACCACCCACAAAATTCTACCTGCACTGCCTCCAACACACCCTGGCCACGGCATCCAGAATCCGGGTAAACCACTGGTGAACCAAATACACGGATACAACATGCACATGCGGCAAGGAGCTAGCCTCTTTTAACCACTGTCTCTTCATCTGCCTCGCCCTGGGGCACCACTTCCAGCACCTCAGGGACTTTCTGGGGGATCCCACCACAGCCCTGTACCGTCGCCGGGCAGGTAGCAATACGGATGCCGGGCAGAGACACCTAGCCCTTGCAGCAAAACTCACCTGCTCCTCCCCAGTAGGGTCCCTGTTGTAGCTCTGCTACAAAACCCCTGCCACTAAAAAAAAACTCTCAATACACCCACCTACTCGTACATAATTAACCCAGGCAAGCTACAAGGCATATTTTAACTAAAAGACAGTCCCTTACCTTAATTGGCGGAGGCCGCTGAGACTCAAAAAAAAAAAAAAAAAAAAAAAAAAAAATGTTGTGGCTCACTCTTCTCAGAATCTCTTCGCCTCATCTCTCCCTTTCCAGGGAGCCAGTTTAGTTTGCAACGTGACCCCCCAAAACAGACCTTTGTTATCTAAGTTATTTTTATTCTTGTACATACATACATATATATGCCAAGGCTTTTTCCCCCTTACAAGGGAGGTAGCCAAAAAGGAAAAGGCATAAAATCATTCCCACCCATTCCATCCCTGAATACATTCCACACCCCTCCACCCTCCCTCCCATCTTAGCACCTCCTGGATGATGGAAGAGAAGGCAGTGAGGGGAAGATGGGCAGAATATTTTAGGGAGTTGCTAAATGTGAAGGAGGATAGGGAGGAAAAGATAGCTGCAGTGGGAAATGCTAAGAAAATGACCGTGATGAGTGAGGAAAATGGAGGAGAAATAAGGAAGGATGAAGTGAAGGCAGTTGTTAAGATGATGAAAGCAGGTAAGGCACCTGGTCTGGATGGATGCCATGCAGAATGTCTGAAAAAGGGAGGTACAGTGATGGTGGACTGGCTGGTGAGGTTATTTAATGTTTGCTGGAGAGAGGGTAGAGTGCCGGAGGACTGGAGGAGTGCCTGTATAGTTGCTCTTTACAAGGGAAAAAGGGACAGGTTGTGAATGTAGTAATTTCAGAGGGATTAGCTTGTTAAGTTAGCAGGTGGAGTGGCCTTCGCTAAATGTAGCGACAAATATTTCGAATCGTTGGTAACTTGGTAAACAGACATGGCTACCAATCGCATTAGCCGACCACACTCCGGACCTCAAAGGTGAAATTTACGTTTTTTTTTTTTTTTTTTTTAGGTGTTCTTGTTGATTTTATACCTGTTTTGCAACCCGCATTACTCGATTTATTAGTTCTCCCTACCCAAAAACCCCGATTTGCCACAGGTCCCCCAAGATCGTTGGGGAGATGTAGGCATAAGTGCATAACTTAAATACTTAATTATTTGCGACGGAAATGATATACACCATCGTTCATATCATAACATTTCTCACCAGAAACACATACGTCACATATCAAATTCTATGGTTGGGTGAAACTATAATTTGACCTAACATTCTTTTTGAAGAAGCACCATAGTGCGTAACTAGTTAAAGAATAAACTCTCGCTCTACATACATACATATACCAAAGGCTTTTTCCCCCCTTACACGGGGGGTGAAAAGCCTTTGGTATATGTATGTATGTGACCTCTATTTGTGTGTTTTCCCCTCTGCCTCTCTCACAACCTGTCAAGATGTCGTCACAGTGAATTATGTTCTTGGTGTTCTCAAGGTGGTCCATTTTGAGTAATGAAGAGTTGAACCCAAGAATTAAAGGTCATGATTTGTAAGAGTAATACAACCTGGGAAATATCTATAGGACCGAGCAATGTTGATTCATGTCAGATAGAGGAATAACAGATGTTGTGTGTTTATACTGAAGCAGATTAAGGATAAGCATCGAGAGAAGAAGAGGTTTGGCATATGGCCTTTATCGATCTAGAGAAAGTATCTACGATAGAGTCTCAGGACAAGAGTCATGGAAGTGTATGAGGAGGAAATAAATGCCAGGCAACTATGTGAATATCATAGATGTGTCTGAAGGAGCAGGAATTCGGGTGAGAAGCAATGTAGACATATGTATGAGTTAGCTTACAACAGGGTTTCTCTTTAAAGCCCAATCTGTTTGACCTCACTAAGGATATCTTAACTGAGAGAGTAAAAATACTATTAGTTTAGGAGAGGAAGAGGGTGCGTACAATAATTATTTGGAGGAAGACAAAGGTAAGGAGAGTTTTTGTTATAGGGCAAGGATGCCGTTTAAGCTTTCATGGCTTTAGAAATGGTCTATAAAAGGGTTGGCAGAAGTTATGGAATATGTTGCAAACATATGATAGGGTGGGAAGTCTATTGATGGCGATCTAAATTTTTTTATGTTATTAGGGCACGTGTCGCAGTCAGGAATAGAGTGAATAGTTGGGCAACATTAGAATAGTGTGATGTCGCCTCGATTGTTCAACGTGTATATGGGCGGGGTAGTAACGAAAATAAACGCAAGAATGCTAGACAGAGGTTTGGAGTTAGTAATTCAGAGTGAATAGAAATCGAAGGTGAGCCAGTTGATGTCTGCGGATGATACTGCTTTTGTGACTGATTCGGAAGAGAGATTGGAACAGTTGGTGGCAGAGTATGGAAAGTTGTTTGAGAAGATTAAGTTGAGAGTAAATGTGGGGAAAATCAGATGATAAGATGGCGTGTTGAATGTCAATCTAAGGTGTGAGAGGCTAAAGAAAACGAGGGTTTTTTGGGGGTAGTTTGGGGCAGTGAATGAAGGAATGGATGTAGAAGTAAGTTACAGAGTAAAGGAAACAAACAAATGTCTGGATGAAACAAAAATATATATATATAAATAAATATCTGTGGTGACTGTAATGAGAAGATTGTTTGAAAAAGTTATATAATAATACAGATATATTAAAAAAAAATCAATATGAAATGAATATCGCTGATAAATACAAAGAGAATCCCAAAGAATTCTAAAGTTACATTAGAGTTAAAAAGGTTATTAGGAATCACATTGGCCCACTATTATCTGCTGACGGTCAACTTGAATATTCAAATGAAGGAATGTGTGATATTTTAAACAACTATTTTAGCTCAGTATTCGTAAACGAAACACCTCAAAGTGAACTTCAAACTGAGGCCTGTGAAAAATCTAGGGTGAACTTACTACGGTAAAAAAAGAATAGATAAATGAATAAATAAATAAATAAAAGGTGTATAGAAAAACTCAAAGTTAATGAAACGCCAAGACCTGATAGTTGGCATCCAAGAATCTTAAAGGAAATGAAAAATGAGATTGTTGTTCCATTAGAAATTATTTTCAAGAAATCCATCATATCCGGAGATGTCCCAAGAGAATGGAAGCTAGCTAACTTTACTCCCATATTCAAAAAAGGTGACAAAAAGAAACCAAATAACTACAGGCCTATAAGTTTGACTTCAATCATAGGAAAAATGATGGAAACTATCATCAGAGATGCTATCGAACATCATTTAGAAAGTAACCGTTTGATAAATGATAGCCAGCATGGTTTCAGACGGAAACGTTCTTGCGTGACTAACTTACTCGAATTCTACAACACAGTCACCTCGAATTAAGACAAAAGAAAGAATATAGATTTAATATATCTAGACTTTGCAAAAGCTTTTGATACCGTCCCCCACGAAAGACTACTTACTAAATCAGTTTCACACGGAGTAAGTGGTAGCCTATTAAGTTGGACTAGAAATTGGTTGAATGATCGAAAACAGATATTTGTTTTAAATGGAAAAACTTCTGGATGGAAAAATGTTACGAGTGGAGATCCTCCGGGTTCCGTTCTTGTGCCACTTCTATTCATAGTATATATAAATGATATAGACCACGTACTAAAATATATTGTTTTCAGATATGCTGATGATACAAAACTGTGCAGAATGGCAAATGATCACTTAAATCAATTAGATATTCAAGAAGATTTAGATGAATTACAGCAATGGTCTGAAAAGTGGCTAATGAAATTTAACACAAGTAAATGCAAGGTTATGCACATAGGTAAAAATAACAGTAAGTACGATTACAAGTTATTTGGAAATTTTCTTAACAAAAGTGGATAGTGAAAAGGATCTCGGTGTAATTAATTATCAGTAACGATCTCAAACTATATAAGCAGTGTATTTCATCCTATGAGAAAGCAAATAAGATTCTATGACTGATTGCGCGATCTTTTGACTTCAAAAGTCCATCTCTCATTAACATGCTATATACATCGTTAGTTCGTCCACATTTGGAATATGCTGTTTCCGTATGGTCACCGAATCTCATTAGAGACATTGACAGATTGGAAAAAGTACAACGGCGAGCCACAAAACTGATAAAAAAAAAATCATACGAAAATCGACTAAAACATATGAATCTGTTTTCCCTAAAAAGGCGTAAACTCTAAAGGGTACTGACAACATCAAAAGTGACCAAATTTTCACACTGAATGACAATCCGACAATAAATAATGGTCTCAAATTGTCAGGAAATGGATTTACCTTGGAAGTGGGAAGAAACAACTTCGCCAATCATGTAGTTAATGAATGGAATAAACTTCCTGCAGAGGCAGTGCAATGTAGTTCAGTTCGAAGCTTTAAGATTCGTTTAGATAAACACCTAAGCAAGATGCTGTAATGACTGCCATTTATCTTATATTATTTGTTTATTTGTTTGTTATTATTTGTCTGCTTATTTTTATTTGTTTGATTTCCATATATTATTAGTTACCTGTCAATTTATTATTATTTATTATTTACCTGTTTATTATTTTAATATACCTATGGGTTTACTTATTCTATTTATTATTATATATATTATTATAATTTCATTTATCTTTTTTTTTATCATTATTATAATTTTTTCCGCATCCGACCTAGTTATGGACCAAAAGGTCTCCTGTCGGCATGCTCCGCCTCTGTAATCCTTTGTATTCCTTTGTATGAGGAAACACTTCAAGTCGATTTTCAGTAGAGAAAACGCACAACATCGGGATGAAGGGAGAGAAGTGAACACCCCACCCTCCCTCATGAGGGAAATAACAGTAACACAGAAATAAATAAAGGACCAAATAATGAACCTTGATGTCAGGAAATTCGCACGACCCGGATGGAATAGAAAACTGAATATTAAAATAATGTAAAGAAGAACTAACAGACAAAATATACAACATAATAAGTTGCTCACTCAAAGAAGGAAAATAATCAGAAGACTGGAAAAATGCTGATATCGTACCAACTTATAAAGAAGGAAAGAAGGAAGACCCAACAAATTACAGACCAGTTTCCCTTACAAGCACAGTAGCCAAAATTTGTGAAAAATTTATAAAAGTAGATGGATAAAACATCTGGAGGGGAACAATATCTTAAATCAGAGACAATTTAGATTTAGACAGGGAAGATCATGCACCACAATTTTGATCTGTTTTAACTCAAGACTACTAGGTAGAACAGAGGAAGGAAAGAGACGGATGGGCTGATTGTGCTTTTGATAAAGTCTCACACAAAAAACTATTAAGAAAACTGGAAACCATAGGAGGAATACAAAGTAAACTATTGAAATAGATGGAGGACTTCCTGCATGGAAGAAAAATGAGGGTATTGCTCAGAGATAAGAGTTCTACTTGGTAAGAGGTGATTAGTGGAGTTCCACAAGGATCAGTATTGGCTCCAATAATGTATGCTATTTATGTGAATGACATGGACGAGGATATGGACAGTTACATGAGCTTCTCTGCAGATGACGCAAAATTGTTAAAGAGAGTTTTGAAACGGACTATGACTCACTGCAGAGAGATCTGAACAGGGTTTGGGAATGGAGTCAGAGGTGGGAAGTGGACTTCAACATTAAGAAATGTAGCATAATGAAAAAAAAAGGATATCAGGACAATATAAAACTGGTGAAAAGATAGTAAAGACACTGGGATCTGAATAAGACCTTGGAATAATCATCACAAAAGATATGTCACCTGATAAACATACAATAAACAAAATTATCGGTGAAGCCTGTAACTTGCTAAGATCAATAAAATTGGCTTTTATTCACTTGGATGAAGAAATGGCAAAGAAAATACTAGTCACACTGATAAGGCCAAATTTGGAGCACGCAACGACACTAAAGTGCTAAAAAGAATATAAGGAAAATTGAGAGAATCCAGAGAGCCACTACGAAGATGGCCTCAACACTATCAAAACTGTCATATAAAGACGGTTTGTCAAAACTAGAGTTACCGACTCTGGAACAAAGAAGAGAAAGAGGTGACTTGTTGACAATATACAGAAACATGAGAGGTATAGATGTCCTTGATAGAGAAGACTTACTAAATTGGGAAAAGAGAAACACAAGAGGACATGAAAGGAAACTCAAAAAGGACAATTATAGAAGAGACCTGAAAAAGAACAGCTTTCCCCCACAGCGTGGTAAACACACCAATAGTGTGTGCAAAAACAATAGACGAATTTAAAAGCAAATTATATATGGCGAGATACAGAGATGGGACATCACGAGCGTAGCTCCCCTTTCTGTTTAGTTTGTTCCAGACACCAATCACTCTATATGGGAAGCTATTCTTTTTCAAATCTCTTCTGTAACTGTCCTTCTTTAGTTTCTTTTCGTGTCCTCTTGTTTCTCTTCTGTCCCATTCTTATAAGTTGTCTCTGTCAAGAATTTCCATCCCTTTCATAATTCTGTAAATGGTCAACAAATCACCTCTTTCTCTTTTCTGTTCCAGTGTTGATAGATGAAATTTCTTCAATCTTTGTTCGTATGTCAAATTTGATAGTGTAGGTGCCATTTTTGTCGCTTCTCTTTGAATTCTTTCTATTTCATTTATCTATTTTTGTGCGAGGTGCCCATAGTATTGCAGCATATTGTAGTTATTAATGTAACCACTATTTTCTTTACCATTTCTTCATCCATGTAGTCGAAGGCCACTTTCATTGATCTTAATAAGTTAAAAGTCTCTCCAAATATATTTATCAGGTGTCAAATCACTTGAGATAATCACTCCCAGGTCCCTTTCTGAATCGACTTTTTTGACTTCCTTGTTTGCAATTTTATATTGACCCGATATTCTATTTTTTTTTTTCCAAGTTCCATTATGCTACATTTCTTAATGTTAAAGTTCATCTCACATCTCTGACTCCATTCCCATATTTTGTCCAGGTCTTCTTGTAGCGATCTGCAATCTTCTTTGCTTACTCTCTTGAGTAATTTGGCATCGTCAGCAAAGAAGTTCATGTAACGATTCACTCTCTCATCCATATCCTTTATATACAATATATGGAAAACATTAAAGGAGCCAATACAGAGCCTTGCGAGTAAAAGCATATTAAGTTTGTAGTACACGACCTTCCACTTCTAAAGCCGAATTGTTTAGGGTTTAATATTTCATTCTCTTCCAAGTGTTTGATCCATTTGTTTTTGATAACTTTTTCGCACATTTTTGCTACTGTGCTTGTGTGTGTGTGTGTGTGTGTGTGTGTGTGTGTGTGTGTGTGTGTGTGTGTGTGTGTGTGTGTGTGTGTGTGTGTGTGTGTGTGTGTGTGTGTGTGTGTGTGTGTGTGTGTGTGTGTGTGTGTGTGTGTGTGTGTGTGTGTGTGTGTGTGTGTGTGTGTGTGTGTGTGTGTGTGTGTGTGTGTGTGTGTGTGTGTGTGTGTGTGTGTGTGTGTGTGTGTGTGTGTGTGTGTTTGTATGGTAACAGCACTACACATAGATCCGACAAATATGGGCTCTGGCCTCACACCTGGGAAGGTAATAGCTGTCGATCAAGAGTTCAACACATGATCCAAGATCATAGTGAATCATCCCATGGTAAATCATACACACTCGCACGCATGCATATACACACAAACACGCGAGCGAGCAAGCGAGAGAGAGAGAGAGAGAGAGAGAGAGAGAGAGAGAGAGAGAGAGAGAGAGAGAGAGAGAGAGAGAGAGAGAGAGAGAGAGAGAGAGAGAGAGAGAGAGAGAGAGAGAGAGAGAGAGAGAGAGAGAGAGAGACAGAGACAGAGAGAGAGAGGATGCAAAATTGTATGTGTGTGTGTGTGTGTATTTACCTAGTTGTTTACCTAGTTGTATTTTGCGGGAAGGGGAGCTATGCTCGTGTTGTCCCACCATTGTATCTCTCAGTGTCTAGTTTGCTTTTAAACTCGTGAATGGTTTTCGCGCATACTATTTCATTATCCAGTTTGTTCCAAGTGTTTAAAACTCTATGTGGAAAACTGTTTTTCTTCAGTTCTCTTCTATAGCTATGTTTTCTTAATTTTCTTCCATGTCCTCTTGTGTTTCTCTTGTCCCAGTTTAGTAATTCTTCTCTGTCAAGTATCTCTGTGCCTTTCATGATTCTGTAGATGGTCAGTAGGTCTCCTCTCTCTCTTCTTTGCTCCAGTGTCGGTAGCTCCAGTTTAGCCAATCTCTCCTCGTATGATAGGTTTGCAAGTGCAGGTGCCATTTTTTAGCTGCTCTTTGGATTCTTTCTATTTTCTTTATGTTCTTTTTGGTACTGGGGGATCACAATGTCGCCGCATACTCTAGTCTAGGCCTTATTAATGTAACCAGAATTTTTTTTTATCATGTCTTCGTCCAGGTAAGCAAAAGCCACTTTTATTGATCTTAGCAAGTTGTAAGTCTCCCCGACAATTTTGTTTATCTGTGTATCATAGGACAAGTCGTTTGTGATAATAACTCCCAAGTCTTTTTCGGATCCTACTTTCTTTACTTCCTTGGTTCCAATTGTATATTTTCTTGATATTCTGTTTTTGCTTTTTCCAAACTCCATTATGCTACACTTCTTAGTATTAAAATCCACTTCCCATTTCTGACTCCAGTTCCATACCCTATTCAGATCTTCTTGCAGTGCTTCACAGTCCTTATCAGTTTCTACTTTCCTTAACAGTTTGGCGTCATCAGCAAAGAAGCTCATGTAACAGTTCACGCCCTCGTCCATATCATTCATATAGATAGCAAACATTATTGGAGCCAGTACAGATCCTTGCGGTATTCCACTGATCACCTCTTTCCAATCTGAATATTTTTCTCTGAGTACTACTCTCATCTTTCTACCAGTCAGGAAGTCCTCCATCCATTTTAGTAGGTTCCCTTGTATACCTCCTATGTGTTCCAGTTTTTTTAGTAATTTTCTGTGTGGTACTTTGTCAAATGCTTTTTGCAAGTCTAGGAATGCACAATCAGCCCATCCGTTTCTCTCTTGCACTATGTCTATTAGTCTTGAGTAGAACCATATCAAGTTTGTGGTGCATGATCTACCTTGTCTGAACCCGAATTGTCTTGGTTTTAATATGTTGTTATCTTCCAGGTGTTTTACCCATCTATTCTTGATGATTTTCTCACAAATTTTGGCTATAGTGCTTGTTAGTGATACTGGTCTATAGTTGGTGGGTTCTTCCTTGTTTCCTCCTTTATATATTGGTACAATGTTAGCATTTTTCCAGTCAATAGGTATCTTTCCTTCCTTGAGTGAGCTATTTATTATGATGTGTATTTTGTCCGTTAGCTCTTCTTTGCATTCTTTTAGAATCCAATTTGCAATTCCATCCGGGCCATGTGATTTTCTGACGTCCAGTTTTGATAGATGTTCCGATATTTCTTTTTGTGATGTTGTAAATTCACTCATGTGGGGAGAATGTTTGTTATTATCTACGTCCCAATTTTGTATTTTCTCTCTGGTGAAGACAGATTTAAAGAGTGTGTGTGTGTGTGTGTGTGTGTGTGTGTGTGTGTGTGTGTGTGTGTGTGTGTGTGTGTGTGTGTGTGTGTGTGTGTGTGTGTGTGTGTGTGTGTGTGTGTGTGTGTGTGTGTGTGTGTGTGTGTGTGTGTGTGTGTGTGTGTGGTCACAGCAGTACACATAGATCCGGTATATATGGGCTCTGGCCTCTCATTCGGGAAGGTAATAGCTGTCGATCAGGAATCCAACACGTGATCCAAGACCATAATGAATCAGCCCATGGTAAATCATACACACACGCATACATGAACACACACACAGACATGCGAGCGAGTGAGCGAGCGAGAGCGATAGAGAGAGAGAGAGAAAGAGAGAGAGAGAGAGAGAGAGAGAGAGAGAGAGAGAGAGAGAGAGAGAGAGAGAGAGAATCCATCTCGGCCATTCAATTTTTTTATGGTAACAACCGTTCTTATAAGTTGCTGGTTGGCGCCAGGCGATTTTATTCAGCTGAGGGGAGAAAATCTCCTTAAAGTATTGCAAATGATGTTTAGTGGGAATGTTTCCAAAAGTGACTACCAGACAGTGAAATCATCGGGATTGTTGAGGAAGTAAATTGAGGGCTTCTTTTTCTTTTCTTACCTTCTGCCAGAAAAATTTCCAGCCTGAAAGTCGTTGGGTTGGGTCCAGTTTGAGAAGCAGGTCTACTACAGGCTTCGTAGTGTCACTCAGGCATCTCCAAGGCAGCATTTTCCCCAAATGTGGTGAGTTTTCAAGCCACATTCTGAAGCCTCTGTCATCTGGCACTGGGTTGCTCCATGGTCCTACTTTGGCCAACATGTTAATCAAAATGATCCCACAGGACCATAGGTCTACGGGTGGGCCGAGGTAGCTTTTCTTTTTGATTACCGCGGGGGCCATGAAGGGCCACGTGCCGACTGTGCCCCTCAGTCGCACCTCTTTGCCCTCGACGATGTAGACATCCGCCAGACCAAAATCTCCGATCTTCAGGACATCGGCGTCGCTAATGAAGAGATTCGCTGGCTTGAGGTCGCGATGGACCACGCCTCTGGAGTGGAGGTACTTGACTCTTTCCATCAGTTGCAAAAAATAGATTAGGGCGTCTCTCCCCTCGATCTGTTGTGAATTCGTGTTTGATCTAATCATGCTTAACATTTTTATATATTTTTCTTTTCATACAGTCGGGTTGAATTGTAAAGATGATACTGACTGTCAACATGGCCTTAAGTGTTGCGACGGGGTCTGTAGGCCAGCTTGCGAAAATACAACAGGTAAGTCAACGAAAGAGAGGAAGAAGGAGAATGAAGGGGCGTCACAATACTAATCCACAAATAGAACTGTGATGTTTGGATGTAGATATGAAGGGGTTAACTGAAACGTTATCAAATGACATAACGGAAACATCAGGCAGCAAATCCACCGAAAATGATCATGTAGGTCAAAATTATCAGAATATATATATATATATATATATGAATATATATATATATATATATATATATATATATGTATATATATATATATATATATATATATATATATATATATATATATATATATATAAATCACGAATAACTCACAGTCGAAATAAAAGGAAACACAATTCCCCATTCACGACAAGGAGCAATTAAACAACACCACCTCCAATACCACCAGGCTTTAATCGATAGGAAGACAATCGTGGATAACACTAGGATAGTTGCACACTGTGCCAAAATTAAGGAACTAAAAATGCTTGAAGCCATCCACATTAGGGAGAGAGCTCCAATTATTAATATTCAATGTAATATGATTTCTGCCATCCCGCTATTTAATTCTTCCACGAGATTTGGAGCCCAACAACAGCAACACCCACCTCCTTCCTCTCCCCCTCCCCCTCCTACACCTCACCAACCCCCACATGACCAGCGTGGTGACCCAGCGAGAAGACCTACCTTACCTGACTCCCCCCCTCTCCCTCCTCCTCCCCCTCCCCCTTCCCTTCCAAGACGTAGTGCCCGGCTACGTAGCGGATCACGAACCATGCACCGTTCCCAAGCGGCCCATATTTAAACCCATGTTGTCTGTACACCATTGTCAATTGTGAATCATGTAGCTTTGAAAATTGTGACTTTTCTCTTGTAACTATTCTGAAGATGACTCCCTGAAGTCGAAACGTTAAATTAAATATGGAAGAATTTGGAAGGCTTGTATTTGCCCACCCTCCTGAAATGAGACCTACTGTGAGGAAAATTGAAAATCTCAGTAAGAAGATTAACCAGTGCCAAAATGCTGTCGTGTTTAACTCCGTGTGTATTAGTGAGAATCTGCGCCCTTAATATACAATATATATATATATATATATATATATATATATATATATATATATATTTGTGTAGCCAGGTAGGATATTTTCTTGCAGGCAGACGAGGTTAAAAGCTATTGAAGATTCATTTTTGATTATCTTCTTGCGTATAGTCTCTATACGACGAATATTTGACTTATCATTTTCTGTAAGTCTGTTTAGGAGATCTCTTATATTGGCCGACGTTTCGGAACTCTCTTGTTCCATCTTCCAGGGCGATTCTGGAATCTGGAATCCAAGGAAAGACCACCTCGCTTGCGCGGGATCGGGTTTTGTGGGAGGGGAAGAATGTCTGTAGTAAAATGAAAAGATAGTTGCGTATAAAAGAGGGCTATTGCCACCGAGCGAATTGCGAGCGATTAGGGGTTTATTGGTGGTCGTGGCTCGGGAGAAATGGACCGGGAGCTTGGAGGGCAGCGCTTGACGCCGGGGTTAGGATTAGGATCACCAACGAAAGTTTAGAAAATGGTAGGAGGCGTAGTAGTAGAGAAAGGTGGAAAAACGGAAAAATCTTTAGTGGGAGGTAAACTGAAATGAGAAGATGTAGTAGAAGAGAAAGTTAGAAAGGAAGCGAATTTTAGTCGAAGAAAAAGTAAGTGTAGATGTTTGTGCGTGTGTTGTGGCACTGTTCGTGAGAGGTGTATGTGTGTATCTTACGGGAAGTGAGTTGAGTTCACTTCCCGCGTGTAGAGGGCGGTCCTGATAAGCCACAGGTGGGGCGAGCGTTGCCTGTTTTTCCCCAGGGTTTGGGTTTGAAGTCCTGTAGAGCTGATCCAGTGGCGGTGCGAGGGGGGGCAGACGGGCGGTGCAAACCCGCCTGCCGACGTCAACGAAGAGATCGGTCCGTAACCAGACCGGCAGCGGCAAAGGAGATAACTCCTCGATGTCTTTTAATTGTACGAAGATATCATCCACGTATCTACAGTATAATGAGGGTTGATACGTGGATGATATCTTCGTACAATTAAAAGATATCGATGAACTACAAGACCTGAGGAATCGATTCATCGCAGCCTCAGACCTCAACTTTACTTACGAAGAAGAAAATAATGGATGCCTTCCCTTCCTTGATGTCCTCGTCACCGCTCGAAATACAGGCTTCGTAACTACAGTATACACCAAACCGACAAACACTGGACTCTGCTTAAACGGAAATAGCGAGTGCCCGAAGCGCTACCTACAATCCACCATCGGCGCTTACGTTAGAAGGGCCCTCTCACATTGCTCCACCTGGACACAAACCCACCAAGAACTGGAGAGAATCACACAAGTACTTATCAACAATGGATACGCAAATTCAGATGTAACACAAGCAATACAAACACATTTAAACAAATGGTACACCGACGAAGACAGAAACACCACAAGCGAAAACAAACCTATAAAAATCTACTACAAAAGCCATATGTCCACAGAATACAAAGCAGACGAGAAGATCATAAAGGACATTATTCACAAAAATGTACTACCCACCGACCCAGCAAAACACATCCAGATCATCATATATTACAAGACAAAGAAGACATCCCAACTAATGATACGTAATCGCCCCAACACAACGAAAACAGAGTTACAAGAAGACCATGTTGTATACCAATACAGCTGCAATAGTGAGGAGTGTGGACCTCACTCTTACATTGGTATGACAACCACTAAGCTTACAAGACGCCTGACATGCCATTTGAGTAACGGATCCATAAAGTCCCACCACACTACCAAACTCAACAGACCACTAACAAGAAAAGATCTGGATCACAACACAACAATCATTGACAGAGAAAGAGATCCACGAAGGTTGCTACTCCTTGAAGCACTCTACATTCAAGCAAAGCAGCCATCAATTAACATCCAGGTGGAAGACCTACGAGCCCCCCCCCCCGCGAGTGAAAACAACGCACGCTCATTGGCTACCATTCACCAATGAGCATCCAAATTTTCCTCGACACAGTGTCCATGATCCGTACATCACATATATAATCTACACAGAAAACTTGACACACGCCAATTCCAAAGCCAAAGGAACCTAGTGCTTACCGCCCCATCAGCCTGACAAGCTGCATGGGAAAGACAGCGGAGAGGATGATGCTAAACAGGCTGCTGTGGAAACTGGGCCCATTGCATGAGCATATCCATGCTTACTGCAAGGGCACTGGCACAGCAAACAGTATAGCAACACTCCTCAATGCTGTCAGTGGAACACCGTCCATTGTGGTCTTTTTGGATTTGGAAAAGGCGTTTGAGCTGGCCAGTCCACTTGTGATATTAGACACCCTTGCTCGCAAGGGCGTAAAAGGCAAGCTGCTTTCTTGGATTGCTGACTATCTCAGTCACCGGTCTGCGAAAGTACGCTTTCAAGGTCACATATCAGAGGCCAGAATGTTGGAGAATGGCACTCCACAGGGGGGGGGGGGGGGTCCACAGCCCCACTCTGTTCAATGTGCTCGTCTCCAACATTCTGGAACTACCTCTACCACAGGGGTGCAAGGTCATCTGCTATGCAGATGACATTGCGCTCTTAATTACTGGGAAACGGCAGTGCTTCAACAGGGCTCAGCGCTGTTTAAGCACTGTGGCGACGGAATGTAGCAGGTTAGGGTTAAAGATCTCCCCTACAAAGTCGAAAGCTATGGCACTGAGACTCAGGACAGAAGGGAAGCACCTCACCATCCAGGACCTTAGGCTGGACTGGGTTCACCAGTATCAGTACCTGGGGGTCTGGATTGATGAGAGGCTCACCTTTCAGAGGGAACTTACCTATCTCAAGGAGAGACTGAAGGCAAGAACCACAGTTATGAGAGCAATGACGGGGAAGGCACTCGGTGCCACGCATCGGGTCCTTCGCACATTCTATGTGCACGCAGTCCGCAGTCTGGTGGACTACGCTGCCCCAGCTCTCATAAATGTGGCGACTGCCAAGCTTGAAGACCTGGAGCCTTGCCAAAATGCCGCAGCAAGGATTATCCTAGGAGCTCAACCTTGGACTAAGATCGTTAACCTCCGAATGGAGGCTTCGTTGCCTTCATTAACATCACGGGTCAGAAGGCTGGAGGTCGACTTTCTTGCCAAGTTGGTCCAGAGCCCCAGGATAACTGAGCTGAGTCAGAGCCTTGTGACAGCTCTGGGACGGGTGGGTACTTTTATCCACTCCGATACCTGGCTGGCACAGGCGGCAGGGATCCTGGATTACTTCAGGCTCACCAGCACTCTCCTTGAGAAGGGTAGGGACTCTCCACATCCAGAGTTCAAGCCCCCACCACCATGGCTGTCGATACCTGCAACTTTCGTTGTCACAAAGCTTCCCAGTAAGAAGAAGTTATGTGACCAGGAAAGAGTACGAGCGCAGGCCCTACAAGGCGTCCGCGCACTGTCGAGACCTGGAACGGCGGTCTATTACACGGATGGCTCCGTAGACCCCAACAGGCCTCGCAGTGCGGGGGCTGCTTTTGTGACGGATGGTTTGACCTACGGCAGGAGAGTATCTGATCATGCGTCCACTCTCCAAGCTGAGGCCATAGCGGTCCAAGGAGCGTTAGAGCATGCTCTAATATCTCGAGCTGGTCCTGTGGTGATCCACACGGATTCACAGTCTTTGCTAGGCAGTTTAGAATCGATACAGCCCAGCGACAATGTACGCCTACTGACCTCCATCCTAGCACTCCTGCTGAAGCTGCATCAGCAAGGCAGGAGTGTTACGCTCAACTGGGTGCCAAGCCACGTAGGCGTCCCAGGTAATGAGCTAGCCGACGCCGCGGCTGAAGCGGCGCGCAAAAGACCCGAAGTCGATGTTGTCGTCCCTCTCAGCAGAAATCAGTTGCGCCTACGCACCAGGGCTCTGAATCAGGTACAACGGTTCCTTCAGCACAGACTGGAGGCAGAGGTGTCAGAGAGGGCGAGGTGGTACAGGGCAGTCACAGACTATGAGCCCCTTGTACTTCCTCGCTCCACACCAAGAAAAGTGGAAACTCTGCTCTTCCGTCTGCGACTGGAGGACCGTTGTTTCTGGGAAATAAAGACTAACTCCACTCCTGAAGAAAGAAGATGCAGCCATTGCAGCCACCCCGAAGCCACCCTGAACCACTACCTCAAGCATTGCCCCGCAACTGCTTTTCTGAGGAGAGGGCCTCCGACAACATCTGAGGGTCTTGTGCGTCGCCTATGCCGCCACCTTAGCGATTACGAACTGCGTCGGCTGGTGCAGTGTCAGCCCCCCCTCTAGAATTATAAATTGCATCATACATGTCAGAAAGGGTGACTGGATGTGCATACATATTTCACATAGGTATGCACATCCAACAAATGTGTGAGTGGGCGTGGCCAAAACCACGCACACTCATACATTTAATCACCCCCCCCTTCTCTCTTTAAATTATTCAATTGATTAAACTCACTGTTTTCCGTAAATACTGTTACATCCATGTAGGGTGCGTTCACTGAGATGTGCATACGTACTTCATGTACGTATGCACATCTTGTGAATGTATGAGTGTGTGTGGCTGGGCCCACACATACTCATAAGTCCAATCACCCACCAAACGGGCTCAAACCAAAGCCCGTGGGAGCTTCACTCCCAAATTATACACACACACACACACACACACTTGACACAACAAATCGCCCTGGAAGATGGAACAAGAGAGTTCCGAAACGTCGGCCAATATAAGAGATCTCCTAAACAGACTTACAGAAAATGATAAGTCAAATATTCGTCGTATAGAGACTATACGCAAGAAGATAATAAAAAATGAATCTTCAATAGCTTTTAACCTCGTCTGCCTGCAAGAAAAAAAAAATATATATATATATGTGTGTGTGTGTGTGTGTGTGTGTGTGTGTGTGTGTGTGTGTGTGTGTGTGTGTGTGTGTGTGTGTGTGTGTGTGTGTGTGTGTGTGTGTGTGTGTGTGTGTGTGTGTGTGTGTGTGTGTGTGTGTGTGTGTGTGTGTGTGTGTGTGTGTGTGTGTGTATGTGTGTGTGTGTGGTGTGCGTGTCTTTGTGTGTGTGTGTGATTCAAATGTTTTGGATCACGTGTTGGACTCGTGATCAATAGGTATTTTCCTCCCGGAAGAGAGCTCAGAACTCATATACAGTATGACCGATGTATGGGTAATGCTGTGACCTTACACGCACACACACACTCAGCTCCCCGCCCACGAAAGTTGGAGTAACGATTCGCAGCACAGCGATACTGAACTTATTTCAGCCCCGGGCGAGATTCGAACCCGAACCGCTATAGTGGCAGACGAGAACTGTGTGTGTGTGTGCTTGTATTCACCATGGTATTTTTTTGATCACGTGTAGGACTCGAGGTCGACAGCTATTTCCCTCCCGGAGGAGAGCTCAGAGCTCGTATGACCGATCTATGGGTAATAGTGTGACCTTACACGCACACACACACCCAACTCCCCGCCCACGAGAGTTGGAGTAACGACTCGAAGCGCAGCGATATTGGAATTATTTCAGCCCTGGGCAGGACTCGAACCCGAACCGCCGTAGTGACAGTCGGAGACTCTACCAACCGCGCCACCGAGTCGGGTGTGTATGTGTGTGTGTGTGTGTGTGTGTGTGTGTGTGTGTGTGTGTGTGTGTGTGTGTGTGTGTGTGTGTGTGTGTGTGTGTGTGTGTGTGTGTGTGTGTGTGTGTATGCAAATCTAATTTTTAGGAATTTCTCTCATTGATGTTAAAAGTAATGAATACATTTGCCCTCAGTCTTATGTCTCACTTTTTGATTTATCAACAATATTACCCTCGTTATTCTAAGTAATGTTTAATTCTTGTTTTTACTATGTGCCGTTACGTACTCTCCTGCCAGTACCTGCTCTTTGTTGTCCACAAAATGAACAGGGTCACCTGGGTGTAGGCGCTGAACTGTCCTAGAGGCGGATTGTGTTGCTCCAATGGCTGTGGATATGTGTGCACAAAGTAAGCATAACTGCTGCTTATTCTTTTCTATTTTATGACGAAAATTTTCTTTCCCTGCTGGCAACTTGCATGCATTACCCTCTGCCTACGATCCATCCTTTTACTGTTTTTTTTTTTCTATATTGTTTGATTTTTCGCTTCCGATCCACCCAGTTGGACTATAACGAAAGGTCTAGTCTAACAAAGAAGTGGTTTTAAACCTCCAGCACCAAATGGCTTGAGCAATCAACAGTGGCATTAGTATTGGTGAAATGAAACCACTGTGCATTACAAGACAACTATCCTTTCGTCGGATCTCCTCACACATTAATAAAGATGGTTGCATCTGTTAAATTTGTGTATTGGTTTGACGTAATCTTTTCAATTAGAATCTACAAAATTAACTGATGGGTGTGCGTATGTACAGACATAAACAAGAATTACTAAGGGAGCAGAGTACTATAAATTTAACGAGCATTTTTACATGCGAGAAATAAAGATTCTCGACGGCCGTGACCTTTGTTAATATTCTTTTGTCTTCTTCCAGACCCTCCCCAAGTTGCAACTATTTCGAGCCGATGTTTGACTGATGGTCATCAACACTACCCGGAAGCTTCATCATAACAGTGTTCCATCTAGGATGTAATGAGATCACCCACACGTGCTAAGATATTCTCTCCCTCAAAAAGAAAAATAAGCAAATGAATAAAAAAGAAATTGAATAAAATAATAATAGATAAGTAAAATAAGAAAACTAGCTGTGCAGGCAGATGCATCTACACATAAAGTACTTGGTCGTCGTTGTTGAGTTTCGGAACCTAATCTGGATTTGATAAGCAACTCCAAGAAAAGCTGCAGGTTTCTTTCGTTAACCCAATGTCAAATTGGTCTCCTTTAGCCATTTGTTGCCTCCCTCAGCCACTTTCTAGATTTACCCCTTAATGTGTATGTAAATGCAGCTTTGGCACTCTCTGTGAAAGACAAATCTGTATAGGATCGCATGTACAGCAGCAGCATAATCACCAACTATATAATCAACTTTTTGTGGTGAAAAACTGATTGTACTGGGTCAAGGAATAAAAGCATGTCTTCAGCCTTAAGCCATTCTTATCCCTCTGGAGCGTAAGTATCCACTCAGCTGATTAGAATCGTCTGGATTTAGCCAGAGTAAAACTCTTAGACACGCCCGTTCCGCGTGTTATTCGAGAGTGCTCCTTCGTCACAATTCACACGGTAAGCGGTGGAGGCCCAGTGTAAAAATAGGGAACAGCACAGTTCGTCAGCAGTCAACACGACTTGGAATCCCTTTTTAGGGATCACCTGCTCAACTCACACGGAGAGGAGGAAAGAATAGATGCCCTAAGCATTGCCTCCCTAACCAATGGGTCCCCGAGGGGCTGGAGTCTGATCTCCGGAATGGGTCGCCTATGTTTTTATTTCACACTATTAAATATTGCCCCTGCCATCCTACCACATTGATATATTTTCGTTTGTCTACCACTTGTATGCGGGTGGCTAATAAAAGTATATTACAAAGGGAAAATAGTGTATTAGATATATTAAAGCACTACAACAAAACGTGTGTACACCTAGAAGTCGAACTAGAAACTGCGTCGTTTCTGTATGCAGCCTGGCTTGGCGGGAAGCATAGACGACAGCATGGTTCCTTCTCAAAATTAGCACATTGGCAATCAATGCAATAATTTTAATAAATCAATATAAATAAATTTCATGGTATTTATATATAAGGGGGAATGCATGTATTATTTTCCCAATGTACTCACAAGTACAATACATAACAATCGTACTTGTTCCTCTTGTAAGTTTCACCACTATCTGTCCTTGTTCGATGTTTTCTTCATATTTCTAAATCTCTCATTGTTTTGTTTCATTTCACTTCTGGTCTTCGCCATGATCAACTGTTTGAGTTTTACTCACCTCGTAAGTTGCGAATGTTTTCTTTCGCATTCCACAATAAATTTGAATGCACCACTTGAATACAATGTTGAATATGTTACCCGTCCTATATCGGGACCCCATATTACTCCTTATCAACTACTTTTCCACCCACTACCCTTTCCCATGTGTACTTATGCTTGACTTTTTTCTTAAACACTGTTAGCTATCTTCAGCTCTCTTTCTAAACATATCTCCATCATCAACTCTCCATTATACTCTTCACTTGGGACTCCAAAACTCTCTGACACTCCATCTGATATCCTCTACTCTAGCATTGATATCTCCCAACATTATCACATTGACGTTTCTTCCAAAACTATCTAAGCACTCATTTGTATCTATCCAAAAAGTCTCCTTCTCCTCTACATTCTTCTCACTATCAGTTCCATATGAACATACAAAAACTCATATTTCCCTACACAGTTTCACCTACATTAATATTAAAGATACTTCCACCACACGCAATAAATAATAGATATGAATTAGGGATGCAAATTGATATGGCAAGCTTATCGCAACCACAAGTGTAATCAACTTCAGTTACATAAACACTTGCTTTTCGCATTCGTATACATCAAGGTCTTGGATCCCGTGTTGGCCTCGTGATCGACAATTATTATCCTCCCAAATGAGAACTTAAATATTACCCGATCTATGGTAATGCTGTGATCCTATACGTATGTTCAACCCAAATTGTTCATGTGTGTGCGTTTGCGTGCGTGTGTTTGCATGTGCGTGTGTGTGTCTGTAAGTGTATATCAATCAATCAATCAGCCATTTCGAGTCCACTACTGAACGAAGGCTTCTCTCATACCGATCCTTGACTTGCACGACTGCGCCAACTTCTGCAACGTCACTCTTGCAAACTTTTCTATATCATCTGTCCATCTTCTGCACGCTTCCCATCTCTCGGCGTCCACTCAGTAACACACTTGCTCCATCGTTCACCATTCGTTCGCGCTAACCTGCTAGATTTGTTATACTTTCATTCTTTTACTGCCTCCACGATATCTTTCACTCCAGTCTGCTCTCGTACTCAGCTTAACCTCTTTCTGTCTTTCAGTATATTCCCGCTATTGATATTTCCTTTCGCCTCTGTCCACTCCTTGACTTTGTTCCCATCTATTTCGTCGTTTCCAGTTCTCACATTCGTATATAACGGCTGACATTATACATTTATTGCAAATTTTGCGTTTCAAACACGTAAAGAGCCTCGCATAACCTTTTTATGATTAGCAAAAACTTTCCAACCGATTATAATACGCTTTTTTTATTTCATTGTCATGATCTGTAGTGACGTTTACCCACTGGCCAAAATGATTATGTTTTTCAATTTCTTCAAGATTCTCACATTCGATTATGATCCCTTTACTTTGCATTTTCGTGTTGAAAATTACGTTGGTTTCACTTTTATACATATTTAGACCAGGCTGGGGACCAATATGGTTGATGCCCTTTGTATTCACTCGATCTTATCTATTTCATTTACTCTGTGTGGGGAACATACTACTGACACATATTCTAGTCTTAGACGGATCAATGTTTGTGTAAGTCTTTTTTATAATCCCTTCATCCATATAGTGAAAGCCCACCTTAATATTTCGCAGCAGATCCGTAGTCTTTGCCGCAATTCTACTGATATGTCTGTCTTTCACCCAAATCTTTCTCATATTTTGATTCTGTATAACCCTCCATGGAAAATCACCACAAGAACACACACACGCGAGCAAACGTACATTCAGACACCAATAAAAGCTTCTATTTACGTGATCAATACATGTAATCATTCGGAGCCCAAACAACACGTTATACTCCTTATTTGAATCAATATGGATACTGATTAAATCACAAGAAACAAATAAACAGCTTTATAATCAGTACATAATACCAAGTATGACTATTGGCATCCTTGTTATTGAATCTAATTACAAAATATTATAAATATTGTACTCCTTATTTAAATCAATATGGATACTGATTAAATCACAAGAAACAAATAACCAACTTTATAATCAATACATAATACCATGTATAACTATTGGTATCCTTGTTATTGAATTTAATTACAAAATATTGTAAGACTGCCAACCCTGTCAGAAATGCAACATCAGCATTTCTACTGCTCCAAGCAGAGATGCAAGCCAGGAGCCGATAGTCAGTAGGTGTAGTTCCAGTGGGAACATACGCAGGAAAACCCGCAGCCGTGTTTTATTGGTGTACCTGCTGAAACATTTGTAGTGGGTTCTCTTTACAAGAAATAGTTTAAGGGTGGTCTTTTACCGCTATTGCTCATTTCCAGTACATTCCATTTTTTAGTATTGTGTGTGTGTGTGTGTGTGTGTGTGTGTGTGTGTGTGTGTGTGTGTGTGTGTGTGTGTGTGTGTGTGTGTGTGTGTGTGTGTGTGTGTGTGTGTGTGTGTGTGTGTGTGTTTGCAAAATGACACCATTTCAGGGCGACACTGTTCATAGCACCACCAGGTTGACCTGTTGCTTCCATGGTACTGATGACAATATTTTCGTCTTTCTAAGGTAAACATTGTTCATGTATATATATATATATATACATATATATATATATATATATATATATATATATATATATATGTATATATATATATGTATATATATATATATATATATATATATGTGTGTGTGTGTGTGTGTGTGTGTGTGTGTGTGTGTGTGTGTGTGTGTGTGTGTGTGTGTGAGTGTGTGTGTGTGTGTGTGTGTGTGTGTGTGTGTGTGTGTGTGTGTGTGTGTGTGTGTGTGTGTGTGTGTGTGTGTGTGTGTGTGTTTGTATGTGTGTGTGCGCGTGCGTGTGTGCGTCTTTACCCCATGTACGCCACTTCAATTCGATATAGATATGCTAGGGATGATGTATGCAATTAAATATTATTTACTAGTCCAAAAGAGATTATTTTTAGATTTATGGTGATAACCCTTTTCCAGACCGCCCTTCTGTGATTTCTATTAATACTTAAGAGGTTAATATCAATAATCGTACGGCTGTGTTAGCAGCAAGCCAATATGTATGTATGAGCGAGTGTATGTATATGCGAGAGTATATGAGTGTGTATGAATTTAAATAAGTGTATGTGTTAGTAATAATGGGTGTGTGTGTTTATGTGGGAGAATATGAGTTGCATGAGTGTAAAGTGTATATGAGTGTGCGACGCCAATAATTAATTAATAAGTGTCTTATTCTTGCCTATTATCTCCACCCAAACATATTCCATACTATCCTCTTCCTTTTATCGAATTGCTGATAATACAACTTATTGTATTTTTTACTAAAAGTGCTATTGCCTACCCTGTCCTTGTGAAAAAAAAACTTATATCTTTCTATCTCAATTTCCGGAAGGAAATGTCAATCAGCCATATTGATCCAGGATTCAGTAATAGCTATATATCCCCCGTCCGGTTTTAGCCGTCTTTTACAACTCAAGTGGGAACACTGCGGCAGTATTCTTTCTCACCTACCACAGGGTTCGGCGAAAAAGGAAATAATTATTCAGAGAAGTGATACAGGACAGCATAACGGAGGTGCAGTTGCAGTATAACAAAGTATCATTTCTCTATGAATAGAGATTTCCTCCATCACAGACAAAAAGAACATCCTGTAGAATTCTCCCACAAATTATAATCATAATTTTGTTTGAGGCTGCAGAAAAGATGATCTTCAGAGAAATCTTAGATTAGAATACTTTTTTTCGAGGTATACCCTGTTAGTTCCTTCGGATGAGCGAAAACTTTTGGTGATACCCAGACTAATATTCATGAAGTATAAAGTCGTGTCGTTGAAATCATGTAGACATTTTAGTACTGTTGGAGATAAACGGCGTTTCTATCCACGAGGACGATATTGCGCCAAAGACACACACACACACACACACACACACACACACACACACACACACACACACACACACACACACACACACACATTCACACACACACACACACACACACACACACACACACACACACACACACACACACACACACACACACACACCCTGCCAAGTGGTGAAGGAGAAATTTCAGGAGGGTAACAGAAAGGAGGCATAGTGCAAGTTGAAGTAATAACTAGCGCTTCTGTCCTGATGGACAATAACACATTGAAGAATTGCAGCCATGGAGGTGGTCAATAAGAGATTTGAGGAGGATAGCAGAACAGAAAAGCAGTGGAAGTTAATAGAGGCCTGCATTCTTTCTTCTTTTTTCGAGTGGCAAGTATTTTTTGAGCTTGGAATAAATCTGTGACTGATTAATAGGGATACCACTAAAATTCTTAAAATAGCATTTCCATAAAACTTAGGCAGATTACCCCGCACATAGACAAATTTAGAACAAGTGATAAGATTTCTTCTTTGAATAGAAATTTGTCCTTTGTTTTCATATCTTCCTATGCTTTGACTCCAATAAACTCCTTAAACCACCATTGGAGACCGAATCATATACTACAGTGTTTTCAATATATATATATATATATATATATATATATATATATATATATATATATAGATAGATAGATATATATATACATATGTGTGTGTGTGTGTGTGTGTGTGTGTGTGTGTGTGTGTGTGTGTGTGTGTGTGTGTGTGTGTATTCACCTCGGATCTGCTGCAGTCTCTGTCGAGACAGCCAGACACCACCCTACGGCAGT
This sequence comes from Oratosquilla oratoria, assembly GCF_046742065.1. Taxonomy (NCBI): domain Eukaryota; kingdom Metazoa; phylum Arthropoda; class Malacostraca; order Stomatopoda; family Squillidae; genus Oratosquilla; species Oratosquilla oratoria. The sequence goes on from NC_134812.1 coordinate 41,581,109, forward strand.
GAGCACAGAGCTCATTATTTGCCGATCTCTGGGTAGGTCTGAGACCACTCACACACCACACACCGGGACAGCAAGGTCACAACTCCTAGACTAACGTCCCGTACCTACTCACTGCTAGGTGAACAGGGGTTACACGTGAAAGGAGACAAACCCAACTTATCTCCGCCCGGCCGGGGAATCGAACCCCGGTTCTCTGGCTTGTGAGGCCAGTGCTTTACCAATCCGCCACCGAGCCCCGTGTGTGTGTGTGTGTGTGTGTGTGTGTGTGTGTGTGTGTGTGTGTGTGTGTGTGTGTGTGTGTGTGTGTGTGTGTGTGTGTGTGTGTGTGTGTGTGTGTGTGTGTGTGTGTGTGTGTGTGTTTACTTTTCTTCGAGAGGGTCGTTCTCTCTGTAGTTATGATAGAGATCTGAAGAAGAACTATTTTCCACGTAGAGTGGTGGACACTTGGAACAAACTTGACGAAAAAATAGTGTGTGCAAAAACCATTCATGAATTTAAGAGCAAACTAGACACTGTGAGATGCAAAGGCGGGACACCACGAGCGTTGCTCCTCTTCCCGTAAAATACAACTGGATACAACTAGGCAAATACATACACTTATTCACGCGCACACAATACTTGCTAGTGCAGTGACAAGCGTCTTGACTTTTCACACTGAAATCTAGCCAAGCTCATGATTGGAAATTTTCATTAACAAAAATCACATAAATAAAATAAAAATAAAATAACCCATAAGTTCTTGGTTAGTTCTGCCATTACAACCATAAAATCAAACATGTTCTTTTTAAGAGAAAGAATAACTGTCTTGGCTTCTCAATAGCACTTTAGTTTCGTCTCTGTCAATCCTTTCTTCTTACATAAGAACATAAGAATGGAGAATACAAGAGACCACAAAGCCTACACTAGGTAGTTCTACAGTACATCCTTTACAACCTGTCGTCCCTATCCATAAAGTTATCTAATCTTTTCTAACAAATCTTTGTTTCAGCGCTCACAACATGGTTACTAAGTCAAAGTCTGCATTCTTCTTCATCATCATCATGAACAATAACCTCGTCATCAATTGTTATTACCATCATCATTATTATCAGCAGGAGCTTCAACAGAAGTAAGAAGAGGATCACTGTCATCATCATAGAAATTCTCAACGCCACCCTAGTCATCAACCTTATCTTGGACGGCGTCACTGCCGCTGGACCCAGGGTCCAAATAACAAAAGGTCGAACCACGTCAGAAAATGAATAGATAAACAGATACAATAAAACTAACCACATGATGTTATGGTTATGAGGTGCGCAAATTATCCTGATGACTATATCTATATGATGGTATCTCTCGCAGTTGAGAGCCTAGGTATCCATCTAGATCCTGTAAATCGTCATTGCAAGTCTAGAGAACAAACACTTCAGTTCACTTGAAGAAATCGTCATCAGGAGGAAGTGCGACAGTCGACTATTTGTATGATGTAAAATTATCATTGATATTTCTGCTTCACGAGGTACGAAAGGTGCTATATATCCAAACGTAGACAATGAATGTACAAGTAGTCAGTTGTCATGCACGCATACCCACATGCATGCTACCATAGGTGGAATAATAATGCATTTGGAGTGAGAGGGTACTGGACCCGACTTTGGTGGTGAAGATGGTCAAAACGGCCAAGGAAGGTTGACCGCAGGTCAGGTCGGGTCATGGTCGTTTAAAAGTGGCAGCGGCAGGTATTGTGGCTCACTCTTCTCACAATCTCTCCTCCAAGAGGTCTCCATCGCCTCATCTCTCCCTTTCCAGGGAGCCAGTTCAGTTTGCCACCTGACCCCCCAAAACAAACCTTTGTTATCGAAGCTATTTTTTATTCTTGCAGTTTCATTATTGTTCTCTGAGTTAAGTTCAGTGTAAATAACGTGTAGAGGAAAAATATAATTTCATGTTATACTATTTTTTCATTGTGCCCACATTAGACTCATCCTGATTCGGTTGTAAAGAAAATCCCAAACGAGAATATTTTGTAACATCAGTCGACTATTTCTTTTTGTGAATTAATGTTTTTATATAGAAATATATGGACAATTTACAAGTCCTACTCTATGTTAATACTGAAGTTCTTGACTACGAGAGATATCAATATATAGGAATAAACATCAGGACAATTTATGCTTCTCTTAACGTTATGTGGACAATTTATTTTATCAAATTAATCCATTTACTTATTTTATGACGATGCCCGACCTATTGCTGTTTGAAGCCTGGCTTCAGCGGCAGTAACGCCGGCAAAGGCAACGGCTGCAGTGGGAACGGTGAAGACGGCGATGATGAGGATGACGACCGCGACATTGATGATGACGAGGTTGGCACTGAGAATTTCGATGATGATGGTGATGATGATTATGATGATGATGATGATGAAGATGAAAATGATAATGATGATGAAGATGATGAAGATAAGTAAATCAATAAGTACATGAACAAATATATCAATAAATTAGTAAGTAAACAGATAAATAAATGGATCAATCAATAAATAAACAAATAAATAGATAATAAATATATAGATGAATAATTAGATAAGTAAATGAATAAATAAATATATCAATAAATTAATAGATAATTAAATCGAGAATTAGAAATGAGAGGTGTTGATAAGCAGTTTATCAGAAACCCCGCTGCGCCACTCAGGTTTGCCAACGGTCAACTTGAACATTCATGTGAAGGGACTCATATAACTATTCTCTTGCCATAGCATAATCGTCTCAAAATGGAAAAAAATATTGAATGAATAAACAAAGTAAATAATTAGATAACTAAATAAAAACTGTAAATAGATAAATTAGAAAATAAATAAATGAATAGATGAATAAATAGATAAATTTATTAATTAATTCATGAATAAAGGAATGAATAAGTAAATAAATAAATAGATAACTAAATAAAAACTGGAAATAAATAAAAGAGAAAATAAATAAATGAATAGATAAATAAATAGATATATCTATTAATCAGTTCATGAAAAAAATGAATGATTAAGTTAATAAATAGATAAATTAAGAAAATTCCAAGCAAGTGTAAAGTTATGCACATAGGTTCTCTCTTCTTCTACAATCATCTTACCTAATCTATAATTCTCTTATGGCCGTGCCTCCCAGTGTTTCAACTTCTAAGCTATTCCATGAGCAGATGTAACAAAGGATTACAATGGCGGAGCATGCCGACAGGAGACTTTTAGGTCCATAACTAGGTCGGATGCAAAAAATATAATAATGATAAATAAAAAGATAATGATAAAATAAAAATTATGATAATATAAATAACAATAAATAAAATAAATAAATGAATAGTAATAAAGAGCAGGTAAATAGTAAATAATAATAAACTGACAGATAAATAATGATAAATGAAAATCAAATAAATAATAAACAAACAGACAAATAATAACAAACAAATAATATAAAACAAATGGCAGTCATTACAGCATTTTTCTTATATGTTTATCTAAACGAATATTAAAGCTTCGAAATGAACTACATTGCACTGCCTCTGCAGGAAGTTTATTCCATTCACTGCACGGTTGGCGAAGTTGTTTCTACCCACTTCCAAATTAAATCTATTTCCTGACAGTTTGAGACAGTTTGCGTTGTATTAATAAGATACACTGTTTCTTGACATCCTTTAGACATATGATCTTTTCCAGTTAATTCCCATGACCTCGTGATTCTGTTTTGTCTCAAACCAAAATATCTTCTCGGTCAGTTGTACCTATTCACTTTAATGACTTGACCTTTACTATCAAGTCAGCTCTTTCTCTTTTTTTATGTGATGACAGAACCAATTATTTTGATCAACTTTATCTGCAAGGCTGGGAATCAATTTAGTTCTGCTCTTTGAATCTTTCCAATCCAACTTATATGTTTCACTTAATGTAAACACCACATCACTGTCGTATATTCCAGTTTAGGGTATATCAGATATTCTATATATTTCTCGTCATCTCGTCCTGTAGTGAAAATGATTTACCAATAAATTGTTTTGTCTCGTTCAGACCTTTACAGATACCGTTGTCAGGTGACAAAGTATCCGTGACTATGACTCCAAGATACTTCTCATCTCTGGCTTTTATAAATAATTTCCCACTGAGTAACTCACTGGTGATCTCGAGATTTTACCCATTTACAATAGTTAACAGTGTGTGTGTGTGTGTGTGTGTGTGTGTGTGTGTGTGTGTGTGTGTGTGTGTGTGTGTGTGTGTGTGTGTGTGTGTGTGTGTGTGTGTGTGTGTGTGTGTGTGTGTGTGTGTGTGTGTGTGTGTGTGTGTGTGTGTGTGTGTGTGTGTGTGTGTGTGTGTGTGTGTGTGTGTGTGCGCGCGCATGCATGAGTACATGCGTGTGTGTGCGTATACGTGTGCGCACGCGTGTATGTTTACATGTGCGCACAACACAGAAATACACATATAAGTACTATTGCAATACTTACTTCACCATGTAGAGTATAGTCTTGGACTGATAGAGCCATACGTAATGGTTTGGGATGGTCATTGTTTGAAACAAGACCTGTTTAGCGTTCTTGAAGAAGGAATCAGGTCGCCAAAGATGCTGCAGCCAATCTTTATCCAGTAACCTGCAATGCAAGTACAATATTTCCTGTGTATATCTTCAAGGATTTTCACTAAACTGAAAAAAATCGGCTTGCGTTACACAGAACAAGATTCTCATAGCGGGATAATTTTTTAGAACAGCGTTTCTCAATCTTTCAATCTTTGTGGACCCTTTAAGTCGACTTATATATTCAGGGGACACCTTTGTGAGGGATTAGATAGGATATAGTCAATTTACATTTGTAAGAATTATAAAAGATTTTCTTTTCACAAGGAAAATGAAAAAATGGATACATCGATTAAGACACATTGTGTAATCATGAAAAAAGATTCGTGAGAGAATTAAGTGTAACATGTTTAATTCCCTTGGTTAAGTTTCTAAGGATTTTGGCCCATGAATACATTAAGGGGTTTATCTAAGCTGAGTAAAATTGTTCGACGTTACCAGAAACAAAATTCTCACTGCGGGCAAAATTATTTATAAACTTGATCTGAAATGAATACATGATTCTAATAACTTCTTGCAAACCCCATACCTATTACAAACACTGCTTGACAGGAACATATGTATGTATGTATGTATGTATGTATGTATGTATGTATGTATGTATGTATGTATGTATGTATGTATGTATGTATGTGTGCATTTATGTATGTACTCGTATATGTATGGATGTACCTGAGGGACAAGGGGGATATTGTCATGCTGAATAATTATCATATATGTGTTTGTTTCCATGCATGTGCGTATGTATATTCATTTACATAACTGTAATCAACTGTTATATTGAAGAAAAAAATACGCTTGTAGGATAGCCTCTGTATTTCCATCGATTAAACTGTTTTTAATTTTTGACTGCATTATCTTTATATCCTTCAAACATCTTATTTACTTTTTATCTATTCATTTATTTACTTGTTTATTCATTTATTTATCCATCTATTTTTTTTTTCTGGTATCTTTCCATAATTTCGTATTGCTCCCCATCTTGTTTTCATAAATATAAAAACAACTATCATATACTCAGAAATGCACATATATTTTGGCATCAGAGCGACTGGAGAATGTTGATATAGTCTTGTATGCATGAGCCCAGGTGTATTTATTGTTTTCTTTTGAATGTGTGCAATAGACGTTTTATCTCACCTGTATTCTGTCGTCATGTTCTCTGGTAATTTCAGGCGGTGATCTTTCCAGGACTGAGAGAAGAAAATGTCGGCTGCATAAGTCTGTGTGTAAATTTAAATAAACACTTAAATAACTGGTAAATCATAAGATTATAAATTCATCCCCACTCACAAAACACGTACACACACACACACATACACACACACACACACACACACACACACACACACACACACACACACACACACACACACACACACACACACACACACGACAACAAATCAGTCGGAGAAACTTTTAACTTATTAAGATCAATGAAAGTAGCCTGTGACTACATGGATGAAGAAATTGTAAAGAAAATACTAGTTACACTGATAAGACCGCTGCGACACTATGGACACCTAGTTCTAAAAAAAACATAAACCAGAAAGAATTCAAAGAGCAACGACAAAGATGGCATCAACTCTCTCCAATTTGATATACGAACAAAGATTAGATAAACTAAATCTACCAACCCTGGAACAATGAAGAGAAAGAGGTGATTTGCTAACCATCTACAGAATTATGAAAGGGTTGGAAATTCTTGATAGAGATGATTTACTAAAGTGGGACAGAAGAAAAACAAGAGGACACGAGAAAAAAATTAAGGACAGTTACAGAAGAGATCTGAAAAAGAATAGCCTCCCCACAGAGTGATAGATATCTGGAACAAACTAAATGAGGAAACAGTGAGTGCTAAAACTATACACCATTTTAAGAACAAACTGGATGCGAAAAAATACAAAAGCGGGTCACTACGAGCATAGCTCTCTTCCCGTAAAATACAACTAGGTAAAACACACACACACACACACACACACACACACACACACACACACACACACACACACACACACACACACACACACACACACACACACTCTCTCTCTCTCTCTCTCTCTCTCTCTCTCTCTCTCTCTCTCTCTCTCTCTCTCTCTCTCTCTCTCTCTCTCTCTCTCTCTCTCTCTCTCTCTCTCTCTCTTGGTTGCAGGTGGTCCGAGGCAGACTGATATATTGATGAACGACAGTTATTATTTTTTCTGGAACGTTCTGGTTTGAACTTTGGCGCTGCGCAGCGGCACAAGCTGTTGAAATTGAGCAATATCTCTATAGGAAATATCATTATTCACTGTCGATGACATAATATTTACAACATTGAATAATGGATATTTGTGAAATTTCGTCTCATATGCTTGCACGGTATTTTGTATATATTTTTGTATCTGTAGTATAATTAATATTAAGGGAAGGAGAAAAAAGAATTCCCGCAACTTATCAACAACCGTAGCTGTGTCATGGCTGTCCAGTTATGGCTGTCGCACTGCATTTTGTATATTTTTTACATCTATATCGTGGATTAGGTAGCTGTAGGTTAGGTAGGGTAGGTTAGGTAGGAGAGATTAAAATAAGGAGAAAATCATGTGCTTCACAAAAAAAAAAAAATAGTTGCGGGAATTATTTTGTTCTCCTTCCCTTAATTTCCGCAATAAACGTTACAAAGAAACGTTGTTGTACCTGTCGTAATATAGATGCAACAAATATACAAAATGCTGTGTGAGCGGGCGCGACGAAGCTTCACAATTTCGGAATGGAATAAGTGTGAGAAGTGATGAGTGTTTATGATTGAAGAAAAATCTAGGATATATAAATGGAAAACCGATACCCGAATAATCTACTCTGAGTGGATTTTTTTATAATGCGTTATTTAGTTTATTCTATTTGTGGTAACAACACAACAAATCATAATGAATTCGCCCATTAATGGTGGAACCATGTATCAGTCACAACAGTGAAACGGTATTTTAACGGTAAACGAAAATTGAAATATCTATCTACGCGCGCGGGTACCATCAATCATCATCAATTAGGGTCATACGACAGGAAGCGTGTTGCTTCACTAATACGAGCAAGCTCCTATGCAGTCACCCTTCCATCCCACTCCAAACAGCACTCGACAGGTTTTATCAATTTGCTCCTCCAGCTGTGAGTTCTTCTGTGGCTGTCCCCTTCGTCTCTATGTTGTCGATAAAATCTCACTTTGCCTCCAGTTTTCATCATATTCTTTGTATACAGAAACATGAGTGAATGAATTGTTGTAATTTACTCATTTATATAATTCATTTATTTATTTGATCTTCCTCGTATTCCTTGCACCTATTTAGTAAAATATTAGCTGTAACATTTTTATTTTGGATATTTAGGCCAGGTGGTGCAATAAGGGCTGTCGTATGGCGTGATATTTTGAATATTCAAGTCAATATATGGCTGTGTCCATCCTTTCCTAACCTTACAGACACACACACTCAAACGAACACACACACGCAAACGCACGCACACAGTGTCGGAAGAAAGGTCTTGAAAGGAAGAGATGATTGCCATTGCTAGAAAGAAAGAAAAATGTCCCATTTTCATGTATCAAAATTTGTAAGGCATTATGGGGGTTGGGAGGTTTTACGTGCCTTTCCTTATTCAATTTTATATTAAACTGAAGTATTACATTCTTTATGCATAGACGACAGATTATATAACAATGTATATGAAAAAACAAAGGAACAACTGTTGTTAGGTGTTTTATCAGCCTCACTGTTCAGGCTTCTGTGAGGTCAGTTCATCAAAGATTGAGGACATAACATAACATAAATTCAGAACTACAGTAGAAAGCAATAATGAGGAAAGAGAGGAATGTATGTCTGGAGGATGGATATGGACGATAATGTTGAGACTCTTAAGGAAGAACGAGATTGATAATGTGGGGCAGACCCACTTTCAGTATACAGTAGAAAGCAGGTTCGCAAGGTACAGAGGTGTCTAACATTGCTAGAAAAACTAGACATTGGAATGGCGTCCTTGAATGCGTGTCCCCATGTAACCCGATAATCCCATAATTACCCCCATAGCGACACTCCGTTATAATCTGCTGGAGAGCCAAGCGTTTTCTATCTTACACGTCCCTTACTTATCTTTTTTTTTTTTTTTTTTTTTTTTTTTTTATCAGGTTCTACAACCTTCCCTTCAATCATATACTGAACACCCGACTCATATGACACAATTCTCAATGCAACAATATTCAACTCTATACAACATGTATTCAATCACATATATATATCACAATATATTCAACGCGATTCTTTATCAAGTTGAACTTAATGTGGAAAACAGGCAAAAGAATGTTTCTATGCTAAAATGAGGATTGATGAGGTTAGTTCTCAATCTATGATACTCGTCTTGGCCACATTCTCTTTAAGTAATAGTTTTTCTTGCCCCAGTACTTTTAGTCTCATTATTTAGTATATTTGTGGTAAGTGCCAAACACGCAGTATTTTGGTAGAAGTTTATTGCGGAGATCTACACACAAGTAAGACAGGAAGTGATCTGTCACAAGCGAATGCTTGGGGGGCCTAGCTGGGCATAAGACGCGCCTGTGGCCTACTTTCTGTTACATTGTTGCTAAGCGGGAAAAAGATTGAGCAAAACAATACATACTAACATATCTAGGTATATACATAGAAATATACAGCAACAAGAGAACAATTACATATAATGATGAATATGCATGCAAAATGGTTAAGGGTAACATATATTTAGTTCCTTAATTCTACGACGTGTACAATTGGCATAGACGCATACGCGTTTAGCGTACGCCTAATGACGTATATATATTCGGTTTACCTAGTTTACCTAGTTTTATCTTACGGGAAGGGGAGCTACGCTCATGGTGCCCAGTCTCTGTATCTCGCCATGTCTAATTTGCTCTTAAATTCGTGTATTGGTTTTGCACACACTATTGTTTCGTCTTGTGTGTTCCATACATCCAGCACTCTGGGGGGAAAGCTGTCCTTTTTCAGGTCTCTTCTATAACTGTCCTCTTCGAGCTTCCTTCCATGTCCTCTTGTGTTTCTCTTATCCCAATCTAGTAAGTCTTCTCCATCAAGGACTTCTATACCTCTCATAATTCTGTAGATGATCAACAAGTCACCTCTTTCTCTCCTTTGTTCCAGAGTCAGTAACTCTAGTTTTGACAATCTGTCTTCATATGACAGTTTTGATAGTGTTGAGGCCATCTTCATAGTTGCTCTCTAGATTCTCTCAATTTTCCTTATATTCTTTTTAGTACTGGGTGACCATAGTGTCGCTGCGTACTCCAATTTTGGCCTTATCAGTGTGACTAGAATTTTCCTTACTATTTCATCATCCAAGTAAGTAAATGCCACTTTTATTGATCTTAACAAATTATAGGTTTCACCAACAATTCTATTTATCTATTTGTAAGAGGATATATCCTTTGTGATGTTTACTCCCAGGTCTTTTTCAGATCCCACTTTCTTTACTTCCTTTGTAACGATTTTATTTTGTCCTGATATGTTTTTTTTTTAATTTACTTTTTCCAAATTCCATTATGCTACATTTCTTAATGCTGAAGTCCACTTCCCACTTCTGGCTCCATTCCCAAACCCTGTTCAGATCTCTCTGCAGTGAATCACAGTCCGTTTCAGTACTCACTTTCTTTAACAGTTTTACGTCATCTGCAAAGAAGCTCATGTAACATTCCACACCCTCGTCCATGTCATTCACGTAAATAGAATACATTACTGGAGCCAATACTGATCCTTGTGGAACTCCACTAATCATCTCTTCCCAAGTAGAACTCTTTTCTCTGAGCACTACTCTTATTTTTCTTTCATGCAAAAAGTTCTCCATCCATTTCAGTAGTTTACCTTGTATCCCTTCTATGGTTTCCAGTTTCCTGAATAGTTTTTTGTGTGGGGCTTTGTCAAA
>NC_134812.1:41596637-41614137 GCF_046742065.1 Oratosquilla oratoria
GGATGCTTTTTGGGGGCTTTTATGGATCTAGAAAAGGCTTACGACAGGGTAGACAGGAAGGCACTGTGGGAGGCATTGCAGATATATGGGATAGGAGGAAAGCTGTTAAGAGCAGTCAATAGCTTTTACGGGAGTAGTAGAGCTTGTGTTAGGATTAGAAATGGAGAGAGTGAATGGTTTGAGGTAAAGGTGGGACTTCGTCAGGGATGTGTTATGTCGCTCTGGCTGTTCAATCTTTATATGGATGGGGTGGTGCGAGAGGTGAATGCAAGAGTAGTGGGTCAGGGATTAGAGATGATTAAAGAAAATGGAGAAAAGTGGGAAATAAGCCAGTTGCTTTTTGCTGACGACACTGCGCTTGTAGCAGAATCAGAGGAGGGATTGAGGAAGTTAGTGACAGAGTTTGAGAAGGTGTGTGAAAGAAGGAAGCTGAAGATAAATGTGGGCAAAAGTAAGGTGATGAGATGTACAAGGGGAGAGAGTGACAGCAGGCTGGAAGTGAGCATTAAGTGAGAGAGACTGGAGGAAGTGGATAGTTTTAGATACTTGGGTGCGAATGTGGCAGGAAAGGGAGGAGTGGGGCTGGAGGTAGAATATAGATTGAGAGAAGCGAGTAAATGCCTTGGTGGATTAAAAAGTGTAATGAGAAATAGACATCTGGGAATGGATGCTAGGGGAGGTTATATGAAGGAGTCATTGTGCCGACAACACTGTGCGGGGCAGAAACATGGAACACGAGAGAGGAAGAGAGAAGGAGTTTGAATGTGTTTGAGATGAAATGTCTAAGAAGTATGGTGGGGGTTACTAGGCTAGATAGAGTGAGAAATGAGGTGAGTAGGAGAACAGGAGTGGAAAGGGAGTTGGGAGATAGGGTTGATGAAAGAATATTAGGATGGTTTGGACACATGGAAAGAATGAGTGAAGTAAGATTAGTAAAAGAGGTGTGGAAGGCAGAAGTGGAAGGAGTGAATATGAGGGGGCGCCCTAGGATGAGATGGATGGATGGGGTAAAAGGAGTATTACGAAAGAGAGGAATGTCTGTTGAGGAAGGACGGGAGAGGACAGAAGATAGGGGTGAGTGGAGAATGGTTGTGTATGGATGATGCTGTGATGGATGAGGGGAAGTGGGTGGGTGATGGGTGATGAGAAAGTATGTATGAGAAATATTTTGACGGAGCCCGAAGGGATTTCTCCCCATCTCCTTTTCTTCATGAGGGGACGGAGAGGGGGGGTCGCCGAATTAATGAAGCGGCCTTGCTGTGGATGTGTTGTGTCTTGCGTCACTGCTTCTGACCCAGGGCAGTGGACAGGATTCAGGGATGCAGGGATGCAGGATGCAGGGATGAAAAATGTTACAAGTGGAGTTCCTCAGGGTTCCGTTCTTGGGCCACTTCTATTCATAGTATATATAAATGATATAGACCATGGACTAAAATCTACTGTTTCCAAATTTGCTGATGATACAAAACTGTGCGGAGTGGCAAATGATCACTCAAACCAATTAGATATTCAAGAAGATTTAAATATATTACAGCAATGGTCTGAAAAGTGGCTAATGAAATTTAACACAAGTAAATGCAAGGTAATGCACATAGGTAAAAATAACAGTAAGTACGATTACAAGTTATTTGGAAATTCGTTAACAAAAGTGGATAGTGAAAAAGATCTCGGCGTAATTATCAGTAACGACCTCAAATCATCCAAGCACTGTACAGGTAAACGTCGACTTACGATGGCATTAGGTTTCGATAGAGCCATCGTAAGACGATTTCATCGTAAGTCGATCCCCAATTTGTGTATCACTCTGTTCCGTGGTCACTGTACCTAGCCTACCTGTATATTAACCACCAGAGATACTGAATATAGCCTATTAAACATGTACAGTAGTTTATTTAATTATTTTTATCCTTTTTACCATATTCAAACACTATAATATGTATTTTCAGTACGGGAATTAAATATCGCGGGCAGCAGCCAATGCCAGCCGTACGACGTGACGTAATAATACTCGCATCTTAAAATATAGTCACCGCTTATATCGATCGTTCTCTCTTTCACCCGCGAATTTTGAAAACCACAGAGAATGAGATTCAGGGCACATTTGAGAGAATGTAAAAACACAGGGGCGACTACAATAAATAATCAAGACGCCGATATGGCAGCGTCGCGAATCCACTTGCTCCTCATGACGCCTATGTGTGCGGCACCGTATGGAAGGGGTTAAATATATCATATCGTCGTCGTCGTCATCGTAAAGTCGAACAATCGTAAGTCGCGGCCATCGTAAGTCGACGTTTACCTGTATTTCAGCCTCTGAGAAAGCAAATAAGATTCTAGGACTCATTGCGCGATCTTTTGATTTCAAAAGTCCATCACTCATTAACAAGCTATATAAATCGTTAGTTCGTCCACATTTGGAATATGCTGTTTCCGTATGGTCACCGAATCTCATTAAAGACATTGACAGACTGGAAAAAGTACAACGGCGAGCCACAAAACTGATTCCAAATATCAAAAATAAATCATACGAAAATCGACTAAAACATATGAATCTGTTTTCCCTAAAAAAAGCGTAGACTCAGAGGTGACTTGATACAGGTCTTTAAGATTTTAAATGGAATTGACCACATCAAAAGTGACAAAATTTTTACATTGAATGAGAATCAGACAAGAAACAATGGTCTCAAACTGTCCGGAAATAGATTCAATTTGGAAGTAGGTAGAAACAACTTTGCCAACCGTGTAGTTAATGAATGGAATAAACTTCCTGCACAGGTAGTACAATGTAGTTCAGTTCGAAGCTTTAAGAATCATTTAGATGCTATAACGATTATAATTTATTTTATATTATTTGTTTTTGTTTTGTTATCATTTGTCTGTCTGATTTTCATTTATTATTAGTTATATGTCAATTTATTATTATTTACTATTTACCTGTTTGTTTATTATTTAACTATACCTATGCATTTATTTATGTATTTTATTTGTTATTTACATTATTATAGTTTTTATTTATTATTTTATTATTATTATGATTTTTTTCGCATCCGACCTAGATATGGACCAAAAGGTCTCCTGTCGGCATGCTCCGCCTTTGTAATCCTTTGTAATCCAGGAGGTGCCAAGATGGGGGGAAGGGAGAGGGGAGTGGAGTATGTAGGGGATGGAATGGGTGGGAGTGGTTTCTATGCCTTTTTCTTTTTGGCTACCCCCCGTGTAAGGGGGAAAAGCCTTTGGTATATGTATGTATATATATATATATATATATATATATATATATATATATATAATGCATGCATAAATACATTCATACATACATGCACACATACATACAGGCATACATATATACTTACATATGCACACATACATACATACATACATTGATACATATATACACACATATATACATACATACATATATACATGCATTCATACACACATACATTAATACATACATACGTACATACATACATGCATACATACAAACATACATACACACATGTATACATACATACATTCAAACATATATACATATGTATTTGCATATGTGCATGTATACATGTATATATATATATATACATATATATATACATATATATATATATATATATATATACATATATACATATACATATACACTGAATGGTTCCCAGTGATCAATTAATATTTTTTTCAACCACAAATCACTTTGAATTCCATGCCATCGCAGTCGAGACTGAAGAATAGCTCGATGGAGGCATCCGTTGGAAATTGAAACGTGGACGAGCCGAGGATTCGAACCCAGCTAACCTGTAACAAAGTTACAGTGACTTAAACCAATACGCTATAAAGATATCTCTCTTGATAGCCTATTGGTTTAAGTCACTGTAACTTTGTTACGGGTTAGGTGGGTTCGAATCCTCGCCTCGTCCACGTTTCAATTTCCAACGGATGCCTCCATCGAGCTATTCTTCAGTCTCGACTGCGATGGCATGGAATTAAAAGTGATGTGTGGTTGAAAAAAAATATATATATACAAACTTGCATGCATACTTACAAAAATACATACATACATACTGTCACGTCCTTATCGTGAATACTGTCCTGTGGTTCTGTTGCGTCACGTCCTTGTGTGAATAAAGTCTCCTGTTTATAATTTTAAGTCACGCCTTGCGTGAATATGTGTTGTGTATTATTATTAAGGCATGTTATAATGTGTATGTTATCAGATAAACCATTGCGCAATACCCGTCTGTTGGGGCGCGCTTCTATGACGTTCTGTCAGATGACGCCAATCTCAGAACAATGCTACATAATTTGGCGGGAAAGCATGTTCTCCTTTCCCATTGGTTGGAGGTGGCTAAACTACCTACTATAGATACTTTTCGGCATCCAGGAAACGTAATCACTAATTTCCGGGCTATTTAAGGCCGGGCAGAGAGCGACTATACAGACAGAACCCGAGAGAGAGAAGCAGAACGGAGGGAGAATCAGAGAGAGAAGACAAGAAAAGCAGACGCCCACGGCTCATCTGAATCTACGTGGAATTTTTTTCTACATTCGTCCATTACGACAACTCAACTAAATAAGTTCTGTTATTTCTCGACTATCTAACATCAAAAAATATCCTACCAGAAGTTATCGTGCATCAGCTTGTCCTCAAACAACTCATTTGTTCTCAAGACTTGAAGAGCGGTACAAACGACTTTCCGTTGGTGCGATATCTAGCAACCAAAATCATGGCTCGTCTTCACCTTAATCAAAACTTTATTTCGCCCATCTGTTCTTACGTGCTGATTACAAGCGCACAACTAGCTACTCTACCTGGCAACTGATTTAGTACCCATTTATAAATTCATATAACATATATACATTTAGAGTTCCATATAGCTTGATGTATATTGATATTTTCTTTTGTTTATTCTATGTCTGTTTATGTTGCTTGTGTCTATTTTACTATTGTAAATAATATTTTATTTTAACGAAGAGATTAATTATCCTGCCTGAACTCTCTGTCACTCGTCCGAGCTGCGCACGGCCTTATTTTTTTTTTTTTTTGTGTCGCGACTCACTTGACCCACAGGTGGATCGTGACACATACAAACATACATACACACATACATGCACATATACATACATAAATATATACATACATATGCCGCCTCCCGGGGATGGCCCATCAAGACCTCCCTCGAGGCCAGGGACTCCAGCCTCCCTTCACTTCCCCCTCACATCTCGGCCATGGCATCTCGGCTGGGAGCGAACCACTGGCGGACCCGATTCACACAGGTCATCTGTTCTTGTGGCATGGAGCCGGTGTCCTTCATCCACTGCGGTTTTCTCTGTCCAGACCAGGAACATCACTTCAACGATCTCAGAAACCTCCTTGGTAACCCTGACACAGCATTAGATCGCCTCAGAGCAAGCTCCACCACAGACGTCGGACGAAGACACTTAATCCTTGCAGCCCACCTCATCTGTTCCTCCTCTGTAGGACCCCTGCTGTAGAGAAGTTCTAACCTGAACCCCACACCCCACACTCACACACACAGACACTTTCTCAGACACGCTCAACCTCATTAATTACTTCCCACCTATCCGATCCCCCACTTTATATGATTAACTTCCCTCCTATACAATGAATACCATCTTCTATAAAAGAAAATGATAAGACAGTCCCCAAATCGGCCAGAGCCGCTGGAACTCAACTGAAAAATACATACATACATACATACATACATACATACATACATACATACATACATACATGCATACATCTAATCTCATGTCGATATACTTTTTAATTTTGTAAGCGCGGACCGTGTAGTCGCTCACACAGAACGTTTTATCAAGTTTTTTGGGATAAATGTCCTGCACCTTAGTCTTCACCAGTGAACTCTTCGTCATCCTTACCAACCTACATATTATTCACAGTTTCCTCCACTTATACCCAAAGTGCCCAACAAGCAATTTTCACCCGTGTACCTAGATCTGGAGAAGGCCTTCCATAAATTACCTCATAATTGACTAACCTGGAAGATGGATTGTATGAAAGATTTTCTGGAAGACTGGTACACGAGGAAAGTAATAAAGAACAACAAGCAATTTTCGCCCGTGTACCTAGATCTAGAGAAGGCCTTCCATAAATTACCTCATAACTGACTAACCTGGAAGATGGATTGTATGAAAGATTTTCTGGAAGACTGGAACACGAGGAAAGTAATAAAGAACAAAATGTCTGATGGAGGGCAATAACTAACGAAGTCCAACAAAGGCCACCCGTGATGTTCTTGATCTACGTAAATGATATGATGAAAGGTATGATAAGGTACACTAACACGTTTACAAATGATGCAAAAACTATAACGGATAAAAATAAGGAAGACTGCAAGTAGTTACAAAAATATCTAGACATTGTATATGCCTGGAGCCAAGAGTGGAAAATAAACCCCAACATCTACATATGCAAACTATTCAAAGTTGACAAAATTTGAAAAAGGGTAATTAATGAATTATTCAATGAGAGATGATTCAGTTTAAAAGCAAAAGCTGAAAAGGATTTTGGAGTGTATCTAGTCTTTCGAAGAACATTGCACCAGAATTGTTGGTGAAATATACAGATTGTTAGAGAATATTGCAGTTTTTCCATTGCATCGATAAGGAGATTATAGAGAAGAAAATATATATTATTTTTGAGTGGAAGGGTGGTGAGGTAAACGTCAAAAACTGAAGAAGTCTTTCTAGGACGAAACGTCAGTAATAAAACTTTGCACTCATTCTGTCTTACGTACTTCAACATATAGATTTTTTATCTGCCTTAGATTGAAATGCGCACAAAGGGAATGATATTAACAAGATTGAAGGCGTTCGGGAAGGAATTTGATATGGTGTGTGCGTTTAAGGTCACAGCATTACCCATAAATCGGTCATATATGAACTCTGAGTTCTCTTGCGGGAGGGAAATAACTGTCGATCACGAGTCCAACACGTGATCCAAGACCATGGCGAATCACACACACACACACACATTGTATGTATGCATTTGTATCTTTAATACTAGAGGTCTGTACAGATTAATTGCGCAATACAAAGCACCAATGTTTTTCGTCAGCGACCTTTCAGTGAGTAACTGCAACACTATCATGCACTGATGCGCTACAGGTGTTCTTAGGAGAGAATGATAACACCAGCTATGGTCTCGCTTGCCCGCTCACTCGCACGCACCCTGATAACTCCACTGTCGAGCGTCGACTGGATAAGTGCATTCGGTGACCACGGCTGAGGGGAGGAGGGAGGAGAGGGGAAAAGAGGGGTCGGGGTTGTGGTAAGATCAAAGAGGAGCTCATGGAAGTAAGGTCGGAGTAGGAAATTGGGTAGTACTTAGGGTGAGAGTAAAGATGAAGGAAAGGGGCAGAACAAGGCGAGGTTGAATGATAGAATTATTCTATCAGTTAGAAAAACTGAAGAGGAGTCACGTTTGGTATACGAGGTTGAAAGAAGGTGGCTGAGAGAATGTCAAGTAAAAGAGTATCAACCTTCCTTTATAGGGGGAGACTAGTCCCCTATGTCAAAAATGCTGTGTGATTCTGAGCCGCAGGTGTACCATGACACCCCATATTGACTACATAACACTTATGTAATAAATACCTCATTGACGTATGGGAGAGAGAAGATAAAAGGGGCATGAGAAGGAAGACAACTTTAGTGGAGGTAGCCATGATGCTGACGTGTGATGGTGCCCACGTTGGCTGCGGCGGCAGGTGGTTTATGGTCATGATAGCGGTGGCGCTAGAAACAAATGACTCAAGGTGTTAGGTTAAACCGAGAGGTAGAAACAATTCCGCCAGTCGCATTGTTACTCAGTTGATGAGATGTAGGGCATCTCTTTTTTATTTTATGGCAATTGGTTAGTTTGCTTGTTTTGTCTGATTGTGTGCTTGTTTATATTTTTATTATATCCATTTATCTAAAATATTTTTATTCTATACCTGACCTCGCTCTGGACTGGAAGGTCTCCTCTCGATATGCTTTGGCATTATAATCCACTGTAATCAATCATGATAATCATGGTGAGGCTGAGGATGGTGATGACCATCATTACTTTTACTATCATCAATAGTATCAGTAACTACAATCTAATTAGGTCTATGAATGCGCAAGAATATGAAACAAGAGTAAAAGGGAGGAGATTGGTAGTACGCTTGTGAGAAGGCTGAATATATTGCACTGAGTGAAAATAGAATGAAAGGGAGAGGTGTTTCAATTTGCGAGCGAGAGGTAGGATGTCGGGAGTGGAGAGAGGGTGATGGAAAAGGGGTGGTTCTGTCCGTGATATCGTGTGTGTGTGATTGAATGGAAGAAGGTCTCATCGAGGATAATGTGGATGACGATGAGAATAACTTGGGAAGGGGGGATAGGTATGGGTGTATGGAAGCGCCTAAAACTCTGGTTGTAAGAAAAAGGAGTGGGGAAGTGGGGGAGTTTTAGAAGAAGTTGCTTGAGTAAATGGAGAGTTTTGAGAGGAATGTAAATACACCAATGCTGGGGAACTACATGCTAGAGTAGGAGATTAGCCAATAAAATGTTAGAGAGGTACGGTGAACGAGGATGGAATGAAAGCGAGAGAAACTATTTGAGATGTATATTACGAGACAAAATATAAACAACACAGTGTTAAAAAAGAAAAAAGAAGTATAGTATATCAATAATCATGGGCCAAGGTAGTTGGAGGAAGAATAGTCAAGAGGGGATTAAAGGATGATTAGAAGAGTTTTGGGGATGCGTGTGTTAGGAGGGGGAATGCTATAATGCCGTGTCTCATTCTGGTGGAAGGGAGGTTGGTAGTGGATGTGGAGAAAGGGACGAAAGCAGAGAGATGCTAAAAATAAGTTGATTTATGAGCGGAAAGAGGATGGATACAAGGCAAAATTGAGAGAAACGTGGAAAGTAGTGAGATTTATTTGATATTTTATGGGTGCGAGATGGATGTCTGGTGGTTTTATGTTTGTATTTGGCCACCCCACCCATAAAGGGGAAGTTCTTATTGGTATATGTAATACTATTACCATTGTCTTTGTTATTATTGACATTGTAATTGTTGTTATTATTATTATTATCATCATTATTATTATCATTATTATTATTATTATTATTATTATTATTATTATTATTATCATTATTATTATTATTATTATTATTATTATTATCAGTATTAGTATTATCATCATTATTCTTGTTAAATTGAATAGCCGCTGACGTTCTGACGATCTGTGTAGCTGATCGCTCAAAATTGCGGAAGACCTTTTTTTCCTCATTGTACAATGTGGAACAGAATTTTCCAATATTCATCTGGGAACCAGTATCTGCAGATTTCGAGGTCTCTTACCTCTTCTTCAGCTGGGTGGTAATAGTGAATATTTTAATCATCTTGGACTATATGTTCACAAGTGAAAAATGACCTCACCGAGTGAGCTGTAATTTATCGTCCGTGACTGTTGTGATGAAACGTCACTATGGTGTTCTAGTCCGGTTTTTTTTAGGGAAGTATCAATTGGTTCTGCTTTGTGTTTAAGGGACTAGAACACCATAGTGACGTTTCATCACAACAGTCACGGACGAAAAATTACAGCTCACTCGGTGAGGTCATTTCTAACTTGTGAACATATAGTCCAAGATGATTAAAATATTCACTATTACCACCCAGCTGAAGAAGAGGTAAGAGACCTCGAAATCTGCAGATACTGGTTCCCAGATGAATATTGGAAAATTCTGTTCCACATGGAACAATGAGGAAAAAAAGGTCTTCCGCAATTTTGAGCGATCAGCTACACAGATCGTCAGAACGTCAGCGGCTATTCAATTTAACAAGAATTATATCAGAGAGAAGATTACTCCAAGAATATCATTATTATTATTATTATTATCATTATTATTATTATTATTATTATTATTATTATTATTATTATTATTATTATTATTATTATTATTATTATTATCATTATTATTATTATTATTATTATTATTATTATCATTACTATTATTATTATTATCATTATCATTATTATTATTATCATTATTATTATTATTATAATTGATACATACATATACCAAGGCTTTTTCCCCCTTACAAGGGGGGGAGCCAAAAAGAAAAAGGCATAAAATCATTCCCACCCATTCCATCCCTGAATACACTCCACACCCCTCCACCCTCCCTCTTATCTTAGCACCTCCTGAATGACGGGTCATCCCTGCACCTTGTCCACTGCCCTGGGTCAGAAGCAGTGTCGCAAGACACAGCACATCCACAGCGAGGCCGCTTCATTAAATCGGCGACCCCCCCCTCTCCGTCCCCCCATTGCATAAAATGAGAGGACGGGGAGAAATCCCTTCGGGCTGCGTCAAATTTTGCACACGCATACTACCTCACTCCCCCATCCACCCGCCCATTCCACCTCATGCTATCACAACATCATCCATATACAACCACTCTCCATTCACCCCTGTCTTCTGTCCTCTCCCGTCCTTCCTCAACAGACATTCCCCTCTTCCCCAAAGCCCCCTTCACCCCATCCATCCACCTCATCCTAGGACGTCCCCTCATGTTCACTCCCTCCACATCTGCCTTCCACACCTCTTTTACTAGTCTTTCTTCACTCATTCTTTCCATGTGTCCAAACCATCCTAATATTCTTTCATCAACCCTATCTCCCAGCTCCCTTTCCACCCCCGTTCTCCTCCTCATGTCTCACTCTATCTAGCCTAGTAACCCCCATCATACTTCTCAGACACCTCATCTCAAACACATTCAAACTCCTTCTCTCTTCTTCTCTTATGTTCCATGTTTCTGCCCCATACAGTGCTGTTGGCACAATCACTCCTTCATACAGTCTCCTCTTAGCATCCATTCCCAAATGTCTATTCCTCATTACACTCTTTAATCCACCAAGGCATTTACTCGCTTCTCTCAATCTACATTCTACCTCCACTTTCACTCCACCTTTCCCTGCCACATTTGCACCCAAGTATCTAAAATTATCCACTTCCTCCAGTCTCTCTCACTTAATGCTCACTTCCAGTCTACTGCCACTTTCACCCCTTGTACATCTCATCACCTTACTTTTACCCACATTTATCTTTAGCTTTCTTCTATCACATACTCTCCCAAACTCTGCCACCAGCTTCCTCAATCCCTCCTCCGATCCTGCCACAAGCGCAATGTCGTCAGCAAACAACAACTGGCTCACCTCCCACTTTTCTCCATTTTCTTTAACCATCTCCAATCCCTTGCCCACTACCCTTGCATTTACCTCTCGCACCACCCCATCCATGTATAAGTTGAACAGCCAGGGTGACATATCGCATCCTTGACGAAGTCCCACCTTTACCTCGAACCCCTCACTCTTTCCATTTCCAATCCTGACACAAGCTCTACTATTCTCATAAAAATTCTTGACAGCTCCTAGAAGCTTTCCTCCTATCCCGTATATCTTCATAACCTCCCACAGTGCCTTTCTGTCTACCCTATCATAAGCCTTTTCCAGATCCATAAAAGCCCAAAAAAACATCCTTCCCCTTTCCTATAGCTTTCTCACATATCTGTCTTACCACAAAGATCTGATCTACACAACCTCTACCTGTCCTAAATCCACACTGTTCCTCACCAATTACTCCTTCTGTTCCTCTCCTAATCCTCTCAATCAAGATCCTCCTATAAGCCTTCCCAACTACACTTAACAAGCTAATCCCTCTGAAACTACTACATTCACACTTGTCCCCTTTTCCCTTGTAAAGAGGAACTATACAGGCACTCCTCCAGTCCTCCGGCACTCTACCCTCTCTCCAACAAACATTAAATAACCTCACCAGCCAGTCCACCATCACTGTACCTCCCTTTTTCAGACATTCTGCATGGCATCCATCCAGACCAGGTGCCTTACCTGCTTTCATCATCTTAACAACTGCCTTCACCTCATCCTTCCTTATTTCTCCTCCATTCTCCTCATTCATCACTCTCATTTTCTTCGCACTTCCCACTGCAGCAATCTTTCCTTCCCTATCCTCCTTCACATTAAGCAACTCCCTAAAATATTCTGCCCATCTTCCCCCTACTGCCTTCTCTTCCATTATCATCTCTCCATCTGCACCTTTTACCTTTTCTTCTCTACTTGATTCGCCTCCTCTTCCTCTCTTAATTTCTTTCCAAAACATCTTTTTATTACTTTCAAAATTTTCTGTCAAACTCTTACCCCATTTCACATCTGCTCTCCTCTCTGCAACCTTTACCTTTTGCTTTACTTCTCTTTTCTTTTCTTTGTATCTCATATGACTCCCTCGTCCTATTTTGTAACCAATCTGTGAAAGCTCGCTTCTTCTCTTCTACAACCTTTTTTGTTTCCTCATCCCACCATTCACTACCCTTTCTTCTATTTCCCCCTGTCCTTCTTGTTCCACACACCATCCTTGCACACTTTATGACTCCCTCCTTGAACCATCCCCATTCCTCCTCCACACCCAGCTCTACTCTACCCTTTACTCCCTCCCACTCCTCCTTCAGCTTCTTTCTGTACTCCTTCTCCTTTTCCTTCTCATTCAAAGAGTTCACTCTAAGAACCTCCCTACCTTTTGTCCCTTTCCTCTTTCTCCATCTATCCTCCACTTTCAACTTACCTTCCACCAAAAAATGATCTGATATTCCCCCACCCTCTCCCCTTAGTACATGTACATCCTTAACTCTTCCTATCATAATCCTATTTACCACTACATAATCCATTAGCGCTCTATCTACCACCGTTCCCTCCACCACCCTCTCCCATGTGTACTTATGCTTGACTTTCTTCCGAAACACTGTATTTGCTATCATCAACTCTCTTTCTAGACACATTTCCACTATCAACTCTCCACTACGATTCTTTCCTGGAACTCCACATTTCCCAATCACTCCATCGATTGGACCATTTCCCACCCTAGCATTAAGGTCTCCCAGTACTATCACATTGACATTTCTTCCCAAATCCTCTATGCACTCATTTAGATCTATCCAAAAGGCCTCCCTTTCTTCTACACTCTTCTCACTGCCAGGCCCATATGCACTTACAAAGACCCACATCTCCTTCCCCAGTTTCACCTTCATCCACACTATCCTTGAGGAAACCTCCTTCCACTCCACTACCCGTTTACCTATCTCTTCACTTACTAGAATGGCCACCCCTTCCCTCCCTCGCCCTCTCTTCACTCCTGATAACCTCCCACTTACACTCCCAAACTTACACTCACCCTTCCCTTTCAACTTAGTTTCACTCAAAGCCAACACATCCATCTTTCTTCCGACAAACATACTACCTATCTCTTCCCTTTTACTCTCATCTGTACCACATCCACGCACATTAAAAGACCCAAACCTTAGGGTGCTGGTCCGAGGCTTTCCAGCCCCTCTTATGCCTTCTTTTCTTTTTTTAGGAATTTCCCCTGTGGGGCTACAAGGAGAAGGATGCCTAGTCCCAATCCCCGTCCCTTTCTTCTCGCCTCTTACGATCCAAGTGGGAATACTTGGTGGCAGTATTCTTTTCCCCCACCACAGGGAATTCCCCCATCACAGAAAAGGAATACTCAGAGAAATGGTACAGGACAGCAACAAGGGGTTGGAGGACAGCATAACGGAGGGACAGTCGTAGTATAAAAATGTCATAATTTCTCTATGAACAGAGATTTCCTCTATCATAGACAAAATTATGTGTGACTGTGGTCCGTAGGGGCGACCATATAGACCCTAAAGTATCAACTGCATGCTACTTTGCCACAATAACAAGCAGCCAATACCCCTATGCTTCTGAAGAAGCATTGAGCGAAACCGGTCAGGAATAAACTCAGGAACTCGGAACTAGACCCGTGACTTCTTTTTCCACCTTCATCAACTTGTCACAATGTACCAGCATTATTATTATTATTATTATTATTATTATTGTTATTATTATTATTATAATCATCATTATTACTACTAATATTATCATTACTATTATCATTGTTACTAATATTGTTATAACTGTTATTATTATTACTATCATCATTATTATTATAACTATTATTATTATTGATATCGGTATTATTATTAATATTATCATCATCATCATCATCATTATTATTATTATTATCATTATTATTATTATCATTATGACTATTATTATTATTATTCCATACGGCCTTGCTGTGGATATGCTGTGTCTTGCGACACTGCCTCTGACCCAAGGCAGTGGACAAGGTGCAGGGATGACCCGTCATCCAAGAGGTGCTAAGATAAGAGGGATGGTGGAGGGTGGAGGGGGGTGGAGTGTATTTAGGGATGGAATGGGTGGGAATGGTTTTATGCCTTTTTCTTTTTGGCTACCTCCCTTGTAAGGGTATATGTATGTATTACTATTATTACTATTATTATCATTAATATTATTATTATTATTATTATTATTATTATTATTATTATTATTATTATTATCATTATTATTATTATTATTATTATTATTATTATTATTATTATTATTATTATTATTATTATTATTACTATTATTATTATTATTACCAATAATTTTATTATTGCTATTATTATTATTGCTATTATTATTATTATTATTATTATTATTATTATTATTATTATTATTATTATTATTATTATTATTATTATTATTATTATTATTATTATTATTGCTATTATTATTATTGCTATTATTATTATTACTATTTTTATTATTGTTATTATTATTGTTATTATTATTGTTATTATTATTGTTATTATTATTGTTATTATTATTGTTATTATTGTTATTATTGTTATTATTATTGTTATTATTATTGTTATTATTATTATTATTGTTATTATTATTGTTATTATTATTGTTATTATTATTATTATTACTACTATCATTATCATTCATTATCATTGTTATTATCATTGTTATTATCATTATTATTATCATTATTATTATCATTATTATTATCATTATTATTATCATTGTTATTATTATTATTATTATTATTATTATTAATTATTATTATTATTATTAATTAATTATTATTATTATTATTATTAATTAATTATTATTATTATTATTATTATTATTACTATTATTATTATTATTGTTATTATTATTATTATTATTATAAATATTATTATTAGTAGTAGTAGTAGTAGTAATATAATTATCATCACTATTATCATCATCATCATTATTTTCATTATTATCACTACTACTAATGTTACTATTTACTATTATCATCATTATCATAATCATATTCATTACCATCATGGTAACATGATGCCCGAGTATTAGTGGTACAGTGGCGGTGTCGAAGAGTGGTGTTATCGATCGGTGGGATTTGACGGCCACTAATCTCACATGAAATACCTTTTGATACCAACTGACGTTGTTCTGTGTGTACCTTTACGGTCATAGCTGGCTGGGAGGAATGGTAAACTCATATCAGGAATTTTCTGTGAAGATCATATTTCTTTGGAAACTGCAATTTTTTCAGCTGGATGCACCGGAAAATCATTCATAAATTGATGCAATTGCTAGCTGACCAGAAGTGTCTCTACCCCCAGTAACTAATTTCTTGCGCATTTTTCTGTAAAGCATATCTACAAATATTTCAGAACTGTCAAGTAATAAAGAAATATAGATGACTCACGTATTTCTTTAATTACTACCCTCAGAAAGATTTTGAATTCTATTTTAGTGTTTCGTCGCGATGGTTGTCAGCATCGTATTGGAGCAAATCATCTAATCCAGGGTTCTCAGAATAGTTACGATTTGGATACTCTTTGATGCTACTTTCTTTTTACGACGCTGAACAAAAGGATACCCGATTGAATGAAGAGGCCAAAAGTAGGCTAAGGTATGAGGAAAACCCAATACTGTAATGAAACATATTATATCCAATAATTAACGTCCATGTAAAATATTCTATGAATAGAGTATTAGGATACTATGAATAATTTCTAGGGCTAGTGGGATACATTTTTTACATTTGGGGTAGTTTTTGGAAACATATACATCTACTGGATACACTGATTTAATACCTGGCAACTGTAGAATTAGCGACGGTTACCAGTGGAGGAAGGGGTCTGCAACTGTTGTGGTATTGAGTAATATGGCATGGCGTGGCATGATGGTAGAAGGAGAGATGGTGGGTTTTGGGGAGAGACTGATGTGGCAGAAGACTCGGGGGCAGGTAAAACTCGAAGACGACTTAAGAAGACTCAGCGGAATCAAGTTTCGAGTGGTGGGGGGTCGAGCGGATCAGCAAACATGGAAACAGAAAGCTCCTTTTTGCCCTTTCTCCTGACCTTCTCTTGTTGTGCTCTCCTCCTTCTTCTCCTTTTCCTGTTTCTTCACTACCTTCTCTTCTTTATCCTTTCCTTTCTTCTCTTTGCCTCGCCCTTCTCCTCCTGCTCTTCTTTCTTCTCTTCGGCCTTTCTCCTCCCCCTTGTCTTTATCTTTCTTTTTTCTCTTCGCCTCGCCTTTCTTCTCCTCCTGTTTCTTCACTCCCTCCTTCTCTGTCTCCTTTCTTCTCTCCGCCTCGCCTTTCTCCTCTTCCTGTCTCTTCACTCTCTCCTCTTCATCCTCTTTTCTTCATTTCATCTCGCTCTTCTCCTCCTCCACATACCAAGCAACCTCCATCCCAGATAAGTCTACAGTATTCTACTCATTCGGGGAGCACCTTTTACTGTCATTACATTCTACATCAATACCTAAACCTTCATCAGCACTAACTTTTCTTTCAAAACAAACATAGGAAGACTGAATAGATAATACACAAATAAATATAAAGATATACGAAATAAGCTAAAAAATGAAATAAAATAAAACTTATATCAAATGAAATAAAAAACCAAAGATGCTGTGGAACCCGAATAAGTCCGAGTGAGCCTGTTGGTTTTGTGAAGCTAAGAACCTTGTTGTGTTGTTTGAATGAGACGTGAGAATTGTGTATGGTTGCGTGCTTTTTTGTGTTATCCTCGGCAATTGTAATTGTTATTTCGAATTATGTGTTCTTTTCATTACCTGCATTTCATGTATTTGATTCATTGTCAAATTAAATTACTATTATTATTATCATTATATTTATTATTATTATTATTATTATTATTATTATTATTATTATTATTATTATTATTATTATCATTATTATTTATTATTATCATTATTATAACTATTATCATCATTAGTAGTAGTAGAAGTAGTATGTTTTCCAGTGCTTTCTAATTTTACGCCGCAACCGTACACGTGGTGGTGGGTGATGGTGCGGATACATTGAACTCTGTTGGGGGAGGTCATTCAGTCACTGTTAAGAATAAACGGTACCTTGAACTCAAAGTAAACCAAACTTAGTTTCGATTAATATCCGAAATTACATAGTCAATTACTAGTTTATCCCTAAATAGTTCTACGACAATTGTAAAAGCTCAAAATTAAAAAGTCGCCCCATAAAACACACACACAAACACACACACACACACACACACACACACACA
>NC_134812.1:41619137-41741637 GCF_046742065.1 Oratosquilla oratoria
AACGATCTGCACAGCTAGTAACTAAAAATAAAACAAACCACTCTCATTTTTGTGAATTATTTATGTTTGTCTCCATTGTCAAGTTCAAATTTCACCCCAAGTTTCACACCAGTTTCATACCAATGGCAACACCTCTAGAAGGCCAACTGGGACGGATACTACTTGAACCAGTCTCAGACAAGGTGAAAAATATAGATAATTTCTAAACCTCTTCGGCAAACTTCTAGCGTCAATAAAATCCCTGTCGATTTTAGTGAGATCCGGAACTAAACTCAGTTCAGTTTCGGAAGAATAGCTTCTGCAAAAACACTTCCTTCTCATTTTTACATTTCTCTTCCCTTCTAGTTTCCGTCTTGGTGTTTTAAGTTTGTTTCTCTTCTCCTCCACATTTTGTACAGTATTTATTTATTCTCATCTATTATTTCTTTTCTCATATTCATCCTCCTCATACGGTTGCTGCTCTATTTTGTGTTTTATTTTCATTCTTTTCTCTTCTAATTACCTTCTTCTTGGTGGTTTATGTTTGTTTTGCTATTCCTCCATATTTCACATAGAATTTCTTTCTTCCTATTCTATTTTATCCTGTTCGTGATTGCCGTAGTTCAATAATTCAAAATTTCAGACTTCATAATATTGGGCCATCGAGTAAAGATGTTCTATGTCCTCCGTTTCCACAACACAAAGAACACAATTTGTATTCCTTCTTGTGTGTCTGTTTCTGTTGTCGAGACTAAAGAGTCAAGGAGAGTCGAGACTAAATATTCTCAGCCATGACGGTGCGGGTACATGGTCCCCAAGACGTACTGTATTCAAGCGGTACGTCCGTTAGTGGACTATGCTGCTGTGTCTTTCATGTTCCTCAGATTGTGGGACAGGCCCGGGGTCCTGCAAAACGCTCTTCGCATTGTCACTGCGGTCACTCCATGGAAGAGCCGTGTGGAGAATCGTAGACATGAGGCATGAGTTACCCCTTTTCGTCTACAGATTGAGAGGCTCTTTTTCTGTCTTTTGACCGGCTCAAGGGAGAGTGCCGTCAAGGCCTCCCTTTTGAGTGTCCTGGGCGTCGATGAAGACCCCCACCGGCTACTACTGGAAGGCTCATACGATGCATGCGATCCTTGCCTTTGGACTCCGGGAACTGGTTCGGCATCGAGCTCTGGACAGCCCTCATCCACATTATACCCACCCCTCTTCCCCGTGGCAATCTCCTTGTGCCAGCTTTCATCAGGAGGAAGGCTGACTGCGACCTGGCACTATTACGGCCCACAGCCTTCGAGGCCCCAAGGCCCACCAACCTCTCAGTGAATTCGCCGTATTACACTGACGGGTCTGTAGATCCCCTCACAGGAAGGTGTGGCGCGGCTTTTGTAACCACCGATGGGATGACCGCGATATGGAGAATGGGTGCCGGCAGCTCCACTCTACAAACGGAGCTTGCTGCCATCCCCAAGGACCTGGATCACGCCCTCTGTGCTGGGCAGGGGGCAGTCGTGATCCGTACACACTCAAGGAGTGCTACTGATGTCATCCGGTCAGGAAAAACAACGGACGAGTTGAAGACAGTGGCGTGAAATGCAGAAAGTTTGCAGTGATTTATGCGCCCCCAAAAACGGGGTCTTGGAGAGAGATTATTCTAAAATGTTAGATGATACGAGACTTTCATTAAACGAGATACTGAAGGATGGAGGCAACGCGGTATTTATGGGATATTTTAACTGCAAAGAAATCTATTGGGAAGAGATGACAGTGAATGGTGGAGAGGATCAATAGAGAAATGCATTACTCAACATGACTATAGAACATACAATGACCCATTGGGTAAAAGAAAAAATGAATTTAGAAATAATGAAGAACCTGACATTGTGGATAAAATTGAATACAAGACACCAGTTGCGAAGAGTGACTATATACTACTTGAGCTAGAAATAAAGGAGGAAATATATAGAAAGAAATGAGAAAAACAGAAAAGGAAGACTGATGTATAATAAAACAAACTTTGAGAAACTTAGATTTTTTTCTTAAAGCGAGCTGGGAAAATTTCTACAAGGAAAAAATACAAGTGGAAGAAAATGGGTGATTCTGATGAAAATCTATAAAGAAGGAATGGATAGGTATGTATATTAAGTGTTGGTTTAACAGAAGGTGCCGTGAAGTGAAAATTGAAGAGGTAAAGCTTGGAAAGGATGAAGAAAAGACAATAAAACTAGAAAATGGCAAATATACATTAATCAAAGGAATGAATATTTAAAAATACGCACGGTAGAAAAAAGAAAATATGAAAAAAGACATAATAGAAAAATGTAAGGATCAGCCAAATCTATTTTATAGTTATGTGAATGGTAAACTAAAAAAACAGACAGGAAATAGTGAAAGTACGCCAAGGAAATACGGAATACACAGAAGATACAGAAATGACTGAAGTCATTAGCAAACACTTCAAGTGGGTTTTCACTAGAGAAAATGTACAACATCGGGATGAAGGGAGAGAAGTGAAACCCCTCCCCCCACGAGGGAAATAATAGTAGCACGGAAAGAAATAATGGACCAAATAATGAACCTTGATGTCAGGAAATCACACGGCCCGGATGGAATCGAAAACTGGATATTAAAAAATGTAAAGAACTAATAGACAAAATATATAATAAAATAAGTTGGTTACTCAAAGAGGGAAAAATACCGGAAGACTGGAAAAATACTGATATCATACCAATTTATAAATTAGGAAATAAAGAAGACCCAACAAATTACAGACCAGTTTCTCTTACAAGCACGGTAGCTGGAGGAGAACAATATACTAAATCCGAGACAATTCGGATTTAGACAGGGAAGATCATGTAACACAAATTTGATCTGTTTTTACTCAAGACTACTAGATATAACACAGGAAAGGGACGCATGGGCTGATTGTGCTTGCCTAGATGTACAAAAAGTTTTTGACAAAGTTCCACTAATAATATTAAGAAAACTGGAAACCATAGGAGGGATACAAGGTAAACTACTGAAATGGATGGAGAACTTTTTGCATGAAAGAAAATGAGGATAGTGCTCAGAGATAAGAGTTCTACTTTGGAAGAGGGGATTAGTGGAGTTCCACAAGGACCAGTATTGGTTCCGATAATGTTTGCTATTTATGTAAATAACATGGATGAGGGTGTGGAATATTACATGAGTTTCTTTGCAGATGACGCAAAACTGTTAAAGAAAACGAGTACTGAAACGGACTGTGACTCACTACAGAGAGATCTGAACAGGGTTTGGGAATGGAGCCAGAAGTGGGAAGTGGACTTCAGCATTAAGAAATGTAGCATAATGGAATTTGGAAAAAGTAAAAAAATATATATCAGGAAAATATAAAATCGGTGCAAAGGAAGTCAAGAAAGTGGGATCTGAAAAAGACCTGGGAATAATCACCACAAAGGATAATTATGTCTCCTTACAAATAGATAAACAAAATTGTCGGAGAAAACTATAACTTGGATCAATAAAAGTGTCATTTACTTTCTTGTATGAAGAAATGGTAAAGAAAATACTAGTCACACTGATAAGGCCAAAATTGGAGTACGCAGTGACACTATAGTCACCCAGTACTAAAAAGAATATAAGGAAAATGGAGAGAATCCAAAAAACAACTACGAAGATGGCCTCAACACTATAAAAACTGTCATATTGAAGACAGATTGTCAAAACTAGAGTTACCGACTCTGGAACAAAGTAGAGAAATAGGTGACTTGTTGATCATCTACAGAATTATGAGAGGTATAGAAGTCCTTGATGGAGAAGACTTACTAAATTGGGATAAGAGAAACACAAGAGGACCTAGAAGGAAGCTCGAAAAGGACAGTTATAGAAGAGACCTGAAAAAGAACGGCTTTCCCCCCAGAGTGGTGGATGTATAGAGCATACTAGATGAAACAATAGTGTGTGCAAAACAATACACGAATTTAAGAGCAAATTAGATATGGCGAGATACAGGGACGGGACATTACGAGCATAGCTCCCCTTCCCGTAAGATAAAACTAGGTAAATACTCACCGACGTCAATCCAGCACTCACTGGACCTCTTGAACCGTCAAGACAGATCTGCAATGTTTTACCGGATCCTCAGTCACATTGATGTTCTAAGGAACATTACTGCGGATGCTGCTGCCTTAGCAGCTACGAGGTTTAGCAGGGTCACCATCAGGAAGACCAGATCGATGCTCAGGGTCTAACATAGCAGCATTATTGATACTTCGGTTTCAGCCTCGTCATTAAGTACGAGGTCATCTACCAGCCTCCTGGTAGAAGGGCAGAACCCATCTTCCACAGGATCCGCCTTGGGTATCATTGTGAATGGCAAGCATTACATGCAGAGAGAAACAATCATGAACACTGCAAACGTTGTGGGGGCCCCCGTCCACTACTACCTCCTAGAGTGCAGAGCTACTGCCATTCTAGGGCTCAGCCCTCATTCCGGAAGGAGTGGCGCGGCACCTCATTGTATCCCCTTCCGAAGCAGCCCTTAGATAAAGGCACACCCTCCCTAATGGTCAAGGGTTGCCTCCCTTCCTGATCTCCGTGGCGTAACATGGACATCGCTGGACGTTTAATTATGGTGTGCGCTAGGTTTTCCTATTTTTTCCGCATTGTAAACAGTGGCGGATCCAGGATAAAAAAAATTGGGGGGCTAACCTGAATTCCTTCCTCTGAGTAGTCTGATGTATCAGAAGTCTGAGGTATACTTAACTTAATAATGTTTTTCAGATTTTTCTGTATTTTAGACATATGTAATAGAATGTATATTCGTTTTATATTGTTACACGCTTGTGCTAGTCAGTGATAAGGCACTGGCACGCGTATACTCTCGCATAGAGAGAAATTATTGCAGGATCCGTGTGTAGTGTTAGTGCACATGGACTCATGGAAGTAATAAAAATAAAAGTAGCTTTAAAAAACAGAAATACAAACAAAAACGTGTATGAACTTCTGAACCTGTTAATAAAAGTATCTAAATTACATTAATAACACACAGCATTGTTCATGGGATCTCACACGAACATCAACCTCCTGTTTTTTTGGGCAAATACATTGATTACACTATTTCAATATTGATTTCATTGTGAACGCCGAGTAGCGCCAGGCCGTTGAGGCGATCTTGACCCATAGTATTCCTTAGGTAGGTCTTCAGTCGCTTCAGGGTTGAAAATGAACGCTCGGCCTCTGCGTTCGAGACTGGGAGCGTGATCAAAACTCGGAGGAGCTTGGCCAGGTTCGGATACATTCGGGTCTGGGCGTGGGCAAGGGCATCTCCAATGGATTCGAACTTCATTGTTGTTGAATACCAGCGCTCTGCTTCCGCCTTCACGAGGCTCAAGGTCTCGATGTCAGCCTCATAAACCTTTGCCGCTTCCTGTACAGCAGCAACATCTCCGTCAGCGCTGCTGAGCAGATTCTTGATCTTGAAGCCAACAGGAATAGTATCATTCCCGAACCGGGTCTGCAGTTCATTCAATACATGGTCGAGGAATGGGACATATACAGATCTTCGGTAATACTCCTCAGCTGTCTGGAAGGGTAAATTCGCTCGCTGCGTTTGGCGCTTGCAAACTCGAGGTACAGGAATGGTGTCGTGTGATGAACCGATCTCCTGGAGGAGCCCCTCTGCCTTCTTGAAGATGTCCTGGAAGCTGGTCAGTGCACCTTCCCGGGTCTTGTTTAGATGCGTCACCACATCACCAATCGTAGCGTACGCTGAGACTAGATCGACCATAGGGGACTGCAGGGCTCGGCTCGGCTCCACAGTGTGAGCTAGCACAGACTCAGCGACGGCAAGACCAATCAAAAAGCGCGGCTCTCGGATTGCTATTAGTAGTAGTCCCGCCGTCGCGTCCGAGTTGCTCTCATTCTCTAGAAAGACGGCAATAACTGGCAGGAATTCCATAAACACAATGACTGAGTCGTGTCGCTCAACCCATCTAGTAGCGCAGAGGCTGACCAGCTTCTTCCGCTTCGTGGACGTGTGGTCTTTTACGAGCTCAGTAAACCTCATCGAGCACATGTTTGAGGAATAGATGTAGTTATACACCTCGCTGAGAGTCTGGAGCTTTACCTCCTTGGTGGCACAGGCCTTGGTCAAGACGAGGTTGAGACGATGACTGAAACAATGAATCGTCTTTGCGAGCGGGTATTCTCGCACTACCACAGCTGCACACCCGCTATGATTGCCTTAATACAAAGATCCTTAAACTTGCTGCTCCCAAAATCATTCATTTACTCATGCATTTAATCACTTTGTGCTTTCAACAGAGTTGCTTTCCTAATGTCCTAAAAAATTGCTGTAGTACACCCGATCCATAAAGATGGGCCCACATCAAACGTATCAAATTTTCGTCCGATTTCGATCTTTCGGTATTGTCTAAAGTACTTGAAACCGTTATTCTTGAGCAATTGGTTGATTACCTTGAGTACCATGGGATAATTTTCGATAATCAATTTGGATTCCGTGAAAACCACTCAACATATATGCCTGTTGCTCTCTTACATGAATATATTGCAACTCGACTATTTAATAAAAAAAATATGTGCCGCAGTTTTTCTAGTCATTAAAAAGGCTTTTGACACAGTTGATCATAATGTTCTATTGATGAAAATGGCTGAGTACGGAATAAGAGACTTTGAACTTCAGATGTTTCAGTCATATTTATCTAATCGTAATCAAGTTGTCTTATTTAACGGTGTTAAATCGAGATTAATGGGTGTAAATATGGGGGTACCTCAAGGTAGTATTCTAGGTCCTATTTTGTTTTTGATTTACATTAACGATATCTATAAAGCCTGTGGTATTCCTGAATACTCACTGTTTGCAGATGATACTTCTTGATTGATTGCTTCAACAACACAAAACAATCATATAGGTGACAATACAGGTATGTTGAACGGCCAACGAACGTGGTATATCTCCTTTCTATCCCTTTTCAGCGCAACTGAGACACAACCCTGGCAACCCTACAACACGCGCAGCACAAAACAGATAAATGGATTAAACAAATGCCAAACACAGCACAATTCCGCCCAAACACCGCACACATGCTGTCAGTTTATTTAACCCCCGGACCTGGCAAAACATCAGAAAGTACTCAAATCGATTAAATGACATCTTTACAATGATTCATGGAAGAACAAATTTTAGGGGGGGCTTCAGTGCCCTCAGCCCCCCCCCCCTGTATTCACGCCTGATTGTATATATTGTCCTCATTAGTAAATCTTTTTATACCATTTATCTCCAGGCACATTGTTCTTGCCCATTAAAATAGTGTGGGTGCAAGTGAGTTGTCATATATTTGACTTTCCTTATTTATTTTGTCTTCTTTTTATATATTAAGGCTACTTGTGCTCTTTAAAATTTTACACCTTTCTGTGTCCCATTCACTTTGAAAATAACTTTTTTATGCTCAGATCTCTTATTTTGTTGGAGATTGTGTTTAATTTTGGTATTTGTTAGTTGTTCTCATTATTTCTATAATCCGTTTTACTAGTTTGTTAGATCATTCTCCTATGCTTATGATATACATTCTCTTTATTAGTTTATAATATGTTCCTATTAGTGTCCTATGGGAATCGATGTTTTGTGATTGTTTTGAACTGTCGTATACAATTCCAAAGTTTGGGACTGTAGTATTGTATACGACAGTTCAAAATAGTGACCGAACTTCGATGCTTTGTTCGAATCCTTTAATCAGTTGTCCTCTCATTGTGAGGTTATTGCTGTCCAACATAAGTAAAATATATATATTTGAATAAGAATAAGAAATATAATAAGAAATATTTTTCTAAATATAAATTTGTTATCATATAGGTAGACAATGGATATGAAATAAATAATAATAAGAGGAGGTCGCTCAAAGTTTATTCGAACACTAGTGTCAACACGTGAATCAGCTGCTTAAATGCATGTGGGTACAGTAGTGTACATACAAGCACGTTTGTATTAGAAGTGCAATGGATATAACGGCGGTAAAGGCAGTGATAGAAAGGCTTTGTGCCGAAAACACTGAAGTCAAGAGCATATTCGGAGGTTATGTCACACAAAAGGTATATATATATATATTTTCATGTGACTGTTGAATTTAGGATGCCTAAATAAATATGTCATCCTTATTCTTGTAACTACTAACTTGTTGCTTGTTGATGTTTTCTCCAAAGAAATATTAATTCTATGCCGTGATGATTGACATTGGCGAAGAAATGTGTTCAACGTGTCGAGTATTTAATGAGAAAAATTGTATCGGGAATATTTTGAATAGTGATTTCTGTTTTCAATAGCAGTCTAAAGTCTTCCTGATTCAAACAAATCTGATGTTCGTTTGAGTTTCTATCTCTTCTCATGTGATCTTTTGTGATGATTTTGTACTATTGTCTTCAGGTTCAGGAACTGCCACTGTGTCATTGATATGTTTCAGGTACATTTAACATTGGCATCTTTAATTGGTTTACTTGATTTGGTTTGGTGGGTTTATCATTTCACTAGGCCAACACATAATGTCTGCCTCCAGTTTTCCTTAGCCTTCAATAAGGAGTTTTGCCCATCAGGACATCTGGGGGTGTCTTCCAGTTTGGCTAGGAATTAATCCAGCTGGTATTTAAGAGTCCACTGAGCAACCCTTTTTATCTCAGACCTCACTTGGGGTGCAGTTGAAGAGTCTGGCAGTTCTTCATCTGAAACAATTATACTGTAGTCACATCAAACTCTGCCATGATGAATAGTGTTGATAATGCAGCTTCTGCCTCTGCATTCAGACACCTGTAACATTATGGGGTTTGTCAGATTTGGCACTTTTTCCTCCATTATTTTCCATAGATATATTATAATTATGGTATAGATACGGGCGAATCCGCTCGTGGCGCCATGATCGCACGTGTACTGTTTACGACGCAATCTTTTGCGGCCCGCTTAAATAAGTATGCCTCAGTTTGAATGCTTGCATCGTTCAGTGCATGCATAGAGTATTCAAATTATCTTGTTGTTGTGCAAGTGTATGCCCAATTCTTGAAACACAAACAAATTTTCACCGATTTAAACGGAAGTTTGGTTATCAACCTCGGCAAAATAGTTTTCCGAGTAAAAATATTAAGGTAAGACATCAGTAAACAATATTTTAACCTAAATAACCATATTTTTCAACCTGTTTTCTCCTGGAAACGAGAAGCTTAAGATTGTTGATTAATTGATATTTGAGCTTAGTGGAAATACATGTAGGCATATGGTCACGCGCAAAACCATGCACGGCGCTGCTATCGCCATCTTTTGCGCCCCGTTGGATTTTGATTTTTGTTTGGCTTAGTTTGAATGCTTGGAGTGTTCAGCACATTCGCAGGGTATTAAAATTATCTTGTTGTTAAACAAGTTTATGCCCAGTTCTTCAAAACTTTACTAATTCTTGCAGATTTCAACGCAATTTTTTATATTAGCCTTGGCAAATTTGTTTTCCGAGTAAAAGTGTAAAGGCAAGAAACTAAATTGTATAATATTTAATGTAATAATGTTGTTTATTAACCTCTATTCTACCGAATATGAGCAAATTTGAAATTGTTGGTAATAGCGCAGTTGTACAATCTAAGTTTCTTGAACCTTAGATGCCTACTCGACATATCGTTGCCATGGCAACGTGATAGGTGTCAGTAAGAACGGTGTAAGAGGAATAGTCCTGCACTGTTTTTGACATGCTCAGGATATTTTTCGACCCATAAAACCTTTACATGCCAAGTTGCATGTCAGTTGGGCCAGCGGTTTGGATTTTATTGATTATTTCTAAATTGACAACAGTTGCCATGGCAACATGATAGATATTAGTAAGAACAGTGTAAAAGGAAGATCCTGCATTGTTTTTGATATGCTCAAGTGATTTGTTGACCCATAAGATCTTCACATGCCAAGTTGCATGTCAGTTGTGCCAGGGGTTTGGATTTTATTGATTATTTCTAAAATGACAATTGCCATGGCAACATGATAGATGTTAGTAAGAACAGTATAAAAGGAAGGTCCTGCATTGTTTTTGACATGCTCAGGAGATTTGTTGACCCATAAAACCTTCACATGTCAAGTTGCATGCCAGTTGTGCCAGTGGTTTGGATTTTATTATTTCTAAATTGACAACAGTTGCCATGGCAACATGATAGGTGTTAGTAAGAATGGTATAAGAAGGTCCTGCAATGTTAATGACATGCTCAGGTGATTCGTTGACCCATAAAACCTTCACATGCAAATTTGCATGTCAATTGGGCCAGAGGTTTGGGTTTTATTGATTATTTCTAAATTGACAACAGTTGCCATGGCAACATGATAGGTGTTAGTAAGAATGGTATAAGAAGAAGGTCCTGTAATGTTATTGACATGCTCAGGTGATTTGTTAACCCATACAACCTTCACATACCAAGTTGCATGTCAATTGGGGCAGCGGTTTGGATTTTATTATTTCTAAATTAACAACAGTTGCCATGGCAACATGATAGGTGTTAGTAAGAATGGTATAAGAAGAAGGTCCTGCAATGTTAATGACATGCTCAGGTGATTTGTTGACCCATAAAACCTTCACATGACAAGTTGCATGTCAATTGGGCCAGCGGTTTGGATTTTATTGATTGTTTCTAAATTGACAACAGTTGCCATGGCAACATGATAGGTGTTAGTAAGAATGGTATAAGAAGAAGGTCCTGCAATGTTAATGACATGCTCAGGTGATTTGTTAACCCATAACACCTTCACATGACAAGTTGCATGTCAATTGGGCCAGCGGTTTGGATTTTATATATTATTTCTAAATTGACAACAGTTGCCATGGCAACATGATAGGTGTTAGTAAGAATGGTATAAGTAGAAGGCCCTGCAAGGTGATTTGTTGACCCATAAAACCTTCACATGCCAGGTTGCATGTCAACTGGGCCAGCGGTTTGGATTTTATTGATTATTTCTAAATTGACAACAGTTGCCATGGCAACATGATAGGTGTTAGTAAGAATGGTATAAGAAGAAGGTCCTGCAATGTTAATGACATGCTCAGGTGATTTGTTAACCCATAAAACCTTCACATGCCAAGTTGCATGTCAATTGGGCCAGTGGTTTGGATTTCATTGATGATAATCTGAAAATTGACAACTTCATGGTTGCCATGAAAAGGCAAATATGGTATGATGGAGATGTCTCACATTATTTTTGACATGCTCATGTGATTTGTTGATCCATAAAACCCAAGTATTCCGAATTTTAATAAAATTGGACCAGTGGTTTAGAGTTAATGTTTATTTCTTTACCGAAATCTTTACAAATTATTACCCTTAATTCTAACATTTTGTTATGGTAAAGTCTAGCCAAAAATGCAGGCTAAAAAATAATTAAAAAAAAATCGTATCTCCCTTATTTTTCAAGCTATTTCAAAAATTTAAAAAGCATTTTGTTTCTAATAAAGTTGTCTTTCATATGCATTTTTTTTTTTTTTTTTTTTTGACGTCACTATGTGGTGGGGGAAAAGAATACTGCCACCAAGTTTTCCCACTTGGATCGTAAGAGGCGAGAAGAAAGGGACGGGGAGAGGGACTAGGCATCCTTCTCCCTGTAGCCCCAAGGGGCAAATTCCTAAAAATCAAAGGAAAGGCATAAGGGGTGCTGGAGGGCCTCGGGCCAGCACCCTAAGGTTTGGGTCTTTTAATGTGCGTGGATGTGGTACAGATGAGAGTAAAAGAGAAGAGATAGGTAGTATGTTTGTGAGAAGAAAGTTGGATGTGTTGGCTTTGAGTGAAACTAAGTTGAAAGGGAAGGGTGAGTGTAAGTTTGGGAGTGTAAGTGGGAGGTTATCAGGAGTGAAGAGAGGGCGAGGGAGGGAAGGGGTGGCTATTCTAGTAAGTGAGGAGATAGGTAAAGGGGTAGTGGAGTGGAAGGAGGTTTCCTCAAGGATAATGTGGATGAAGGTGAAACTGGGAAAGGAGATGTGGGTCTGTAAGTGCATATGGGCCGGGCAGTGAGAAGAACATGGAAGAAAGGGAGGCCTTTTGGATAGATTTAAATGAGTGCATAGAGGGTTTAGGAAGAAATGTCAATGTAATAGTACTGGGAGACTTTAATGCTAGGGTGGGAAATGGTCCAATCGATGGAGTGGTTGGGAAGTGTGGAGTTCCAGGAAAGAATCGTAGTGGAGAGTTGATGGTGGAAATGTGTCTAGAAAGAGAGTTGATGATAGCAAATACAGTGTTTCGGAAGAAAGTCAAGCATAAGTACACATGGGAGAGGGTGGTGGAGGGAAGGGTGGTAGATAGAGCACTAATGGATTATGTAGTAGTAAATAGGATTATGATAGGAAGAGTTAAGGATGTACATGTGCTAAGGGGAGAGGGTGGGGGAATATCAGATCATTTTTTGGTGGAAGGTAAGCTGAGAGTGGAGGATAGATGGAGAAGGAGGAAAGGGAAAAAAGGTAGGGAGGTTCTTAGAGTGAACTCCTTGAATGAAAAGGAAAAGGAGAAGGAGTACGAAAAGAAGCTGAAGGAGGAGTGGGAGGGAGTAAAGGATAGAGCAGAGATGGGTGTGGAGGAGGAATGGGGATGGTTCAAGGAGGGAGTATTAAAGTGTGCAAGGATGGTGTGTGGAACAAGAAGGACAGGGGGAAATAGAAGAAAGGGTAGTGAATGGTGGGATGAGGAAACAAAGAAGGCTGTAGAAGAGAAGAAGCGAGCATTCACAGATTGGTTACAAAAGAGGACAGGGGAGTCATATGAGACGTACAAAGAAAAGAAAAGAGAAGTAAAGCAAAAGGTAAAGGAGGCAAAGAGGAGAGCAGATGTGAAATGGGGTAGGAGTATGACAGAAAATTTTGAAAGTAATAAAAAGATGTTTGGAAAGAAATTAAGAGAGGAAGAGGAGGCGAATCAAGTAGGGAAGAAAAGGTAAAAGGTACAGATGGAGAGTTGAAAATGGAAGAGATGGCAGTGAGGGGAAGATGGGCAGAATATTTTAGGGAGTTGCTGAATGTGAAGGAGGATAGGGAAGGAAAGATAGCTGCAGTGGGAAATGCGAAGAAAATGAGAGTGATGAGTGAGGAGAATGGAGGAGAAATAAGGAAGGATGAGGTGAAGGCAGCTGTAAAGATGATGAAAGCAGGTAAGGCACCTGGTCTGGATGGATGTCATGCAGAATGTCTGAAAAAGGGAGGTGCAGTGATGGTGGACTGGTTGGTGAGGTTATTTAATGTTTGCTGGAGAGAGGGTAGAGTACCGGAGGACTGGAGTAGTGCCTGTATAGTTCCTCTTTACAAGGGAAAAGGGGACAAGTGTGAATGTAGTAATTTCAGAGGGATTAGCCTGTTGAGTGTAGTAGGGAAGGCTTATGGGAGGATCTTAATTGAGAGGATTAGGAGAGGAACAGAGGGAGTAATTGGTGAGGAACAGTGTGGATTTAGGACGGGTAGAGGTTGTGTAGATCAGATCTTTGTGGTAAGACAGATATGTGAGAAAGCTATAGGAAAGGGGAAGGATGTTTTTTGGGCTTTCATGGATCTGGAAAAGGCTTATGATAGGGTAGACAGAAAGGCACTGTGGGAGGTAATGCAGATTTATGGGATAGGAGGAAAGCTTTTGGGAGCTGTCAAGAGTTTTTATGAGAGTAGTAGAGCATGTGTTAGGATTAGAAATGGAGAGAGTGAGTGGTTTGAAGTAAAGGTGGGACTTCGTCAAGGATGCGTTATGTCGCCCTGGCTGTTCAACTTATACATGGATAGGGTGGTGCGAGAGGTGAATGCTAGGGTAGTGAGTCAGGGATTGGAGATGGTTAAAGAAAATGGAGAAAAGTGGGAGGTGAGCCAGCTGTTGTTTGCGGACGACACTGCGCTTGTGGCAGGGTCAGAGGAGGGATTGAGGAAGCTGGTGGCAGAGTTTGGGAGAGTATGTGATAGAAGAAAGCTAAAGATAAATGTGGGTAAAAGTAAGGTGATGAGATGTACAAGGGGTGAAAGTGGCAGTAGACTGGAAGTGAACATTAAGGGAGAGCGACTGGAGGAAGTGGATAGTTTTAGATACTTGGGTGCAAGTGTAGCAGGAAAAGGTGGAGTGAAGGTGGAGGTAGAATGTAGATTGAGAGAAGCGAGTAAATGCCTTGGTGGTTTAAAGAGTGTAATGAGGAATAGACATTTGGGAATGGATGCGAAGAGGAGACTGTATGAAGGAGTGATTGTGCCAACAGCACTGTATGGGGCAGAAACGTGGAACATAAGAGAAGAAGAGAGAAGGAGTTTGAATGTGTTTGAGATGAGGTGTCTGAGAAGTATGGTGGGGGTTACTAGGCTAGATAGAGTGAGAAATGAGGAGGTGAGGAGGAGAACAGGGGTGAAAAAGGATTTGGGAGATAGGGTTGATGAAAGAATATTAGGATGGTTTGGACACATGGAAAGAATGAGTGAAGAAAGACTAGTAAAAGAGGTATGGAAGGCAGATGTGGAGGGAGTGAACATGAGGGGACGTCCTAGGATGAGGTGGATGGATGGGGTGAAGGGGGCTTTGGGGAAGAGGGGAATGTCTGTTGAGGAAGGAAGGGAGAGGACGGAAGACAGAGGTGAGTGGAGAATGGTTGTATATGGATGATGTTGTGACTGCATGAGGAGGAATGGGCGGGGAAGTGGGGGGTGGGGTAGTATGTGTGAGTAAATTTTGACGCAGCCCGAAGGGATTTCTCCCCGTC
Organism: Oratosquilla oratoria; assembly: GCF_046742065.1. NCBI lineage: Eukaryota > Metazoa > Arthropoda > Malacostraca > Stomatopoda > Squillidae > Oratosquilla > Oratosquilla oratoria. The sequence goes on from NC_134812.1 coordinate 41,633,836, forward strand.
CTCGCCTTATATGCAAAGGGGGACGGAGAGGGGGGGGTCGCCGATTAAATGAAGCGGCCTTGCTGTGGATGTACTGTGTCTTGCGACACTGCTTCTGACCCAGGGCGGTGGGCAGGGTGCAGGGATGACCCGTCATCCAGGAGGTGCTCAGATGAGAGGAAGGGTGGGAGGGGTGTGGAGTGTATTTAGGGATGAAATGGGTGGGAGTGTTTTTATGCCTTTCCCTTTTTGGCTACCTCCCTTGGAAGGGGGATAAAGCCTTGGTATATGTATGTATGTATGTTTTACTTATTCCATCTTCTCTCCAAAGATAGGTACATATGAATCTGTGGGTGGCACCATGGTCGCGGGTGTACTGTTTTCCCTGCCATTTCTTGCTACCTGTTTGAATGGGTACGCCTCAGTTTGAATGCTTGTAGCATTTAGCGCATTTAACATGCGCAGGATTTTGGTATTTGTTCAGTTGTGGACATGGATGTGATATAGCGTTAGAAAATTAAGTATTAATTTTGTAAATTATAATACATGAACATAATATGTGATTTTCTTGGCGGAAATAAAAAAAAAAAATACCTTGCTACAAGCATATATACTAACAAATGAAGTCACTTTATCAAGCGTTGTCTGCCCGGCCTAGTTGAGGCCTGGTGTACCCCCTTGGTACTTCCACCACTACCTTGCGAGCTATATATTTTTGAAGGAATGCTATGGAGCTGAAATCCATGCATTCCTTCAAGCTGAGAAAAACCTGTATGCCCTGCAATAAGAGAGTGATTTAACAGACCGCCAACATCCATGATGTTGATGATGATGATGATCCAGATAACCGTAAATTAAAGGTACTGATTTACTAAATACATGTTAGGTTAGGTTAGACAAATTTATCATCCTTTCATTTCTTCGACGTCAGCATCTATCATAAACATGGCGTACCATTCGTTCGGCGTGACTTCTTTACTTATGAAATCTGTTTTAGCAACTTTTTTGTTTTTTATTTCTGCCTAGGCTGACAGGCATGATCGACCAGCTCAAAAGCCATGCTAAGTTTTGTTCATTAGATTGGACATCTCAAGATATTGTATAGTAGCAGCCTTAATAACCCTTTCAAACAACTTTCCAATGTGGGAATACATGTCTTTCCCCCCCCCTCCTCCTACCCCCAGAATTAGCAGGATACATGGTTATTTATAGAGTTCCAGACGATAATCATTCTCACCATTATTGTTAACAATAGTGCTATTTGGTCCTACAAAATAAAGCCTGGGACTATTCATTAGTGCATAGTACTGACCAGGCAATAAATGTAATGCCCAGGCATTTCTAAATCATCTGAGTGTTTCAGTTTTGATGTAGTTTAGATTTACTTACAAGTTCTTTATTTCAGTTTATCTGACATGAATGTTGAATTAAAAGACCCACCCTACTGTGACACTGATAGCTAGTAGGCCAATTATGGTATTGATGGCAGTAATCAAAACACTGATAAATGTGGCACTCGAGCATTTATTCACTATTGCCCAGGTATTTTTTAGTTCATTTAAGTTCTTTTCTTTTGGCAGTTATATATTTGATCAAGTGTTAGACATTGTTTATCAGAATTATAACGACAAAAACAATATAATTTTGAGGGTGTCTGTGGACAGGTGGGTGTATTTAAAACTTGGTCTCACTAGATAATGTCCAGGACTGCCTGAAGCACCCTGTACTAACCATTTGGTAAATGTAATACCTGGGTGATTCAAAGTCATTAAGTGTTTCAATTCTGATGTCATTTAGATTTAAGTTCTTCTTGTCAGTTCTGTCTGACATGAAGGTTGAATTAAATGTTCAATCCCATTCTGACACTGTTAGTATACCAGTTACACTACTAACAGCTGTAATCAAGACACTGGCAAATGCAGTGCTCAGATATTTTTTAGTCCATAATTTTTTCTTTTTTTAGACAAATTGTAGAATTCCCCCCTCCCTTCCACACACACATACACTGATCGATAAAGGTCCAAAGTGCTCTGCTGTCAATTAGGCCATGGTAACATTTTTTTATTACTCAATTTATGGTTTAGAAGCACTAATGGTTAGGTTAGGTTATTGTCACCACCATTAATGCTCTCAAACTGTAAATTGAGTAATAATAAAACATTACCATGACCTGACTGACAGCATGTGCCTGATCATTAATGGCGGTGATAGTAATCTAATATGACCAAAACTAACCTAACCATTAATGCTCCCAAACTGTAAATCGAATAATAATTTTTTTTTTTTACTGTGACCTGAGTGATTGTGCTGAGTGACAGTGGAGCACTTTGGAGATTTATTGATCAATGTGTGTGTGTGTATGTGGGAGGGGGGGAATTCTATGATTGATCCTTTTTATTTTGGCAACTATATACTTTTATCAAGTGTCTGACTTGGATTATTTGAAGTATATATCTATATATACTAGGGCTTCTTCCCCCTTATAAGGGAGGTAGCCAAGTCAAGAACACACACCCACTCCCATCCAACACCCTTGTTTCCCTTTCATCTTATCCCCTGCCCACAGCCCTGGGTCAGAAGCAATGCAGCAAGACACAGCAGATCCACAGCAAGGCTGCTTCACATGTGGAAAATAGAGAAGATGGGAGAAATCCCTTCCTTGCTCGACAGACATATAACAGCCAAATATGATCTTATTTAAAGGTTGGCTGTGAACAGGTGGTTGTACTGAAAATTTAATGTGGACCATCTCAAACTGTAATGCTCTAAGCTGTGATGACATTAATTAATATTTTGGCAATCAGAATTAAAAGGGCTGACATGAAAATTGAATTAAAATTTCAACCCTATTCTAACATAGATAGTTGGCCAATTATACTATTAACATCAGTAATCAAGATGCTGATATTTTGCAGATATGTTGTGAAATTTCACCTCTGACACTGACATGGCAGCTGGGTAGCAATGGTCACTTGTTATTGTGGTTGTTTTCTAGACTGGCCAAGCAGTCTAGTCTCCCTGAGGAATGCCATGGTTGGAAATAGTTTTCCTTCAAATCCTTTGTGTTATTGGTGTGCTTGATTGTGTACAGTGCAATTTTTCATAATGTTTTGTATAGTTTGGGGTGAAGTGTTACATCTTGGACAATTATCTATGCATCCAGCCTCTTCTGGTAGCGTAGAAGGACTGGATGGTGGTTGCACCACAGTCAGGCCAGGTGGACTCTGTCCTTACACAGGAGAGAGGATTCAGAGGAATGGATATAAGGAGGGTCTGGCATGCAGCAATGTATTGTCTTTTAGTTTGTTGTTGTTGTCGTTCCCTAGACTGTCTGTCTGAGCAGTCCCGTCTCCCCAAGGAATGGATGGAGTAGTGAGTGATATGATTATGGATATGCTTCTGGAGGCTGGTGTCTGGTTGCTTGGGGGAAGAGAAGAGAGTAATTGTGTGTGATATAGGTATTTGGGTGTTGTTTTGATGTTTCTTTGCATGTGTGGGTGTTCTGCTGTGTAGTGCAGTGGTCACTTGATGATGAAGCTAATTATGCATAATTGAGATGCAATCAATGTAATGATTGAAAATTTACCACACTGATATGGGCAGTTGGCCAATTACTCAGTATCTTGTCTGCCTGTTTGTAGAGATGCAGTGAAATGTCACCTGTAGTACCTGGGTATTAATTCACTAATGCCCGGTTATTTTTTAGTTCATTTAAGTTCATTTTTGGCAAATATATATTATTATTAAATATTTGACTTGGTTTATCTACAAAGGATTACAAAGGTGGAGCATGCCGACAGGAGACCTTTTGGTCCATAACTAGGTCAGATGCGAAAGAAATATAAGAATGATAAATGTATAAAAAAATTTATAATATAAATAATAAAAACTAAAAAATAAATACATAGGTATAGTTGAATAATAAACAGGTACATACATACATATACCAAGGCTTTTTCCCCCATTCAAGGGAGGTAGCCAAAAAGGGAAAGGCATAAAAACACTTCCACCCATTTCATCCCTAAATACACTCCACACCCCTCCCACCCTCCCTCTCATCTGAGCACCTCCTGGATGACGGGTCATCCCTGCACCTTGCCCACCGCCCTGAGTCAGAAGCAGTGTCGCAAGACACAGCACATCCACAGCAAGGCCGCTTCATTTAATCGGCATATAAGGAGAGGACGGGGAGAAATCCCTTCGGGCTGCGTCAAAATTTGCTTACACATACTACACCCCCCCCACCCATTCCTCCTCATGCAATCACAGCATCATCCATATAATAAACAGGTAAATAGTAAATGATAATAAATTGACAGATAAATAATAATAAATGAAAAGCAAATAATAAACAAACAGGTGAATGATAATAAACAAATAACAGCCAAAAGTGATAAAACTTTAAAGCCAATTACTGAGTATCTTGTTGATACTGTTTGCAGAGATGTGATGAAATGTCACTTTTAGCGGAAGGAAGCAGTCCACATAGTTGGAATCTTATTGTTCAACTGGAATGGTTGTAGGTGTCAATGAAGGCTCATGTTGTATTTGATCCAAGATGTTTTAGAGAGAGCTGGGCCTTCAGCATGAAATTTTTCTAATTTCTTTATTGCCCCTTCAATATCTTTATTGAAAAAGGGAGGGTTGGCATTTTTATCTCAATTGATTTGATGTATTTTGTTATATTCCTGTTTTCAAGAGTAGTAGGTAACTTGTTTTGGAGAAATGTTTGTCTTGCTGCATTGCTTCTGACCCCGGGCAGTGGATGGGATACAGGGATGACCTGTCATTCATGAGGAGCTAAGATGAGGGGGAAGAAAGTGTGGTAGATGGGAGTGGAATGGGTGGGAGTTGGTACATGCCTATTGATTTGGCTACCTCCCTTATAAGGGGGAAAAAGCCTTTTGTATTTAGATAGAATAGATTGATAGATTGCTGATGAATAGATTGATAGATTGCTGATGATCATGCATTACTGTTTTGGTGATGGTATTTTTTCTTGTGCTGAGGTGGTTTTGGTTCATCCTGTCATTATTCTTAATGCTCTCTTTTATTTACTTAGTTGTATCATACGGGAAGGGAGCTATGCTCGTAATGACCTGTCTTTGTATCTGTCAGCATCAAGTTTGTTCTTAAATTCATGTACAGTATAGTATTTGCACGCACTGTTGCCTCATCCAATTTATTCCAGATACCCACCACTCTTTGTGGGAAGCTATTCTTTTTTAGATCTCTTCTAGAACTATCCTTTTTGAGTTTCTTTTCATGTCCTTGTTTTTCTCTTATCTCGCTTTAATAAATCATTTCTAACTAGGACTTCCATTTCATAATTCTGTGAATAGTGAGTAGATCTCCTTTTTTTTTTTTTCTCTCTCTCTTTGTTCCAGGATTGGTAGTTCCAATTTGGATAATCTTTGTTCATAAGTTAATTTGGAGAGTGTTGGTGCCATCTTTGTCTTTGCTCTTTGTATTCTTTCTAATTTCTTTATATTCTTTTTAGTATTGGGTGTCCATAGTGTTGCAGCATACTCCAATTTTGGTCTTATCAATGTAACTAATATTTTCTTTACCATTTCCTCATCCAAGTAACCAAATGCCACTTTCGTTGATCTTAGTAAATTATGTGGTATGTAGGGTGTTTTGTGTTATTTGATTGTTGGGACAATGCAATGGAGGCATAATCAAGTGTTTTGAATTGTATAATGTATTGTTGATTTCCTCCTCCTGACCAAAATCTCTTCTTATTTGTGGATGTTTGGGCTGAAGGGCATGTGAGTATAGAAAATTTGGCCCAGAATTTTAAGGCTCTTGTGCAATGGAAATAGTTGGCTATTCAGTTTTACTGCTGGATATTTCTTTGATTCATGATTGTCTGTGGTGAGCAAAGTTAATGATGTTTTCTGAGGGTGGCCTCCATTTTATTTTGTCTTTGGTATTGCTCTAGTTTGTCTGTATATGTTTTGAGTGTTCTTAACAGCTGTTGTGTAGTTTATGTGGTGGGATGTTATCATTAGGTTATCATTATGTGTGAGTGCTTTGGTGTTATGCTCTGGATTTTGTGTGGAGTCACTTGTAAAGAGGTTGAATAGTGCAGGTAAGGGTATTGTTTCTTTGGGGGCGCCAAAGTATAATATTTTTATATTAGAATGTTGGTTGTGTTGGGGTACTATGTATTCTTTCCTTGTAAAGAAATTATTTAGCCATTTCTTGTAATTATTTTGGATATTTGACTGGCATTTTTTGTGGTTTATGTCTGGGAAACAAATGGGTGACTGATGGGAGTGGGATGGGTGCATGCTTTGGATAGCTCAACCTCTCTTATAACGGGGATAATGTGATGATGACCTTTCCTAGGCTGTCTGGCTGAGCAGTCCTGTCTCCCTGAGGAATGCCATGGCTGGAATGGGGTTTTCCAATAAATCTTAAATTGAGTATATGTTGTGTTGTTGGCATGCATAATTGTTTACTATGCTGTCTTCCACATTGTGTTGAATAATATGAGGTGAAGTGTTACATCCTGGATAGATATCTGCAATGTGTTCATCAATCTGTTTCTGGTAATTTAGAAGGGCTGGATCGTGGCCACACTGCAGCCTTGGCAGATTGACTCTGTCTTGAGTGAGAGAGGATCTAGAGGGATGGATGTCAGGGGGTCTAGCATGCAGTAGTGAGTTGTCTTTTCATGGAGCAGTGAGCCATATGATTATGGATATTCTTCTGGAGGCGGGTAGCTGATTGTTATGGAGGCAGAGAAGAAAGTATATGTGTGTGGTTTGTTTCTTAGCATGTGTGGGTGTTCTGCCATGTGGTGTAGTGGCTGGGCTGTGTTTGTGGAAGCTGTGGCAAGTGTTTGTGTGCCTCTTGTGTCCAGGTGATCCTCAACTTTGAAGTATTTTGTTTAATTGTGCAGATGGTCTGTAGGTGTTGTATTTGTGCAGCCTGTAATTATTTTTAGGGGTTTGTTTTGTATAGTCTGCAGGGTGTTGTGTTGTGGTGTGTCTCAGTGAGGATAGAGGCCCATGCAGGGCTCACGTAATTCAATGCTGAGCATATAAATTGTTTGTATACTGTAGTGGTAGTTTCTTTGTTGTGTCTGAATGTTGTACCTGCAAGTGATTTAAGCATGTTGTGTCTAGGTGTGCATTTTGTCTTTATGTTTGTGATATATTGTTTGAATGACATGGATGTATTGTATGTTATGCCAAGAATCTTGGGTAAGGTTGTGTGTGGTATAAGGGTGTTGTTGATAAAAAAAATGATTATGTATTTGTGTTCTGCTGTTCAGTTGGTGAGAACTGTGGATTTGATAAGAGCTATTTTAAGTGTTTGTGGTGAACCAGGTGTTGAGCATGTTGAGGTATGGTTATAGTATTATATATGGTTCTGTTTGCATTATAATGTGTGCATGTAATTATGTTGTCTGTATAAGAAGAGATTTCGAAAATAGCTGGAGTCCAGGAACCATTTTATGGAAGAAAGTATACGCTGGACTCGACGTTCGTCAATTTATTCCGACGTTTCGAACCCTGTCCGGGGTTCGTCTTCAGGGTAATACAGTGGTAGCCATAGAAAATGAACATAAATAGGGGATACCTGGTGCACTGGGACAGGTCTTCCCAGTAACCGTTAAATTCAAACACCGGTAGAACATACCAAAAAACACAAAAAACACACACATGAAAAACAAAACAAAAATATTAATAAAACTATAATACAAAATGTGCAATGCTACCTTAAAAACATTCACAGTTAACCATAGAAAAATAAAGAAATAAAGAAATACAGTGATGGCTGTGATAACTCAACCCGCTGCCGATGGGCCCGCACCACAATGCACTCCCTGGAACAAATGTCACGCGTAGCATGCATCGTCACAGAACAAAGAAATTGGAACAAGAATAAGAACGTATAACCCATCAATAAAATAAACATGCAAAAAGGAGTTCACATTAAAACAAGAAAACAAAATGTAGTGTGAAAAAATGCCCCCAAAGATTGGGTGTAAAAGCTGCACGCTGTGACGTTCCACAACAATACGGTAAACTACAACTCGCCGCGTGGAACAAAAGTCACGTGAAGCATGCACTGTCACAGACCCCAGAAATTGTAACCCTAAAGTGAAGCAAAACCGTCCCTCACAGTTAGTGAATTACATAAATAAAATTACATAGATAAAAAAAAATGACATAGATAAAAATGTAAATACAAAACACACCAAGAAACACATTACTGTCGTGTTAATACAAATAAAACAAATAAATCACACAATATAAACAAAATGAAAAATGCCCCCCCCCTAAGATTGGGTGTAAAAGCTGCACGATGTGACGTGCCACAACAATACTATAACTACAACTCGCCACGCGGAACAAAAGTCACGTGGAGCATGCACTGTCACAACCCCCAGAAATTGTAACCCTAAAGTGAAGCAAAACCGTCCCTCACAGTTAAAGAATTATATAAATAAAATTACATAGATAAAATGTAATAATACGAAACACACCAGGAAACACATTACCGTCGTGTTAATACAAATAAAACACACAACATAAACAAATTATGACGCATGCTTCCTCTCCAGCCTTTCCTTCGCTCCCTTATAAATTGGGTTTAGAGTGATGCATCTATTGACACTATTATCGTCACTTGACCAAGCTTCCAAGAATAATCTGGCGCTTTTTCCACTACCTCCGTATTTCACCTCCGCATTCTGCCAGTCCATTTCGTGTCCCGTTTCCTCGCAGTGTCTTAAAATGGCCGAACTCATGTCCCTCCTACCGACAGCCCTCTGGTGTTCTATCAGTCTAGTCGCTAATTTCTTGCTAGTTTCCCCGACATAATGTGTCTCACAGTCCTTGCACTCGATGTCATAAACCACCCCTACTCGGTCCGCTTGGCTCACAGTGTCCTTAATTTTGGTCAGGGCTCTATGTCGAGTGTTCCTCGGTTTGTGTGCTATTTCAACACCGTATTTTTTTAACAGTCTGGCCGCCACCTCAGAAGCCCCTTTCAAATAAGGGACCGTAACCCGCGGCGTGTCCAGTCGTCTGTCGTCCATTTTACCCCTCGGTTGTCGTGCCGTCCACCTTTTTACCACCGAATTTGGGTAACCGTTGTCCCTAAATACCTTCTTCAGATGACTCCTTTCATTCCTCTTGCTATCTTCCGTGGAACACACCTTTTCCACTCTAGACCACAGAGTCTTAATCACACTTCTTTTGTGCGTGGCCGGATGACAACTGCCATAGTCCAGAAGCCGGTCTGTATGGGTGTCCTTTCTATAAACCCCCGTTGTCAATGTGGACCCGCTTCTCGTCACCATGACATCCAGAAATGGCAATCGACCGTTCTCCTCTTTCTCCATCTCAAACTGGATGGCTTCATTCTTAGTATTCAGTCGCTCGAAGAAAGGTTCCACCTCTTCTTTCTTCATAATGACAAAAACGTCATCCACGTACCTTACCCATAATTTCAATGAAGGTGGCGCATCCTCCAAAACCTCCTCCTCGTAGCGCTGCATGGCCATTTCCGCCAAAACCACCGAAATTGGAGAGCCCATAGGCGTCCCAACCTTTTGATGAAATATTTTGTCCCTGAACTTGAAGAAGGTCGAGTCCAGACACAAATCGACTAGCCCCATCAACTCCTTTGCCGTCAGTTTTGACTGATCTAGGAATTCGGGGCTGCTCTCCACCGTTGACATAGCAGCCTGCCTTATCAAACCCTGTGGTAATGACGTGAACATGGCTTTAACATCAAACGACACCAAGCAATCATCCTCTCCCAAGTTGACTCCTCTAAGTCTCTCTACGAAGTCCGCCGAGTTGCTAAGCATCCTCTCTGAGCTTTCCACTAGGGGCCTCAGACGTTTGGCCAAATCCCTCGCCAAGTTGTAAGTAGGCGAGCCCCTGAAAGCAATAATGGGCCTTAGGGGTACCCCTTCTTTGTGCACCTTAGGAAGTCCATAAAACTTGGGGATCGTGGAGTCTCCCGGTCTCATCCTGGCCCATTCCCGTTCCGTAATTAACCTCGCCTCTTTTAATTTCTTTAATTCTCCCTCCACTTTCCTCTGCAACCTAGCAGTGGGGTCTGCTCGTACTACAGTCAAACCTCGGTTATCGAACGCTTCTGTTCTCGACCAAATCGGTTTTCGACCAAAAAGTTCGAGAATTTTACGTCTCAGAACTCGACCAAATTTCGGCTCTCGAACAAACCGAAAGAAGCCGAGCGTACCCGAACGCGGCTCACTCGCGAGCCGAGAGAACTCGAACGCTAAGGACGCTTCCTCCGTAGTGCATTTGCGATCAAAGTTCATTCCGAGCAGACGTGTTCGTTCTTATTTACGTAAATCTGACTTTTTTTCATCTTTGCATCGTGTATTAGCCCCTAATCATGGGTCCAAAGAAAGCAAGTTCAAGTGGTGAAGAAAAGAGGAAAGTAGTGCACAAAACTATTGAATTTAAAAAAGAATTAATAGCTAAATATGAATCCAGCGTTCGTGTGTCTGCGTTGGCTAAGGAGTTTGGGATGGCGAAATCGACGATAAGCACCATCCTAAAAAATAAAGACCAGGTTAAAGCAAGTGATGTGGCTAAAGGATCAAGTGTTTTTAGCAAACAAAGGCCACAGGTATTGGAGGAAGTGGAGAAACTTTTGCTGATTTTCGTAAATGAGAAACAGTTAGCAGGTGATACTTTTAGTGAAGATGCAATTTGTGCCAAAGCAAGACAATTGTATGAAATTTGATAAAAAAAAATTTAGAAAAAGTTGTTTTTTAGACTTGGAACGGATTAAAATGATTTACATTGATTATAATGGGAAAAATTGTTTCGGTTTTCGAACAGCCTTCTCGAACTGAATATGTTCGAAAACCGAGGTTTGACTGTACTTCGTAAGTGTTCCTGTCCTGAAGTAGTGTCGTGGCTTTACCTTCATAGTCGCCCTTGTCCATAACCACCGTCGATCTGGGTTCGAAACATCGGAATAAATCGACGAACGTCGAGTCCAGCGTATACTTTCTTCCATAAAAAGAAGAGATTTGTATTTTTAGGGTGTGGGTATATTGTGCATGTATAGATTAAAGAGTGTGGGGGATAGGACAGAGCCCGGGGATACTCGTTCCTAAAGTTTCTGGTGTGCAATGATTGGCCTTTATATGAATTACTGTCTTGTGTTGCTTTTGACCCAGGAAGTGTGGAGGTAGAGAGGGATGACTTCATCCATGATGTGCTAAGATAAGAGGGACAGTGAATGGGTTTTTGGGATGGGTGTATGCTTTGACTTATTCACCTCCCTTATAAGGGGTAAAAGGCATTTTGGTATATGCATATATATATATGTATGTCAACATATTTCAGTACTTTATTTTATTTCAGGAGTTAGATAAGACACAGCTGGTGAAGTTTGAAAGGATTCTTGGGTGGAGTCTTCTCAATCCTGCTGTAACCATACAACTTGGAACTCATGTACGGCCGTGGCTTCTTGAAATTCTTGGACAGTTGTGCAAAAATGTCTGTAATATTACCAAAAAGGCTGAACAATACAATGCACACCGTGCTCTGTGTGTGGCTCTCAGCAAGTTACTTACAGTCAATGCAGATGTTGCCAGGTAATATTATTTGCAAATTCTTCAATTTCTTGATATACGGACTATAGATATACTCTTGATATATATGACTCTAATTCATAAATCCAATGTATTCTCTGGTATGTGGAAGATACTTGATTGTGTCATGACCTCCATTACAACATTGTACTTTGATGTTCTGCAATTTTCAAGAAGCATTTCTGTATGATTGGAGAGTAATCTTCATGTCAAAAAGAATGCTTATCAGTTTTAACTTCTATGATCCCTTCTTTCTTTCTACACTCTTTGATCTTTCCCTTATTACCACTGTCTTCATTTGTGGAGTACAATATTATTCTTAAGGATTATAATACTGGTTACATTTATTTAGTTTTTCTTGTTTGTTTGGGTGACAAAAGTCTTCTGGCATTCTTTATCAACTAGCCTCCTTTATTTTTCCCATATGGTATGTGGTATGGATGACACTGTGATGCATGGAAGGGAGTGGGTGGGGATTAGAGGGTGGTTAGGGAGTGGTTATATGTGAATGATATTTTGATGCAGCCTGAGGGGATTTCTCCCAATCTTCAGTGAAACTACATGAGGGGATGGAGAGGGTCACTGATTATATGAAGTAGCTTTGCTGTGAATGTGCTGTGTCTTGCTGGATTGCTTCTGACCCAGGGCAATAGGTGAGATGTAGGGATGACCCATCATCCAGGAGGAGCCAAGAAAAGGAGGGACTGAGGGATGGTGAATGGGGGTGAAATGGGAGGGACTGGAATTATTCCTGTTGATTTTGGCTACCTCCCTTATAAGAGAAAAAAAGCCTTTGGTATATGTATGTTCAAGTGGTGTAGAATACAAGGAGTGATGAGTCATGAAGTTTTTTGCCAGGAATCTCTCTGAATCAGTGATTATTCCATATTCTCCAGGATCTGATTTGTAAGATTATACTGAAATTCTTGTAATTTCAACCTCTTATTTCGTGTCTTTGCCATGTATATATTGTAGGAATTGATGACTGTCATATCAGTTACGTGGTAGAAGAATTTCTGGTACCATTTTATAGACTTCTATAAACATTCCACTGCTCTCAGCTGACAGTCATGCTTATCTATTAGCCTCATGTTTACAGTGTAATCTATAACTATCCTGTTTCTTCTCAGTTTCATTTGTTTAGTAGTCCTTTTTTTTGAGTATCTTTTTATTTCACCCTTGTGCAGTGTAATGAGCATGGATACATGCCTCTTGTCATGCCAGTTGATAGCAAATATTTTCCATGACTTTTGGAGTTCAACATGCCTACACTGGGCAGGATCCACAAATTTGGGCACAGTTTTTTTCTGTTTCTCTTGACTGTGCCATGTGTGCCAGTGTTCTCAGTGTGCATCATTTAGAATGTCTACATCACTGCCAATGTAAACTTATCATATCAAGAATGATTCTGGTCTCACAGTCACAAAGAACAAAGATTTTGATGCCAAAGCGATATTTCTTACTGAGAATATATTGCTTGAAAGCAAGACGACCTTAACAAAGTACTAAGCTTTCATCAATCACTGTCTTACAACATGGGTAAAAATACTTTTTATATTTTTCTACAATCATGGTGAACACTCCTCATTTTCCACAAGCGATCATTTTCAGTAGGATTATTGTTATCTACAAAATATAGGAAATAATGCAGTAAAAGAAACCTGTCTTGTCATAAATTTACTAAATATTGGTGTGTGAAGTAGAGGGTCATTTAATAATCAATTTGTAACATGTTTCTTTATCAGTGGCATCAACAACAACAAAGCAAAGAACATGCAAATCTCCTCAGCTGTTGTGTCTCTAATGATGTACACGAGAAACTGGTGTGAACTCACTGTGATCTTTTACATATTTGTAATAATTTTTTATTTCATTTACTGACAGAAACTACATCATTAGCAAAATTTGTTTAAAAGTAATGATTTTCACTAGCATCTGCATCATGAGGCCATTCATCAGTAATTCTAGAATTTCTATTGTCAAAATAATGAATATCTGGGTCAAAATCACTACCATCTGTCCGGTCAAGAGAATGTGACTTGACCATGCTATCACCCTCACTTGCTCCTTGCTCTTCTCCCACACTTTCTCTGTCCCAATCTGCATTGTCTTCACTCAGAGAGGATAATGATTCTTCATCACTCAACTACTATAGGAACAAACTTTGAAGATGTTAGGTTTTTTATTATTCTTTTATGTCCAGCTTTAGAATGAGATGGTGTGGTAGGCTTGGGTGTGGGCTGTGCATGATGCTTTCCCCTACCTTTCCCTGCGGAAGTAATTTTTCTACTTATTTAAGACTTTTCACCACTGCCACTGAAATCATCCCCTGTTTCTTTCCTTTTCATAGGAATGTATCTTGTGTAAGTTATCTTATGTCTTACACCATGAAAAGTAGAGGGTTGTGGGCTGTGCTGAGATGAGTGAGTTGACACTTCCATGATGTCTTTAGGAGAACTATGGATGCATGGGTGATGTGGTAGGGAGCATGGACTCATTCACCCTGAGTTGCCTAACATCATTTCAAGACACATGGGAGCAAAATATAGGCCACCAAATTTAGCCTTTACATTGTATGATGTATGCTGCAGTTACACTGTTTGTCATATGATGTATGTTCCAGTTTCAGGTTAAATGTACTGCACCAGTTTTTTTTGGGATCTTCCTATATTTTATATATTGGAGAGCCCAGTTGATGGGAATTTTTGGATTGCAATGCTGTGGTTGTCAACACATGACCTGTCTGTCATACTCTTCTTTCCCACACATTGTTGGATAAGAGTTGTGCACTGGACCTCTTCATAGAACAAGCACCCTAAGACTGACCACCAAGCTCCCTACTCCATCAAACTTCTTCAGACATCAGCTGTACAAAGAATTTCCTCACATAACAAGCAAAAACCACACCAACATTACTACATTCAGGTCATAATCCAGCTAAAGCACAAACACAGAATAGGCCTGATCACAAAAACAAGATGCCACAGATGCAATCACCACATGGAAGACACTAAACTTCTTATCCACTATTTCTCCATTCTAGCCTTATTCAGCATACATACATACATATACCTAAGGCTTTTTTCCCCCTTATTCAGACAACACAATATTTCTTCCTTTAGTAACTTATGGGCCAATCCAGTGGCTGGTGCCTGTTACCTGGGATCTGTGTGTCTCTTGCAAGAGATCTGGGTGAATGGATTGATTGACTGATCAACAACAAACTACCACTAGCACTACACAGCACATCCATAAAAAAAAAACTTGAATCACAAAACAAGCTGACCTCCAAATTCCATACTTCCCCGAACTCCCCCATATATCAGCCCAACTGTGAAATTCTTCCCATGAGAAGCAAGAACAATATTGGCATGACTGCATTCAGGCCATCACCTAATATTGAAACAGTACCAACATATATTAGGCCTGACCCCAGACTCATGTTGCCCCTGGTGCAGTCACCACATGGAAGATACATCACACCAATTCCTACACTGTTATATTCTTGTCCTTCCGAGACAACAACATTAAATCTCTCCCTTGAGTGATTTGTAGGCCAGTCCTGTGGCTGCTGCCAGTTACATGGGAGCTCTGGGTCTCATACAAAAGAGACCTGGGGCAACAATTTGGTTATTATTGCTCTCTGGCTTTATGTCACTATTGGTTATGGTCATGCTTCCAAGGTAGGTGAATATGTGATTATTTCATATAAGGTGCTGGTTATCATTGATTAGATACAGTATTCTGAATTTTGCTATGTTCTTCATTACAGAATTGTTCAACGATATTTTGAGAATTCACCAGCTCCCTTTGAAAAGAGTGAAGTATGTGAACCATCTTCAAAGAAGATAAAGTTGGTCAAAGAGTCAGAAGTGCCAGTAGTAACAGATTTAGATGTAATTCAGGCTACTTACAACCTCCTTGTCTGTGTTGGGGATTTTATGGAGATGTGGAATTGGAATGATCTCCTTGAGTTTTTGAAACATTCTAGCCCAAGTGTTCGTTGGTAAGTGACCTACTTTATGTAATTAATTTTGGATATTGAGGAAATTGTTCTAGTATGGAATCTTGTGCATAATTATTTGAAATGTCGATTGAACAGGAAAGAGAGTGGAAAAGATAGGAGTGAATATAGGGACACTAAATGGATGAAAGGGTGATTTGGTTTGAAGGGATGTTCATGTCTTCTTTATAAGTTATACATCATTTGCACATTCATACACATATAGAAGCACATTCATGTACTCAATCACACATACACATTATGGACACCCAGTACTAAAAAGACTAAAGAAATTAGAAAGAATGCAAAGAGCAACAACAAAGATGAAACCAACACTCTCCAAATTGACATACAAACAAAGATTGTCCAAATTGAAACTGCCAACCCTGGAACAAAGAAGAGAAAGAGATCTACTGACTCTTTATAGAATCATGAAAGGAATGGAAATCCTAGATAGAGATGATTTATTAAAGTGAGACAAGAGAAAAACAAGAGGACATGAAAAGATATTCAAAAAGGATAGTAATAGAAGAGATCTGAAAAAGAATAACTTACCACACAGAGTGGTGGATACTTGGAATAAATTAGATGAGCCAACAGTGTGTGCAAACACTATTCAAGAATTTAAGAACAAACTTGATGGTGAAAGATACAAAGACGGGTCACTATGAGCATAGCTCCCTTCCTATATAATACAACTAGGTAAATACACATACACAAAATATATAAGATAATAGATTGCTCACTCAAAGAAGGAAAAGTACTATAAGGCTAGAAAAATGCCAGTATCATGCCAATATATAAAGGGGAGACAAGGATTGTGCTTTTGATAAATTCTCACACACACACACACACACACACAAAAAAAAATCTATTAAGAAAACTGGAAACCATAGGGATACAAGGTAAAATACTGAAATGGATGGAGGACTTCTTGCATGAAAGAAAAATGAGGGTAGTGCTCAGAGGTAAGAGTTCTACTTGGGAAGAGATAATTAGTGGAGTTCTACAAGGATCAGTATTGACTCCAATGTATGCTATTTATGTGAATGACATGGACAAGGGTGTGGAATATTACATGAGCTTCTCTGCAGATGACACAAAACTGTTTAAGAAAGTGAGTACTGAAACGGACTGTGATGCACTGCAGAGAGATCTGAACAGTTAATAAAACACCAGGGCCTGATGGTTGGCATCCAAGAATCTTAAAAGTAATGAAAAATGAGATTGTTGTTCCATTAGAAATTATTTTCATGAAATCCATCATATCCAGAGATGTCCCAAGAGAATGGAAGCTAGCTAACGTTACTCCCATATTCAAAAAAGGTACATACATACATACATATACCAAAGGCTTTTTCCCCCTTACAAGGGAGGTAGCCAAAAAACAAAGACATAAAAACCATTCTCACCCATTCCATCCCTAATACACTCCACTCCCCTCTACCCTCTACCCTCCTATCTTGGCACCTCCTGGATAACGGGTCATCCCTGCATCTTGTCCACTGCCCTGGGTCAGAAGCAGTATCTCAAGACACAGCACATCCACAGCAAGGTCGCTTCATTAAATCGGCGACCCCCCCCCCCCCCTCTCTGTCCCCTCATGCAGAAAAGGAGAAGACGGGGAGAAATCCCTTCGGGCTGTGTCAAATTTTTCTCACACAACTACCTCACCTCCCATCCCCCAACCTATTCCACCTCATACATCACAACATCATCCATATACAACCATTCTCCATTCACCCCTGTCTTCTGTCCTCTCCCATCCTTCTTCAACAGACATTCCCCTCTTCCCCAAAGCCCCTTTCACCCCATCCATCCATCTCTTTTCCCCTTTCACCATCTATCCTCTACTCTCAGCTTACCTTCCACCAAAAAATTATCTGATATTCCCCTACCTTCTTCCCTTAGAACATGTATATCCTTAACACTTCCTACTCCTGGTTATCACTATATAGTCCATGAAAGCCTATCTACCACCCTTCCACTCACCACCCACTCCCATGTGTACTTATGCTTGACTTTCTTCCTAAATATTGTATTTGCTATCATCAGCTCTCTAGACACATCATCACCTCTCCTCCACAATTTTTTTTCCTGTAACTCCACACTTCCCAACCACCCTAGCATTGAGATCTCCCAATACCACTACATTGACATTTCTCCCTAAACCGTATATGCACTCCTTTAAATCAATCCAAAAAGCCTCCTTTTTCTCTACACTCTCACTACCAGACCCATATGTACTTCCAAAAAAGAAGTGGTATAGGACAGTATTAAGAGTAGGGGGACAGTTTAATGGAGGGACAGTCACAGTATCATCATTTCCCTATGAATAGAGATTTCCTCTATCACAGACAAATTGATGTTTGGCTCTGGTCTGTAGGGGTGCCTCAAATAGACCCTAAAGTATATGCATGCTACTGAGCATTTTTTAACCCTTTCATTGTGAGGGGGTTAAAACTCTTTGGTATGTTTGTACGTATATAGATCACAATTTCTTGTCATGTTATGGAGATGTAGTAGAAATAATAGAAGGCAAGATAAGAAAAAATAGTTTGCTTCTAAGTTTCACTTTTTACAAAGTACTGAATAGATATGTATTTTTAGCATATAATTAATGGATATATAATTAAATTTCAGGTTAACTTGCAATTGTATAGCCTTACTGTCAAAAATGAGTGAAGAAGAAAGAGAAAAATTGATTAGAAAACACTTATCAAAAGAAGAGAGCTTTCAAGACTATTTTTTGAAGCATGGACCAGGTCAGCCACCACCTTTACCTTCTGTCCTGGAAGATGGAACTGTCACTCACAACACAAGAATGGGCAAGCAATCATGTATGATTGGGGGAATTGCACTCCCACTCTATGAATCTAATAAGAAGGTCAGAATGTTGGCAGATTTTAGTTTAATTGTTACTGTAATGTTAAATCCAGGAGAATCCATTTGATAAGTGATTTTTATTAACATTATTGTTCTTTTTACTCTAACTCCTTATGACTTGTCTAAAGCTTTTGTTTTTTATAGAATTGAAATTGCTTTATTTGTGTAATCCTACTGTGTGTATTTACCTAGTTGCATTATACAGGAGGGGAGCTATGCCTATCTTATCTTGGCATCAGGTTTGTTCTTAAATTCTTGAATAGTATTTGCACACACTGTTGCCTCATCCAATTTATTCCAGATATCCACCACTCTGTGTGGGAAGATATTCTTTTTCAGATCTCTTCTATAACTATCCTTTTTGAGTTTCTTTTCATGTCCTCTTGTTTTTCTCTTATCTCACTTTAATAAATCATCTCTATCTAGGACTTCCATTCCTTTCATAATTCTATAAATAGTCAGTAGATCTCCTCTTTCTCTTCTTTGTTCCAGAGTTGGTAGTTCCAATTTGGACAATCTTTGTTCGTATGTCAGATTGGAGAGTGTTGGTATCATCTTTGTCATTGCTCTTTGTATTCTTTCCAGTTTTGCTATATTCTTTTTAGTACTGGGTGTCCATGGTGTTGCAGTGTACTCCAATCTTGGTCTTATCAGTGTAACTAATATTTTCTTTACCATTTCCTCATCCAAATAGTCAAAAGCCACTTTCATCAACCTTAGTACGTTGAAGGTTTCTCCAACTATTTTATTGATATATTTGTCTGGTGACATGTCTTTGCTGATAATTACTCCTAGGTCCCTTTCTGAGCTCACTTTTTTGACTTCACCAATTTTATACTTCCTCGATATTCTATTTTTACTTTTTCCAAATTCCATTATACTACATTTCTTGATGTTAAAATTCTCTTCCCACTTTTGATTCCATTTCCAGATTTTATCCTGGTCTTTTTGTAGTCATTCACAATCTTCCTCTGTACTTTCTTTATTATTTTTGCATCATCTGCGAAGAAGTTCATATAGTATTCCACACCTTCATCCATATCATGTGTGTGTGTATGTTATCCTGTTGTAGTTTATGAGATTGTAGCTGTGCTCATGGGATCCTGTAGCTTTGCCTTCATTCATCAGACTTTACCTTAAATTAATTTTTGGTGTTCGTGTGGATGGATTATATTTTCATCCAACTTGTTCCAAAAATCTACACTTCAATATGGAAAGTTATAATTTCTAACATCTTTCAAACAAGTTTGCTTTTTCACATTTTTACTAAGATTTCTTGTTGATCCTTCATCCCAGACTTCTTTCCAAAGCTGGAACCACCAGTTGTATACTTCCCCTATGACTCTGAACTCTGTTATGTAAAAACAACACTTGGTGATGTAAACAAAGATTTTCTGAAATTATACTTCTTTTTTTTATCCAGAGCAATACTGAGGAAAAACTCATTATTTTCCCACCCAAACTTTTTCCCAAAGTTGAAAACACCAGTTTTGTGCTTCAAGGATGACCTTGAACTCTGTTGCTCCACCCTGTATACCTAATTTGTAGATATTATTCATTAGAAGCATTTAGAAATGCTATGGTTCATAAGAACATAAGAATAAAGGAGACTGCAAGAGACCATAAGGCCTACACTAGGCAGCTCCGTATCCATCACCACCTGTCATCCCCATCCATAAAGTTGTCTAATCGTTTTTTAAAACAACTGATAGTTTCAGCGCTTACTACATGGTTACTAAGTCTATTCCATTCATCGACCACCCTATTAGTAAACCAATTCCTGCCTATTTCCTTCTTAAATCTAAATTTGTCCAGTTTATACCCATTACTGCAAGTCCTGCTCTGTTGTTTTATTATGATGACCTTGTTTGCATCACCCTTGTTAAAGCCTTTGATCCACTTGAACACTTCTATTAGATCACCCCGCACTCTGCGTCTTTCCAGAGAGTGTAAGTTTAGGTGCCTAAGCCTCTCTTCGTAAGGCAAATTTCCGAGTCCATGTCTCATTTTGGTCATTCTTCTCTGTACTGATTCTAGTGAATTGATGTCCATTCTGTAGGACGGAGACCAAAACTGTACTGCATAGTCAAGGATGGGTTTAACTATCGCTAGATAGAGTTTAATAATTACCTCTGCACTTCTATTCATTACCGTCCTAGCAATGAAACCTAATGCCGTGTTAGCTTTATTTCTGGCACTAATGCACTGTTTCCTGGTTTTAAGGTCCAGACTCACCAGAACTCCCAAGTCCCTCTTGCACTCAGATTTTTATAAAAACGTGTTATCTAAGTTGTATCTTTTTTCAGGGTTGTGTAGCCCTATGTTTCACACGCTACAATTTATTAAGATCATCCTGCAGAATCTCTGTGTCGTCTCCTGACCTAATTAGGTGTCCTATTTTAGTGTCGTCCGCAAACTTACTAACATCACTATTTATCCCATCGTCTAAGTCGTTTATGTACATAATGAACAACAAGGGACCCAAAATCGAGCCCTGGGGGACCCCGCTAGTAACATTGCCCCACCTAGATTTTATTCCATTTATGGTGACCCGCTGTTTTCTGTTACTGTTTTCTGTTCGCAGCATTTGTCATCACATCAACTCTGACTTCTTCCATTGCATATATATTTTTTCCCTTGTTTTTTTTCCTAATTGTATTGTACAGGAAAGGAGCGATGTTTGTGGGGTCTTGTCTCTACTCACCAATTATCATACCTAGTTTATTCATGTATATTCAATCCTTGATATTCCTTACTCTCCTGATGATCTTCGTATCCTCAGTGAAAAGTTAGCATAACTGGTCATGGTATCTATCATGTAATTAACAGACACTATGTCCTTCATTACTGTCCTCATTAATCTGTTCTCTTTGCATCAGGCAAACACAACCAGCATAATATGAAAACAAAACAAAGACACCAGTTACTGTATTTAGTAAGGAGATCCTTTCTGAAAAAGAGGAAGATGAATTAATTGAGTGCAAAATAAAAAATTTGTGAGAAAGAGCCACATCATCTATACCTGTAAAGATAGCATATGAACATATTTTGATTTCTTTGTTTGAACTTGAACATTAATGTAACATATACAGTGCACTAGAATTTTAATTTTTCATATTTTTACTTTTTATTTGTCACATTTTTACATTTAGATACTTGGGTGCAAATGTGGCAGGAAAAGGTGGAGTGGAGGTGGAGGTAGAATGTAGATTGAGAGAAGCAAGTAAATGCCTAGGTGGATTGAAGAGTGTAATGAGGAATAGACATTTGGGAATGGATGCTAAGAGGAGACTGTATGAAGGAGTGATTGTGCCAATAGCAATGTATGGGGTAGAAACATGGAACATAAGAGAAGAAGAGAGAAGGAGTTTGAATGTGTTTGAGATGAGGTGTATGATAAGCATGATGGGGGTTACTAGGCTAGATAGAGCGAGAAATGAGGAGGTGAGGAGGAGAACAGGGGTGGAAAGGGAGTTGGGAGATAGGGTTGATGAAAGAGTATTGGGATGGTTTGGACACATGGAAAGAATGAGTGAAGAAAGACCAGTAAAAGAGGTATGGAAAGCAGATGTGGAGGGAGTGAACATGAGGGGACGTCCTAGGATGAGGTGGATGGATGGGGTGAAGAGGGCTTTGGGGAAGAGGGGAATGTCTGTTGAGGAAGTACGGAAGAGGACAGAAGACGGGTGAATGGAGAATGGTTGTATATTGATGAGGGTTGTGATGCATGAGGTGGAATGGGTGGGTGGATGGGGGGTGAGGTAGTATGTGTGAGCAAAATTTGATCCAGCCCGAGGGGATTTCTCCCCGTCCTCTCCTTTATATGGGGGGACGGAGAGGGGGGGTCGCGGATTTAATGAAGCGGCCTTGCTGTGGATGTCCTGTGTCTTGCGACACTGCTTCTGACCCAGGGCAGTGGACAAGGTGCAGGGATGACCTGTCATCCAGGAGGTGCTAAGATAAGAGGGAGGGTGGAGGGGAGTGGAGTGTATTCAGGGATGGAATAGGTGGGAATGATTTTATGCCTTTTTCTTTTTGGCTACCTCCCTTGTAAGGTGGAAAAAGCCTTGGTATATGTATGTATTTTTACATTTCAGTTCAATCACAATTACAGTTACAATGTAATTGCAATTACAGTA
Source organism: Oratosquilla oratoria (assembly GCF_046742065.1). Taxonomy (NCBI): domain Eukaryota; kingdom Metazoa; phylum Arthropoda; class Malacostraca; order Stomatopoda; family Squillidae; genus Oratosquilla; species Oratosquilla oratoria. The sequence goes on from NC_134812.1 coordinate 41,656,448, forward strand.
GACTTACAATTCAGCTTATTTAATTTAAGCAAGAGGGTAATGTCTGTTGACCAAGGGAGAAGGTAGGAGATAGAGTTGAATGGAGAATGGCTGTGTATAGATGATACTGTGATCCAAAGAAGGGAGGGGATGGAGGATTGGGGTGTTAGGGAGTGGTTATGCATGAATGATATTTTAACACAGTCCGAAGGGATTTCTCCCCGTCTTATCTTTCTCTGCATGAGGGGAGGGGAGAGGGAAGTTTCCAATTAAGTGATGTAGTGGTACTGTGGATGTGCTGTCTTGCTTTAGAATGAAGTGCTGTATGATACAGCCATCTTTTTTTAAGTTGTATGATTACTGAGGTATCACTCTATATGTATATGATTTTGTAGTTTTAGTGATTAATAATGTGATTTTTTTTGCAGGCAGCAGGCTGCTTAGTAGAGCTTCAATCTACAGAAAACAATTTGAGGGCAACAGCTTTGGCTATTGCTCGTGGGCGTCCAGTTTTATTAGAAGGTGTTGTGGGGAGTGGCAAAACTTCTGTTATTGAGCACTTAGCACACCTTACTGGAAGAATTGGGGCCCCATATCTAACAAAGGTAAGAGAACTTAATTGCTTACATTGAGGTTTAAAGAAAATTCATGGACAAAGATTAGCTTTCACAACAAGAAAAATAGTTATCTTTGGAGGCAAAGATCAGGAGAATGCAAGTAAGCAAGTAGAATTTCCTCCTCCTCCTCCTCCTCCTCCTCCTCCTCCTCCTCCTCCTCCTCCTCCTCCTCCTCCTCCTCCTCCTCCTCCTCCTCCTCCTCCTCCTCCTCCTCCTCCTCCTCCTCCTCCTCCTCCTCCTGAGAACCATACTATTTATGCATAATCAAGTGTAGGATTAGTTCAGGTGTGAAAAGAAATTTACTCTAAAGAAGAAAAAGTAAGTGTAAAAGACATTTGCATGTTAGCAAATAGGAAATGGGTAATGATTGTATAGCTCTGCTAATGATGAGGACCTCATTCCACTGTGTTTATAAGAAGGGATGAGGGCTCTTAAAGAAAACTTCACCAACCACTGACAAAATCCTTCACGGTTGATAATCTTTCTCTGGAACACATGGTACGTATAATGTTTTGGCATAATGTCAAGAGACAAGTTTTGAGTGACTTTTCTCCTTGTAAATGACAACACTATATGGACAGTAGGTATGTCATGAAAGTCTTGTATAAAACTAATGTGGTGAGGACCTCTATATAGGTTCATGTTTGATAATCTTTTAAATGATTAATCGTCTCCCTGGTCTACTGTCACAAAACATACCTCTTCATGTTTGTTTTGCAGGTCCAGCTTGGAGATCAGACTGATAGCAAGACTCTCCTAGGAACATACCGTTGCACAACTACACCTGGAGAATTTATTTGGCAGCCAGGCTCTCTCACAAAGGTATATAAGTATTTATTATCATGAATTATTATGTGAATGTTATTTGTAGAACTATTGCAATCTTTGAAAATCTTAAATCAATATGGTACAAGGGAACTGGGAGCCATGATAGGGAGAAAAATGGATGATGGGGCAAAGAAATTAAGAAAGAACAGTAACACCTACATAAGGTGGTTTAGTGGGACAAATATCAGATGATCATATCTATATTGCTGGCCTCCAAAACCTATCAACTTTTTTCCCTACAATAGCACTTAAATCTGGCCCTATTCTCTGGACTGGAATCAAGCAGTGTTGCAAGACAGCACATCCACAGCATGGCCGCTTCATTCAATCGGTGATAGACATCTGGGAATGGATGCTAAGAGGAGGTTATATGAAGAAGTGATTGTGCCAACAGCACTGTACAGGGCAGAAACATGGAAAATAAGAGAGAAGGAGTTTGAAGGTGTTTGAGATGAAATGCCCGAGAAATTTGATAGGGGTTACTAGGCTAGATAGAGTGAGAAATGAGGAGGTGAGGAGGAGAACAGGGGTGGAAAGAGAGTTGGGAGATAGGGTTGATGAAAGAGTATTAGGATGGTTTGGACACATGGAAAGAATGAGTGAAGAAAGATTAGTAAAAGAAGTATGGAAGGCAGAGGTGGAAGGAGTGAATATGAGGGGGTGTCCTAGGATGAGATGAATGGATGGGGTGAAAGAGGCATTACAAAAGAGAGGAATGTCTGTAGAGGAAGGATGGGAGAGGACAGAAGATAGGGGTGAATGGAGAATGGTTGTGCATGGATGATGCTGTGATGCATGAGGGGGAGTGGGTGGGAGATGGGGGGTGAGGAAGTATGTATGAGAAAAAATTTGATGCTGCCCAAAGGGATTTCTCCCCATCTTCTCCTTTTCTGCATGAGGGGACGGAGAGGGGGGGTTGCTGATTTTATGAAGCGACCTTGCTGTGGATGTGCTGTGTCTTGCAACACTGCTTCTGACCCAGGGCAGTGGACAGGATGCAGGGATGATCCATCATCCAGGAGGTGCCAAGATATAAGGGAGGGAGGAGGTTGGAGGGGAGTGGAATATATAGGAAATGGAATGGGTGGGAGTGGTTTCTAATCTTTTTCTTTTTGGCTACCCCCTGTGTAAGGGGGAAAAAGCCTTTGGTATATGTATGTATGTATTCCCTCACCTCCCCATCCCCCACCCACTCCCTTCCATGCATCACAGCATCAACCATACACAATCATTCTCCATTCACCCCTATCTTCTGTCTTCTCCCGTCCTTCCTGAACAGAGATTCCCCTCTTTCCCAATGTCCCTCTTACCCTATCCATTCATCTCATCCTTGATTGCCCCCTCATGTTCACTTCTTCCACCTCTGTCTTCCACACCTCTTTTTACCAATCTTTCTTCACTCATTCTTTCCATGTGTCCAAACCATCCCAATACCCTTTCATCAACCCTATCTCCCAACTTCCTTTCCACCCCTGTTCTCCTCCTCACCTCCTCGTTTCTCACTCTATCCAGCCTAGTAACCCTTATCATACATCTAAGACACCTCATCTCAAATGCATTCAAACCCCTCCTCTCTTTCCTCTCTTATGTTCCATGTCTCTGCCTCATGCAGTGCTGTTGGCACAATCACTTCTTCATACAATCTCCTTTTAGCATCCATTCCCAAATGTCTATTTCTCATTACACTTTTTGATCTCCTAAGGCATTTACTTGTTTCTCTCAATCTACATCCTACCTCCACCTCTGCTGCTCCTTTTACTGCCACATTTGCACCCAAGTATCTAAAACTATCCACTTCCTCCTGTCTCTCTCCCTTGATACTTGCTTCCAGTTTGCTCTCACTTTCTCCTCATGTATATCTCATCACCTTACTTTACCCATATTTATTTTCAACTTCCTTTTGCACACCTTCCCAAAGTCTGTCACTAACTTCCTCAATCCCTCCTGATCCTGCCACAAGTGCAGTGTCATCAGGAAACAACTAGGTTATCTCCCATTTTTTTTTATTTTCTTTAACCATCTCCAATCTCTGACCCATTGATTTTGCATTTACCTCGCGCACCACCCCATCCATGTATAAATTGAACAGCCAAGGTGACATAACACATCCCTGATAAAGTCCCACCTTTACATCAAACCACTCACTCTCTTCATTTCTAATTCTTACACAGGCTCTACTACTTTTGTAAAAACTGATGACTGCTCATAATAGCTTTCCTCCTATCCCATATATCTGTAATACCTCCCACAGCGCCTTCCTGTCTACCCTGTCATAAACATTTTCCAAATCCATAAATAATGGAATGATAATGGAAGATAAGGTACTAAGAGGAAGATGGGCAAATTATTTTAAGGACTTGCCAAATGTGAAGGAGGATATGGAGGGAAAGGTAGTTTCAGTGGGAAGCACGAAGAAATTGACTATGATGAGTTAGGAAAATGGAGGTGAAAAAAAAAAAGATGAAGTGAAGGCAGTTGAATGGATGTTATTTAGAATGTCTGATAAAAAGAGGTACAATGATGGTGGACTGGCTGGTGAGGTTATTTAATGTTTGTTTAAGAGAGGGTAGAGTGCTGGAGGATTGGAGGAGTGCCTGTATAGTTCCACTTTACAAGGGAAAAGGGAACAAATGTGAGTGTAGTAGTTTCAGAGGGATCAGCTTGTTAAGTGTAGTTGGGAAGGATTATGGGAGGGTCTTGATTTAAAGGATTAGGAGAAGAACAGAGGGAGTAATTGGAAACAGAATGGGTTTAGGACAGGTAGGGATTGCATAGATCAGATTTTTGTGGTAACACAGATATGTGAGAAAGCTATAGGAAAAGGTAAGGATGCTATTTTGGGCTTTCATGGATCTGGAAAAGGCTTATGACAGAGTAGACAGGAAGGCAATGGTATTACAGATATATGGAATAGGAGGAAAGCTTTTAGGAGCAGTCAAAAGTTTTTACAAGAGTAGTAGAGCTTGTGTTAGGATTAGAAATGGAGAGAGTGAGTGGTTTGAGGTAAAGGTGGGACTTCATCAGGGATATGTTATGTCACCCTGGCTGTTCAATTTATACATGGATGGGGTGGTGTGAGAGGTGAATGCAAGGGTAGTGGGTCAGGGATTGGAGATGGTTAAAGAAAATGGAGAAAATTGGTAGATAAGCAAGTTGTTGTTTGCTGACGACACTGCACTTGTAGTAGGATCAGAGGAGGGATTTAGGAAGTTAGTAAGAGAGTTTGGGAAGGTGTGCAAAAGAAGGAAGTTGAAGATAAATGTGGATAAAAATAAGGTGATGAGATGTACAAGGGGAGAGATGAGATGGATGGATGGGGTAAAAGGAGATTGGGAAAGAGGGGAATGTCTGTTGAGAAAGGATGCGTGAGGACAGAAGATAGGGGTGAATGGAGAATGGTTGTGTATGGGTGATGCTGTGATCCATGAGGGGGACTGGGTGGGGGGTGAGGGGGTATGTGTGAAAAATAAATTGATGCAACCCGAAGGAATTTCTCTCTGTCTTCTCTTTTTCTGCATGAGGGGACGGAGAGTGGGGGTCGCCGATTTAATGAAGCAGTCATGCTGTGTATGTGCCGTGTCTTGTGGCACTGCTTCTGACCCAGGGCAGTGGGCAAAATGCATTGATGACCTGTCATCCAGGAGGAGCTAAGGTAAAAGCGAGGGAAGAGAGTGGAGGGGAGTGGAGTATGTTGGGGATGGAATGGGTGGGAGTGGTTTTTATGCCTTGTTTTTTGGCTACCTCCCTTGTAAGGGGGAAAAAGCCTTTGGTGGATGTATGTATAAAGGCCCAAAAAAGATTCTTATCTTTTCCTAAAACTTTCTCACATTCCTGTCTTACCACAAAAATCTAATCCATGCACTCCCTAATTGTCCTAAACCCACTCTGTTCTTCACCAATTACCTCCTCTGTTCCTCTCCTAATCCTTATAAAGACCCTCCCATAAGCCTTCCCAACTACACTTAAACTGATCCCTCTGAAACTGTTACACTCACACTTGTCCCCCTTTCCCTAGTAAAGTAGAATGATACAGGCACACTTTCAGTCCTCTGACACTATTCTTTCTTAAACAAATATTAGATGACCTCAGCAGCCAGTCCATCATCACTGTACCTCTCATTTTTAGACATTTCACATGACACCCATCCAACTCAGGTGCCTTACCTGCTCTCATCATCTTAACAACTGCCTTTACCTCTTCTTTCCTTATTTCTCCTCAATTTTCCTCATTCATCACTGTCATTTTCTTAGCGCTTCCCACTGCAACTACCTTTCCCTCCTTATCCTCATTCACATTTAGCAACTCCCCATAATACTCTGCCCATCTTCCTCTTAGTGCTGTCTCTTCCATTATTATCTCTCCATCTGGACCTTTTGCCTTTTCTTCCCTACACAATTCGCCTCCATTTCTCGTAATTTCTTTCCAAAACATCTTTTTATTACTTTCGAAATTTTCTGTCATAACCTTACCCCATTTCACACCTGCTCTCCTCTTGCCTACTATATCTTGTGCTTTACTTCTCTTTTCATTTTTTTGTACCTCTCATATGCTTCTCTCTTCATGTTTTGTAACCAATCTGTTAATACTTGCTTCTTCTCTTCTACAACCTTCTTTGCTTCCTCATCCCACCACTTACTACCCTTCCTTCTATTTCCTCCCATCCTCCTTGTTCCACACACCATCTATGCACACCTTGTGACTCCCTCCTTGAAACATTCCCATTCCTCCTTCACTCCTAGTTCTATTCTACCCTTCACAATACTCTATCCTCTCCCATCTTCTTGTACTCCTTTTCTTTTTCAATTAGGCAGTTTACTTTAGCACCTCCCTACCTTCTGTCCTTTTCCTCTTTCTCCATCTGTCCTCCACTCTCAATTTACCTTCCATCAAAAAATTATTTGATATTCTCCCACCCTCTCCCCTTAGAATATGTACATCCAGAACTTTTCCTACTATTCTAATGGTTACCACTTTATAGTCCATTAACGCCCTATCTACCACCCTCCCATCCACCACCCTCTCCCATGTGTACTTATGCTTGACTTTCTTCCTAAACACTGTATTTGCTATTATCAGTCTATTTCTAGACACATCTCCACCATCACAAAACATACATATACCAAAGGCTTTTTCCCGTACAAGAGAGCCAAAAAACAAAGGCATAAAATTAACTCCCACCCATTCCATCCCCATATACTTCACTCCCATCCACCTCTCTCCCTCCCTCTTATCTTGGCTCCTTTTGGATGACAGGTCATCCCAGCATCTTGCCCACTGCCCTGGGTCACTTAGATTTTTTATAATTGTAGTTTGTACTCAATACTGAACACTTCCATCTTTACACAGGCTGTAACTGAAGGATACTGGTTATTGCTGGAAGACATTGACTCGGCTCCTATGGATGTTGTCTCCATTCTTGTACCCCTGTTAGAGTCACGCACACTTCACATTCCAGGTATGTTGGTTGGTTATTTATTTAATTTTCTTTTTCTTTTCCCTTTTTGTATTCATTCAAGTTTGTGGGTGGGATCACTGTCACAGTAGCCAGTTTGGATGGAATCAGAACACTTCAGATTTTTTAGTTTTTCCACCTACTGTATGGTCATTTTCAGTCAGGTTGGGAGGATGACACATTTTATGACATTGTCCTCTTAGTCAATTTGGATGAAATCAGAGTACTTTGAATTTTCGAGTTTCTTCACAAATTGGGACCTGCTGTCATTTTTGAGCAGCCTTAGGCTAGAGTTGTGCAATGATTACTATTGTAGTCAGTTTGGATGGAATCATATCACTTTGAATTTTTAGTTTCTCCACAGGACCCCATGGTCATTTTTGGGTGGGGTTGGAGGACAGTTATATGACAATTCTATTACCATTGTTTTCTTGATAACGGGGGAATCATTCCAACGAGGCATAGTCGAAGGTAGTTCTTAACCACTTCACTACAGGACTTAAATCTCGCGGGCAGCAGCCAATGCCAGCCGTACGACGTGTCGTAATAATACTCGCATCATAAAATATAGTCACGGCTTATATCGATCGTTCTCTCTTTCACCCGTGAATTTTGAAAACCACAGAGAATGGGATTAAGAGCAGATTAGGGAGAATGTAAAAACACAGGGGCAACTACAATAAATATAATCAAGACGCCGATATGGCAGCGTCGCGAATCCACTTGCTCCTCATGACGCCTACGTGTGCGGCACCATATGGAAGGGGTTAAAGCTTTAGATTTATTTTGACAGTTTGAAGTAAATGATTGGCCCAGATGGGGCTTGAACATAGGGCAATGTAAACATGAATCTTAGTACAAATTTCACTGAATCTTTTGAGAGGTCCCACACTAACAATCCCAAGACAACACAATATATCATTGCTGAGTGACATCTGGGTCTACCCAGAGACTCTTGCCAGTTATGTGAAGGCTGTGGGTCTTCTGCAAGAGAGACCAGGAGTAACAAATTGATTGATCTTGGAAAGCTACTTTGGCAAGAGTGATGGAGAGGAGGGTGGTGAAGAAGGTAAGAAAGAACTATGTAGTGTTACCCAAAAGGAGAATTGGAAGAATTCTGGATGTAAATGTGTTCAAAGGAGAGAGCAGAAGATTGATAGAAGGGATATAGAGGGTGATGGTAAGGTGGAGGAGGAGGAGGAAAAGGGAGGGAGGTAGAAAAGTATAGAACATGAGAGAAGTTTATGAGATAGTAAAGGATAAAGAAAAAGAAATAGTCAAACAAGAATTTCCTTGAGTTTCATTAAATAGAAAACCTGCAGCCCCACAGTGGCTGGTAATGGTACTTGAATCCTCCCACAGATCTCTCTTTGAAGAAACTTTGGACTGTTGCCTCTGATGTATCAGTGTGGGGCTGTTTCTATGTCATTGAGTGAAAGTTGTTGGGGAAGAGAGCAGTTGTTGGTTGTAAGCTGCCCATTTGTGCAAGTGTTGTTGTTGTTGTTGTCGTTCCCTAGACTGTCTGTCCGAGCAGTCCTGTCTCCCCAAGGAATGCTACAGCCGAAACTGGGTTTTCCCACAAATCCTTTATAGAGTGTATGTTGTGTTGTTTGCGTGCATGAGTGTGTATAATGCAGTCTTCCAAAGTGTTAGAAATGCAGCCGAGTTGAAAAAGAGATCTTACACCCTCTGATGGTAATGAGAGGATTTACAGGTTTTGAAAATGGTCAGCTTCTTTGTCCATCTTGCAGGGCCACCATGTGCAGATACCCATCATTGGAGAGAGAGGGAAAAAAAAATATATATATATATATATATATATATAGAGGAAGAATAATTCTAGAAATATGTTACTCTTCATCTATTCATATGTTAATGTATTTATTACTGTATTTTTCTTGAAGGTATAATACATGTCTTCATCAGTTTTATTTATATATGTCATACAGGTCATGGGAACAAGTGTGCTCATCCAGATTTTCAGTTGTTTGCCACAAGAAGGATATTTGGGAGTGGATCTCGGATGGCCATGGGCAGTGCTGCATTGTTAGACAAGCTCTGGTCAAAAGTTTCATTGGAAACTCTTTCTCGGACAGAGCTGGAAGAATTGGTCAAAACAATGTAAGTGATAGACCAATGAAGATATGTAAGTGCACTGTAATGGGGGAAAAGAATTTGCCACTGAGTTCCTTTGTATAAAAGATGACTAAGTGGGACAGAGTGATGGGACTGAGGATTCTGCTCTCTGTATGTGTTATGTCACCTTGGCTATTCAATTTATACATGGATGGGGCAGTGCAAGAGGTAAATGCAAGGGTAATGGGCTGGAGATTGGAGATAATTAAAGAAAATTGAGAAAAATGGGAGATAAACCAGTTGTTTGCTGATGACCCTGCTCTTGTAGCAGGATCAGAGGAGGGATTAAGGAAGTTAGTGATGTAGTTTGGGAATTTGCGTGAAAGAAAGAAGTTAAAGATAAATGTGGATAAATATAAGGTGATGAGATATACAAGGGGGAAAGGATGGTGGCAAATTGGAAGTGAGTATTAAGGAAGAGAGATTGGAGGAATTGGATAGCTATGGATACTTGTGTGCGAATGTGGCGGGAAAGGGGAGAGTGGAAGTGGAGGTAGAATGTAGATTGAGAGAAGCAAGTAAATGCTTTGGGGATTAAAAAGTGTAATGAGAAATAGACATTTGGGAATGGATGCTAAGAGGAGATTGTATGAAGGAGTGATTGTGCTGACAGCACTGTATGGGGCAGAAACATGGAACATTAGAGAGGAAGAGAGAAAGAGTATATGTTCAAGATGAAATGCCTGAGAAGTATGGTAGAAGGTTACTAGGCTGGATAGCATGAGAAACAAGGAGAACAGGGGTGGAAAAGGAGTTAGGAGATAGGGTTGATGAAAGAGTATTGGGATGGTTTGGATACATAGAAAGAATGAGTGAAGAAAGATTAGTAAAAGAGGTGTGGAAGGCAGAGGTGGAAGGAGTGAATATGAGGGGGCAACCAAGGATGAGAAGGATGGATGGGGTAAAAGGGGCATTGGGAAAGAGGGGAATGTCAGTCAAAGAAGGAAGAGAGAAGACAGTCGATAGGGGTGAGTGGAGAATGGTTGTATATGGATGATGCAGTGATGCATGGAAGTGAGTGGGTGGGGGATGGAGAGGGTGAGGGAGTATGTGTGAATGGTATTTTGATGTGGACTGAAGAGATTTCTCCCCATCTTCTCTTTTTCTGCATGAGAGGACAGAGGTATGGGTCACTGATTAAATGAAGCAGCCTTGCTGTGACTTGCTGCATTGCTCCTAACCCAGGACAGTGGGTGAGATGCAGGGATGACCCATCATCCAGGAGCCAAGAAAAGAGGGAGGGGGGTTGGTGTATGGGAGTGAAATATGAGGGGATGAAATGGGTGGGAGTGGATTTATGCCTTTGACTTTGGTTACTTCCCTTGTAAGGGGGAAAAAGCCATTGGTATATGTATATGTGTGGATAATCCAATCTCTTTATTTTCAGGTACCCAAAGTTAACAACAATTGCTGACAAATTAGTGAAAACATATCTGATGCTGTCAGCAGGCCACCATGGAGATGACAATGAAATACTAGGTGATATTCCAGAAGTGACACCCTCTAAGGCAAGTGGTCGTCTGGTTTCGACACGTGACCTCATGAAGTGGTGTTCAAGAATTACCAAGCATATTGACACAGAGAATAAGGACTTAGCTAGTAGAGCCTTTCAGGTGAGTAATTTTGCAATATGTTGAATGACTAAACCTATCCCCCCCTACCTCTACCTACCTACCTCTCTCTCATCTCTCATCTCTCATCTCTCATCTCTCATCTCTCTCCTCTCTCCTCTCTCTCCTCTCTCTCCTCTCCTCTCTCCTCTCTCTCCTCTCATCTCTCTTCTCTCCTCTCATCTCTCTTCTCTCCTCTCATCTCTCTTCTCTCCTCTCATCTCTCTTCTCTCCTCTCATCTCTCTTCTCTCCTCTCATCTCTCTTCTCTCATCTCTTCTCTCTTCTCTCCTCTCCTCTCTCCTCTCATCTCTCTCCTCTCTTCTCTCTCCTCTCCTCTCCTCTCCTCTTCTTTCATCTCATCTCTCCTCTCATCTCTCCTCTCATCTCTCCTCTCATCTCTCCTCTCATCTCTCCTCTCATCTCTCCTCTCCTCTCTCCTCTCCTCTCTCCTCTCCTCTCCTCTCTCCTCTCATCTCTCCTCTCCTCTCTCCTCTCATCTCTCCTCTCTTCTCTCCTCTCATCTCTCTTCTCTCCTCTCCTCTCTTCTCTCCTCTCATCTCTCTCCTCTCATCTCTCTTCTCTCATCTCTCTTCTCTCATCTCTCTCCTCTCATCTCTCCTCTCATCTCTCTCCTCTCATCTCTCTCCTCTCATCTCTCTCCTCCCATCTCTCTCCTCTCTCTCCTCTCTCTCTCTCTCTCTCTCTCTCTCTCTCTCTCTCTCTCTCTCTCTCTCTCTCTCTCTCTCTCTCTCTCTCTCTCTTTCTCTTTCTCTTTTGTATGAGGACATGGAAAGAAACTCAAAAAAGACAATTATAGAAGAGAGACAAAAAAAAAAAGCTTTCTTCACAGAGTAGTGGTTGTATTGAACAAACCAAACAAAACAATAGTGTGTGCAAAAACAATACTGTACAAGAATTTAGGAGCAAATTAGATATGGTGAGATACAGAGATGGGACACCACGAGTGTAGCTCCCCTTCCCATATGATACAACTAGATAAATATCTCCCCTGTATGGGTTATTGGCTGCATATTTTATATAGAATCAATGTTTTAGGAACTTCAATAACATCCCTATGGACCAGTCACCCAACATTCTTGTATAATTGGAGACTAATTTTAATTGAAAAATCAATGCTGATCACATTTAACTTCTTTGTATGCCTTTGTTTTTTGGCTACCTCCATTGTAAGGGATGGTGATAGGACTAGTCATCCTACTCTTTCTAGACCCAAATGGGATGTTACTAAAACAAGCAAAGTGCCATCTTTATACTGCCCCCTTAACCATCTTTATGACTCCCAATATTCTTTGATCAACCCTGTCTGTCAGCTCCCTTTCCACCCCTACACTTCACCTCACCTTATTTTTCACTCTGTAGGTATCCTTGTAGTCCCCACTATACTACTTAAACACTTAATTTCAAATATATCTAAATTCTTCCTTTCCACCCCTCAAATTTGAAGTCTCTGACCCTCCTTTTAGGTCTTTGTATTACCACCTTTGACTCAATCTCCTCTTTTATTTCCAAAGATGGAGGTAACAGTTATTATCACCTGAAGAATACTAATCTCTCATTCTTTGAATTTTGATTGTAAATTGTGAATTATTATGTGAAAATTTCAGGTTACCATAGGAAAATTGTCTAATTTTGATTTTTTGTGTACTTTAAACCAGGAAGCTGTAGACTGTTTCTGCTGTGCTGTTCCAGAACCAACTATAAGGTTTGAGATGGCCGAGCACATTGGATCATACATGAACAAGAGTAAAGCTGAAGTGGATTACTATTGTAACAAATACAAACCTGATGTAGAACAAAATCCACAGTTCTTTAAAGTTGGGAAGAGGGCCAAAATAACAAGAAATAAGAAGCAGGTCTTGGAAATAGGCAAAGTTCCCAATGTCACCTTCTCATTTACAAGACAATCTGCATGTCTTCTTGAAAGAATCACTGTTGCTGTGTCGAACAGAGAACCAGTCCTCATCATAGGTGAAACAGGCACTGGGAAGACATCAACAGTACAATACCTTGCTCATCAAACAAGAAATAAGTTGAAAGTGATAAATATGAATCAGCAAAGTGATTCTACTGATCTCCTTGGAGGTTTCAAACCAATGGAGATGAAAATGGTTGTGGCTCCTCTTCGACAAGAATTTGAAGATCTCTTTTCTGCCACTTTCTCAAGCAAACAAAATTCAAAATTCCTTAAACACATAATGACAACATATACAAGTAAACAGTGGGATAATCTCTTTACATTAATGAGTCACTCTCAATCAAAAGCATTAGAGAAGTTAACAAAGCAGCTAGAGAATTTAGCCATTACTTGTAATGGCTCTGAATCACAAGGAAATGAAAAGGATGAAGTGGAACTTTTAAATGGGACAGGAGAGGATAAAGCAGAGGTATTGACTGAACTTGTACAGAAATGGAAGAAGCTGAAGATTGCAATGGAAGGATTAGCAGAGCAAGTCAAGACTGCTCAAAGTGCTTTGGCTTTTACTTTCATGGAAGGAACCCTGGTCAAAGCCATCCAAGAAGGTAAGATCATCTGAGAAAAATTTGAAGCAGCCCAAAGGGATTTTTCCCTGTCTTCTCCTTTTCTGCATGAGGGGACGGAGAGGGGGGTCGCCAATTTAATGAAACAGCCTTGCTGTGGATGTGCTGTGTCTTGTGACACTGCTTCTGACCCAGGGCAGTGGACAAGCATGCAGGGATGACCTGTCATCCAGGAGGTGCCGATATAAGAGAGACGGTAAAGGGTGGAGGGGAGTGGAGTGTATTAGGGATGGAATGGGTGGGAATGGTTTTTAAGCCTTTGTTTTTTGGCTACCTCCCTTATAAGGGGGAAAAAGCCTTTGGTATATGTATCTACCATGATTTCTGACTGGAAACCTGAAGTCCTATATTAGTCAGCAATGGTTCTCAGACCCTTCCATAGATCACAGAAGAAAAAGTTGAGCTTTTGATTTTTTTTTGTGTGGATCCCTTTCTCAGCCATTGGGTTGTAGTAAGAGGAGGAGGAGATGACAACCAGACACCTTTCAGCAGTATTTGAAAAGTGAAGTAAATATAGTTGAAGTTGTATTGAGAATTTGTGCCCAGTCTGAAAGTGAAGGTGGGGATGGGGGCATGTGGAGATTATTCTCTCCAATGTCCATCTTGCAGGACCTCCATATGCAGGAACCCATCCTTGGTCTTGTATTGATTAAATGGCATGTGAAAGCACCTCCATGTGATGCTCTGCAAGAGGCTTAGACCATCTTGGAGACTAAACCTCTTATCTTTCCTCACCTTCATAAGGGATTGGCCATGTGGGCTGTTGGTTCTTGGATAGAAGCTTAGATTTCAAGAAAGGGTTCTATAAGCTCAGGTGGTGCTCATCTCTGACATTCTAGATTTGAGGGACCAATAACTGGTACCTGCAAGTGGTAGGTCTGCAAAATAGATGTCTTGGTGTTGCCCCCTTTATAACCCTTCAACAATTTTACCTCCAATTGGAGGTGCATCCCTGAGGGGCTGACACTTAATTACCAGACCAAATCAGAATTGATAGAAAAAGAACAGTTGTAAGAGATTCAGCCATGATGTGGAAATGCAACTGTCAGCAAATGTAACAAGACACCTTAGACTAGGCAGAATTCAGATAACTTAGTATCAAGTGTGTTAGAAATGTTGCCTCAAATTTTACTAACTAGAAACCTACAGACCCACAGTGGCTGGCAATAGTCCACTGGCCCACCTATAGATCTCTGGGAAGAAACTTTGATCTGTTGTCAGTTTTGTGTTATTGTGGACCAATTTGTCTCTGGCTTATAGTAGTAGTGGGAGGAGAAAGGATAGTCACCAGTTGTCAGCTCTCCTTGTGTGGAAAAGTCAAGGAAAAGGAGTTAGAGTTAGTGAAAAAATGGTGGGCCAATTGTTGGCTCCTTGAAGCTGCATTTCCATGTAGAAATGAGGTTTTTAATGAGATTTGAGGGTGGGTGGCAGGGAAATGATTCTCTGTAGTGTCCTTATGGAATCACCATTTACACCCATTACTGGTTCCAAGTGTGTGTTATAGTTGCACCCAATGTCATACTAATGAATGAAGAGATGATACTAGAATTTGAAATGAACATATAATGGGTGATGTCAGGACCACAGATTTGTTGATGAACCATGTATCAATGGAGAATTTGGAGAGCTAGATACATTACATTTAATCTCATTGCTTTTGCTTTATGCTTCTTATATATTTTTTTTTTATGAGAGTACCCTTTGACTTTGGCTACCTCCCATGTAAGGGGGAAAGAGCCATTGGTACACTAAAATCTAAGGTCTCCAAATTTGCTCATGATACAAAACTGTATTTACCTAGTATTTACCTAGTTGTATTATACAGGAAGGGAGCTGTGCTCATAGTGACCTGTCTTTGTATCTTTCAGCATCAAGTTTGTATATAAATTCTTGAATAGTATTTGCACACACTGTTGCCTCATCTAAATTATTCCAGATATCCACCACTCTGTGTGGGAAGCTATTCTTTTTCAGATCTCTTCTATAACTATCCTTTTTGAGTTTCTTTTCATGTCCTCTTGTTTTTCTATTGTCCCACTTTAATAAATCATCTCTAGGACTTCCATTCTTTTCATAATACTGTAGTCAGTAGATATCCTCTTTCTCTTCTTTGTTCCAGGGTTGGTAGTTCCAATTTGGACAATCTTTGTTCGTATGTCAATTTGGGGAGTGTTGGTGCCATCTTTATCATTTCTCTTTGTATTCTTTCTAATTTATATTCTTTTTAGTACTGGGTGTCCATAGTGTCACAGCATACTCCAATTTTGGTCTTATCAGTGTAACTAATATTTTCTTAACCATTTCTTCATCCAAATAGTCAAAAGCCACTTTTATTGACCTTAGTAAATTGAAGGTTTCACCGACTATTTTGTTGATATGTTTGTCTGGTGACATGTCTTTGCTGATAATACTCCTAGGTCCCTTTCTGAGCTCACTTTTTTGACTTCTTCACCAATTTTGTATTTCCTCAATATTCTATTCTTACTTTTTCCAAACTCCATTATACTACATTTCTTGATGTTGAAAGTTTACTTCCCACTTTTGACTCCATTTCCAGACTTTATCGAAGTCTTTCTGTAGTGATTCACAATCCTCCTCTGTACTTACTTTTTTTTATTATTTTTGCATCATCTGCAAAGAAGTTCATATAACATTCCACACCTTCATCCTTGTCATTTATATATATACATACATATACCAAGGCTTCTTCCCCCTTACAAGGAAGATAGCCAAAAAGGAAAAGGCATGTAATCACTCCCACCCATTCCATCCCTGAATACACTCCACACCCCTCCACCCTCCCTCTCATCTTAGCACCTCCCAGATGATGGGTCATCCCTGCACCTTGTCCACTGCCCTGGGTCAGAAGCAGTGTTGCAAGACACAGCACATCCGCAGCAAACATTACTGGAGCCAATATCAAACCTTGCAGGACACCACTTATCATTATTTCCCAGGTTGAGTATTTGTCTCTAATTACTACCCTCATTTTTCTCCCAATCAAGAAATCTTCCATCCATTCCAATAATTTTCCTTTAATACTATGTATTGATTCCATTTTTCTTAATAGCTTTTTGTGTGGTACTTTATCAAATGCTTTTTGTAGATCTAGAAAAGCACAATCCGCTCATCCCTCCCTTTCTTGTATTTTTTCTATTAGTCTCGAATAGAAGCAAATCAGGTTTGTGGCACCTGATCTTCCTTGTTTAAATCCAAATTGTGTTGGATTCAGTATATTTTTGTCTTCTAGATATTTAACCCATCTACTTTTGATAACTTGTTCACATATTTTTGCTATTGTGGTTGTAAGGGAGAACGGTCTATAGTTAGTTAGATTTTCCTTGTCTCCTCCTTTATATAATGGTACAATATTTGCATTTTTCCAGTCCTGTGGTACCTTTCCTTCTTTGAATAATTAATTATCTTGTATATTTTGTCAGCTCATCTATGCATTCTTTTAATATCCAGTTTACACTTCCATCTGGAATGTGTGATTTTCTGACTTCAAGGTTTTTTATTTGGTCTCTAATTTCCTTCTGTGTCACAGTTATTTCTTTCATTGGGGGGTATCTTTCTCTATTTCCTCATAGTTTTGTGAACTTTCAATTTTGTGTGTATGTATGTATGTATGAGAGTAGTAGAGTATGTGTAAGAATTAGAAATGGAGAAAATGAGTTGTTAGAGGTAAAAGTGGGACTTTGTCAGGGATGTGTCATGTCGCCATGGCTGTTCAATTTATACATGGATGGGGTGATGTGAGAGGTAAATGCAAGGGTAGTGGGTCAGGGATTGGAAATGGTTAAAGAAAATGGAGAAAAATAGAAGATAAGCCAATTGTTGTTTGTTAACGACATTGCACTTATGGCAGGATCAGAGGAGGGATTAAAGAAGCTTGTGACAGAATTTGGGAAAGTGTGCGAAAGAAGGAAGTTGAAGATAAATGTGGATAAAAGTAAGGTGATGAGATGTACAAGGGGAGAGGATGGTCCCAGTGCCTGGCCGTCGGCCAAAAACTCATAAAATCAAATCAATAAAATCAACAAGGGGAGAGGATGACAGCAAATTGGAAGTGAGTATGAAGGGAGAGATACTGGAGGAAGTGGATAGCATTATATACTTAGGTGCAAATGAGGCAGGAAAAGGAGGAGTGAAGGTGTAGATTGTAGAGAAGCAAGTAAATGACAAGGGAGATGTAGAAAATGTAATGAGAAATATACATTTGGGAAAGGATGCTAAGAGGAGAATGTATGAAGGGGTGAATGTGCCAGCAGCACTCTATGAGGCAGAAATGTGGAACATGAGAGAGGAAGAGAGGAATAGTTTAAATATGTTTGAGGTGAAATGCCTGAAAAGTATGGTAGAGGTTACTAGGCTGGATAGAGTGAGAAACAAAGAGGTGAGGAGGAGAGTGGGGGTAGAAAAGGAGTTTGGAGATGGAGTTGATGAAAGAGTATTGGGATGGTTTGGACACATGGAAAGAATGAGTGAAGAAAGACTAGTAAAAGAGGTGTGGAAGGCAGAAGTGGAGGGAGTGAACATGAGGAATGACCAAGGATGAGATGGATGGATGGGGTAAAAGGGGCATTGGGAAAGAAGGGAATGTTTGTTGAGGAAGGAAGAGAGAAGACAAGATAGGGATGAGTGGAGAGTGGTTGTGTATGTGATGGTGATGCAAGGGAGTTGGTTGGGGATGGGGGAGAGTGAGGGAGTATGTGTGAATGATATTTTGATGCTGCCAGAAGGGATTTCTCCCCATCTTCTCTTTTTCTGCATGAGGGGACAGAGGGGGTGTCGCCAATTAAATGAAGCAGGTTTGCTGTGGATGTACTTTGTCTTGCTTCATTGCTTCTGACCCAGGGCAGTGGGTGAGATGCAGGGATGACTCATCATCCAGGAGGAGCCAAGAAAAGAGGGAGGGAGGGGTGGTGAATGTGAGTGTAGTATGTGAGGATGAAATGGATGGGAGTGGATTTATGCCTTTGACTTTGGCTACCTCCTTTGTAAGGGGGAAAATGACCTTGATATGTGTATATCTTTTCTTCTTTTCCTTACTTTCCATTTTCGTCTTCTTTTCCTCTTTTCTGTCTTGCTCTCCTTTTTCATTCATTCCTCCTCTACCCTTTCTGCTGTCCTCTCCCTCCCCTTCATTACCCCAGTGTCCATATGTCTCCACATTTCTTTCTCCTCAATGTTTCTTCTCCCCCCACCCTCTTGCCTGTCCCTCTCATATTTTGTCCTTCTTTCTCCCTCCCCTCCCCCTCTCCTTAACTTTCCCATACTGCATACTGTGCATAATGATACTAATTAGTCTTGTCTTTTCAGGGGAGTGGGTGCTTTTGGATGAAATCAACTTAGCAAGTGCAGAAACACTTGAATGTCTGTCAGGTTTACTAGAATCAAGCCATGGTTCATTAACCCTTCTGGAACGTGGAGATGATAGACCTATTCAACGTCATCCAAATTTCCGGCTTTTTGCATGCATGAACCCAGCAACAGATGTTGGTAAAAAGGAATTACCAGCTGGTCTGCGTAACAGATTCACAGAATATTACATGGAAGAGCTAGATGACCACACTGACTTAATGATCCTTATTCATGATTATTTAGTAAAGGTAAGAATGCCATTTTGTAAAGTAGTTTTCATACACATTGCTCATGAGATGTATAGGTTTTAACTTTCCTAGTGTTGATATATAAATTGATATATCAGAAATGTTTATTTTTGTCTGTCTATATACCAAGAGCTTTGTCCCCCTTACATGGGAGCTAGCCAAGTCAAAGGCATGCACCTATTCCCACCCATTCCACTCTCCTCCACCACCCCCTCCTCTCCCTTGTCTTAGCTCCTCATGGATGACAGGTTATCCCTGTATCTCACTGCTCAGGATCAGAAGCAATGCAGCAAGACACAGTATATCCTCAGCAAGGTCACTTCACTTAAACATTGACCCCCTCTCTCCATCCCTTCATGGAGAACAAGAGAAGACAGGGAGAAATCGCTTTGGGCTGCATCAAAATATCATTCACACAGAAGCACTCCCCCCATCCCCTGCCCATCTCTTCCATGGATAACTGTATCATCTATGCACAGTCGCTCTCCACTCATCCCTATCTCCTCCCTTCTCCCTTCCTTGTACAACAGACATTCCCCTCTTGCACAGTGTCCCATTCACCCTATCCATCCATCTCGTCTGTCATTTCCTCAAATTCACTCCTTCCACCTCTGCTTTCTAGAGGTGGAGGGAGTGAAAATAGAATGACTTGATGGATAATGAATAATACATGAAGCTCTTCAATATGAGTCAAATATTTGCATGCACATGAGGTTGCCCATTGTACACTGATGCATCACAATATGAGCATTATAGAATTAAAGTTACAGCTATTATAGTTATTCTCTTTCACCCAGAATGTTTTTAACCACAGAAAATGTGATCAAGCCTGTTCACAGAATACGGGTTCACTCAGTTATAACTACAAAATAAATATTATCAGGATGCTAATGCCAGCATACATACCCACTCACGCCTCATTACCCCTATGTAGGAGTCATTGTATTCAAGAGGTTTATAAATGTTATTATTGTTTATCCACATTTATCTTCAATTTTCTGGCTTTTTGCAGGCATGAACCCAGCAACAGGGGTTGGTAAAAAGGAATTACCTGCTGGACAGTATAAATGTGGGTAAAAGTAAGGTGATGAGATGTACAAGGGGAGATGATGGCAACGAATTGGAAGTGATTATTAAGGGGGAGGGGCTGGAGGAAGTGAATAACTTTAGATATTTTGGTGTGAATGTGGTGGGAAAGGGATGAGAGGAGGTGGAGGTAGAATATAGATTGAGAAAAGCAAGTAAATACCTTGGGGGATTAAAAAATGTAATAAGAAATAGACATTTGGGAATGGATGCTAAGAGGAGATTGTATGAAGGGGTCATTGTGCCAACAGCACTTTATGGGGGCAGAAACATGGAACATGAGGAAGAGTGGAATAGTTTAAATGTGTTTGAGATGAAATGCCTGAGAAGTATGGTAGAGGCTACTAGGCTGGATAGAGTGAGAAACAAAGATGAGGAGGACAGTAAGGGTAGAAAAGGAGTTGGGAAATAGAGTTGATGAAAGAGTATTGGGATGGTTTGGACACATGGAAAGAATGAGTGAAAAAAGATAAAAGAGGCGTGGAAGGCAGAGGTGGAGGAAGTGAACATGAGGGGGCAACCAAGGATGAGTTGGATGGATGGGGTGAAAGGGTGTTGGGAAAAAAGGGGATGTCTATTGAGGAAGGAAGAAAGAAGACAGAAGATAAGGGTGAATGGAGAATGGGTGGGGGATGGGGGGTTAGGGAGTATGAGTGAATGATATTTTGATGCAGCCTGAAGGAGGTGATAAGGCGAGTGGGGGTGGAAAGGGAACTGGTAGATAGGGCTGATGAAAGAGTATAGGGATGGTTTGGACACATGAAAAAAATGAGTGAAGAAAGATTAGTAAAAGAGGTGTGGAAGGCTGAGGTGGAAAGAGTGAACATGAGGGGGCGACCAAGGATGAGAAGGATGGATATGGTAAAAGGGGCGTTGGGAAAGAGGGAATGTCTGTTGAAGAAGGGAGAAGACAGAAGAGAGTGAGGGAGTATGTATGAATGATATTTTGATGCAGCCCAAAGGGATTTCTCCCCATCTTTTTTTCTGTATGAGGGGATGGAGGGGGGTTGCCAATTAAATGAAGCAGCCTTGCTGTGGATGTGCTGTGTCTTGCTGCATTGCTTCTGACCTAGAGCCATGGGTAAGATGCAGGGATGATCCATTATCCAGGAGGAGCTAAGAAAAGAGGGAGGGAGGAGTTGTTAATGGAGTGGATTATGAGGGGATGAAATGGGTGGGAGAGGATTTATGCCTTTTGACTTTGACTACCTACCCTTGGTATATGTATGTATGTATGTATGTATTTTTTTGTTGTCTTGCAGCAAGCACCACTAGCCAGACATATAAAAGGTATTAAAGACTTTTATATAAAGGTGAAAAAAGAAGCATCAGCATTGCTTATTGATGGAACAGGGAACAAACCACACTTCAGTCTGCGCACATTGTGTAGAGCACTTAGAGTTACAGCAAGGAACGAGTGTGGCAGTTTTCCTAGGTATGTATTTGTTGATTTTAATTTCAGTTTTTCTTTTTGGTATTTATTCTTATGGAATGCATAACATGGAACATAAGAGAGGAAGAGAGGAGTTTGAATGTGTTTGAGATGAGGTGCCTGAGAAGTGTGATAGGGGTTACTAGGCTGGATAGAGTGAGAAACGAGGAGGTGGGGAGAAGAATTGGGGTGGAAAGGGAGTTGAGAGATAGGGTTGATGAAAGAGTATTGGGATGGTTTGGACACATGGAAAGAATGAGTGAAGAAAGATTAGTAAAAGAGGTGTGGAAGGCAGAGGTGGAGGGAGTGAATATGAGGGGGTGATCAAGGATGAGATGGATGGATGGGGGAAAGAGGGGAATGTGTTGAGGAAGGACAGGAGAAGACAGAAGATAGGGGGAATGGAGAATGGTTGTGTATGGATGATGCTGTGATGCATAAAAGGAAGGTGGGGGATGGGGGGTGAGGGAGTATGTGTGAAAATAAATTGACGGAGCCCGAAGGGATTTCATCCCCATCTTCTCCATTTCTGCATGAGGGGATGGAGAGGAGATTTCACTGATTTGATGAAGCAGTCTTGCTGTGGATGTGTTGTCTTGTGACACTGCTTCTGACCCAGGGCAGTGGGCAAAATGCAGGGATGACCTCTCATCCAGGAGGAGCCAAGATAAGAGGGAGGGAGGGGGGTAGATGGGAGTGGAGTATGTGGGGATGGAATGGACAGGAGTGAATTTTATGCCTTTGTTTTTTGGCTACCTCTCTTACAAGGGGTAAAAGCCTTTGGTATATGTATGTATTCTTACTTAGAGATAAGATATTCGGTTCCCACCAAATATTTTTAATTTTCTCAGTGGATTTGAATATTGATAATTATAAAAGATGAATTTGTATTAATTTTAAGTCTATGTATAATATGTACATTTCAATATTGTAACTAATTTTTTCTCTCTCTTTTTTTTAGGTCTCTATATGAGTCCTTTTGCTTAGCCTTCCTTACACAAGTGGACCGGAAATCTCATTTAGTTGTGAAGTCCTTGATCAAAAAGTATCTGCTGGAAAAAGAGGAGAGGAAGCTTGTAACTGGTCCCATACCCAAACACAAAGAAGAAAATACTGTTCATGTGGCAGGCTATTGGATCCCCAAAGGAGAACTAGAATTAGAAACTCCAGAGAAGGTAATTGATGACTTGTATATCAGTAAACTAAATTTAATTTTATTTTTTTTTATTTTTTATTTCATTGATGTATATACACACACACACACACACACATATATATATATATATATATATATATATATATATATATATATATATATATATATATATATATATATATATATATATATCATAGTGGAGATGGGTTGAATGCAAAATTTCATATATGTGTATGTAACTTGAGCATACAAATATATAAGAAAAAAATGTGCTGAACTTACATCTCTCTTGATAGTCTAGTTGGTAAGTCACTGCTGCACTTGTCATGAGGATGCTGGGTTAGAGTCCTGGGCAGTACCACATTTCAATTTCAGCATGCTGGCCTTTGATGACTTAGAATTAAAGTGCATTGTGGTTGTTAAAATGTATCTCTAATTACTGGGACCCATTCAGTGTTGTACAAATACTTTCCCGCGTTCGTATACTTCCATTTGTACTATCATAGTGGAGATGGGCTGAAAGCAAAATTTCATATATGTGTATGTAATTCAAGCATACAAATATGTAAGAGAAAATGTGCTGAACTTATATCTCTTGATAGCCTAGTTGGTAAGTCACTTCCGCACTTGTGATGAGGATGCCGGGTTCGAGTCCTGGGCAGTACCACATTTCAATTTCAGCATGCTGGCCTTTGATGGCTTAGAATTAAAGTGCATTGTGGTTGTTAAAATGTATCTCTAATCACTGGGACCCATTCAGTGTTGTATATATATATCGCAGCAATTCACAAGGCACACGTGAAAATAATATGCAGAAAAAAACACTGGGAAATAAGAAGCTTAGTCCGAACGTTTTCGTCTATTTAAGACATTATCAAGGAATACACAGTTACAGAGACATAAAGTAGTAGACAAGCAAGGAACATGGGAAGGACACACAAGATGCTTCATAATCAGGTTGAGACGTATGTTTACTTTAAAGGACATTTGGTCACATGACGTTACGTCACCCTGGCCTAGTAACACTTGGAGAATTTGTTACAATTTTATCAATAATAAAATCATCAAGTTTATATAATCCTAAACTTGAATTAATATTATGGTCAAAGGTTTGCTTAATGTGACTGGATTCGATAATGTTTCTTTCTAATAAAGATCTAATGTAATAATTTCTTGTAGATCTTTATTAGAAAGAAACATTATCGAATCCAGTCACATTAAGCAAACCTTTGACCATAACATTAATTTAATCTAATTTAATTGGACACATGAAAAAAATGAGTGAAGATTAGTAAAAGAGGTGTGAAAGGCAGAGGTGGAAGGAGTGAACATGAGGGGGCGACCAAGGAGGAGAAGGACGGATAGGGTAAAAGGGGCATTGGGAAAGAGGGGAATGTCTGTTGAAGAAGGGAGAAGACAGAAGATAAGAGTGAGCGGAGAATGGTTGTGTATGGATGATACTGTGATGCATGGAAGGGAGTGGGAGGGGGATGAGGGGAGAGTGAGGGAGTATGTGAGAATGATATTTTGATGTAGCCCAAAGCGATTTCTCCCCATCTTCTCATTTTCTGCATGAGGGGATGGAGGGGGGTCTCCAATTAAATGAACCAGCCTTGCTGTGGATATGCTCTGTCTTGCTACATTGCTTCTGACCCAGGGCTATGGGTGAGATGCAGAGAGGACCTGTCATCCAGGAGGAGCCAAGAAAAGAGGAAGGGAGGGGTGGTGAATGGGAGTGGAGTATGCAAGGATGAAATAGGTGGGAGTGAATTTATGCCTTTGGCTTTAACTTCCTTCTTTGTATGTATATAATAAAGGAGCAGAGGTGGAATTGGCTTGGGAAGTTAGTGAGAAGGGAGGATGGGAGGTGGAGCAGGTACGAATTGTACTGTATCTTTTGTGTGATGATTGCATCTGAGGCAGTTTATATCTGTAGCCAAACCTATCCTTTTTTAGAATTGTCTTGGTGCTAGTCAGTAATCTGAATGCAGTCATATAAGTGTGATTCTTAATACAGATGCTCCTCTACTTATGTTCATTCGTTTTACGTTTTTGCGATTTTAAGTTTGAACTGACTGTAAAAAAAAAATTGTAAGAAAAAAAAATTGAGTGAATTTTTGAGTTTAGCGCGCTCTCCGTAGTACGAGACGTTCAAACGATACTTATGCATGACGCTGCGTCCATTGTTTACATGGCACAAATGACAGACTGAACGTGCCTTGCCTCCTCCTCCTCCTCCTCCTTCTCCTCCTCCTCCTCCTCCTCCTCCTCCTCCTCCTCCTCCCCCTCCTCCACCATCTCACTTTATGTTGTTTGAATTTAATCTATTTGAAATTAATGTTATTATTTTACAATGTTATGTTTATAATTAATGATTTAGGAGTGTTTTATTAGATACGGTAGTAGAATTTATGGATGTATATTACAGTATGAACGGTCATACATTACTGGAACGTACAGTAACAACTTACGTTAATTTTCACGTTACGTTCGGCCATTCAGAACGTAACTAAAACATAAGTTGAGGAGCGTCTGTACTCTTAGAAGTGATTTTTTTGTGGATCTATGGTATGGGGGGGCATTGATGGAGGAGGGTATTATGTGTCAAGTCTTGGAGGACTTGTTTTAAGAGACCTGGGGCAACAGATTGATTGATTCCCATAGAGATGGATGAGAGGGCTTGAGAACATTTGCCAGCTTCTGTGGGACTCTGGGTTTCCAGTCAGTGAAACTCGAGGCAACAATTGATATGTATACAGTGTAATTAATGTGGGTGCATGTACACAGATACAGAAATGAGTGTTGACAGGGTTTTAGGATACATGGTCAGGTACCACCACTTGCAAGTACCCATTATTAGTCTCTACACTGATAAACTATATATTGTAGTACAAAGTTGAATGATCACATCTAACTTTATTACTTTTCAGTACATAGTGACAGAAACTGTGAAGCAAAATCTGGCTGACTTGGTTCGAATTGTCAGTCTTGGAAGATTTCCTGTACTTCTTCAAGGAGAAACCTCTGTTGGCAAAACATCTCTTATTATGTACCTTGCTCAGCTATCAGGAAATGCCTGTGTACGAATTAACAATCATGAACACACAGATTTACAAGAATATATTGGATCATATGGACCTGATGAGAGTGGCAAACTGGTGTTCAAAGAAGGTAATAAATAAAGTGAGCAACTGTAATGTTGAATATATCTGAAGTACATGGTGGAAATTTAACATGAAAATTATCATTTATTTTGCAGTCATATTTTTTGTGGAAGTAAATTAACCACACATTTGATGGTTAGGATGGAAGATACTAACTACGAGAACTGGTCTCAGTTTTTTAATCTCACAATCCACCAGTTACTTGAATTGGAAATAGGAAGGAAGAAAGTTTATACTTGGTTGATTCATATTGAATATACTTATTTTAACTAATGATGACTTAAGCTGATTTTTTTTTTTTTTTTTTTCTCTCTTTAATCATGTTCAGGTGTACTTGTGAAGGCAATGAGGAGGGGACATTGGATTGTTCTTGATGAACTGAATTTGGCTCCAACTGATGTTTTGGAAGCCCTCAACCGCTTACTTGATGATAATCGGGAACTCCTTATACCAGAGACACAAGAAATGGTGAAGGCACACCCCAGATTTATGCTCTTTGCAACCCAGAACCCTCCAGGGTTGTATGGAGGAAGGAAGGTAAGGATAAAAGGCCAAAGGAAATTATTTCTTTAGGGCTTTTATGGATTTGGAGAAAGCATATGACAAGGTTGATAGGAAGGCCTTGTAGGATATTTTGTAGATGTGTGGGATAGGGGAGGCTGTTGAGGGCAGTCAGAAGTTTTCATTTATTTACCTATTTTACCTAGTTGTATTTTACGGGAAGAGAGCTATGCTCGTAGTGACCCATCTTTGTATCTTTCAGCGTCGTTTGTTCTTAAATTCTTGTACAGTATAGTTTTTGCACTCGCTGTTTCCTCATCCAATTTATTCTAGATATCCACCACTCTGTGTGGGAAACTATCCTTTTTCAGATCTTTTCTATAACTATCCTTTTTAAGTTTCTTTTCATGTCCTTTTGTTTTTCTTTTATCCCACTTTAGTAAATCATCTCTGTCGAGGACGTCCATCCCTTTCATAATTCTTTAGATGGTCAGTAGATCTCCTCTTTCTCTTCTTTGTTCTAGGGTTGGTAGTTCAAGTTTGAACAATCTTTGTTTGTATGTCAGTTTGGAGAGTGTTGGTGTTATCTTTGTTGTTGCTCTTTGAATTCTTTCTAATTTCATTATATTCTTTTTAGTACTGGGTGTCCATAATGTCACAGCATATTTCAATCTTGGTCTTGTCAATGTAACTAATATTTTCTTTACCATTTCTTCATCCAAGTAGTCAAGGGCCACTTTCATTGATCTTGATAAATTGAAGGTTTCTCTGACTATTTTGTTGATATGTTTGTCTGGTGCTATGTCATTGCTGATAATTACTCCTAGGTCCCTTTCAGAGTTAACTTTTTTAACTTCCTTTGTACCAATTTTATATTGTCCCAACATTCTATTTTTACCCCTTCCAAATTTCCCCATATGGGGTATTGGCTGCATGTTATGGTAAAGTAGCATGCAGTTGATACTTTAGGGTCTATATGAGGCACCCCTATGGACCAGAGCCACACATCATTTTGTCTGTGATAGAGGAGGACTGCTCACTGAGAAATTATGATACTTTTATCATACTGCTGCTGTCCCTCCGTTATGCTGTTTCCCAGCCCCTTGTTGCTGTCCTGTACCATTTCTCTGAATTTCATTTCCTGTTTCGCCTACCCTGTGGTGGGGGGAAAAGAATGCTGCCACCAAGTATTCCCACTTGGATCATAAGAGGCGAGAAAAATGGGACAAGGATTGGGACCAGGCATCCTTCTCCCTGTAGCCCCACAGGGGACATTCCTAAAAAATGTAAAGGCATAAGAGGGTCTAGTAGTTTTCCAACCAGCACCCTAAGGTTTGGCTCCTTTAATGTGTGTGGATGTGGTACAGATGAGAGTAAAAGGGAAGAGTTAGGTAGTATGTTTGTGAGAAGAAAGATGGATGTGTTGGCTTTGAGTGAAACCAAGTTGAGAGGGAGGGGCGAGTGTGAGTTTGGGAGTGTAGTTGGGAGGTTCTCAGGAGTGAAGAGAGGGCAAGGGAGAGAAGGGGTGGCTATACTAGTAAGTGAAGAGATAGGTAAATGTGTAGTGGAGTGGAAGGAGGTTTCTTCAAAGATAATGTGGATGAAGATGAAACTGGGAAAGGAGATGTGGGTTTTTGTAAGTGCATATGGGCCTATTAGTGAGAAGAGTGTACAAGAAAGGGAGGCTTTTTGGATAGATTTAAATGAATGCATAGAGGGATTAGGGAGGAATGTCAATGTAGTAATATTGGGAGACCTTAATGCTTGGATAGGAAATGAACCAATTGATGGAGTGGTTGGGAAATGTGGAGAGTTGATGGTGGAGATGTGTCTAGAGAGTTGTTGATAGCAAATACAGTGTTTCAGAAGAAAGTCAAGCATAAGTACACATGGGAGAGGGTGGTGGATGGAAGGGTGGTAGAGCGTTAGTGGTAGATAGGAGTATGATAGGAAGAGTTAAGGATGTACATGTACTAAGGGGAGAGAGTGGGGGAATATCAGATAATTTTTTGGTGGAAGGTAAGTTGAGAGTGGAGGATAGATGGAGAAAGAGGAAAAGGACAAAAGGTAGGGAGGTGCTTAGAGTGAACTCCTTAAATGAAAAGGAAAAGGAGAAGGAATACAAGAAGAAGCTGAGAGAGGAGTGGGAGTGAAGGATAGGGTAGAGCTAGGAGTGGAGGAGGAATGGGGATAGTTCAAGGAGGGAGTCACAAAGTTTGCAAAGATGGTGTGTGTAACAAGAAGGACAGGAGGAAATAGAAGGAAGGGTAGTGAATGGTGGGATGAGGAAACAAAGAAGGTTGTAAAAGAGAAGAAGCGAGCTTTCACAGATCGGTTACAAAATAGGAAGAGGGAGTCGTATGAGAGGTACAAAGAAAAGAGAAGAGAAGTAAAGCACAAGGTAAAGGAGGCAAAGAGGATGTGAAATGGGGTAAGAGTATGACAGAAAATTTTGAAAGTAATAAAAAGATGTTTTGGAAAGAAATTAAGAGAGGAAGAGGAGGCGAATCAAGTAGAGAAGAAAAGGTAAAAGGTGCAGATGGACAGATGATAATGGAAGAGAAGGTAGTAAGGGGAAGATGGGCAAAGTATATTAGGGAGTTGCTAAATGTGAAGGAAGATAGATAGGGAAAGATAGTTGCAGTGGGAAGTGCTAAGAAAATGACCATGATGAATGAGGAAAATGGAAGAGAAATAAGGAAGGATGAAGTGAAGGCAGTTGTTAAGATGATGAAAGCAGGTAAAGCACCTGGGTTGGATGGATGCCATGCAGAATGTCTAATAAAAAGGAGGTACAGTGATGGTGGACTGGCTGGTGAGGTTATTTAATGTTTGTTGGAGAGAGGGTAGAGTGCCGGAGGACTGAAGGAGTGTCTGTATAGTTCCACTTTACAAGGGAAAAGGGGACAAGTGTGAGTGTAGTAGTTTCAGAGGGATTAGCTTGTCAAGTGTAGTTGGGAAGGCTTATGGGAGGATCTTGATTAAGAGGATTAGGAGAGGAACAGAGAGAGTAATTGGAGAAGAACTATGGGTTTAGGACAGGTAGAGGTTGTGTAGGTAAGATTTTTGTGGTAAGACAGATATATGAGAAAGCTGTAGGAAAAGGTAAGGATGTTTTTTGAGCTTTTATGGATCTGGAAAAGGCTTATGATAAGGTAGACAGGAAGGCACCATGGGAGGGTTTGCAGATATGCAGATATACAGGATAGGAGGAAAGCTTTTAGGAGCTGTCAAGAGTTTTTGTGAGAGTAGTAGAGCATGTGTCAGGATTAGAAATGGAGAGAGTGAGTGGTTTGAGGTAAAGGTGGGACTTCATCAGGGATGTATTATGTTGCCCTGGCTGTTCAACTTATACATGGATGGGATGGTGTGAGAGGTAAATGCAAGGGTGGTGGGTCAGCAGTTGGAGATGTTTAAAGAAAATGAAGAAAAGTGAGAGGTGAGCCAGCTGTTGTTTGCGGACAACACAGCACTTATAGCAGGATCAGAGGAGGGATTGAGGAAGTTGGTGACAGAGTTTGGGAATGTGTGTGAAAAAAGAAAGTTGAAGATAAATGTGGGTAAAAGTAAGGTGATTAGATGTACAAGGGGTGAAAGTGGCAGCAGACTGGAAATGAGCATTAAGGGAGAGCGACAGGAGGAAGTGGATAGTTTTAGATACTTGGGTGCAAATGTGGCAGGAAAGGGTGGAGTGGAGGTGGAGGTAGATTGTAGATTGAGAGAAGCGAGTAAATGCCTTGGTGGATTAAAAAGTGTAATGAGGAATAGACATTTGGGAATGGATGCTAAGAGATTGTATGAAGGAGTGATTGTGTCAACAGCACTGTATGGGGCAGAAACATATAACATAAGAGAGGTAGAGAGAAGGAGTTTGAATGTGTTTGAGATGAGGTGTCTGAGAAGTATGATGGGGGTTACTAGGCTAGATAGAGTAAGAAATGAGGAGGTGAGGAGAACAGGGGTGGTAATGGAGTTGGGAGATAGTGTTGATGAAAGCGTATTGGGATGGTTTGGACACATGGAAAAAATGAGTGAAGAAAGACTTGTAAAAGAGGTATGGAAAGCAGATCTGGAGGGAGTGAACATGAGGGGGTGACCTAGGATGAGATGGATGGATGGGGTGAAAGGGGCTTTTGGGAAGATGGGGATGACTGTTGAGGAAGGACGAGAGAGGACAGAAGATGGGTGAGTGGAGAATGGTTGTATATGGATGATGTGATGCATGAGGTGGAATGGGTGGGGGGATGGGGGGTGAGGTAGTATGTGTGAGCAAAATTTGACGCATACTGAAGGGATTTCTCCCCATCTTCTCCTTTTCTGCATGAGGGGAAGGAGAGGGGTGGGGGGTCACTGATTTAATGAAGTAGCCTTGCTGTGGATGTGCTGTGTCTTGCGACACTGCCTCTGACCCAGGGCAGTGGACAAGATGCAGGGATGACCCGTCATCCAGGAAGTGCCAAGATAAGAGGGAGGGAAGAGGGTGGAGTGAAGTGGAGTGTATTAGGGATGGAATGGGTGGGAATGGTTTTTATGCCTTTTTCTTTTTGGCTACCTCCATTGTAAGGGGGAAAAATCCTTTGGTATATGTATGTACCCCTTCCAAATTCCACTATACTACATTTCTTGATGTTGAAGGTCACTTCACACTTTTGACTCCATTCCCAGATTTTGTCTTTGTAGTGATTTATAATCTTCCTCTGTATTTACCCTCTTTAATAATTTTGCATCATCTGCAAAGAAGTTCATATAACATTCCAGATCTTCATCCATGTCATTTATATATATGGCAAACATTATCGGAGCCAGTGAACCCTGTGGGACTCTACTTATCATTTCTTCCCAGGTCGAGTTCTTGTCTCTAGGCACCACCCTCATTTTTCTCCTCTTCAAGAAATCTTCCATCCATTCCAATAACTTTCTTGTACACCACCCATTATTTAGATTTTTCTTAGTAGCTTTTGTAGGTCCAAGAAGGCACAATCTCCCCATCCATCCTTTTCTTGCATTATTTCTGTTAGCTTCGAGTAAAAGCAAATCAAGTTTGTGGCACATGATCTTCCACATCTAAATCCAAATTATTTTGGATTTAGTGTATTATTCTCTTCTAAATGTTTAATCCATTTACTTTTTGATAACTTTTTCACAGATTTTTGCTACTGTGCTTGTAAGGGAGACTGGTCTGTAGTTAGTTGGATTTTCCATTTCCCCTCCTTTGTATATTGGTACAGTATTTGCACTTTTCCAGTCTTGTGGTACTTTTCCTTCTTTGAGTGAGTAATCAATTATCTTGTGTATTTTGTTCATCTATACATTCTTTTAATATCCAATTTACAATTCCATCCTGCCTGTATGATTTTCTGACATCAAGGCTTTTTATTTGGTCCCTTATTTCCTTCTATGATTAGTAGAGCTTGTGTTAGAGTAAGTACTGGAGAAAGTGAATGATTTAAGGTGAAGGTTGGGCTCTACCAGGGTTGTGTAATATCATTGTGGTTGTTCAATATGTACAGAAGGTAAACATGAGGGTGATGGTGGGGGTTTGGAGCTGAAGAGTGAGATTGTAGGGAGGGGGAGTGGGAGGTGAGCCAGTTGTTGTTTGTGAACAACACTGCACTTGTGGTTAGGTCAGAGGAGGGTCTTAGACAACTAGTAGTACCATACAATTTGGGAGGATACGTGATTGTAGAAAACTGAAAGTATATTTGGACAAAAGTAAGATGATGAGATGTGTAAGGGGAGAAGGTGCCATTGAGTTTGAGGCAAGTCTTAATGGAGAGAGTCTGGAAGAGGGGAAGAACTTAAAGTATTTGGAGTCACATGTAGCAGAATAAGTATTACAATTTTTCATGATTATAGTATACTATAGTGATAATTATTAATAATGGATGGAAGGAGTTTCGAGTATAGTGAAAGAATGAATGAACATGGGGCTTTTTTCAGAGATCAGTTACCATCCCTTAGGGACTATGCCTCAAGGTAGAGGTGGGGCCTTTTCAAGCTGCTTTAGACAGTGTGCTGGTGTGAAGCATTGTATTTTAGGAAGGTCTATCTTCCTTCAGTTGCTTTAGTGCCACTGTGAATGAGTAGCTCCTTTGTATTGTCAAATGCTGATTATGTCAAAGAGTTGAAATAAACTGTGAGACAGGATATCTTTACATGTAGTTATGTAACACTGAGAATGATGTCATTTAGTGATAATTTTATGTATTCGTACCTCATTAGATACTGTCAAGAGCCTTTAGGAACAGATTTGTGGAGCTTCACTTCGATGAAATTCCTCCACCAGAACTAGAGGTGATTTTGCATAAACGAAGTGAAGTACCACTCTCCTATAGCAAGAAAATGGTTGCTGTTCTTCATGAATTGCAGAACATGAGGAGAGAAAGTAACTTATTTCAAGTAAGTTTTTATCTGTTTTCACTACATAAATACCTTTTAGTGTAATAATGATGATTGTTGTCTCGAGTTTCATACATACATACATACATATACCAAAGGCTTTTTCCCCCTACATGGGGTGTAGCCAAAAAGAAAAAGGCATAGAAACCACTCCCACCCATTCCATTTCCTATATATTCCATTCCCCTCCACCCTCCTCCCTCCCTCGAGTTTCACTAAGTGGAAAACCTACAGCCCCACAGCAGCTGGCATCAATCCTCAGGCTCTCTCACAGATCTCTGTGATCAGAAACTTTGGACTGTTGTCTGTTTTGTATTTGTGTGGGACTGTTGTCTGCTTTGCATTTATGTGGGACTGTTTGCATGTCACCTACTGAAATTAGTAGGAAGGGAGCAGTCATTGGTTTTCAGCTGTGCATGTGTGAAACTGTATAAGAAATGCAGTTGAAGTTGATAGAGATCTTGGGCCCAGTCTAAAGACAAAGTGGCAACTCCTTAGAACTGTACCTCCTGATGGGGTATGGGTGGTTCACATATTTTAATAATGGATAGTAACACTGTCCATCTTGCAGGACCATCAAATGCAGATGTCTATCATTGGTCCCTATTTTCATAGGTGTAAAGTTTTTGGCAGAGGATAATTTATTCATTTATTTTATTTTTGTGTGTGTACATTACCTGGACAGGATGCAGGGATGACCCGTCATCCAGAAGGTGCCAAGATAGGAGGGAGGGAGGAGGGTGGAGGGGAGTGGAATATATGGGAAATGAAATGGGTGGGAGTGATTTCTATGCCTTTTTCTTTTTGGCTACCCCCTGTGTAAAGGGGAAAAAGCCTTTGGTATATGTATGTATGTATGTATTTTTTTAGCAGTCAAAAGTTTTCACATGCTCAACAGACATTCCCCTTTTATCCAAGGGGGTCATGGATAAAAGGGGATTGGTAAGAAAATTATCTCCAGATACGAGTGACACATTTTGTTCATTGTGTCCAAAAGACAACAGTGATATAAGATCCAAATTACATCCATACTACATCCGAATGTGTACCACAAACAATTTTGTACAGACCAACTTCTGATGTATTTTTGCAAAAATCTTGTGTGTACATTATCTGGCACTTATCATATTTAGACTCAGAATTGTTTAAAAGCATGAAGGGGGAAAATCTATGTCCAAGTGTTTATAAAAAAAAAAAATTGTGTAAAAATGATTCTGAGGAAGCAAAATAAGTCCAGGATTCAGAGAGGAAATTTGGTTTTCATTCTAGGGGAAACACTCATTTGTCACACTGCGAGATCTGTTTCGATGGGCAGAAAGATATCGTTTAGCAGGAGAACAAACAGAAAAATTCTATGACTGGGACCAACATCTGGCAGATGAAGGTTACATTGTCATGGCTGGCAGAGTTAGAATGGAAGAAGAAGCAGAAATGATTAAGCAGGTAAGTTGTTGAATACCTAGTATTTCCTTTTCTCTCTTACAATGAAGGCAGGATCATGGTATTTTACTTATTTAGTTTATTTATTTTTTTATGTTGCAACAATAGCATATATATTTTTTTTAGCTGCTACTTCACCATCCCCTACACACTCCCCATCATGCATCACAGTGTCATCCATACACAACCATTCTCCATTCACCTCTATCTTCTATCCTCTCCTGTCCTTCGTCAACAGACATTCCTCTCTTTCCCAATGCCCCTTTTACCCCATCTAGGACACCCCCTCATGTTAACTCCTTTCTCCTCTGCCTTCTACTAATCTTTCCATGTGTCCAAACCATCCTATTACTCTTTCATCAACCCTATCTCCCAACTCCCTTTCCATCCCTGTTCTCCTCACCTTCTCATTTCTCTCTCTAATTAGCCTAGTAATCCCTATCATACTTTTCAGGCATTTCATCTCAAACACATTCAAACTCCTTCCTTTCTTATGTTCCATGTTTGTGCCCCATACAGTGCTGTCAGCACAATCACTCCTTCATACAACCTCCTTTTAGCATCCCTTCCCAAATGTTTATTTCTCATTACACTTTTTAATCCCCTAAGGCATTTACTTGCTTCTCTCAGTCTACATTCTAACCTCCACTCCTCCGTTTCCTGCCACATTCACACCCAAGTATCTAAAACTATCCACTTCCTCCAGTCTGCTGCCATTTTCTTCCATTGTACATTTTATCACCTTACTTTTATCCACATTTATCTTAAACTCTCTTCTCTCACGTGCCTTCACAAACTCTGTCACTAACTTCCTCAATCCCTCCTCTGATCCTGCTACAAGTACAGTGTCATCAGCAAACAACAACTGGCTTATCTCCCACTTTCCTCCATTTTCTTTAACCATCTCAAATCTCAAACCCATTACCTTTGCATTTACCTCTCACACCACCCCATCCATGTATAAATTGAACAGCCAAGGCATCATAACACATCCCTGCCAATGTCTCACCTTTCCCTCAGACCACTCACTCTCTCCATTTCTGATTCTAACACAGGCTCTTCTACTCTTGTAAAGACTCTTGACTGCTATTAAAAGCTTTCCTCCTATTCCATATATTCCAGTATCTCCCACAGTGCCTTCCTGTCTACCCTATCATAACCCTTTTTCAAATCTGTAAAGGCCAAAAAACATCCTTACTTTTTCCCAAAGCTTTCTCACATATCTGTCCTACCACAAAAATCTGATCCACACAACCCTTATCTATCCTAAACCCACACTGTTCCTCACCAATTACTCCCTCTGTTCCTCTCCTAATCCTCTCAATCAAGATTCTCCCATAAGCCTTCCCAACTACACTGAACAAGCTAATCCCTCTGAAACTACTACACTCACACTTGGTCCCCTTTTCCCTTGTAAAGTGGAATTATACAGGCACTCCTCCATTCCTCTGATACTCTGCCCTCTCTTAAATATTAAATAACCTCACCAGCAAGTCCACCATCACCATACCTCCTTTTATTGGACATTCTGCATGACACCCATTCAACCCAGGTGTCTTATTTGCTCTCTTCATCTTAACAACTGCCTTCACCTCATCTTTCCTTATTTCTTCTCCATTTCCCTAGCTCATCACTGTCATTTTCTTAGCGCTAACCACTATAACTACCTTTTCCTCCCTATCCTCCTTTACATGTAGCAACTCCCTAAAATACTCTGCCCACCTTCCTCTTACTGTCTTCTCTTCCATGATCATCTCTCCATCTGCACATTTTACCTTTTCTTCTCCACTTGATTCACCTCCTCTTCCTCTCTTAATTTCTTTCCGAAACATCTATTTATTACTTTCAATATTTTCTGTCGTACTCTACCCCATTTCACATCTACTCTCCTCTTTGCCTCCTTTATCTTATGCTTTATATCTCTTTTCTTTGAACCTCACATATGATTCTCTCATCCTATTTTGTAACCAATCTGTGAATAATCTTCTTTTCTTCTATAACCTTCTTTGCTTCCCCATCCCACCACTCACTACCCTTCCTTCTATTTCATCCCATCCTCCTTGTTCCACACACCATCTTTGCACATCTTATGACTTTCTCCTTGAATCATCCCCATTTCTCCATTTCAAGTTCTACTCTATCCTTCACTCCCTCCCACTCCTCTCAATTTCTTCCTGTACTTCTCCTTTTCTTTCCCATTTACGCAGTTCACTTTAAGCACTTCTGTACCTTCTGTCCTCTTCCTCTTTCTCCATCCATCCTCCGCTCTCAACTTACCTCCCACCAAAAAATGATCTGATATTCCCCACTGTCTCCCCATAGAACATGTATATCCTTAACTCTTCCTACCATTCTCCTGGTTACCACTATGTAGTCCATTAATGCTCTACTACCACCCTTCCTTCCACCACCCTCTCCCATGTGTACTTATGCTTGACTTTCTTCCTAAACACTGTATTTGCTATCATCACCTCTCTAGACATATCACCATCAACTTTCCAATACAATTTTTTCCTGGAACTCCACACTTCCCAACCACTTCGTCTATTGGTTCATTTCCTACCTTAGCATTAAGGTCTCCCAATACATTTACATTGACATTTCTCCTTAAACCTGCTATGCATTCATTTAAATATATCCAAAAAGCCTCCCTTTCCTTTACACTCTTCTCACTACTAGGCCCATATGCACTTACAAAAATCCACATCTCCCTTCCCAGTTTCACCTTCATCCACATTAACCCTGAAGAAACCTCCTTCCACTCCACTACACATTTACCTATCTCTTCACTTAGTAGTATAGCCACCCCTTCTTTCCCTTGCCCTCTCTTAACTCCTGAGATCCCCCACTACACTCCCAAACTCAAACTTGTTCCTCCCTTAGTTTCACTCATTGCCAACACATCCATCTCTCTTCTCACAAACATACTGCCTTTCTCTTTCCTTTTACTCTCATCTGTATCACATTCATGCACATTAAAAGACCTAAGTCTGGTTGGAAAATTTTCACACTCTTATGCCTTTCCTTTTTTTTTTTTTAGGAATGTCCTCTTTGTGGCTACAGGGATAAGGATGCCTAGTCCTATCCCTGTCCCATTTTTGTAGCCTTGTATGACTCAAGTGGAAATTCTTGGTGGCAATATTCTTTTCCCCTACCTTATGGTTTGGCAAAATGAGAAAAGGCATATTCATAGTAGTGGTACAGGACAGTAATAAGAGTGGGGTAACAGTATAATGGAGGGACAGTCACAGTATAATAAAGTATCATCATTTCTCTATGAATAGAGATTTCCTCTACCAAAGACAAAATGATGTGTGGCTCTGGTCTGTAGGGGCACCCAATATAGACACTAAAGTATCAGCTGCATGCTACTTAGCAGCTTTTAACCCTACAATAACATGGAACCAATACCCTAGACAGACTCTGTTACTCTCAGAAACTCTTGACTGCTTTTATAAGTAACAGCTTTCTCCTAACCCATATATCTGCAAAACCTCCCACAGTGCCTTTCTGTCTGCCCTTTCATAAGCCTTTTTCAAATCCATATAGATCCAGAAAACATCCTTACCCTTTGCTAAAGCTTTCTTACATATCTGCCTTACCACAAAAATCGGATCCACCTAACCCCTACCTTTCCTAAGGCCACACTGTTCCTCACCAATTATTCCCTTTGTTCCTCTCCTAATCCTTGCAATCAAAACTCTCCCATAAGCCCTCTCTACTACATTCAACAAACTGATCCCTCTGAAACTACTACACTCATATTTGTCCCCTTTTCCCTTGTAAAGCAGAATTATACAGGCCCTCCCCCAGTCCTCCAACACTACTCTCTTTTAGACAAACATTAAACAACCTCAGTCCACCATCACTGTACCTCCCTTTTTTAGACACCCATCTAACCCAGGTGCCTTGCCTACTCTCATTATTTTAATAACTGCTTTCTCAGGTGAGGAGGAGAATGGGGGTGGAAATGGAGCTGGGAGATAGGGTTGATGAAAGAATATTAGGATGGTTTGGACACATGGAAAGAATGAGTGAAGAAAGACTAGTAAAAGAGGTGTGGAAGGCAGATGTGGAGGGAGTGAACATGAGGGGGCGTCCTAGGATGAGGTGGATGGATGGGGTGAAGGGGGCTTTGGGGAAGAGGGGAATGTCTGTTGAGGAAGGACGGGAGAGGACAGAAGACAGGGGTGAATGGAGAATGGTTGTATATGGATGATGATGTGATAGCATGAGGTGGAATGGGTGGGTGGATGGGGGGTGAGGTAGTATGTGTGAGCAAAATTTGATGCAGCCCGAAGGGATTTCTCCCCGTCCTCTCATTTTATGCAATGGGGGGACGGAGAGGAGGGGTCGCCGATTTAATGAAGTGGCCTTGCTGTGGATGTGCTGTGTCTTGCGACACTGCTTCTGACCCAGGGCAGTGGACAAGGTGCAGGGAGGACCCGTCATTCAGGAGGTGCTAAGATAAGAGGGAGGGTGGAGGGGTGTGGAGTGTATTCAGGGATGGAATGGATGGGAATGATTTTATGCCTTTTTCTTTTTGGCTACCCCCCTTGTAAGGGGGAAAAAGCCTTGGTATATGTATATATGTATGTATGCTTTCACCTCATCATTTCTTCCCACATTTTTCTCACTCATCACTCAATTATTTACAGAACAGAAAAGTTCCTTTGGGTTAAGTCAATCTATCATCTATTTACAAGCATTCCATTTACACTTATCTCTTGTCCTCTCAATTCCATGCTTCATATACATTCACTCTGTATCCAAGGCCCCATTCACTTCATCCATCTGTCCATCCCATTCTTTCTCCCAGTCCCATATATCTGCAATACCTCTCATAGTACCTTCCTGTCTACCCTGTCATAAGCTTTCTCCAGATCCATAAGGGCCAGAAACCATTTTTACCTTTTGCCAGAAACTTCTTGGAAGTTTACCTCACCACAAAAATTTGATTCATACACCCTCTACCTTTCCTAAACCCACTCTGCTTCTAACCAATTACTCCCTGTTCCTTTCCTAATCCTCTCTAATATTAAAACCCATCCATATACTTTTCAAACTGTGCTCAATAAACTGATTGCTCTAAAGCTACTACATTTGTATTTGTCCCCTTTTCCTTTGTAAAGTAGAACAATAGATACTCTCCCCCAGTCCTCTGGCACCCTCCCCTCCCTTAGACACACATTAAACAACCTCAATATCCAGTCTGCCATAGCCATACCTCCTTTTATCAGATACTTCATATGACACCCATCCAACCAAGGTGTCTTACCAGCTCTCATAATTTTCAAAGCTACTTGTACCTCATCTTTTCCTATATATTTTTCATTTTCCCCTCCCATCACAGTCATTTTCTGAGCTCCTCCCACTGCCTCAACCAATCAATCCCTATCTTTCTCCACATTCAATAACTCTCAAAAATACTCATTCAATCTTTCCCTTACAGCCTTCATTTCCATTAACATATTTCCTTATGCACCTTTTACCTTTTCCTCTCTGCCTGACTCATGTCCCCTTACTCTCTTAACTTCCCTCCAAAACATTTTTATTCTTATTTTTTATTTATTTATTTTTTGTCATACTCCTACCCCAAGTTACATCAGCTCTCCTCTTTGCCTCCCTTATATTACATTTTATGTCTCCCTTTTTCTTTTACCTCTCATATGCTTCCTGTGTCCTACTTACAAAGGATTACAAAGGAGGACCATGCTGACAGGGGACTTTTTGGTCCATAAATAGGTTGGATGTGAAAAAATGATAATGATAAATAAAAATAATAATATGAATAATAATAAATGAAATAAATATGTAAATAGTGATAATAAATAGGTAAATGGTGAATAATGATAAATGGACAGATAAATAATAATAATAATCAAATGATAGACAAATAATAAAAAAAAATTAACAAATACTATAAAATAAATGGCAGGTATTACATCATCTTGCATAGGTGTTTATCTAAATGAATCTTAAAGCTTCAAACTGAACTACATTGCACTGCCTCTGCCAGAAGTTTATTCCATTCATTAACTACATGGTTGCCAAAGTTGTTTCTACCCACTTCCAAATTAAATCTATTTCCTGACAGTTTGAGACCATTATTTCTTGTCTAATTCTCGTTCAGTGTGAAAATTTTGTCATTTTTATGTCAATTCCCTTTAGAATCTGTATCAAGTCACCTCTGAGTCTACACTTTTTTAGAGGAAATAGATTCATATGTTTTAAACAATTTTCGTATAATTTATTTTTGATATTTGGAATCAGTTTTGTGGCTCGCCATTGAAATTTTTTCAATCTGTCAGTGTCTTCAATGAGATTCGGTGACCATACGGAAACAGCATATTCCAAATGTGGATGAACTAATGATCTATATAGCTTGCTAATGAGAGATGGGCTTTTGAAATCAAAAGATTGCGCAATTAGTCCTAGAATTTTATTTTCTTTCTCAGAGGCTGAAATACACTGCTTAGATGATTTGAGATCGTTACTGATAATTACGCCAAGATCCTTTTCAAAATCCATTTTTGTTAACAAATTTTCAATTAACCTTTAATCGTACATACATATACCAAGGCTTTTTCCCCCTTACAAGGGAGGTAGCCAAAAAGAAAAAGGCATGAAATCATTCCCACCCATTCCATCCCTAAATACACTCCACTCCCCTCCACCCTTCCTCCCATCTTAGCACCTCCTGGACGACGGGTCATCCCTGCACCTTGTCCACTGCCCTGGGTCTGAGGCAGTGTCGCAAGTCACAGCACATCCACAGCAAGGCCGCTTCATTAAATCGGCGACCCCCCTCTCCGTCTCCCCATGCATTAAAGGAGAAGACGGGGAGGAATTCCTTCGGACTGTGTCAAATTTTGCTCACACATACTACCTCACCCCCCATCCCCCCACCCATTCCACCTCATGCATCACAACATCATCCATATACAACCATTCTCCATTCACCCCTGTCTTCTGTCCTCTCCTGTCCTTCCTCAACAGACATTCCCCTCTTCCCCAAAGCTCCCTTCACCCCATCCATCCATCTCATCCTAGAACGTCCCCTCATGTTCACTCCCTCCACATCTGCCTTCCATACCTCTATTACCAGTCTTTCTTCACTCATTCTTTCCATGTGTCCAAACCATCCTAATACTCCTTATCAACCCTATCTCCCAACTCCCTTTCCACCCCTGTTCTCCTCCTCACCTCCTCATACTTACTATTATTTTTACCTATGCATAACCTTGCGTTTACTTGTGTTAAATTTCATTTGCCACTTTTCAGACCATTGCTGTAATTTATCTAAACCTTCTTGAATATCTAATTAGTTTAAGTGATCATTTGGCATTCTGCACAGTTTTGTATCATTGGCAAATTTGGAAACAATAGATTTCAGTTCATGGTATATATCATTTATATATACTATGAATAGAAGTGGCCCAAGAACAGAATCCTGAGGAACTCCACTCATAACATTTTTCCATCTAGAAGTTCTGCCATTTAGAACAACTCTTTGTTTCTGATCGTTTAACCTCTTCAGTACGGGCCAAAATCTCGCGGGCAGCATTAGCTGTCAGACGTACAATGTGTCGTAATAATACTCGCATCATAAAATATAGTCTCCGCTTATATCGATCGTTCTCTCTTTCACCCGTGAATTTTGATAACCATAGAAAATGTTATGAAGACAGTTTAGAGAGTATGTCATTACGCAGGGGCAACTACAATAAATATAATCAAGACGCCAATATGGCAGCCTCGCGTATCCACTTGCTCCTCATGCCGCCTACGTATGCGGCACCGTATGGAAGGGGTTAACCAATTGCTAGTCCAACTTAATAGGCTACCACTTATTCTTTGTGATGCTAATTTAGTAAGTAGTCTTTCTTGGGGGACAGTAGTAAGAGCTTTTGCAAAGTCTTGATATATTAAATCTATATTGTTTCTTTTGTCATAATTTGAGATGACTGTGTTAAAGAATTCGAGTAAGTTAGTCACGCTAGAACATTTTCATCTGAATCCATACTGGCTATCATTTATCAAACATTTACTTTCTAAATGATGTTCTATAGCATCTCTGATGATAGTTTCCATCATTTTTCCTATGATTGAGGTCAAACTTATAGGCCTATATTTATTTGGTTTCTTTTTGTCACCTTTTTTGAATATGGGAGTTAGCATTAGCTAGCTTCCGTTCTTTTGGAACATCTGATATGATGGATTTCTTGAAAATAATTTCTAATGTAACAACAATCTCAATTTTCATTTCCTTTAAGATTCTTGGATGCCAACCATCAGGCCCTGGTGTTTTATTAACTTTGAGTTTTTCCATACACCTTGAAATTTTTTCTTTTGTTACATTTACCTTAGTAAGATCTTAATTGAGAGGATTAGGAGAGGAACAGAAGGAGTAATTGGTGAGGAACAGTGTGGATTTAGGACAGGTAGAGGTTGTGTAGATCAGATCTTTGTGGTAAGACAGATATGTGAGAAAGCTATAGGAAAGGGGAAGGATGTTTTTTGGGCTTTTATGGATCTGGAAAAGGCTTATGATAGGGTAGACAGAAAGGCACTGTGGGAGGTTATGCAGATTTATGGGATAGGAGGAAAGCTTCTGGGAGCTGTCAAGAGTTTTTATGAGAGTAGTAGAGCATGTGTCAGGATTAGAAATGGAGAGAGTGAGTGGTTTGAAGTAAAGGTGGTACTTCGTCAAGGATGCGTTATGTCGCCCTGGCTGTTCAACTTGTACATGGATGGGGTGGTGCGAGAGGTGAATGCTAGGGTAGTGGGTCAGGGATTGGAGATGGTTAAAGAAAATGGAGAAAAGTGGGAGGTGAGCCAGCTGTTGTTTGCGGACGACACTGCGCTTGTGGCAGGGTCAGAGGAGGGATTGAGGAAGCTGGTGGCAGAGTTTGGGAGAGTATGTGATAGAAGAAAGCTAAAGATAAATGTGGGTAAAAGTAAGGTGATGAGATGTACAAGGGGTGAAAGTGGCAGTAGACTGGAAGTGAACATTAAGGGAGAGCGACTGGAGGAAGTGGATAGTTTTAGATACTTGGGTGCAAGTGTAGCAGGAAAAGGTGGAGTGAAGGTGGAGGTAGAATGTAGATTGAGAGAAGCGAGTAAATGCCTTGGTGGTTTAAAGAGTGTAATGAGGAATAGACATTTGGGAATGGATGCGAAGAGGAGACTGTATGAAGGAGTGATTGTGCCAACAGCACTGTATGGGGCAGAAACGTGGAACATAAGAGAAGAAGAGAGAAGGAGTTTGAATGTGTTTGAGATGAGGTGTCTGAGAAGTATGGTGGGGGTTACTAGGCTGGATGGAGTGAGAAATGAGGAGGTGAGGAGGAGAACAGGGGTGAAAAAGGAGCTGGGAGATAGGGTTGATGAAAGAATATTAGGATGGTTTGGACACATGGAAAGAATGAGTGAAGAAAGACTAGTAAAAGAGGTATGGAAGGCAGATGTGGAGGGAGTGAACATGAGGGGACGTCCTAGGATGAGGTGGATGGATGGGGTGAAGGGGGCTTTGGGGAAGAGGGGAATGTCTGTTGAGGAAGGAAGGGAGAGGACGGAAGACAGAGGTGAGTGGAGAATGGTTGTATATGGATGATGTTGTGACTGCATGAGGAGGAATGGGCGGGGGGTGGGGGGGGGGTAGTATGTGTGAGTAAATTTTGACGCAGCCCGAAGGGATTTCTCCCCGTCCTCGCCTTATATGCAAAGGGGGACGGAGAGGGGGGGTCGCCGATTAAATGAAGCGGCCTTGCTGTGGATGTACTGTGTCTTGCGACACTGCTTCTGACCCAGGGCGGTGGGCAGGGTGCAGGGATGACCCGTCATCCAGGAGGTGCTCAGATGAGAGGGAGGGTGGGAGGGTTGTGGAGTGTATTTAGGGATGAAATGGGTGGGAGTGTTTTTATGCCTTTCCCTTTTTGGCTACCTCCCTTGGAAGGGGGAAAAAGCCTTGGTATATGTATGTATGTATGTACCTTAGTAAGTTCACATATGCTCGCTTCTTCTCTTTTACTGTCATCATCTCAATATCCCACCACTCACTACCCTTCCCTGTATTCCCTCCCATCATCTCTGTCACACACACCATATTTGCACACCTTTTCACTTCATCCTTAAAACAAATCCCCATAGCTCTTCTACTCCTACCTTTACTTTGTCCTTCACCATCTCCCTCACTTCTCTCAGCTTCTGTTTGGTATTCCCTCTTTTCCTTCTCATAAACTAGAATAAATTTTGAATATTTGTGAAGTGGTTAATTACAGTTTCAAAATGGAATTCAGTATTAAACAACCAATTTCTTTATAGTTCTTTTTACAGGTGTTCAAAAAAGGCACCAGTTTTTCTAACTTTATTTTTTTTCACTACTTATAGATACTTGAGAAAGAGCACTTGTTTTTCTAATTTGAAAGCTAAAGTTTCCTTTGCTTTTCATTGGTGTTTCAAGAAAAAGCACCAACTTTTCTATTTTGAAAGCTAATTTTTCATTAGTTGTTTACAAGTGCAGAGAAAAGTAATCATTTTCTAATTTCATAATTTATTTATTCATATATTTAATTTTTTTTAGGTTCTTGCGAAGAGGTTGAAGAGAAAGGTCAACAAAGAGAACCTATTTTCTTTGGGACCTAATACATCTTCAACAACAAAAGCACTTTTGGAGCAGATGTCTTCCATA
Source organism: Oratosquilla oratoria (assembly GCF_046742065.1). Taxonomy (NCBI): domain Eukaryota; kingdom Metazoa; phylum Arthropoda; class Malacostraca; order Stomatopoda; family Squillidae; genus Oratosquilla; species Oratosquilla oratoria. The sequence continues at coordinate 41,701,115 of NC_134812.1, forward strand.
ACAGGTTTTGAGAATGTAGTGTGGACACAGGACATGAGACGTCTCTACATTCTTGTCAGCAGAGCACTTAGATTTAAAGAACCTGTGCTTCTTGTTGGTGAAACTGGCTGTGGAAAGACCACAGTGTGCCAGATGTTAGCAGCCCAAGAGCAGCAGACACTCTACACTGTCAATTGTCACATGCACACAGAAGGCACAGATCTGCTTGGTGGACTGAGACCTGTGAGAACTCGAAGAAATGAAAAAGATGATCGCTTGTTTGAGTGGGTGGATGGTCCATTGATTCTTTCTATGAGGAGTGGGGGAATGTTCTTGGCTGATGAAATATCCCTGGCAGATGACAGTGTGTTAGAGAGGCTGAATTCAGTACTTGAGCCAGAGAGAACATTGCTTTTGGCTGAGAAAGGAACAGATGATGGGTATTCAAATCCAGAAATAATTGTTGCACATGATCAGTTTAGATTGATTGGAACAATGAACCCAGGAGGTGATTATGGAAAAAAAGAGCTGTCACCTGCCTTAAGGAACAGATTTACTGAAATTTGGTGTCCAAAAGTTGAAATTGGAAGGGGTGCCTCAGATGTTATAAGTATTATAAATCATAATTTACAGAAAGGTATCAGAATTGACACTGAAAATACAAAATCTTTGGGTGGAGCAATGTTACAATTTCTTGAACACTTTACCAGCACAGAACTTGGAAAGAAATGTACCCTTAGCATCCGAGATCTCCTGTCTTGGGTTCTTTTTATCAATAAAGTGACATCAGATACCATAGGCCTAGATCCTGGTGTAGCCTTTATCCATGGTGCTTGTCTTGTTCTGTTAGATGGATTAGGTTCTGGACATACAGGAAGTGGAACAACAGCATGGCAAGACCTAAAAAAAATTAGTTTGAAGCATTTGACTTTGCAAGTGGAGAAAATGATGGGGAAACCCGTAAGAAATGCTTTGCTATGTGAAGAAGAAGTGCAGAATGTAACATTTGTAAGTAATGATAAAGAATTTGGAATCAAACCCTTCCTGATTCCCAAAGGTTCTGTTTCTGACTCACAGTGCAAGATGTTCACCTTTAAAGCTCCTCGCACTTGCATAAATTTGATACGATTGCTTCGAGGTCTGCAATTGAACCATCCAGTGTTGTTGGAAGGAAGTCCAGGCGTAGGAAAGACGAGTCTCGTCATTGCTTTGGCCAAGGCAGCTGGACATGACATCATACGGATCAATCTTTCTGAACAGACAGACGTCAGCGATCTTTTTGGAGCTGACCTTCCAGTCGAAGGTGGTGAAGGAGGAAGGTTTGCCTGGAGGGATGGTCCTTTTCTTCAAGCTTTGCGATCTGGAGCATGGATTGTCCTTGATGAACTCAACCTGGCTTCACAGTCAGTTTTGGAAGGCCTGAATGCATGTTTTGACCACAGAGGAGAAGTCTTTATTCCAGAACTTGGGCGTACATTTACCATCGAACACAAAACGACCAAAATATTTGCATGTCAGAATCCGCAGTATCAAGGGGGAGCAAGAAAAGGCTTACCAAGGTCTTTCCTCAACAGATTTACACAGGTAAAAAAGAAATGTCAATGACAAAGTAGTTATGATTTATTATATTTATGATTACCTAAATTTGTTCTTTTTATGATAGAAAATGGTTGTGTTTGGTAGCTAATGATTCCTATTTCCTCCAGGTGTACATCGAACCTTTGTCAGCAGTTGACCTTGAGTTCATCATCTCCATGATGTACCAGGAGCTTCCACAAGAAATTGTAATGCGTATGGTTGCATTCAACAATGCTCTCACTACAGAAATATTGGAACAGAACTTGTGGGGGCAGCTGGGGGGACCTTGGGAACTCAACCTAAGAGATATGTTTAGGTAAGAGGCTATTAGTTGATGTCTTACAGTAGTTCTGCAATTTTTGGGTTGACTTCACTGTCAATCAACGATTTGTCCCAGTTCTCTTTTGCAGGAGACATATGGTTCCCAGAAAACCATCCACAATCAGTAAGGCATCCAGTGAATTGATTTTGATTGCTTTCTAGAAAAAAATGTAGGACAATCAGTCAATCTATTGCCCCTGGTCTCTTGCAGAAGACCTGTAGCCTCCAGAAAACTGGCAATAGCCCTTGGGCAAAACTATAAATCACTTGGGGAAGAAAATTTTTGTTATTCACTAAGGATTGTTAGCATGGGATATTATAATATGATTTTTTTATGGTTCCATCAGAGCTAGTTTGAATCTGTGGCCACACCTAATCTGTGTTGGTACTGTTTTAATTCTGGATGGTCTCCTAAGTGTAGGCGAGATAGTGTGGTTCTTGTCAGGTGTCGGAGTTTTTTTTTCCTCTGGGGCTTATATATGTTTTTCATTGGTATTTGTACCTTTTCCTTTGTAATAGCTTTATTATTGTCCTCACCCTTCTCAGTGGCAGTGGACATGATGCAGGGATGACCCATCATTCAGAAGGTGCCAAGAAAAGAGTGAGGGAGGAGGGTTGAGGGGAGTGGAATATATATGAAATGGAATGGGTGGGAGTGGTGTCTATGCCTTTTTCTTTTTGGCTACCCCCCGTGTAAGGGGAAAAAGCCTTTGGTATATGTATGTATGTATTTTTTATTTATTTATTTTTTTGAGGAGCATCTCCCACAGTCACAAACAGAGCTTTTCTGAGAAATGGAGGTGGAGGTAGAATGTAGATTGAGAGAAGCAAGTAAATGCTTTGGGGGATTAAAAAATGTAATGAGAAATAGACATATGGGAATGGATACTATGAGGAGATTGTATGAAGGAGTGATTGTGCCAACAGCACTGTATGGGGCAAACATGGAACATAGGAGAGGAAGAGAGAAAGAATTTAAATGTGTTTGATATGAAATTCTGAGAAGTATGATAGGGGTTACTAGTCTGGATAGAGTGAGAAATGAGGAGGTGAGGAGTTGGGGGTGGAAAAGGAGTTAGGAGATGGGTTGATGAAAGAGTATTGGGATGGTTTGGACACATGGAAAAAATTAGTTAAAAAAGATTAGTAAAAGAGGTGTGGAAGGCAGAGGTCGAAGGAGTGAACATGAAGAGGCAACCAAGGATGGGATGAATGCCATGTGAGGACAGAGCCTTTATTGGTATGGCATTTCACTTGTTACGGATTTTTCAAGTACATAGTCATAATACACATGAATGAGATTAAATGAGAACAACAAGGGGAACAGGGGGATGGAGGGAAGGAGGTAGGGGGGTCATTGAATACTAGGAAAGGTTAAGGAGAAAGTGGATCAAATGTCTGGGAACAGGAAAGGTTAAGGATATGATGGAACAATTGGCTGGGTGAAGGACATTAGCTCATAACCGAGGAACAAAAGGAAGAAGAAAATAATAAAAGTAATTGTCTACTGAGGGTGGACAATGACTTTGAGGGGAAAAAAAGGGGGATTTTGGGAGGCAACTAGGGATAGCTTAAAACTTTGTTGGCAATGGGTATTAAAGGAATTAGGTGGGGTGAGATACTAAACATACCCCTATTATTTTCAATTGTGTTGGTTCCTTGTATGATGATTGCTTCCAAACACCATCTATGGATCTTGTCTGGTTCACGTACCATAAGTTCTACATTTTCCCAGTCCATCAAGTGGTTGCTACTGTTCCTGTGTGCAACCACTAGATGGACTGGGAAAATGCAGAACTTCTGGTATGTGAACCAGACAAGATCTGTAGAAAATGTTTGGAAACAGCCATCATACAAGGAACCAACACAATTGAACAAAATAGGGGCATGATCAGTATCTCACCCCACCTAATTCCTTTAATAGCCATTGCCAACAATGTTTTAAGCTATCCCTAGTTGCTCTCGAAAATTACCTTATTTTTTTTTTTTTCTCTCAGAGTCATTGTTCACCCTCAGTAGACAATTACTCTTATTATTTTCTTTTTCCTTTTGTGCCCTGGTTGTGAGCTAATGTCCTTCACCCAGCCAATTGTTCCATCTCATACTTAACCTTTCCTGTTCTCAGACATTTGGTCCACCTTCTCCTTAACCTTTCCTAATATTCAGTGACCCCCTCCTCCCTACCTCTCTTCCTCTTTCCCCTCCCCCCCATTACCCCAGTTCTTATTTAATCTCAGTCATGTGTATTACGACTATGTACTTGAAAAAGCTGTAGCAAGTGAAACGTCGTAGTAATGAAGGCTCTGTCTTCACATTTGGTGTTTATTTTGATAGACTTGTTGGCAACTGCCACTTTCATACACATGAGATAGATGGATGGGATGAAAGGGGCTTTGGAAAAGAGGGGAATGTCTATTGAGGAAGGAAAGGAGAGGACAGAAGATAGGGATGAGTGGAAAATGGTTGTTTATGGATGATGCTGTAATGCATGGAAGGGTGTGGGTGGGGGATAGGGGGGTGAGGGAGTATGTGTGAGTATTTTGACAGCCCAAAGGAATTTCTCCCAGTCTTCTCTTTTTCTGCATGAAGGGAAGGAGAGTGGGGGTCACTGATTAAATGAAGTGGCCTTGCTGTGGATGTGCTGTGTCTAGTTACAATGCTCCTGACCCAGGGCAGTAGGTGAGATGCAGGGATGACCTGTTATCCAGGAGGAGCGAAGAAAAGAGGGAGGGAGGAGTGGTGAATGGTAGTGGAGTATGTGGGGATGAAATAGTTGGGAGGGGATTTATGCCTTTTGACTTTGATTATCTCCCTTGTAAGGGGGGAGAAAGCCCTTGGAATATGTATGTACATTCAACAATTCCTCACAACCATGCATTTAATCTGATCATTTGTATATTTACTTACAGATGGTGTGAGATAATGTTGAAGTATCAGAAGCCTGAGGAGTACAATCCTGGAGAATATGTTGGGTTAATTTACTCTGACCGTATGAGAACTATAGAAGACAAGGAAAGAGTTATAGTTTTGTACGATCAAATCTTTGGTCAAGAATACCCAGGATATACAAGTTCCTGTAGATTCCATGTGAGCAAGTCACTGGTGCAATCTGGACATGCCTTTATTCCACGACAAATAAATGGAGATGAGGTACGTAAATTTGTAGCTTTGTTTCCTTTCATGAGAACCCACCTTCCAGAAAACTGATGACAGTCACTGGCAAGACTTGTATATCTTTTAGTTGAGGGACCAACAATGGGCACTTGCATGAAGTTATTCTCCAAGAGACTTTAGGAAGGATTATATCCCCATTACTCACTTCCAAAGCCCATCAACACTTTCCCATATGGAGGAGCAACCCAAAGGAGCAGGCACTAACTCTTACATGAAGCATGAAGTCCAAAAATTAGGTCCTGTCAATGCCCACTATTGCTCCACCACTTTCACATTTAGAAACTGTATGTACGGTAATCAAATTCTGTACAGTTCAAGTTGTGAAGACCAAATTTTTAGGAAAAAATTTAATGTCAATCTGTATGTGGATAATAGTTTAAGTTGAAATCTGCATGATGATAAGAGCCAGGACCAAAATTTAGATCTACGTATTAAAAATATTTACCAGTTGCCATCAATAGACTATATTAAAAAAAATGCCCTTTCCCCCATATAAGGGGGTTGACCAAGGCAAAGCAAACATCCATTTGAAGACAGATTACTGAATTTCTTACTTCAAACCCCTCCATACATTAACTCAACAGAAAAATCCTAAAATAAGCAAGAACCACTCCTTCATAACCATGTTCAAGTCATCATTCAGTGCTAAAATAATACCTACCCAAGCCATACTCAGACAACACAATATATCTTCCTTGAATGGTTTAAGGGCCAATCTGGTGATCATTGCCAGTTACTTGGCCCTCATGGGTCTCCTGCAAGAGATCTGGGTGCAGTAGTTTGATCGATTTCAGTATGTTTCAAATTTATTTGATTTTATTCATTTATTTATTTATTTTCGGGGGAGGGCATTCTGGTGTGTCTGGAAAGTAGGTCCTGTTTGTTGTTGGTGAGTGTTGTGCTTTCTAGGTGGACATATGAGTGATACTTGTGGCTATGAAGAGATGTGCATCCATATGTGGTAGGTCTTATGTATTTAAGGTATGTGTGAGGGACTTAGGGGCTGGGTTTATTTGTTTGTTATGAGTTGGTAGAAGATGTAATAGGACAGGTGCTGGTATGCTGCTGTCTTTGATAAAAAGAAAAAATTATAAGAGTATAGAATGGAAGGAAGTTGGAGTGGTCAGAAAGAATGGGTTAACATTGAGCCAGTTGAAGAGACTGAATACTAGTCCCTTGGGGTTTGACCTCTTGGTAGAGGTGGGATTTTGGAGTTGTTATGAATGAATAATGGGCTGGTGGCTGGTTCCTCTTTGGTAGTGCTGTATCTGAGGACATCCATCCTCCTTCCATCACTTTGGTGTCACTGTAGGAAGGAGCAGCTCTTTGGTACCTCTCTTTGGGAAGAAACATTGGACTCTTGCCTGTGTTGTATTATTATGGGATTGTTTTTGTGTTATTGGCTTATAGTAGTAGTAGGAGGGAAGCAGTCACTCTTCAACAGTTCTCTTTGTATGAAAATGTGGAGGAATTATAGTTGAAGTGGATAAAGATGCTGAGCTTCATTTAGAAACTGCCTTGAAGAATTGCCTTTTCCAAGTGTAGTTGGTCCCTGTAAACAGGATTTATCAATATCAGCAGGAATGTTTGAATTTCAATGCAGAAATGCAAAATATTGGAAATGAATAAAAGTAAGAAGATATATATATATACAAAAGGCTTTTTCCCCCTTATAAGGGAGGTAGCCAAAAAACAAAGACATAAAAACCACTCCCACCCATTCCATCCCTATCATACTCCATCCCAATCATACTCCACTCCCCTCCACCCTCTTCCCTCATCTTGGCACCTCCTGGATAGTGGGTCATCCTTGCATCTCGCCCACTGCCCTGGGTCAGAAGCAGTGTCACAAGACACAGCACATCCACAGCAAGGCTGCTTCTTTAAATCGGCGGCCCCCCCTCTCCATCCCCTCATGCAGAAAAGAAGACGGGGAGAAATCCCTTCGGGCTGCATCCAATTATTTCTCACACATACTCCCTCACCCCCTATCCCCCATCCACTCCACCTCATGGATCACAGCATCATCCATATATAACCATTCTCCATTCACCCCTGTCTTCTGTCCTCTCTTGTCCTTCCTCAACTGACATTCCCCTCTTTCCCAAAGCCCCTTTTACCCCATCCATCCATCTCATCCTAGGTCAACCCCTCATGTTCACTCCTTCCATCTCTGCTTTCCACACCTCTTTTACTAGTCTTTCTTCACTCATTCTTTTAATGTGTCTAAACCATCCCAATACTCTTTCATCCACCCTATCTCCCAATTCCACCCTTGTTCTCCTCCTCACCTCCTCATTTCTCACTCTATCCAGCCTAGTAAGAAGATGCCATCACTAAACAACAAAATGAGAAATGAATCCAATATGAAACCAGAGGAAAAAGGACCTAAGGCTTTTTATTATGGAAAATTTGTTACTTGAGAAATATATTGAGAAAATTACAAGAGACATATAGATTGTTGACAGATATAGGAGTCATTTCACTGCATGGATGAGAAGATGGAAAAAAAAAATTCTTCTTAGACTGGAGTGTTCTGCATTGGTGTGGACCCCATACAGAAAAAAAGATTTAAAGAATATTGAAGGAATACAATGAGCAGCAACCAAAATGGCAACAAGACAGAGAAAGATTACACAAGCTGGAACTGCCAACATTAAAAAAGAAAAGAGAAGTAACATGAATATTGTCTTCAGAACTAAAATGAGTGGATGTAATTGACAAAGAAGTCTTCCTAGTGAAGGACGGAAGAATTACTAGATTTGAAAGGAAACAGATAACGACAAGGTTTGAAATTATATTAAGAAGTTTTTTCATGTAGATGTAATGATTTGTGAAACTGGAGAAAAAATTATCCAATCAGACTTCAGGAAGCACAGGGAGCCCTGTCTATCTATTGATACACTAACAGGCTTTTCCCCCATATAAGGTGAGGTTGCCAAGTCAAAAGGCATTTACCACCCTTTCCTCCCTCTCATTTTAGATCCTCCTTGATGAAGGGATGAAACCCTACAAACATAAGAGGGAGGGTAGAGGGTGGAGGGGAATGGAGTGTATTAGGGATGGAATAGTTGGGAATTGTCTTTATGCCTTTGTTTTTTTTTTTGGCTACCTCCCTTGTAAGGGGGAAAAAGCCTTTAGTATATGTATGTATATACATATACCAATGGCTTTCCCCTTTACAAGGGAGGTAGCCAAAGTCAAAGGCATAAATCCACTCCCACCCATTTCATCCCCACATACTCCACTCCCATTCACCACCCTTCTTTCCCTTCCTCTCTTATATTCCATATTTCTGCCCCATACAGTGCTGTTGACACAATCACTCCTTCATACTATCTCCTCATAGCATCCATTTCCAAATGTTTATTTCTCATTACATTTTTTAACCTCCCAAGGCATTTACTTGCTTCTCTCAATCTACATTCTACCTCCACTCCCTTTTCTGCCACATTTGCACCCAAGTATCTAAAGCTATGCACTTTCTCCAGTCTCCCTTAATACTTCCAATTTGCTGCCATCCTCTCCCTTGTACAACTAATCACCTTGCTTTTACCCACATTTATGTTAAACTTCCTTCTTTTGCACACCTTCCCAAACTCTCACTACAAGTGAAGTGTCATCAGCAAACAACTGACTTATCTCCCAATTTTCTCTATTTTCTCTAACCATCTCCATTCCCCAACCCATTATCCTAGTGTTTATCTCTCATACCACCGTATCCATGTAGAAATTGAACAGCCAAGGTGACATAACACACTCCAGGCGAAGTCCCACCTTCACTTCAAACCACTCACTCTCTCTATTTCTAATTCTAACACAGGCTCTACTACTCTTGTAAAAACTCTTGACTGCTCTTAACAGCTTTCCTCCCATCCCATATATCTGCAATACCTCCCACAGTGCCTTCCTGTCTACCCAGTCATAAGCCTTTTCCAAATTCATAAAGGCCCAAAAAACATTCTTACCTTTTCCCAAAGCTTTCTCACATATCTGTCTTACTGCAAAAATCTGATCTGCACAACCACTACCTTTCCTAAACCCACTTACCTACTAATAAGTAAATACAAGTAGATAAGTATGCTCGCACAACACAAAAAATAGACCAATGTTTCATCCAGGAGAGATCATTTGAGATCCTAAAGACAGTTGCTGGCAGCATAGGAATTATGGAACCTTAGGTTTCTGGTAAAGGAAACTCAAAGCAACAATTTATTGATTGATTTCTTAGTTGAGATCCTAGACCTGGTTACCAACCCATAGTATTGTGCCTCCAGCAGGGGCTTGGTCTTTGATTAAGTGTTGAGATTATTTGTTTGAGTCATACATGATAGAGACTTATATGAACTGTAAATTAGATATTTGTTTACTTCTGCAGCTTTTACTAATTTTTGTACAGATGTGTTTGAAGATATATTTGCCACACACTGATAGTATACTATATTTTGGTGCAGGGCTGTGATGATTGGTCAAGTGGTAGTCTGTGTTTACTTCAGCATCAAATACCTGTTTTAGAAAGCCTCATCACCTGCATCAATATGAACTGGATGGCAATACTGGTGAGTACTCTATTGATTATTTTGTATGTTAGTGATAGGATATCATGTTAGATGCAACCAGTGAAGGGTATCTACATGATGCATGTCAGAATTATCTCCCTGCCACCCATTTTTAAAACTTGTCACCTGTCTTTACTGGACTGTGGTGTGAACAGCCCCCACCTCAGTAGGAAACCAAAGGATTGAGGGTGTGTGCTCTGTTATATAGGTGAGGTTCTTCAACCAGATATACACTGGCATGTCTGGGTGGATATACAGAAGGCTTTATTATAAGAGTAGTGTGCTTTTGATTAAAAGGGGCCGGCTTTATGTGTTGTCTGTACAAGGCATCTTGTGACTTGGACTGGCAACTGCTATTCTCATTACTACCAGTACTCATTTTTGTCTACCCTGGTGATTTGAATATAAGGTACATGGGTATGAAGCAAGAGTGCTACACATATGAAGACAGGTTTCTCATATGTAAAATGGAGAAGGTTTAGGTAACATCTTGTCATCTGCCTGAAAAAACTGCACCACCATGAATTTTTTTGGAGTAAAAAGTGCACATGGTACATACATATACCAAAGGCTTTTTCCCCCTTACAAGGGAGGTAGCCCAAAAAAAAAAAAAAAAAAAAGGCATAAAAACCACTCCCACCCATTCCATCCCTAACATACTCCACTCCCCTCCACCCTCTTCCCTCCCTCTTATCTTGGGACCTTCTGGATGACTGGTCATCCCTGCATCTCTCCCACTGTCCTGGATCAGAAGCAGTGTTGAAAGACACAGCACATCCACAGAAAAGAAGATGGGAAGAAATCCCTTCGGGCTGTGTCAAATTTTCTCACACATACTCCCTCACCCCCCATCCCCCACCCACTCCACCTCATGGATCACAGCATCATCTATATACAACCATTCTCTATTCACCCCTGTCTTCTGTCTTCTCTCGTCCTTCCTCAACTGACATTCCCCTCTTCCCCAAAGCCCCTTTTACCCCATCCATCCATCTCATCCTAGGTCGACCCCTCATGTTCACTCCTTCCAGATCTGCCTTCCACACCTCTTTTATTAATCTTTCTTCACTCATTCTTTTCCATGTGTCCAAACCATCCCAATACTCTTTCATCCACCCTATCTCCCAACTCCTTTTCCACCCCTGTTCTCCTGCTCACCTCATTTCTCACTATCCAGCCTAGTAATCCCTATCATACTTCTCAGACACCTCATCTCAAACACATTCAAACTCCTTCTTTCTTCCTCTCTTATATTCCATGTTTCTGCCCCATAAAGTGCTGTTAGCACAATCACTCCTTCATACAATCTCCTCTTAGTATCCATTCCCAAATGTCTATTTCTCATTACACTTTTAAAAAATCCATGAAGGCATTTACTCTCTTCTCTCAATCTACATTCTACCTCCACTTCTCCCTTTCCTGCCACATTTGCAGGGGTAGTGTGAATTTGTGAAGGAACATATCTAATGTCAAGGTCTGGGGGACTCTTTTGTTATGGTCTTTGTACAAGATGGTCTCTGTAAGATTGTGCAACCAGAGTGCTTTGACTTCGTTTTTTGACTCGTGTCCAATGATACGATAGGGTCCACAGAATTTAGGAGAGAACTTCGAGGTGGGGGTGTGGTTAACAATGTAAACAATGTCTCCAAGTTTAAAGGTACAAGCTCTGGCTGATTTGTTATGCAAATGGACCATTTTGTCCTTGGTTAGATGAAGAGTATTATGGATTCTTTTGAAAAGATTATTGAAATTTGTTACTTTGACCTTGACATAATCATTGAAATTGTAAATGGGAGGTAATTCTGAAAGGTCATATGGGAGCCTTTTGTCCGAGCCAAAGAGGACAAAATGAGGTGATTCTGATATTGACCTGTTAATGGAACTATTTATGCAAGCTTGAATCATGGGGACATGTTCATCCCAAGAAGGATGAAGATCAGAAGCAAGGAGTCTTAAGAACATTGAGAATCTTTCTATGGCATTCAACTACAGTATGCCATTTGAACTAGGGTGATAAGCAGTAGTGTTGCATATTTTTTATATGAAAGTAATTACAAACATGCAAAAGAATCTCATTGTTGAATTCAGTCCTGTTGTGAGAAATCCAAGTTTTGGGTGTAGTAAAGGGGCATACGAGGTTGCCATTAAGGGTCTTTGCTACGTGTTGTGCTGTCTTGTCTGGTAGAGGGGAACGAATACAGAATTGTGAAAAATGGTAGACACAGATAAAGAGGTATTGGTTTCTGCTATGTGTAAATGGTAATTTAAGAAGATCAACAGAGAATGTGTCGAATGGTTTACAAGGGGTAGGGTAAGTTAGAATTAGAACATGACAGCTGATATGACCTTTGTGAGTCGCACAAGGTTGACAAGCATCAATGTGGGCGTGTATATCCTTCCTCATGGTTAACCAGAAGTAGTGCAGTCTGGCTTGTGTAATGCATTTCTGCTTGCCAGGGTGTGCAGGAATGGGTGAATAGTGTAGATGTTGTAGTTCTGGAATGAGGTCCATAGGAACTACAAGTTGAAACACTGATCAGTTGGCATGTTTTTTCCATTAGTGTTGTTTTGTGATACAGTATATCATCAACTAACATGTAATTGTCAAAATTGGGAGGAAGTTTTTCTGTATCAGTTGTGTCTGCAGATTCAGGGAAGTATATAACACATCTCCAAAGAGGGTCTGATTTCTGTGCTGTGGCTACGCATGCTTGTGTAAGAGTTACTGAAATAGGGTTTGGAGTGATGGTTGCAATATGGTGACTAAGAGTGTCTGCAACTAGGATCACTTTTCCTTGAACAAAATAAAAGGTGGCCATGATCTCTTGTATGATAAGGAACCACCAGACAAGTTTTCCTGAAAGACTCTGTCTTTGGAGAGGTGTAAGATTGGTTGATGGTATGTGTATATGTGTATGTCATAACTGAGGATGATCTCTTTAAAATGTTTGAGTGCATATATAACAAAGCTTCTATGTCTGTGACTGAGTAATTTTGTTCATGTTTGTTGAGTGTGCAGCTACCATAGGCAATTGGTGTGAGTTTTGTACTGTGTTGTTGCATGAGGACTGCACCAAGTCTGGTATAGGATGTATCTGTGTATAATGTGAAAGGAAGATTTTGGTTTGGGAAGGCAAGGGCAGGTGGCATGGTTAAGGCTTTCTTTAAGTCATTAAAGGCTTTCTCTTGGTCAGGTGTCCAAATGAAGGGGGTGCCCTTCTTAAGTAGAAGTTAATGATGCTGTTATACCAAAGTAATCATGAATGTAATGTCTGTAAAAATCTGATAGAACAAGGAACGAATGTATGTGTTCAACAGAAGTAAGGCGTGGAAAATCAATGACTGCCTTGACCTTGTCTTGTGAGGTTAAAATTCCTTGTGAATTAAGGACATACCCTAAGAAACATATTTCTTTCTGAAGGAAGGAGCACTTCTTAAGCTTCATTTTGTGACCTACTTTTGCTAGTCATGAAAAGACAGTGTGTAGGGTGTGTAAATGCTCACTAACAGATTTAGAAGTGATGATCACATCATTGAGGTACATAAACACTGAATGACCTATGAGACCTGCAAGTACTGTATGCATAAGTTGTGTGAATACTGAGGGAGCTGAAACGAGACCCATGGCTAGATGTTTGAAGTGATAATGACCTGTGGGCATGCTAAAGGCTCTCAAAGGCCTAGACATTGGAGTAAGGGGGATCTAGAAATATGCCGACATAAGGTCCAAAGTTGTGAAGACTATGTTGTTTTTACTGAGTGGAAGATGTCTTGTAAGACAGGTATGGGGTGTCAGTCTGGTATTGTAAGCTTATTTAACTCTCAGAAGTCTACTACTGAGCAGAAGGAACCATTGTGTTTAGGGACAACAAAGAGAGGGAAATTCCATTCACTAATTAATGGTTCAGTAATGTCTTGCACAATCATGTCTTGGATGAGGTCTACAATCATGTTTACTATGTGGTATTCTGTATGCAGGAATGTAACATGGTTTAAGAGTTCTCACGAAGGGGTATGATGCTGAATAAGATTAGTAACTCCAAGGGTTTCACCTGGAATGGCAATAGTATGTCTGAATGTGTTACAATGTGCAATCAAGTCTATTTGTGCATCAGAGAAGTCTGTGGGGTTGAAATGTAATGCATCAATGGGTTCCTGTGCTGTGGGAATGTTGGAAATTTTGGTACAAACTTGAGAAGTAGGGGTGCATTAGTGTCATTGGCAATCAAAATGCATGACCTTTCTTTTATGTAAAGCTGATGGCTGAAAGCAGGGAAATTTGACATGGCAAGTTTCTGGCATACAGAGTACATTGATGTCTTGGTGTCTTGTGCTTGAAAAATTTGTATGTTTATCTTTGTATACTCACAAGGGTACAGCGTTTTTGGGCTAATAAACACTGCGTGAGTGTGTGAGAATGTAGATAACACTTCTGAGACGGGTGGATTTTGTGTTGAATTCCTCTAAGAGGGGCAAGAAGGTGTCCTCAGGCAGTGAAAGATGAACAATATTTAATGGGGGTTTTGTCCTGAGTTTTACTGATTTGGACATGCAGGAGGAGTCAGTACATCTGTCACATTTGGAATAGATGTCCATAGCTGTCAGTAAAGTAGAAGAGTTAGAGTCCTGGGGAGGGGTTTGGATGGTGATGCAATTTGTGCTAGTAGCTGGTGCATCCTCGTGTGATGAAACAGAGTGAATTGAGATGGCGGGAGGGGGGCCAGACTCAACTGATGCAGGATCATGTTCTGCCTGCTCGGTCACGTGGATGTGGTTGGCTTTGTGAGAAGTTACTGATGTCAGTGCAGGGAGGAAATGATTTGCATGAATGATGCCATTTTGAGCAGGGTAAATGAGTGTTATGTTGCTTTATCAATGTTAAACCTATGAGGATATCAGCAGGAAAATGAACATCAGCTACGTACATGGTAACTGGAATGGATGGGCACTCATCTTTGAAGCTAATATCTAGGGAGAATTTACCAATGATTGGAAATGGTACACCATCTACATTGCAAAGATCAACATCAGGGGGTTCCAAAATGGTAACATGTTTAGTTTCAGTGCATAATTTGTGGGAACTGTGTGTTGATAAAAATTAATTGGGGAACCTGTGTCGAGAAAGATTGTCACTTTGGTGTTGCAAGACATATCATTGAATGTTAAGAAATGGGAAGACATGTTTGGGATATCTAGGGTATGTACGGGTAGAGTTGGTGAATGAATATCTGGGTATGGAGTAACTGTCCTTGATGTGCAACAAGTCTTTGTATTCTGTAGTCATAAAGGAGGTGTGTTACATGAATGCCATGCAGGAGATGTGTTTTGTGAATGCCTTGCAGGAGAGCAATCTAGGGATTCTGGTTTGTGTTGCCTCCATGGCAATGATCACTCACATGAAAACATGTACTGTGATAATTGCAGTATTGGTTTGGTTGTGAAGGGTTTCAGTGGTGGCACATGTTTGCTAGGTGTCCTGGTTTGTGGCAGTATGTACAAACCATTTGTGTTCTTGAAGGAGAGTATTGGCATGAATGATGTCGTGTTATGTAGTTACCTAGTTGTATCTTACGGGAAAGGGAGCTATGCTCATGGTGTCCCATCTCTGTATCTCGTAGTATCTAAATTGTTCTTAAATTCATGTATGGTTTTTGCACACACTATCATTTCATCCAGTTTGTTCCATACATCCACCACTCTGGGGAAAGCTGTTCTTTTTCAGGTATCTTCTATAACTGTCCTTTTTGAGTTTCTTTCCATGTCCTCTTGTATTTTTTGTATCCCAATTTAGTAAGTCTTCTCTATCAGGGACTTTTGTACCTCTTATGATTCTATAGATGGTCAACAAGTCTCCTTCTTCTCTTCTTTGTTCCAGGGTTGGTAACTCTAGTTTTGACAGTCTCTCTTTGTCTGACAGTTCTGAAACTGTGGGAGCCATCTTTGTAGTTGCTCTTTGGATTCTTTCAATTTTCATTATATTCTTTTTAGTACTGGGTGACCATAGTGTCTCTGTGTTCTCCAGTCTTGGTCCTATCAGTGTGACTAGTATTTTCTTCACCATTTCTTCATCCAAGTAAATACCATTTTTATTGACCTCAGCAAGTTGTAGGTTTCTCTGACAATTTTGTTTATCTGTTTATCAGGGGACATGTCCTTTGTGATGATTACTCCCAGGTCTTTTTCAAATCCCACTTTCTATACATACTTTTCATTGATTTTATATTGTCATGATATCCTGTTTTTACTTTTTTCAAATTCCATTATGCTACATTTCTTGATGGTGAAGTCCACTTCCCACTTCTGACTCCATTCCCAAATTTTGTTCAGATCTCTTTGTAGCAACTTAGTCTATTTCAGTGTTATTTTTTCTCAACAATTTTGCATCATCAGCAAAGAAGTTCATGTAACATTCCACAACTTCGCCCATGTCATTCACATAAATAGCAAATATTATTAGAGCCAGTACCAATCCCTATGGAACTCCACTAATCACTCTTCCCAAGTAGAACCTTTATCTCTGAGCACTACTCTCATTTTTCTTCTATGCAGGAAATCCTCCATCCATTCCAGTAGTTTAGCATGTACACCTATAGTTTTCAGTTTTCTTAATAGTTTTCTATGTGGCACTTTATCAGAAGCTTTTTGTAGATCTAGGAAAGCCCAATCAGCCCATCCATCCCTTTCCTGTATTATATCTAATAGTCTTGAGTAAAAGCAGATCAGATTTGTGGCACATGATCTTCCCTGTCTGAATCCAAACTGCATCGAGTTTAGTATGTTCTCTTCCAGATGTTTTGTCCATCTATTTTTGATAACTTTTTCACAAATTTTGGTTACAGTACTTGTAAGGGAAACTGGTCTGTAATTTGTTGGGTCTTCTTTGTTACCTCCTTTATATATTGGTACAATGTTAACCTTTTTCCAGTCATCTGGTATTTTTCCTTCCTTAAGAGAACACCTTATATTTTTGCCTTCCAGTTCTTCTTTAACTCCTTTAGTATCCAGTTTGCAATTCTATCTGGGCTGTGCTATTTCCTGACATCAAGGGTTGTTATTTGATCCATTATATCAGCTTGTGTTGCTATTATTTCCTCCATAGAGTGGGATTTCACTTCTCGCCCTTCATCCCAATGCCATACTTTTTCTCTAGTGAAAGCTGATTTGACATGTTTATGCATGACCTCATCCATTTCTATATCTTCTGTGTATTCCATGTTCCCCGGCCATAGTTTCTCTATTTCATGCTTGTTTTTTAATGTACCATTCACAGATCTATAGAATGGTTTTGGTTGAACCTTACATTTTTCTAATGTCTTTTTCATAATTTATTTTTTCTTCCCTGCATATTTTCACATATTCCTTTCATTGCTATATATATATATATATATATATATATATATATATATATATATATATATATATATATATATATATATATATATATGCCTTTTTCTGGTATTTTTCTTTTTTCCATCTTTTCAAAGCATTATCTCTTCTTTTTTTGCCCCACTGCACTTTCTATTAAACCAGCACCTGTTACATTCCTTTTCCTGTTTTTGTCTTGGTACATATTTATCCACCTCTTCATTATAAATTTCCATCAGAATCTTCCATTTTTCTCCCACTCGTGTCTTTTCATTGTGAAATTTATCTCAACTCGCTTCTTAAAAAAATTCTAAGTTTCTCAAAGTCCGTTTTACTATATACCAATCTCTCGTTTCTGTATTTCTCATTTCTCTCCATATATATTTCCTCCTTTAATTCTAGTTTAAGTAATATGTGGTCACTTTTCCCAATTGGTGTCTTGTATTCAATTTTATCCACCATTTCAGGTTCTGACATAAAGAATAAATCTAGTCTCAATGGTTCTTCATTATTTCTATATCTGGTGTTTTCCTTTACCCATTGTGTCATTGTATATTCCATAGTCATGTCAAGTAATACATCTCCACGTTATTCCTCTCCACCTTTCACTGTCATCTCTGCCCAACATATTTCTTTGCAGTTAAAATCCCCCATAAATACCACGTTTCCTTCATCTTCAGCACTCCATTTAGTGAAATCCTTGTATCCTCTAACATTTTAGAGTAATCTCTCTCCAAGAACCCGAGATGGATGTAGTGATAAAAGGTTTTGTTTGCTTATTGGTGTGGTAGGCATCTATTGGATTTCGTTGGTTTGTCATCAGACATGCGGATGAGGGTTTGAAGGCATGAAATAGTATGCCTAATACCTAGCAGACGTTGATGGGCCTGGCCCTATCTACCAGGCCTCAGCATGCCCAGCAGGGCTGGTTTTGATTTTATTTTGTTGGAACAATATCCACACGACCACCAAGATGATCACGTCCACAGTGCATGGATAGTTCATCTGTTCATGCTAACCTCCTTGCATGAACAGATGAACTATCCATGCACTGTGGACGTGGTCATCTTGGTGGTCGTGTGGATGTTTTTCCAACAAAATAAAATCAAAACCAGCCCTGCTGGGCATGCTGGGGCCTGGTAGATAGGGCCAGGCCCATCAACGTCTGCTAGGTATTAGGCCTACTATTTCATGCCAAACCAACCAAATCATGTGTCTGGTCTGGTGTGGTTGATGGTGTGTATTTATGTATGAAAAGCGTGCATGCAGTAATGCATTCCGACGAACTCACCAGTCCTTTTTTCCTGCTCTTAAGATTCCTCGCTCTCGACATGTTCTTCGTCAGTTGAATCTTTTTTTTGATATCCTTGTACCGTGCCCACATTGGAACACGAGAAGGCATCCAAATCCGATAAATCTTCTTCACTCAATGTGAAATCCCCAGCGCATTGCTCGCTGCGCGTTGGCGATACTGACGTCATCAGTTGCCCTAGCGGTGGAAAATGTAACTACGACATTGAAAAGTTCGTCTGCTACCAGGCACTTTTAAGATCATGCTATTTGGATAAAATCAAGACTATAAAATGCTAGAAACGTGTATTTTAGTGTTCTAATTTCGAAGTTATATTTTTCATGCATGGAATAACAAAAAATAAAGAAATCTAAAACCTTCTCAGTTGACCTTTAAGCCCCAGTCACACCAAGCTTACGACCTGTTTCCGACCACCTTCGACGGTGGCATTTTCTCATGGTTAGCGCCAAGGTATTTCATATTCATCTTCATGGCGGAGAGGAGGGGGAGATTCATTTCGATTGCATTGTCTTGAATTCTTTTTATAAACAGAGGAACAACACAAATCAACCTTTTCGCCGGTGATCGGAAACAGGTCGTAAGCTTGGTGTGACGGCCAGCTACCTCTCATATAAGGGGGGGTGGGAAACTCTTGGTGAATAGATAAATAGATAGAATGCGTTTGCCAGATCTTGTGTTTTGTTTTATGACAAATAGTACGTATTCAATTTTTGTTTTTATTTTAACATATTTCCATGGTATTTTTTGGTTTTGTTTTCTTTTTCATGTTTCTGACAGCAATTGGAAATGCACAAAATGAAACTTGTGTTTCCTGTACTTTCTGACTGGTACTGTTTTCTTTTTTATTTATTTATTCATTCATTTATTTGTTGATTTATTTATTTGTGCAACATACGAACGCGCATTTACATGGTAATAGCTGATGCCCTGGGGCTGGAGTCAAAACGAGCCTTTCATACAGGCGCCATTTTACGAAAGGCGTGCCTATTCCCATCTGTTCCTCTTCCTTCCCCCCTCCCCCACCTCTTGTGCCTCCTTTTCCCCCTCTTCTTGGTCCTCGTGCGGGTTATCGAAAGTATATTTTTATGCAGACGACATTTTAGACTTAATAGGCACTTCCGTCCAGAAACACGCTTTTTTTTTTTTTTTTTTTTTTTTGACAAATCTCCACTCAAAGATGAATGCTGATCACTTCTATATTTTACTGCCCCTCCGTTCTGCTGCCCTCTCTTCCTTACCATCTCTGTAGCTCCACATTTTGCGTGCGATATTGTCCCGAAGGGCATCAGAGACGCATTTGTCTCCTTGTTTTCCTCTTTCTATTCCTCCTCTTCGCCGCCAACACATCCTCCTCCTCCGCCACCGCCTTCACGTCCTCCTCCTACCCTTTTCCCATCTCCCTCCTCCCCTTTTCCCATCTCCCTCCTCCCCTTTTCCCATCTCCCTCCTCCTCCCCCCTTCCTCGTCCTCCCCCTTCCTCCTCCTCCCCTTTTCCCCTCCCCCTTTCCTCCTCCTCCTTTCCTCCTCCCCCTTTCCTCCTCCCCCTTTCCTCCTCCCCCTTTCCTCCTCCCCCTTTCCTCCTCCCCCTTTCCTCCTCCCCCTTTCCTCCTCCTCCTTTCCTCCTCCTCCTTTCCTCCTCCTCCTCCCTCTCTTCCTCGTCCTTCTCCTCCTCCCTTTCCTCCTCGTCCTTCTCCTCCTCGTCCTTCTCCTCCTCCCCCTCCTCCTCCTCCTCCTCCTCCTCCTCCTCCTCCCTCTCCTCCACTTCATCCTCCTCCTCCATCTCCTCCTCATTTTCGTCCTTGCCGGCGGCATACAAGTAGCATAACACTCCAAGAGCCCATACAGTAAATCGAGTTCCTTTTTGGGAGATGTACTGCCGGCTGCCACGGGGTTGCGGATTCTCGGTCAGAGAAGCTCACTGGATTAATTGATCTGGTAGGAAGGTCTCGGACACTCGGAGGCATCGAAGTGGAATTAGACGAAGTCGAGACAGAGGAAGGATTGAAGAGGAACTGATCACTGGGGTTGGCCCAGGGGCCTGATTAACGAGGGGAGGCTGCCGCGGAGGACCTCTAGGGCGTCACGTGATACTGAGTTCCTTCTTGAGTTTAGTAATGGGACATCAGCCTCGAAGTGGGACGAGATTTAGGTTTAGAGAGGGAGAGGTGCGGAATGTTGAGGGTCGGGATATTTTTTTATTTATTTATTTTTTTCCTGTAGTGCCGCCCTTTTGATGGATGAATCTGTTTCAGTAAGGAGTGTTGTGCTATCACCTCTTTTATATGGTGACGCCCTTATATCATCCTTTTCTTGCTGTCGCAAGGCAGTTTTATTTATGCAAGGTGTAAAGGAAAACGTGAAAGTACCCTTAATTGTTGATATTATATTTTACTGAAGTGTAAAATTGAAGTGAAGACCGTTGTACGAATTAAACATGTTTGCAACGTGTCATTCCGGGTTTTCGCACGGTCAGCGCCAGGCTGTTTTGTTTGACTGTGGATAGGGGGAAGAGGAGAAGGAGGAGAAGGGGAGAAGGAGGAGGAGGAGGAGGAGACCCCGCACTACAGATACTTTTGCTCAAATGGCGTCTTTTGCTGATTTTGTTTCGGCTGGGAACATATCATTTTGTTCGGCAGAGGTCAGGACCCCTTGATGAATGGGACTCTCTCCTTGTATGGGGTTCGAAACCAACTTTCCCTACTTCGCTGTTGATCTCCCACATGGTCCCACACACTCTCATCTGCAAGACTCTTTCACAGAAGCCATTTTATCAACAACGACCTTTCCCCCTCCTATCCTGTACTCCGACATAAACCCAACAGATTTGACCGTTTTGAGATTTTTAAATTAACGGTCCTTCGTTTTCTATACAATTCGGTTTAACGGTTGGTGTGCCTGCCGCAACCTGACTCGAAGCCGTCTTGGTTCCTTCCAGTGTCTGGATATTTCGAGTCATTCCTTAATCAAGGTCAGGACTGAGGGAAAGGTCTCTGTTCTGGATACTCGGTGGATCTCTCCTTAATGGATATCGTACCGGGTTGTGACTCCCCTCCCTCCTTCCTGTTATTACTCTTCAAAAGCTGGCGCTTGATTGTCGTAAATTCCTTCTTTACCATGAAGAAATTTTATATTTTGTTGTGGATAAATGAATTTATGATTATTTATGTTGCTGAGTATTCTGGCCGATGTCCTTGCCTCGACTATCTTCATTGTGAAATCGTCTGGTGTTTGCTGCAAAAACAAATGAATAGATAAATAGATGACTAACTAGATTAATGAATAAATGAATAATCATGCAGTGTTGTGCGGTATAAGGGCTGAACATCAGGGGAAAGGGCCAGGGGCCTTGCTCGCAAGGACGGAGGACAAGGGGGCCAGGGGGACAAGGACTGCTGGACAACAGCCAAGATGTAGCAGGAAGACTAAATTTGGCCTTGTATTGGTTGTCGATGCCGTGGTGACGGATGGGGTTTGAGGAAACGAAGACGAGGAGGAGGAAAAAAGGAAGAAGAGGTAAAAAGGAGGAGGATTAAGAGGGAGTGAATATGGTGATGACGATGGTTAAGAGGAGGAGGGGAGGGAAGAGGAAGAAGGAGGACTGGAAGAGTGAGAAGAGGAAGAAAATAGGAATGAGAATAAGATGTCGGGAACAAGAGGAGGGTTATGGGGGTGACGATATTGAGGATTATGATTAATGGGGGAAGGAGAATAAGTGGAGGTGTAGGAGGGAGGTTGTACATCTCTATACATATCAATCAATCAACCAAAGCAGCCATCCTGAGTCCACTGCTGAACAAAGGCCTCCTTCATAGCATTCCATGAATCACGCGACCGTGCCATCCTCTGCCACGTTACACCTGTAAACTTCTCGATCTCGCCTCTCCACCTTCTGTCTGGTCTCCCTCTTTCACGCTTCGTATCTCGCGGCGTCCACTCAGTTATATACTTGCTCCATCGCTCATCAGTCGTTCGCACTAACTTACCTGCCCAATTCCTCCTCCTCTCTTTTACTGCCTCCACAATATCTTTCACTCTAGTCTGCTCTAGTCGAATTATAGCGGTACCTTTCGCATAAATCTTTTCTAAAACTTTTACGATATGTTCGTTTGTACCCTGCTTGCGTAGCGAGTTTAGTATTGCTATTTGTTCTACCGAGTCAAAGGCCTTCTCCTAATCTACAAAAGCTAAACACAGAGGTATATTGTATTCTATCGTTTTCTCGATTAGTTGGTTTATCGCCTGCAAATGGTCTAGAGTTGAATATCTGCTCCTAAAGCCTGCCTGTTCTCTCGGTTGGTTTCCATCTAAAACTTTACTTAGTCTATTTGTAAGAATCTTAGGGAATACTTTATATACATTTGATAGCAAGCTAATCGATCGATAGTTACTAAGGTCCTTCTGGTCTCCTTTTTTATGAAGCAAAATCACTATAGCATTGCAACACACATCAGGGACGCTTCTTGACGTAGGCACTGGGTGTACAACTGAGGTAATTTAATATGAATTAATTTCCCTGCATCTTTCAACAGATCTATTGGTATACCATCTTCCCCAGGTGCTTTGCCCCGTTTCATAGTTTTTAGAGCAAATTCTACTTCTTCCTTTGTAATATCTGGTACACTACTAACGTCTACACATGAATTTACTGACTCAACTACGGTCTTCGACGAGTAAAGCTCTTGGTAAAATTCTTCTACTCTTTTTACCATTTTGTCTTTCAAACATCATTTGCTGTCTTCCTAAAACATGTCTGCGCTCGGTCACTTTAATACTTTTACCTTTCCGAATAGTTTCCTCCATTTCATACATGTTTCTCTTTCTTTTCTCTAATCTCTGCCTTTTGTTGATAAGTTTGTTTAGTTCTACTCTTTCTATTTCGTCTCTCCTGTTTTTAATCTGCATGGTCTTTCTTTTCATGAGGTCATTTGTAGCTTTGGAGTATTTGTTTTCTCTTTTTTTTTTTTTTTTTTTTTTTTTTTTGTACTTCCTACTTTCTTTGCAGATTCCCTAATGATATTCACTAAATTCAAATTAATATCTTCCACGGTGTCTTCGTTAGTTCTTAGAGCTTGAAATCTATTTTTAATTTCTAACTGAAATTTCTTCTTACTATCCTTAACCTTTGCAAGGCTGATTTTCTTTCTTAAAATCAATTTATTTCTCTCGGCTCTGAAATTGAATTTAGCTGTGCAACCTACCATGCTATGGTCACTACCTATGTTGACTTTATTTATCACCGTAACATTGCTAACGCTTTTGCTCTCATCTCCTAATATGAAGTCTATTTCGTTCTTTGTTGTTCCAGTTGGACTTCTCCACGTCATTTACGACCTACACTCTTTTGGAAGAAAGTGTTCATTATCCTCATGTAGTTCTCTGCAAAATTTATTAACATCTCGCCTCTGTCATTTCTTTCACCTACTCCAAACTTACCAATACACGTCTCATCTCCCATCGTCTTCCTCACTTTAGCATTAAAGTCGCCTATTACCAACGTGTACTTACTTTTTTCTTGATCCATTACCTGACTTAAATCATCATAGAACGACTCAATTTCATCGTCTGAACTCAGTGAAGTTGGTGCATAAACCTGAACTATTTTTAGATTGTACCTTTTACACAACCTAATCACAATCCAAGCTACCCTGTCTGGCAAACTACTGAATTTGACTACATTACCAGCAACTTCTCGGTTTATCAAGAATCCTACTCTGCTAGATCTTTCTTTGCCCTTACCTCTATAGTAGAAGAGGTGGTGACCATCTTGTAATTGTATCAGTTTTTCTTCCGTTCTTTGGACTTCGCTTAGTCTCCGATGTACTACTTGATGTTGTCTAGTTCTTCTATTAAACTCTCCAGCCTGTGATCCCCTGAGAGACTTCTTACGTTGTAAGTATAGATCTTCATTTTCTTCATGTTGTTTAATGTCCAAGACTTGGATCTGCTTGGACATTGCTTACTCACATTCGGTGTCACACTGCCCGTAAGCACATAAGGCAATGCGGTTGGACCTTTAGGAAATGGTGATCCAACAGGAACGCCCGGTTTTGTTTTGGTTGTGATATTTATATTTGCTATGAAGGGGGGTTGGCAGTAATCTCACCTCCGTGCCAACTGGTTTCTGGTGATATATTTGTCTGGTGTCACCTTATTCATTATATTCGGTGAAGCCCAATATCCATAGGGTGCCCAATGGTCCACGCCGTCATTATGACGGTACCTCATATATCTATGAGGAATTTCCCTGTTTGCCAACAGGGACGTGCCAGTTTGCAGTGGGTCCTCCGACTGTGTGTTTGAGCTGCTCTTTGTCTGATCTTTCTTACAAAACCTGTTCGATATGGGTGACCCTGCAGAGATTTCCTCTCTATCGCCATAGCTTTTGTAATCATTAAGATTCTCAAGCCTATCCACCACGTCAAGGTGTCAACTCTCGGATAGGCTGTGTACATATATGTATATATATATATATATATATATATATATATATATATATATATATATATATATATATATATATATATATATATATATATGTGTGTGTGTGTGTGTTTGTGTGGCTGTGTGTGTGTGTGTGTGTATTCATATTGGTCTTTGGATCACGCGCTGGACTTGTGAACGACAGCTATTTCCCTCCCGGAAGAGAGCTCAAAGCTCGTATGACCGATCTATGGGTAATGCTGTGACCTTACACGCACACACACACACCTAACTCCCCGCCCACGAGAGTTGGAGTAACGACTCGAAGCACAGCGATACTGAAATTATATCAGCCCTGGGCAGGATTCGAACCCGGACCGCCGTAGTGACAGTCAGAGACCCTACCAACCGCGCCACCGAGTCGTACATTTGTGTGTGTGTATGTGTGTGTGTGTGTGTGTGTGTGTGTTTGTGTGTGCGCGCGCGCGCGCGTACTACTGAAGAGGACTGCAGCTAACATTCGAAATATATAGTTCCCGTTTCCAGACATTTGTTCTGCCCCGAATTTTTTAGTTTGTTACATATATCGTACCGGGTTGTGGCATGTCCTGGGCATCCAGTGGCAAGGCTCTGATTGGGGACTCTCAGAGTTTTGGGGAAAGTGGAGGTGCACCTCAGTTGCCATTACTCGCAGGTCCACTCTGACCCGGAGTGGTAGTACCTGCCAAAGGTCCCTGCTGCATTGTAAGGAAACCTCTTTAGGACAAGGCTAGAAGGGAAACTCCTACACAAAACCTAGCTGAAGCAGTCAGCTATGAGAGCAGCCCCCAAAAGGTGAGTCCTGGACAGCTGCTGCACCTGGCCCCATCTGTCACATGTTACAGTCATCGTACCTGTGACACTGATGAGGTTTAGGAAGAGGGAGTAGTACCGGGCCTGCACAACCCCAGTGCTGCTATACAACTGTGCAGGATTTCTACCCTTCTGCAATACATTGCACAACACGAAGAAATGAGATTAGTTAATACGACGGCTCAGTCCATCATCACTATATATATATATATATATATATATATATATATATATATATATATGTATATATATATGTATATATATATTATATTATATATATATATGTATATATATATATTATATATATATAAAATGTATGTATATATATAATGTATGTATATATATATATATGTATATATGTATATATATGTACATATATATACATATATACATATATATAGATATATAACTATAAAGTAATGTCGTAACACATTCGTAAAGATTCAACAAAACCCACTGTGTTGGATAAAAATAAATGAAATAAATGAATTCCATATATTTCGATCACGGACTGTGATCCTCTTCAATCATTCAGACATTCAGGAATTCCTGTAGACCACTTAAGAGGATCACAGACCATCATCGAAATATTGGTAATTAATTTTTTTAATTTCTTATAAACCAACACAGTGGGTTTTTGTTGAATATATATATATGTATATATATATATATATATATATATATAGTTATATATATATATATATATATATGGTTAAACTTAATGGCAAGATTATTATTGCAGAGTTTTTTATCTGCCTTTTCTCTTTCTCTGAGAATCTTTTTCCCTTCCACGGGAAGTTGTCTTATAATGTCACCATATGACATTATTTTGTCAGTTACTTTGGGCATGGCTTTACCAAAGTGAAAAAATTGGCCAGAACGCGTTTTCACACTGCTTAGTGCTTCATCAGTGGCTAGACTGTGAATATCTGATTGAATTATTGTGTTTATATATTGTTGGTGGTGGTCTGATATTACATTTTGAGGCTTCTGATTGGCTAGTGGGCTGGGCTGGGACTCCCAAGCTATTCTACTTCCTCATTGGTCGGCTGTTGTGTGACGTCATCAGTATTGTGCCTTCTTTCAGTGGGCTTAGATCTCCTTACGCTAGGGAGGGCTTCTAAATCCCTAGTTTGTATATTGAGATTGGGAGATGTTTCTTTAATAAAGAGAGCTTCGAGGATAGGTAGCCTTCTATGGTCTTGATTTGTTGCCAGCACTTCTGTGTTTTCTATTAGAGTTTCTTTATTCAAATTTATTTTGTGAGCAGAGTGATGGTGGTTTCTGGGAGCTCCTGAAGAGAGGTGGTATGATAACCGGCGTGAGAGATTCATATTTCACATGCCAATATAGTTTGAAGGTTGGGATGCACAGTTCCCAAGTTTACACGTGTACCTATATATGACGTGAGTTCTCTGAAGGTCACTTTTACTTTCTCTTATATTATTCTTTAGTAGCAGTTGAGATGTCTTTTTATTTTGATAATATATAATCAGTTGTACTTTAGAGTTTTCTTCTTTAGGTTTAATATTTCTTTTAATAATTTGTTGCATAACCCTTTCATCTTCTTTGTAGGCTGTGGAGAAGAAGGACTTATAGTAAATTTTAATCAGGTTTTTGGCGTTAATGTCCTGTGGGATTTTGTCTGGGTGGCTTTTGTCCTGTGGGATTTTGTCTGGGTGGCTTTTGTCCTGGTACCATTTGTCTAAAGTTCTTTTTGTGATTCGCTCTATATCCTTATTGGCGAATCCATTATTCATAAGGGTCTGAGAAGCTCTTTCTAACTCATTATGTACTGTTTCCCAATTATTACAGTGACTAAGAGCTCTTCTAATATAAGCGCTGATGGTAGAATCTTTGTATCTTTGGGGACATTCGCTAGTCCCATTTAGGCAATGTCCTGAATTAGATGCTTTTATGTACACAGATGTGTCATATGTGCCTTCATCTCTCTGTTTTACTAATGTGTCTAAAAAGGGGAAGGGACCCATTTATGCTGTGCTCAATTGTAAAATTGATGCCAGATGTCTCTATTAATCGTTCTTTTAGATCGTCTATTTGTTGGCAATTTTCAGCTTTGACGAAAATATCGTCTATATATCTGCAGTAAATGTGAGGTTTTTGCAGATTTGCGAAAATTTCATTTTCGATGCTACCCATAAAAAAGTTAGCAAAAAGTACTCCAAGTGGCGATCCCATTGCAACACCATCGGTTTTGGCAATATTTATTTCCTCTAGGGCACATAAAGGGGGCTTCTTTGGTGCAACATTCCAAAAGGTCTTTCATTACTTTCTCTGGGATATCACAGTTAGGAGTGGTATCATTGTGATAAACTCTGTCTATTATATATTGAATAGTGCGGTCAACTTGGATGTTAGTATAGAGGGACTCCGCATCTAACGAAGCGATAAAACCTTTTGAGTTATTGTTTTGCTAAAAGATCTAGAAAATCAGTGGCGGATTTGACATTGTAGTCAGCGGGAGTGTAAGGTGTGAGGATTTCAGCCAGTTTTTTGGCAATTTTGTAAGTAGGTAATGGTATCTGTGAGATAATTGGACGTACCTTGTTGCCGGGTTTATGGGTTTTAACATTGCCATAGCAGTACCCTAGTTCGTAGTCGCCTGTAGGTTTAGGAAGCTTTATGCCTCCTTTAACCGCGTTTGCACAATCTACTAGTTTATTAATTTTCTTTTTGAGGGAGTCTGTAGGGTCTCTTGAGATCTTCTTAAATTTTGTCTCATCGTTTAGGATTTCATCCATTTTTTTTTAAGTATTCTTCTGTGTTTATTAAGACGAAAGTGGCAGCTTTGTCTGCTTTTCTGATTGTGATGTCTGGGTCTGTTTTCAGTTGTTTGGCTGCTTCTATATGTTTCTTTTTTAAAATCTGGCTTTTAAAGTTACCTCTCTGTTTGGAAGACTCGCTAATAATTTCAGTTTTGAAAGCGGGCTCAACTGTTATTTTCTTTTGTTTAGCTAGCTGTTCAACGTTATCTATTAAAGATTTCACATTCTAATCTTTTACCATGTTTGGGTGGGGGCTTTAAGATGTGGCAGTTTAGACCTAGATTGAGCAGTTCTTTTTTGGTCTGTAGTAAGGGGTTTATTGGTCAAATTTGTGAACCCTTCTAAAGGTCTAGGGTGTTTTAGTTGACCTCCATTGAGGTTCACTAATTTTCTTTGGTTTTTACTTATCATAGCTTGTTTATGTGCCTCCATCATTCTATTATAAGCTTCATTAACACTTTCTTTAACTGTTTCATTAATATTATAGTTTATCCCATTTTTGTGCATGTTTCTTAGAATCATTTTCTAACTCGCTGGTTAGACTGGTCATTTCTTGTATTTCTTATTTTCATATAATTCCATCTTTCTTCAGGTGAGGGAGTCATTCTCCTTCGCCTGTTGTCATTATCTGCCCTGTTGCCTTGAATATTCATTGTATATATGGGCAGGAGATTTTCTCTCAAGCATGTATGGTTAAACTTAATGGCAAGATTATTATTGCAGAGTTTTTTATCTGCCTTTTCTCTTTCTCTGAGAATCTTTTTCCCTTCCACGGGAAGTTGTCTTATAATGTCACCATATGACATTATTTTGTCAGTTACTTTGGGCATGGCTTTACCAAAGTGAAAAAATTGGCCAGAAACGCGTTTTCACACTGCTTAGTGCTTCATCAGTGGCTAGACTGTGAATATCTGATTGAATATTGTGTTTATATATTGTTGGTGGTGGTTCTGATATTACATTTTGAGGCTTCTGATTGGCTAGTGGGCTGGGCTGGGACTCCCAAGCTATTCTACTTCCTCATTGGTCGGCTGTTGTGTGACGTCATCAGTATTGTGCCTTCTTTCAGTGGGCTTAGATCTCCTTACGCTAGGGAGGGCTTCTAAATCCCTAGTTTGTATATTGAGATTGGGAGATGTTTCTTTAATAAAGAGAGCTTCGAGGATAGGTAGCCTTCTATGGTCTTGATTTGTTGCCAGCACTTCTGTGTTTTCTATTAGAGTTTCTTATTCAAATTTATTTTGTGAGCAGAGTGATGGTGGTTTCTGGGAGCTCCTGAAGAGAGGTGGTATGATAACCGGCGTGAGAGCTTCATTGTTGTCATGCCAATATAGTTTGAAGGTTGGGATGCACAGTTCCCAAGTTTACACGTGTACCTATATATGACGTGAGTTCTCTGAAGGTCACTTTTACTTTCTCTTATATTATTCTTTAGTAGCAGTTGAGATGTCTTTTTATTTTGATAATATATAATCAGTTGTACTTTAGAGTTTTCTTCTTTAGGTTTAATATTTCTTTTAATAATTTGTTGCATAACCCTTTCATCTTCTTTGTAGGCTGTGGAGAAGAAGGACTTATAGTAAATTTTAATCAGGTTTTTGGCGTTAATGTCCTGTGGGATTTTGTCTGGGTGGCTTTTGTCCTGTGGGATTTTGTCTGGGTGGCTTTTGTCCTGGTACCATTTGTCTAAAGTTCTTTTTGTGATTCGCTCTATATCCTTATTGGCGAATCCATTATTCATAAGGGTCTGAGAAGCTCTTTCTAACTCATTATGTACTGTTTCCCAATTATTACAGTGACTAAGAGCTCTTCTAATATAAGCGCTGATGGTAGAATCTTTGTATCTTTGGGGACATTCGCTAGTCCCATTTAGGCAATGTCCTGAATTAGATGCTTTTATGTACACAGATGTGTCATATGTGCCTTCATCTCTCTGTTTTACTAATGTGTCTAAAAAGGGGAAGGGACCCATTTGTGCTGTGCTCAATTGTAAAATTGATGCCAGATGTCTCTATTAATCGTTCTTTTAGATCGTCTATTTGTTGGCAATTTTCAGCTTTGACGAAAATATCGTCTATATATCTGCAGTAAATGTGAGGTTTTTGCAGATTTGCGAAAATTTCATTTTCGATGCTACCCATAAAAAAGTTAGCAAAAAGTACTCCAAGTGGCGATCCCATTGCAACACCATCGGTTTGGCAATATTTATTTCCTCTAGGGCACATAAAGGGGGCTTCTTTGGTGCAACATTCCAAAAGGTCTTTCATTACTTTCTCTGGGATATCACAGTTAGGAGTGGTATCATTGTGATAAACTCTGTCTATTATATATTGAATAGTGCGGTCAACTTGGATGTTAGTATAGAGGGACTCCGCATCTAACGAAGCGATAATACCTTTTGAGTTATTGTTTGCTAAAAGATCTAGAAAATCAGTGGCGGATTTGACATTGTAGTCAGCGGGAGTGTAAGGTGTGAGGATTTCAGCCAGTTTTTTGGCAATTTTGTAAGTAGGTAATGGTATCTGTGAGATAATTGGACGTAGCTTGTTGCCGGGTTTATGGGTTTAAACATTGACATATCATTACCCTAGTTCGTAGTCGCCTGTAGGTTTAGGAAGCTTTATGCCTCCTTTAACCGCGTTTGCACAATCTACTAGTTTATTAATTTTCTTTTTGAGGGAGTCTGTAGGGTCTCTTGAGATCTTCTTAAATTTTGTCTCATCGTTTAGGATTTCATCCATTTTTTGTAAGTATTCTTCTGTGTTTATTAAGACGAAAGTGGCAGCTTTGTCTGCTTTTCTGATTGTGATGTCTGGGTCTGTTTTCAGTTGTTTGGCTGCTTCTATATGTTTCTTTTTTAAAATCTGGCTTTTAAAGTTACCTCTCTGTTTGGAAGACTCGCTAATAATTTCAGTTTTGAAAGCGGGCTCAACTGTTATTTTCTTTTGTTTAGCTAGCTGTTCAACGTTATCTATTAAGATTTCACATTCTAATCTTTTACCATGTTTGGGTGGGGGCTTTAAGATGTGGCAGTTTAGACCTAGATTGAGCAGTTCTTTTTTGGTCTGTAGTAAGGGGTTTGTTGGTCAAATTTGTGAACCCTTCTAAAGGTCTAGGGTGTTTTAGTTGACCTCCATTGAGGTTCACTAATTTTCTTTGGTTTTTACTTATCATAGCTTGTTTATGTGCCTCCATCATTCTATTATAAGCTTCATTAACACTTTCTTTAACTGTTTCATTAATATTATAGTTATCCCATTTTTGTGCATGTTTCTTAGAATCATTTTCTAACTCGCTGGTTAGACTGGTCATTTCTTGTATTCTTATTTTCATATAATTCCATCTTTCTTCAGGTGAGGGAGTCATTCTCCTTCGCCTGTTGTCATTATCTGCCCTGTTGCCTTGAATATTCATTGTATATATGGGCAGGAGATTTTCTCTCAAGCATGTATGGTTAAACTTAATGGCAAGATTATTATTGCAGAGTTTTTTATCTGCCTTTTCTCTTTCTCTGAGAATCTTTTTCCCTTCCACGGGAAGTTGTCTTATAATGTCACCATATGACATTATTTTGTCAGTTACTTTGGGCATGGCTTTACCAAAGTGAAAAATTGGCCAGAACGCGTTTTCACACTTCTTAGTGCTTCATCAGTGGCTAGACTGTGAATATCTGATTGAATTATTGTGTTTATATATTGTTGGTGGTGGTCTGATATTACATTTTGAGGCTTCTGATTGGCTAGTGGGCTGGGCTGGGACTCCCAAGCTATTCTACTTCCTCATTGGTCGGCTGTTGTGTGACGTCATCAGTATTGTGCCTTCTTTCAGTGGGCTTAGATCTCCTTACGCTAGGGAGGGCTTCTAAATCCCTAGTTTGTATATTGAGATTGGGAGATGTTTCTTTAATAAAGAGAGCTTCGAGGATAGGTAGCCTTCTATGGTCTTGATTTGTTGCCAGCACAGTCTAGCCACTGATGAAGCACTAAGCAGTGTGAAAACGCGTTCTGGCCAATATTTTTTTCACTTTGGTAAAGCCATGCCCAAAGTAACTGACAAAATAATGTCATATGGTGACATTATAAGACAACTTCCCGTGGAAGGGAAAAAGATTCTCAGAGAAAGAGAAAAGGCAGATAAAAAACTCTGCAATAATAATCTTGCCATTAAGTTTAACCATACATGCTTGAGAGAAAATCTCCTGCCCATATATACAATGAATATATATATATATATATATATATATATAAACACGAAGAACCCACAGTCGGAATAAAAGGAAACTTAGAAGAAAGTATAACTTCTATATTTCGGCTAATAGCTATAGCCCTCTTCAGGAAAGTACAAGTTACAAGAAATGATTGAGACATAAATACAATTGAGATGTAAGTGGAGGAGGAACAGGGATAGCTTGACACGCGACATTCCGTCACACAGGGCGGAGTCAGAAGGATGGGGGATATGTGGTCAATCGCGTGTTAAGCTATCCTTGTTCCTTTTCCACTTACATCTCAATATATATGAAAGGTGAGAAATCATGAAGAACTACGTCGACAGAAGTCACATTTGGTGAAAAAGCTGATGTTTGTGTATGTATGCGTGAATGGTTTAAACCTTTAAAAGGAAAGTGGGGTTGCGCTTGGGTTGTGTAATGTTGCCATTGTTGTTCAACGTATATATGGATCCACATACGCGCGCGCGCGCACACACACACACACACACACACACACACACACACACACACACACACACACACACATACAGTGGTAGCGTTCGCAACAACTAATCCAGCGGTCCGAGTTCGAATTCCGCCCAGGGCTGAAATAATTTCAGTATCGCTGCGCTGCGAGTCGTTGTTCAACGTATATATGGATCCACATACACGCACACACACACACACACACACACACACACACACACACACACACACACACACACACACACCCAGTGGTAGCGTTCGCAACAACTAATCCAGCGGTCCGAGTTCGAATCCCGCCCAGGGCTGAAATAATTTCAGTATCGCTGCGCTGCGACTCGTTACTCCAACTCTCGTGGGCGGGGAGTTAGGTGTGTGTGTGTGTGAGGTCACAGCATTACCCATAGATCGGTTATACACGAGCTCAGAGCTCACATCATACGAAGATCGACTAAAATTCTTACGATTTGATTTGGAAGTGGGTAGGAACAACTTCGCCATTCGTGTAGTTAATGAATGGAATATACTTCCTGCAGAGGCAGTGCAATGTAGTTCAGTTCGACGCTGTAAGATTTGTTTAGATAAACAAGGTGCTGTAACGCCTGCCATTTATTTTATATTGTTTATTTGTGTGTTATTATTTGTCTTTGTTTACTATTATTTGCTTGAATATCATATATTATTATTTATCTGACTATTTACTTCTTTGTTTATTATTTAACTGTACCTATTTATTTATTTATTGTATTTATTATTCTTTATATTATAATTTCTGTTTATTTATTATTATTATAATTTTTTTCGCATCCAACCTAGTTATGGACGAAAAGGTCTCCTTTCGGAATGTTCCTCCTTTGTAATCCTTTGTATCTTTCGTTCACGGGTCGAACACGTGATCCAAGACCATAGTGAATTACGCACACATGCGCACGCACTCACAGAGTGGATATCTGGAACAAATGCGATGAGGCAACAGTGTGTGCAAATAGTATACAAGAATTTAAGCACAAACTAGATGCTGAAAGACGGGTCACTGCGAGCATAGATCTCTTTCCGTATAATACAATTAGGTAAATACAACCAGGTAAAATACACACACACACACATACACACACACACACACACACACACACACACACACACACACACACACACACACACACACACACACACACACACACACACACACTTCCCACTCAGATTGATAGATATCGGGGACAAACTGAATGAGGAAACGGTGCTAAAACTATACAACATTTTAAGAACAAACTGGATGCGGAAAGATACAAAAGCGGGTCACTACGAGCATAGTGCTCTTCCCTTAAAATACAACTAGGTAAATACACACATACGCACGCACACACACACACACACACACACACACACACACACACACACACACACAGACACACACAGGCATACACAAGGCATGTAAAATTTCCGCGTTACCGTAAAATTCCGCGTATTTAAGAACACTTTCTCGTGTTTTTGTCATTCCGTTTTTTTCTACCAAGTTTAATAAAAACAATAACAAGTATATGCACATAACTATTACTCGTAATAATTTTGTGCCGTTCTGAATTGATGTTCCATGCATATTTTACTGCAATATGCACTAGATTGCACAACTTGAAGCTAAAAATGATTCAAAATCCCTCCATCGTGGGATACACTCTGTTACATACTCTCTACCTCCACTTAGTCGCTTCACTCCCTCGGAACTTCCCCCCCCCCTCCCACACCCCCACACCCCCATCCCTCTTTTTTTATCAGACCCCACTCACACACACACACACACACACACACACACACACACACACACACACACACACACACACACACACACACACACACACACACACACACACACACACACACACACAGGAACAAAGAAAGATCATTCCGACTGGAGACCTTTTGGTCCATCAGTAGGTCGGATGCGAAAAAATTATAATGATAAATAGATAGATAAAAATTATATTGATATAGATGATAGTAGAATAAATAGGTAAAGTTAAAAATAAACAAACGGGTAAATAGTAAATAATAAATGGACAGATAATGGAGTGAGCAAGTTCACCCTAGACTTTTCACAGGTTTCAGTTTGGAGTTCACTTTGAGGTGTTTCGTTTACGAATACTGAGCTAAAATAGTTGTTTGAAATATCACACATTCCTTCATTTGAATATTCAAGTTGACCGTCAGCAGATAATAGTGGGCCAATGTGATTCCTAATAACCTTTTCATCCCAAATGTAACTATACAATTCTTTGGAGTTCTCTTTGAATGTATCAGCGATATTCATTTCGTATTGTCGTTTTCGTTTGTTTATTGCCTTTTTTAAATCTCTATTATTACACACACATTAATTTTTGTGGTCTTGTAGGTGTGATGGAGTTTATAGGAGGTCAGGGAGGGCCTATGTGAGAGGCGCGGGCAGTGGATGGTGTGGTTATGCAATATACACTGTATATGTTTGTCTAAGGATCGAATATTCAACAGCCCACCTGTTGCATTGTTGGTCCGTTGGGGGCTTGATACCTGCATATCCCCTCCCCCCCACCACTCCACCTCTTCCTCCTCTTTCATCCCTACTTCTCAATTTACTTTCTTACGTTCATTTGTTTCTTGATTTTGTATTAATTTGTAGGTAGTATTCAGTGTATGTGTGAGTGAATTATGTGTTTTTATTTATGTTTGTGATATGCAGGATAGTAGACTCGTTGGGTCCCGTCCTAGGTCTTTCATTGGCATACTTAGTTTTCACCTCACTTGTGTTGTCTGGTTACTGATTTATTTTTCCACGAATAGAAATTTACATATTTTTCATATCATCCAGACACTTTGTCTTATTTTCTTTTATTTCTTTCCCTGTTCTCGTTGTCGTTTGTGTCCCCTCCTTTCATTGCTCTGAATATTTCTCTTATTTTTTTTATGTTGCCAGTTTCAATATGCGTAGTCTTTCTTCGCTTTTTTTGTTATTTAGGGTTAGAACCGTCTTGCATGCAGCCCTTTTTGTGTGGGTGGGATATAGTTTGGCGGCTATTTTTATGCTTATGCCTACATGCTCGTGAGAATTCCACAGATTCAACCAGCTGGTTAACATCGTACGGATATATATATATATATATATATATATATATATATATATATATATATATATATATATATATATAATATATTTATACATCTTTCTCCATCTCGGCCACTGTCCATTTGTTACGTATCGGCTAGATTCGAGTCCTCAGCCTAAAAGCGTCTGTTTCCGAGTATGCTTCTATCGAACTACATACTCCTGTTAGGCTCGATGGTGTTTGAAAGGAATTAAAATGAAAATAGTTAATGTGGTTTATAAGAGGAATATATATATATATATATATCTTTAAATTGAATTTGCCTTTGAGCATTTTTTGATTTGTCTATATTATATATTTTTTTATTTCTTAATCATGTCCATTTATTAATGTATAAATTAATATGTTTATTGAGTTGTTTATTTTCGTGGGAGAAGTAGTGGGTCGAGGAAGTAAAGGGACGATTACGTCTATGTACTGAAAGGGCTTTGTTTATATGGTGATGAATGGGTTAAGAATCAATGTCGTCACACATTCCAAATTCTCGTTAAATGTTTTGAATTTGAAAAGGTGCAAGGCGACTTCGCTCACAGTATTCTAGACTTCCTCAAAAACAGTTCAACAATGTGTCTAATATTCGTATAGTTTTACCTTCTCTTAGTTCGCCCATCAGCTTCTTAATATATGACACAAAGGTAATTCGATATTTGGAGATCCGAAAAAATGAAAAACTGGAACCTGAGTCGTTGCTACTCAAACGAAGTCATGCGAGTCGCGGAGGTGTGGCGGGCTGCTGCTGCTGCTGCTGCTTCTGGTGGTGGTAACTGTTTTCCACGAACTGTGGTTTACCTGACCTAGGGTCAGCGTAGTGTCGATGTTTCCCCTTGTCCTGGTCTCCTCTTGTTTTTTCCTGTCCTCTCCTATTCTTTTTCGTCTTCTCTCCTGTTCTCTTTTGTTCTAACCTCTCCTCTCCCCTTCCTCCTGTTCTCCTCTCTTCGACTCACTTTCCCTACCTACTCTCCAGTCCTCTCCTCTCCTTTTCTGTCGTCTCCACTTCTCTCCTCTCTTTTGCCTCTTTTCCCCCTCTTACTCTCGTTCTTCCTCCATAACGAATGTATTTCATTTCTTTTTCAACCAACACGGATGCGGCAGCCCAGTCGGGTGTGGATCGTCTTAGATGACGAGTCTGGCCGAGTGGACTCGGGGGTCGTAAGGGGCGGGGGCGGGGGCGGGGCGGGGAGGAAAGTTTCTCCGATTCATCCCAACCGTG
The DNA here is from genome assembly GCF_046742065.1 of Oratosquilla oratoria. Taxonomy (NCBI): domain Eukaryota; kingdom Metazoa; phylum Arthropoda; class Malacostraca; order Stomatopoda; family Squillidae; genus Oratosquilla; species Oratosquilla oratoria. The sequence continues at coordinate 41,738,498 of NC_134812.1, forward strand.
TTGTTCTTCACTCGAGCAAATCAGGTTCCGAACATTGGGTTCACGCGTGGTTGTACGTCTCTAGAGTTATCTTTATTTGTCCACGGGTCCTGCGTCGTCGCGACACCTTTCTCAGGTAACTTGTGTTCATTCCAGAACCACCTAGGGAGGAAGAGAGAAAGAGGGAGGGAGGGGGAAGGATCTTACACAGCCTTCTCTGCCGTGTTTTGAGAAGACCGTGTCATTATCTTTCAAAACAGGGCATCAGATAGATTGCAGCCTCCTCCACCTCCTTCCTCTCCTCGGTCTTGATGCTCTCTCTCTCTCTCTCTCTCTCTCTCTCTCTCTCTCTCTCTCTCTCTCTCTCTCTCTCTCTCTCTCTCTCTCTCTCTCTCTCTCTCTCTCTCTCTCTCTCTCTCTCTCTCTCTCTCTCTCTCTCTCTCTCTCTCAGCATTGGCAGGTGATCACACCTCCGGGTGAATAAAATTGGCTGGCTTAGAGTGGACTCGTCGCTGTGCTTCGGAAGGGTCTGAGTGTGGGAGGCGGCGTCTATGTGTCCCGTTGTGTGTGTTTCAGTACTGTGCTTTGGGGGTTTGCCTTGTTGTTACCTCGAGCGGCCCCTGTATGTAGGTGGTGGAGCGTTTGGGGAGAGGTAACTTAAGAGAAAATGGAAGGGAAGGGGAGGGGAAGGGAAGGGAAGGGCATCCCTTTCCCCTTTTCTTCCTTTCTTTTCCTCTTTCTTCTTTTCCCTTTGCTTCCCTTCGTTTCATTTTCTTTCCCTTCCCTTGTCTTCTCTTCTCTTCCCTCCTATTTCCTCTTCTACACTTCTCTCCCGTTCCCAGTTCATCCCTTCCTTCTCGTTCCTTCTTCGCTTTCTTTTATCTTCCCTTCCTTCCCCTTCCCGCTTCTTTCCTTCCCTTCCCTTCCCTCCTTTTCCCTCTCTTTCCCTCCCCTTCCCACTTCTCTTTCCTTCCTTTCCCTTCCCTTCCCTTTCCTCATTTTCCCTCTCTTTCCCTCCCCTTCCCTTTTCTCTTTCCTTCCCCTTCCCTCCTCTCTTTCCTTCCTTTCCCTTCCCTCCCCTTCCCTCCTTTTCACTCTTTCCCTCCCCCTCCCTTTTCTCTTTCCTTCCCTTCCCTTCCCTTCCCTTCCCTCATCCTCCCAATCTAGATGGGTCGAGGCTGGGTGTGTGTGTGTGCGTGGGGGTGTGTCTTCACTTTTTGATCATGTTCGTGGTCGCGCTCCTGGTACAGGGGAGGGGGTGGGGTTGAAGCGACTTCGGGTCTTTCTGGCCCAGTCGTCGTCGTCGTCGTCGTCGTTGTCGTCGTCGGCGTCGTCGGCGGCGGCCCTTGACTTGTGGCCTTGCGTTGTTTGTAGCAAGTCATTCGTGTCGTTGCTGCTCCCAGCCTCCCTCATCTTTTTCCCTCTCCCCTCACTCTTTATCGTACCCTCCTCCCCCTCTCTCTCCCTCTCTTTCTCTTTCTATCTCTGTCTCACCCTCTCTCGCTTTCTCTCTCTCTCTCACTCTCTGCATGTGTGTGTGTGTGTTTGTGCATCTGTCTGTCTGTGTGTGTGTCTACCTGTTTGATTGTCTGTCTTGTCTCCTCCGCATCAATCCCTGCCGCCATTGTTCTTCCCTTCCTTTTTCTTTTCTTTGTCTTCCTCCTCGTCCTTATTTCTCTCCTTCATCTTCCCGTTTTTATTGCTCTTCATTCTCCCTCTCCAGTTCTTAATTCTCCTTCCTCATCATCATCCTTTTCCGTCTTTTCTTATCCTTTCTCTCCGACCGTTTCTATCTCCTCCCGTCACCATTGTTTTCACTCAGTTTTCCATGAAATATTCTATCACTTGTCTTATGTTGTGGTCGTGCATATCTGGGGACGTACTTTTCGTCCTTTTCCACAGAGAAGACGAAATATTTTTCTTACAATTCGTTAATGACACTAGTGCGTTTAAGCCCCGCCCTTCTGTTGTCGAGGTCTCTTCCTATTGGACGAATCGAGGTATGACTTTGTCCTGGTTGGTGATTGTTTTCAGTCGTTACCAAACTTAAGATATGCATTCGTAGCAACACTGGTCTATTCCTGTGCGTGGTGTAGCCATTTGCAATTGTGGGAAAAGTGGCCAGTCTTTGTCTTCTCCACCCTAGATGCGGAATCTTCTTATGTTCTTATCAGGAAATAGGCAAGAATTGGTATACTAATAGGGTGGTCAACGAATGGAATAGACTTATTAACCATGTAGTGAGCGCTGAAACTCAGTTGTTTTAAGAAACGGTTAGACAACTTTATGGATGGGGATGACAGGTGGTGATGGATATGGAGCTGCCTTTGTAGGTCTTATGGTCTCTTGCAGTCTCCTTCATTCTTGTGTTCTTATTTGGTCCCCCGTCCGCCTGTTTGCGATGGAAGTCACGGGTACAGGATTCAAACTCGGACTCACGCTGGTTGTCACTCTCACAAACTAAACCACTACCCGTCTGTGCTATTTTCCATAGATGTAACACCTTGTATATAAGGGTTTATAGCAATGCGAGTGCTTGAGCTAAATCCTCGATACAAGAAAAGTGGGCGGAACTTAAATGTCAAAAGGTCCTGAGCGAGGTGGAGGCTCGATTGGTGTCTGGGGTCGTGGACCCTGTTTTAACCTTTTGGAACCCAATCTCTCTTTATAAGTGTTGGAACCTTTGCCGTCTTGGTCTTGTGAAGGGAAGAGATCTAGGTTGAAGATGTTTGGGGGTTCATACCTCTTCACTTGGTTGGGATGGACTTGGCGTCAACGAGACTTCGATCAATCGATCAGTCTTCTTCTTCGTCCTCGTCTTCGTCTTTTTCTCCTAATTCTTCTAATTCTTCTTCTCCTAATTCTTCTTATTCTTCTCCAAATTCTTCTTATTCTTCTCCAAATTCTTCTCCTAATTCTTCTTCTTCTAATTCTTCTTTTTCTCCTTTTTCTCCTCTTTTTCCTCCTTTTTCCTTATCTTGTCCTCCTCCGCTCCCACCTTTTTCTCTCCCCCCATCCTCCCCAACCACTCCCTCTTCCTCCTTTTTCCACTCCCCTTAGCCCCACTCCTCCTCCGCTCCCACCTTTTTCTCTCCCCCCATCCTCCCCAACCACTCCCTCTTCCTCGTTTTTCCACTCCCCGTCGCTCCACTCGTGCTCCA
>NC_134812.1:41746637-41748572 GCF_046742065.1 Oratosquilla oratoria
AACTGTCGGATAAAAAGAAATAAAATTCATGAATATGTGGCCGTTGGTACGTTGGTTTCAAATGTGAAGAGAATGGTTGAACTATCGTTTTCTGTAATTTGAATTTACAATGAAACTGTTCTAAGTTTGCTGAAACATGGCGACAATTGACCGTAGACTTACGAATTTGAAATATCTCCTAGTGGAGCGTGGCAGCAAAACAAACGAGCGAAGTGAGTACAACTCATCTAGTGATAAAAGTTTAATCTATAAGGAAGGTCTTTGATCTAGGTGGGAAGTCTGGTTGAGTTGATGCCGTCGATGGTCTTTTTGTAGACAATACTTGGGTTGGCGGCTTCGGAGCGTCTCTTTAAGGGTCACATGTGATAGGGTGACAGCGACGACTTGGGTTACCGCAGTTTTGGTCGCTTCTGGCGGACCTTCCTTTCTTCCTTTCTTCCTTGTAAGGTGAAAGGTGAGGAGGTTTGACCCGAAAGCGGCTACTTGCGATCGATTGATACCTTCACCTTTTATTCAGATTCTTGGGGCAAGTAGCTCTCGGAATCGAACCTCGATTAATGTTAATACTTCGATCAGTAATATGTGCCAGGTAATGCTGAGTAAAATGGTCAGGTGTTAAGCAAAGTAGATAGATAAATAAATACATGAATAAATTAGGTGGACAAATATTACACCCTCGCCCCCCCCCCACCTACCTACGCTGTCGCTCTCTTCACCCCATCATCTTGCACCCAACTCCACGTCCCCTTCGATTTCCACTCTGATCCCACCAACACGCACACGCACGCACACACACACACACACACACACACACACACACACACACACACACACACACACACACACACACACACACACACACACACACACACACACACACACACACACACACACCTATCTTCACCCCCACCACCCCCTCTTTTTATTTTTATTTTTATCTTTACTAATCAATTAATTAGTTTATTTATTTACTTATTTATATTTTCTAAACTGATGTGGCACATAGACATTCCCATATCTTAGGAACACTGCATCCTGGTATATATCTACGACTCACTAGCTAATGCAGCTCCTTGAACGTGAGATATTTCCCGGTAGTGGCTTGATAATGTCGATGGCAGAATCTTATGTAGTGCCCTCCTTCTCCCCTCTGCCCCCTCCACCTACGGAACCACTAGTCTCACTCCTTTCAGCCTCATAGCCACCCCCCCTCCTCCTCCTCCTCCTCCTCCTCCTCCTCCTCCTCCTCCTCCTCCTCCTCATCTTCCTCCTCATCTTCCTCCTCCTCTTCCTCCTCCTCCTCTTCCTCCTCTTCCTCCTCCTCCTCTTCCTCCTCTTCCTCCTCCTCCTCTTCCACTCACCACTCTCACCACCTTCCACCTCCATCGTCTTCTTCCACTTCTATCTTTGCCCATCTTCACCCCCCCAACTTTCACCTCCCTTCCATCTCCACCTCCATCTCCACCCCAGTACACCCTGACCACAACTCCAGTCTCACTCTCTAACTCCATTTCTCAACTCTGGAACCTCCCTCTTCACCTCGTCTTCCTCCACTCTCACTCCCTCTTTCTCAACCCTCACCCTCACCTCTGACCTCACCCTTAACTCCACTTTCATCCCAGCAAACTCCACATAACTCCACTTTCATCCCAGCAAACTCCACACTCGTCCCTTTCACCATAACCCCGCTTAGATCATCTCCACTTTCACCCACATCTTCACCACCCCCTTCATCTTCATCTCCGTTGTTACCAGCTTCACCGCTTCACTCCCCCATCCACCCTCACCCTTTCACCCCCCACACCTCCACTCCACCTACATCTCCTCCATCTCCACCCAAAACACTTCTGGTTTCACATTTGTGAAGCTAATTTCACCCGTTGAACATTTAACCTAATTTGACTACCTTCCGTTATTTAGGTTCAAATCATGATA
>NC_134812.1:41749072-41754072 GCF_046742065.1 Oratosquilla oratoria
TCAAATCATGATATATTGATAGCATAACACAAGTCTAATGATAGTATAATACTGGTAATATACTAAAGTACTAATAGAATACAATACACTAGCGAAAATATACTAACAGTATATGGCAACCCCTACAAAATTGAAATTCGTTTTCCGCTGCCTGGTTCAGTTAATTTCTTAGGTCGTCTGCGAAATAGGTTTCCCTCAGCCGATTAAAATCGAATGGTGGAAGCCGGAATGACTTTGTGACTCATACTGTAGAAAATGAATCAAAATGAGTTAATGTCGAATGTGTGTGTGTGTGTGTGTGTGTGTGTGTGTGTGTGTGTGTGTGTGTGTGTGTGTGAAATATTTGTGTACTCAAGAGAAATGAGGTTTGTATCTTTCCTCTTCTATGTATAAATAAATAGGGAAGTTTGTCGCGTGTCATTATTTTTTTGTCCAAGAAATAGACAGTTTTTTCAACGACACACGAATGCTCTTTCTAGTCTAGCTGCATTTTCCTATTGTAGTACGAGTTGCCTTTCTTTATTGTAGCTTCAGGTGGAAAGGAGGGAATTAGAGAGGAGTAATTTACAGAAATCACCAGAATATTGCATCTTATTGTGCGCATTCCCTGCGAGTGAAACGAAGAGAGAGCATTAAAAGGGGAAATTGCTACCAGGGGCAGTGCAGGAAGATTACATTTGTTGCGAGGAATGACGTCATATCGTTTCATTCGGAATGTCGATATTTTGCACTCGCCAAAGTGAGGGGGACGAGCTTTACATGGGAGCACTGAGTACAGTCGACCTCTCGAAGATTTGTTTATGCAGCACATGTTTTATATGTCTTCCTCATGGAAAATGCTGATGTATTAATTTTGCAACTGAAAAAAAAGTTTAATGTTATTTTGGATGAAAATTATTGGGTTCTTTACAACTAAATGAGATCACTTAAAGTTGAGAACAAAATTGTCAAACGTTTGCTTTTGTTGCAGCTATCGCTAGATGCTTTTACTCGAAGTGCTATGCACATCTTGGTCATTGCGCTTGTTTGAGATGCAGTACAGGGCAAAATCCAAATGAAAATATTGTAAGAAAGATGAGACATAAACTCATACGCACTCACAATGTTCGGTGTAGAACAGGGTATTTCTTGATAGAGATATGTTGTTCCCTCATATCGAAAGAGTACATCATTAGGCACCCTATAGATATATAGAGCTCCGCCGGATATATTGAATAAAATTTCTTCATAGACTTATCTCACCAGGAACTTTGTGACAAGGTGACTTCGCGCTGTCACAATCTTCCAATCATGGACAGTCAATTAATCAATCAATCAAATCAGCCATCCTGAGTCCACTGGTGAACAAAGGACTCCTCTCCGAGAGTTGGCCTATCCGAGAGTTGACACCTTGACGTGGTGGATAGGCTTGAGAATCTTAATGACTACAAAAGCTATGTCGATAGAGAGGAAATCTCTGTAGGGTCACCCATATCGAACAGGTTTTGCAAGAAAGATCCGACAAAGCAGCTCAAACACACACTCGCAGGATCCACTGCTAACTGGCACGTCTCTGATGACAAAGAAATTCCTCATAGATATCATGGACAGTACAACCAATATTATAATAGGCGTTTCTATCAGATCATCGTCGACTAAAGATCCAATCGCATTGCCTCTTTCTTATGAGCAGTGTATCATCCCAATGCGCGTGAACTATGACCAGGTAAATCCGAATGTTGGATATTCTTTAACAATCTGGAGAAGATGAAGACGCGCATACAACGTGAGAACTTTTGCAAAAGATCACAAATTGTAGAGCTGAATGAAATAATTGGAGAAGAATAAGAAAAAGGGTGAGAATGAGAGGAATAAAAGGAAACGGGGGAAGAAAAAGCAGAGGAAATAGAAAAAGTAGAACAAGAAGTAGTAGTAGAACAAGTAATAATAGTTATAGAAGAAGAGAAAATAGAAAAAAAAGAGGAAGTTGAAGAATAATAAGAGTAAGGAATAGGTGGAGAAGAAGGATGAGAAGTAGAAATTACAGGAGAAGAGGAAGAAGAAGACGAAAAAGAAGAAATAATAATAATAATAATGATGATGATGATGATGAGTAATAGGAACAAGATAAAGAGGGTGAAGAGAAGGGGAAGAGAAGACATTGAATAAGAAAAATGAAAAAAAGAGAATAAGGAACTATTTATATGAGATGATTTTTTTTTTTTTTTTTTTTTTTTAAACCACGTGGCATTGAAAGAGTTACCATTTCTGTTAGTACTTTTGAAGTGACAAGACAGCTAGTCCCAAAGAATACACAAGGGTTGTCGTCCCCTCTTTCCATTACATACTGCCCTTCCTTCCCAACATTAAACACGACCATCAGGCCGTGGCGCTCTTCCTGACGTATTGAACTCTTCTACAAGAAAATGCCCCTTCGAAAAAGTCGTCGTCCACAGAAACCCCAGACACCAGGAACACCCGTGAATTGGCACATCAAGGGATTTGTACCCTCTCTAAACCAGATCCTGACCCCATACAGCGCATGATGTCACGTTGAAGAATAGGACCACCACCATGACGTCATAAGACGACGGTCGGCCATCCAAACAGCAGACTCCAAAGTATTTAGGGGAAGGCGCTTCTTTAAGAACTTAGAAATGACATCACAATTTGCGGATCGGTGTTGTAGATTGCTGATTGTACCGGAGTCGTTCCTTCACCGCCCTCACGCACGCCCTCGTACAAATGCATCTCCTTACAAAAGATTACAAAGGATTACAAAGGCGGAGCATGCCGACAGGAGACCTTTTGGTCCATATCTAGGTCGGATGCGAAAAAATCAAAATAATGATGAATAGATAAATGAATGAATAAAAATTATAATAATGTAAATAATAGATAAAATAAATGCATAGTTAAATAATAAACAAACATGTAAATAGTAAATAATGATAAATTGACATATAACTAGTAATAAATGAGAATCAAGCAAATAAACAAACGGACAAATGATAAAACAAATAAACAAATAATATAAATTATACTTAGCTATTAACCACCCATCCACTTACTGTCAACCTACTTACCTACCTACCTACCTACCTACCTACCTACCTACCTACCTACCTACCTACCTACCTACTTACCTACTTACCTACCTCGCTCAGTTTTGTCTTGAGTTTAGCAGCTTTTCTCTTCAGCTCCGCCGTTGGAAGAAGAGCGTCCGTCGTCAGGATGGTTTCTCAGAAGAGCAGCGTCCCTTTGAGGGCCTTCGCCTTTGCCTTCTGGAACATCTTAAACACTGACGCACTTCATAAATTTATTCTGACAAAAGAGTAAAATTTGTTTTTGGTCCCTTTCAGTACGGCCGGCCCTATATATACTTTTTCTTCTTCTTCTTCTTCTTCTTCTTCTTCTTCCTGGCGTTATTCTTGGTGGGGACATCCTCCAAGCCTGAATGAGATCGAGACCCTTTTCAGACCAAGTACGCTTCTGTGTCGAAAAAAAACTGACTGGTGGTTGCTACAACAAAGTCTGTAAAAGCGTTAAAGTCTTTGATGATAGAGCTTCCCACTATAACGTATACCCTCCCTTGAGGGAATTACCTGATTGGCTGAAACACTGCGAAGCTCAGCTCTGATTGGTCCGATGGCATTTTGACGTCACTGGATACACGTCTGCCTGCTACCCTCTCCCCCACGTCCTCTTGCCTCTCCTCCTCCTCCTCCTCCTCCTCCTCCTCCTCCTCTTCCTCCTCCTCTTCCTCCTTGTCCTCGCCCTCCTCCTCATCATCCTCTTCCTCTTCCTCCTTGTCCTCGCATGCTCCTCCTACTCTTCCTTCTTATCATCATGATCATCCTCATCCTCCTCTTCCTCCTGACTTTCTTCCTCTTTCTCCTGTTCCCTCTCCTTCTCCTCCTCCTCTTCTCCTCCTTATCATGATCATCCTCTTCCTCCTGCCTTTCTTCCTCTTTCTCCTGTTCCCTCTCCTCCTCCTCCTCCTCCTCTTCCTCCTCTTCCTTCTACTCCTCTTCTCCTCCTACTCCTCCTCCTTATCATCATCATCATCCTCTTCTTCCTTCTGCCTTTCTTCCTCTTTCTCCTGTTCCCTCTCCTCATCCTCTTCTTTCTCCTCCTTGTCATCATGATCCTCCTCATCCTCCTCTTCCTCCTGCCTTTCGTTCTCTTTCTCCTCTTCCCTCTCCTCCTCTTCCTCCTCTTTGTCCTCCTCTTCTCCTCCTCCTCATCATTATGTTCCTCTTCTTCCTACCTTTCTTCCTCTTTCTCTTGTTCCCTCTCCTCCGCTCCCTCTTTCTCTTCCTTTTCCTCCTCCTCCTTTTTGTGAGGGCTATTTTGAGTCCTGTAGTTTCTTCTCTTAGGAATATTAACCATTTGGCCACCGACAGGGGCGGTGCCAAATGTACGAGTACAATGCCTGGTGGGATATAAAAGGAAGAGAGCCACCCGGTTTGGAAGGGGTTGAAAAACTCGGTCAGGGTCGGGTGAGGTCACCACGGTCAGGTCAGGTCAGTTCAGGTCAGGTCATTGTCGGGCCAGCTACGCTCACCTTCCGCCGGCCAAAGAACGCCTCAATGGAAGATCCTGTCATTTGTAGAAGGGTCTTGCCGTGACCGCGTGTTGGTGGAAGGGACGGAAAGAGGCGTCACAGTGGAGAAGGAGGAGGGAAGGGGCTATATAAGTTTCTGGCAGTATTTCATCTCATTTCTTCCTTCTCCTGTTCCCCACCATAATCTCCCGTTTTCTCCTCCATTTTCACTCCTCAGCTCTTTCGCACCACCCCTCCCGTTCTTTACAGCCCTCCCTCCATCCCTTTCCCTTCCTCATTCCACTCTTGCGGGAGTGGAAACCGCTTCCCTGAACAGGAGAGGATCGTCCGGCCGTCTGCATGGCGGGAGGGCCCGGGAAAGAAAGAAAGAAAAGAAAAAAAGTCTGCGTGAGCGCGTTTGTCTTTGACCCAAGAGATTCCTCAGGACCTTTTGGCCGCAGAGGGGAGGTTCCCC
>NC_134812.1:41759072-41774072 GCF_046742065.1 Oratosquilla oratoria
GGAAAGTCCACCATCACTGTACCTCCCTTTTTTAGACACTTCGGATGACATCCATCTAACTCAAATGCCTTGCCTGCGCACATCATTCTAGTAAATGCTTTCACCTCATCTTTCTTTATTTCTTCTCCATTTTCCTCATTCATCACTTATTTTCTTAGCGCTTCCTACTGCAACTACCTTTCCCACCTCATCCTTCACATTTAGCAACTCCCTAAAATACGCTGCCCATCTTCCTCGTACTGCCGTCTCTTCCGTTATCTCCTCTAATTGATTTGCCTCCTCTTCATCTCTTTATTACTTTCAAAACATCTTTTTATTACTTTAAAAAATTTCTGTCATACTCTTACCCCATTTCACATCTGCTCTCCTCTTTTCCTCCTGTATCGTATGCTTTACTTCTGTTCTCTTTTCTTTGTACCTCTCATATGATTCTCTCGTCCTATTTTGTAACCAATCTGTAAATACTCGCTTCAACTCTTCTACAACCTTCTATGCTTCATCATCCCTCCACTCACTACCCTTATATTTCCTCCCATCCTCCTTGTTCCACATACCATCTTTGCACACCTTATGACTCCCTCCTTGAACCATCCCCATTCCTCCTCTACTAGTTCTACGCTATCCTTCACTCCCTCCCATTCCTGTCTCAGCTTCATCTTGTACTCCTCCCTTTCTTTCTCATTGAAGCAGTTTACTCCAACCACCTCCCTATATTCTGTCCTTTTCCCCTTTCTCCATCTATCCTACACTCTCAACTTACCTTCCACCAAAAAATGATCTGATATCCCCTTAGAATATGTACATTCAAAACTCTTCCTACTTTTCTCCTGATTACCCCCAAGTAGTCCATTAAAGCCCTGTCTACCATCCTTTCATCCATCACCCTCTCAAATGTGTACTTATGCTTGACTTTCTTCCTAAACACTATACTACCATCAACTCTCTAGACATATGTCCACCATCAACTCGCCGCTAAAAAAAAATCCTGAAACTCCACACCTCACCACCACTCCATCTATTGGTTCATTTCCTAAACTAGCATTAAGGACTTCCAATACCACCACATTGACATTTCTCCCTAAACCCTCCATGCACTCTTTTAAACCTATCCAAAAAGCCTCCCCTTCCTCTACGCTCTTCTCACTACCAGCCCCATATGCACTTATAAAAACCCGCATCTTCCTTCCCAGTTTCACCTTCATCCACATTAGCCTTCAGGAAACCTCATTCCACTCCACACATTTACCTATCTCTTCACTTACTAGTATGACCACCAGCGAAAAAAATACACGGGAGCGACGTGCGATTTCGCTCGGGAAAGTTCCATTGTCGCTCTCGCAAATCCAATAGCGGGAGCGATCCCCCACAAAAAAATCGCTCCCGCGGCAAGATTCAACGTTTTTCATGCATTATCCATCATTTGGCAATCCCTGAATCCCATCACCATTGATGAAAGGATCAGAGCAAACACAACTTACCCGTGATCAATCATTGTATTATCAATCGATATCATAAACACAACGCATCAATCAACTTTAATTTGTTGATGCACGTACGTATGTGTACGCGGTATAGCTGCTAGAGTTCAATGGCTTACCTAGCCTAGCTTCGTATCAGCTGCATGCGCGCGTATACTAGTACATGTTGACTAGACTCTACACGACTATAGTGCTACATAATGTCGCTAGTTGCGAATTGCATGGTACCTGTATGCAGGGAAGTTCATTGGTTGCATGCAGCTAGCTGCCCAATCAACGCGCTGACTACATGTACAATGCACCATACCCAGTACCACATCACCGCATGCATACGTACACTGTACATATGCAAACTCGCTCGAGGCCTAGGAGGGAAACTGGGAAATCCCATTTATAACCTCGTTCGCGTATTTATGAGAAAACAAAATAGAATAAAATGTTTTGTTAGTAATTGAATGTAAATAAATTTAAGTATAAATATGAGCATTTGATATATATTTAGTTCATAAATATGGATCTTTGGAGGGAGAATAAAAAATACAAAAATAAAAAATTATTCGTTAACTAGCTTAGGTTTACGGTAGCTAGGTCTACGCTCGTGCGTCACGTCCATGCCAAACTTTCGATGATCGTACATCATGGAGCGATTTCTAGTGAAGCGAGTGAAGATGGTTTGCCTTCAGATTCAGTCTTTTCAGAATCGAGGGAGAGTGTTTTGACGGCAGGAACCGCTTCTGGACCAGCAAAGCCTGATTCAAACGAAAACCAGTAAAGCAGGAATCTACTATACGCTCGTGGAACCTAGATTGGCTTGAAGTGGATCGGGGCAGTGATGGTACTCTAACGGTGTATTGCAAGGCTTGTCGTGCATTTCCACCCCCAACCACTGCCAGTGGAAACAGAGGCGCTGTGTCTGCCGATCAGTTTCACCCACCCCCTCCCCCAAAAATTAAAGGCTGATAAGTTTGGAAAAAAAAAAGTTAATTTTCATGCACATGAGTAATGAGTTAGCCTTCCAATAGTTTGAAGGAAATCGAACCTGCAAAAACATGGCTCTGGTAATTAAAAAAATGGCTCTGGTGGAATTTAAAAAAAAAAAAAAAAATGAAAAATGGCTCTGGAAAAAAAAAAAAAAAAAATTCTCCCTGATAACCACCCTTTCTCTCCGTCGTTCTTTGTTCGCTCCTGACACCCTCCCAACTACACTCCCAAACTCAAACTTGCCCCTCCCTTTCAACTTAGTTTAACTCGATACCAACACATCCATCTCTCTTCTCACAAACACATTGCCTATCTCTTCCCTTTTACTCTCACCTGTACCAATGAAAGACCCAAACCATAGGGTTCTGTTTGGAAAACTCCTCCCAGACCCTCTAATGCCTTTGCTTTTGTTAGGAATGTCCCTTTTGGGCCTGCAGAGAGAAGGAAGCCTTGTCCTATCCCCGTCCCGTTTTTGTCGCCTTATACGACACAACTGGGAACATTCATTGGCATTTTTCTTTCTCCCCTGTCACAGAGTTTGGCGAAAAAGGGAATAAACATTCAGAGAAATGGTACAGGACAATATTAAGAGGGGGTGGGGAGCATAACATAGGGACAGTTGCATTATAATAAGTTATCATTTCTCTCTGAATAGAGATTTCGTCTGTCACAGACAAAATTATGTGTGACTCTGGTCCGTAAGGGCTGCATGCTACTGAGCAGGTTTCAACCCACAATAACATGTAGCCAATACCCCAGACGAATTATGTAATATAACCACAGGAGAAGAGAAACTTGTAGACAGTAAGTACTTTCGTATATTACATCGTCAAAGTAGGGCAGATACGAGGGTGTTTAAATACAAAAGTGGAAAAGAACGCGGATATAGCCGAACACCAAAGGGGAAGTGGGGGAGTGGGGGGGGGAGGCATGACCTTACCTCCCTCGTTTCGACCTGACTACATATGGTTCAATATGGCGGAAACCTTTTCATCACCATTTCTGTAAACAGTTTATCACATTTGAAATGTCCATAGCTTAATTTTACATTTCTGTCAACAGTTCCTGAGATTAAACATAATTTAGTTACGTTTCTATCGGTTAAACTCCTTGCTTTTGGTAAGAATGTCGCTTTAGACCAATTATTGTCATGGTTATTTGATGATTTATGGTGAAACAAAGCTTTGTTTTCTTGGGCAGGCCTTACAATATGTGTTGGGAAATCCTTTTGTCCAAGTTTTTTCCAGTTTGTCCAATATGAAATTTGTTACAATCCTTGCAAGGAATTTTATACACAACCCCGTTGTTGTTAGGCATGGTGATTTTAATTAAGGTTCTTTTTTATTGTGTTGTCATATTTAAATGCTCTTTTGAGATTTAATTATTTGAGGAAGTTTACAATACCAAGGAAATTGTCATGGAAAGCATGAACAAGTGGTTTAAGGTGTTCGGGGTTTTCTTGTTCTTCAGTGTATGTTCTTTGAAAACGTTTCTTAGCGGTGTTGTGACTGATTAAGAATACGAAAGGGATGTTTTAATTTTTCTCCAATATTCTGGATGGTACTTATTTTTTATGATGAATTAAGTACTACGTGTATATGTATATATAGATGTATATATATATGTAATATATATGATTATATATATATATATATGTAATATATATATATATGTAATATATATATATATGTAATATATATATATATGTAATATATATATATATATATATATATATTTGTAATATATATATGTATATATGTAATATATGTATATATATATATGTATATATATGTATATATATTATATGTATATAATATATATATACATGTGTGTGTGTGTGTGTGTGTGTGTGTGTGTGTGTGTGTGTTATATGACACCTGCGTTTTATTGAATTTATTTTGTGTGTTCCGATTTCTGCGTGCAGACTAGATTGTTACCATATTGTTTGCGTGGCTTCTCACGCGTGTGTATGTATGTACACATTGTGTGCGTATTTGTTCTTGCCCGTATCAAACATGTGCACAGGGCTCGCGTGTGATGCATCACACTCGCAAATGTCGATGGACGCGCTGTTACTATGCGAGTAACATAAAGAGATGAGGAAGAGGAGGAGGAGGAAGCAGTTTATGGACAGACAAAGTGACAAGGGTACAAAGCGTCATTGGCAGGACAAATGGCCAACTACAGTCTCTAATGGTCCCCCCCCCCGCATCCTCCCCTCTCCCCCCTTCCCCCCCGTTTCCCTCCACTCCACGTTCGTCAGCACCACCTCAGTGATGTAGGTTTCTCCTGCATTCGCCTACTATCCCAAGTCCACTGCTGAACAAAGGCTTCTCTCGGTGTAACGACCTGGCCATTAATACCATTTGTGTGATGTCGCGGCCGTTTGACCCTCGACTTTGGCTACACTGGCCGCCAACGGGTACAGGTAGCTATCGTTCTCCCTAGGCTGGCTCTCCGAGCAAAGGGCAAAGGTTGTGACAACTTGAGTTGCTGCCATGCGCGTTATGGGTGAAGCTCCTTGCCCTTCATGTGTTGGATTGCCGGGGTTTCGAGGTATCCTGTCTTGTTTGACAACTTCGTATCGGAAATTTACTTCGTCTGAATCGAACCCTCTGGCCGGCAATTAGAATCGTTGAAAAACGCAACAAAAGCCTTGAGACCGAATTTTTCCACCTCCCTTACTACCAATTGAAGGGATATTATTCTGAACGAGGATTTATCAGACAAGAACTTATGGTTTCAAACCAATTTG
Organism: Oratosquilla oratoria; assembly: GCF_046742065.1. NCBI lineage: Eukaryota > Metazoa > Arthropoda > Malacostraca > Stomatopoda > Squillidae > Oratosquilla > Oratosquilla oratoria. The sequence continues at coordinate 41,764,287 of NC_134812.1, forward strand.
CTAACGAGAAGGGGACGGCATAGATATGAATAAAATAGCCTATACGGAAGAAGATATGTCATCGAGATGGGCTAAAGCTCTTTTGCGACCGTGGCCGTGCCAAGGAGATGAATAGTATAACCTGAGGGGGCAGCCAGAATAAAAGAAGAAGAAGAAGAAGAAGAGCCACCTTGGCACAGCAAAGGGTTTTTAGCTTTCATGGGGATAGGTCGAGTCCCCACAAGACCACGACGCAATTGATAGGTACTCGATTGTATGCAGCTAAGAGGTTGTCGAGCCTTGGATGCGGCCACCATTCACATCCATAAATCGTTGTTATCGTAATCAAGGGCTAAGCAACTCCGTCTTCAGTTGAGGTCGCCTGCTATTACTCCTCCTCCTCCTCCTCCGCCGCCGCCGCCGCCGCCGCCGCCGTCGCCTCCTCCTCCTCCAGGGAGTTGATGGGTGGGGAGAGGACGAAACGACAGTCTCTCTCTCTCTCTCTCTCTCTCTCTCTCTCTCTCTCTCTCTCTCTCTCTCTCTCTCTCTCTCTCTCTCTCTCTCTCTCTCTCTCTCTCTCTCTCTCTCTCTCTCTCTTTCTCTCCCTCTCTCTCTATCTATCTCTCTCTCTATCTCTCTCTCTCTCTCTCTCTCTCTCTCTTCTCTCTCTCTCTCCTTTTCTTTCAGCTCTTTCTAGTTTGGTCACTGCGAATCCAGGTTCGGGTCGGGATTAAGTGTGTGCGTGTGCGTGTGCGTGCGTGCGTGCGTGCGTGCGTGTGCACCCTTTTTATGTTTTATGTGTAAGAAACATGTTTTCTCTTCCCCCAATTTCATTTCATCGCAGAGGTCTCTCTCTCTCTCTCTCTCTTATGTTTTTCACTTCTTTTCGCCGCTGATGTTTTCTTTGGCCCCTTGGCTTTGTTGTTGGCGATTATTGTGTCTTTGCTTTTTCCACTTGGGCCAAAGGAACTTTGTACTCGGGAATAAATCAACTCTTCGTCTTGCCAAGCGGGTGCAACGGAGGTGAATAGAATAGACTGGCGACAGGCCAGTGGAAAAAGGTAAGGACCGTCCGGTACGGATAGGGTGACCTCTTTCACTCCTACTGCCCCTCCTCCTCCTCCTCATCTTCCTCCTTCTCCTCCACCTCCTCATCTTCCTCCTTCTCCTCCACCTCCTCATCTTCGTCCTTCACCTCCTTCTCATCCTCCTCTTCCTCTTTCTCCCCCACCTCTTCCACCTCCTCTTCATCCTTCACATCCTTCTCATCCTCCTCTTCCTCCTTCTCCTCCACCTCCTCCTCTTCATCCTCCACCTCCTTCTCATCCTTCTCTTCCTCCTCCCCACCTCTTCATCCTCCTCCTCCTTCTCCTCTTCCTCCTCCTCCTCTTCCTCCTCCTCCTCTTCCTCCTTTTCCTCCACCTCTTCCTCCACCTCCTCCTCTTCATCCACCTCCTCTTCATCCTCCACCTACTTCTCATCCTCCTCTTCCTCTTTCTCCTCCACCTCCTCCTCTTCATCCTCCACCTCTTCCTCTTTCTCCTCCACCTCCTCTTCATCCTCCACCTCTTCACCCTCCACCAACTCCTCCATCATCTCCTCTTCATCCTCCACCTTAGCTGATTAAAAGCAACAGGTGACAAATAGATATGTAGAGACAACGGAAAACATAAAACGAAAGAGAGGTAGTTCGAGAGAAATGCTGGAATCGTGATTTTTTATTATTATTATTATTATTATTATTATTATTATTATTATTATTTATTATTATTTATTATTATTATTATTATTTATTATTTTTATCAGCACATTTGACCAAAAGTGAATTGTCAGGAAAGGGAATCGACGTAAGTATTTAGTGGGTAAAAATTGGATAAAGGCGGCAGCAGAGGATTCTTTATGTACAGGTTGTGGGAAAGAGGACGCCCTGTGGAAAACACACACACACACACACACACACACACACACACACACACACACACACACACACACACACACACACACACACACACACGGCGCTGTGGTTAGAGCTCTCGCCTGCCACTACTGCGGTCCAGGTTCGACTCCCGCCCAGGGCTGAAATAATTTTTAGTATCGCATCGCTGTGGGGTGTTACTCCAACTCTCGTAGGCGGGGTTGGTTGTGTGTGTGCGTGTAAGGCGACAGTATTACCCATATATCGGTCATACGAGCTCTGAGCTCTCATCCTGGAGGTTAATGACTGTTAATCACGAGTCCAACACGTGATCTAAGGCCATGGTGAACCCCACACACACGCGCGCGCGCTCGCGCACACTTTTGCCTGTGTCTTTGCCAGTCATTGTTAAATATTGTGTTCAATGTGTTGTATATTGTGTCCCCGAGGAATGGTCTTTGGACTTTGTAGAATGCAGTGTGAATACCGTGCGTTGTGGTAGCTTGAGTGTCACTGAAGCCTCGTTTACACGGGTCAAGTTGAGAGGCAAGTCAAGCATGCAAGTTACTTGGTACAAATTACTTGCCGTGTGTAAACATGTGCTTGACAAAGAAAATTGGGCAGCAGGTTGACCATTTTTTTTCCTAGCACATGTTTGAACACGGCAAGTACCTTGTAGCATTGACTTGCACACTTGACTTGCCTCTTAACTTGCCCCGTGTAAATGAGGCTTGAGACTATGAAGATATTCCAGTTGAGGAAATGGGGCTGCTCCGGTGTGTGATCAGTCTATGTTTGCAACGAAATTTCTCTTTAGACTCGTGTTCTGGAGAAAAACTAACGCATATAATTAATAAGTGTATTTCATGAAGCGGCCTTGCTGTGGATGTGCTGTATCTTGCGATACTGCTTCTGACCCAGGGCAGTGGACAGGATGCAGGGATGGCCCGTCATCCAGGAGGTGCCAAGATAAGAGGGAGGGAAGTGGAGTGTGATAGGGATGGAATGGGTGGGAGTGGTTTTTATGCCTTTGTTTTTTGGCTACCTCCCTTACAAGGGGGAAAAAGCCTTTGGTATATGTAGATATGTATGTATTTCAGGGGAAATTGGGAACGAGTGTTCAGGGAGAATTTATGTTTATGGAAAATGAGATAAGATGGACAGAAATTATGTATATTTCGACCACTATCTGTGGTCCTCTTTCTGCTGAAGAGGACCACAGATAGTGGTCGAAATATACAGATTTTCTGTCCATCTTATCTCATTCTCCGACAGTGGGTCAATAAGTCTTATTTTACAAATGTGCTACTACATTAAGCCTTCATTATGTTTACATTGTTAAATGTCGGGTTCTGAGCAATGGGTATCTTTGTATTTTATACCTAGTTCCATATTGTGAGAGAGACTGAATGCCCGAGTTTCTTGTGGTGAGTTTGTTGTCTGTCTTTAATTTTGTATGCATTTCTCTCTCTCTCTCTCTCTCTCTCGAGGTCCACCTTCGTGTCAATCAGGGTGGTCACTTCGGGTAGGTCAGGTGTTCGATGTTGTCGCTGTAGTCTGGTCTCTTGTATGATGCCGACCTGTATGCCATGCAAGCTGAAAGTGTTCGAGTTGTACACGCTTGGATTGGAAATCATCAATCTTTTCTTGTAAGATGCTAAATATTTGTGAATTGAGTATTTGTGTGTTGGGTTGCAGCAGAGAAGACAGCAGGTAAGACTCGTAGTAATGGATTGAAATTGGACAAATTTAGGTTTAAAAAGTTAATAGGCAAGAACTAGCTTACCAACAGAGTGGGTTACGAATGGAATAGACTTAGTAACCATGTAGTGAAACAATCGTTTGTATTAAGAGAAGGTGAGATAACTTTATGGATAAGGATGAATGATAAGGGACACGGGACTGCCAAGTATAGGCCTTATGGTCTCTTGCAGTCTTCTCCATTCTTATGTTCAGAGTTTGTGTGTGTGTGTACGTGTGCGTGTGTTTATGTGTTAGAGTTGTGTTGTATGTATGGGGAAGTGAGATGGTTGGTGTTATGCGGTTGTATTTTGTTGTTGCTGCGGTGTTGTGAGTTGTGATATTTGTTGCACAGGGTGGCCCATAAGTCACTGAGGGATTGTTGTTTATGATAACGTGTTCATTAATTAACCTTAGGCCCGACATGAGGTGCCACCAATATGGGGCAACTGTTCATGCAGCAAGAAGTACAGTTGTTGAGGCAATGTGTTCATCTTGTATTAAAAATTCGTACATGTATTTGTAACAATAAAGCAGTTATTAAAAATTAATATCTCACAGTGACTGGTTAGTTCGGGAGAGTGGGGAGGGACTGGTCCTGGTATACTTTTATGTGGATAATGTGTGCATTGTTGGAAAGATGAGTTGGCAGTGTGAAAGATGATGGAGGTGAGATTGGTGCGTCTTAGATGGAACTAGTTTCCACAACTGACGCAGAGATGTGAACCTCTCGAGGCGTCTCTGTTCGTGATGTGAAATGTTCATGAGGGACAGGCCTCCTGTGTGACTCCAAGCAGTCCTGGAATTTGTTGATTGTCCTCGGCTAGTAACAGCAGGCCGCGCAGTAGCTCAGTGGATACAGTCTTGTTGCATAGGTCAGGGGTTTTCCACTTCCCACTGTGTTGGGATTGGGATGGTGAGCTGAGTTTTGAGTTAGTATCAGCAGGAGAGATGACAAAGACCCCTTTGGGGTGGGAGTTCCGCCGAGCTGGATAGGTTGTGTTACCCTGGCTTCTGCTCTCCCGACGGGGAATGTCCCAAGATGACCTCGCTCCATTGATGTCTTCTTTCTTTGACGCTTATCTTTGATGTCGAGCTGGTAATGTGTGTGGGCGTGGACCCTCGATTGCCTGAGGGATGGGTGTGGTGCCGAATCGAAGACTCACACCCACGTCGGCGGCACCTGCTGTGGCCCTCCGAGCACAATGGAGCGAAAACAACGGCTTTGGCCAAAGCTAAGCGCCTTCTGACGTAAAGCTCCTCAGCTTTTCCAACAAATTTTTCTGTTGTTTGCGCCCAGATCTTGTTATGGACAGACTTTCTTCTTCTTCGTCTTCGGTTCCAGACCACTTTTGTGGATTGTTTTCTTCTTGATCTGTTTACACTCCTCCTCCGTTGCCTTTTCTTCTCTCTCTCTCTCTTTTGGCTCTTCCTTATCTTCCTTCTCATTCTCGTCTTGTTGCTGCTGTTCCTCCTCCTCCTCCTCCTCTTCTTCCTCTTCTTCCTCCTCTTTCTCCAAGAAATAGCCTCAACGTGTGCCATTATATCATAATGTATTTTGCTAATGTCTTTTCCAACTGTTCTTTCCTCTTCTTTGCTTCCTCCTTCCAGTCTCCCACTCTGTCTATCTGTCTGTTGATATATCTGTGTATCTACGTGTCTGTCTCCTGTTATTTTCATTCTTGCGTTTTGCCACTGTTTGGGGCGAGGAGAACGACTGGGCCGGAAAAAGAGAATACATGAGAGGAAGATCGTTTAACTTGGGATTATAAGAATCAAAGAGACGTCTTCATTGCTTCTTTCCTTTTTTCTCTTGTTGCAACAGCAGCGTTGCAACGGAGGGAATATGTTTTTGTTTATTTTTGTTTCGTTCTTTGGCACCAACGCTGCGGTTCCTCCGCGAAAAGCCCAGCATTGCGATTAGATTTATATGTGTCCCTGCTCGCTGTTTCTAGAGAGACAAGGAGATATGATCATGGGTTCAGCAGAACACTCTTTTGTTTTTCCTGTCGACCAAATAAGAAAATAAAGAAGATTTGACTCTTCCTTTCGACGGGAAAGTGAAGGGTCTAAGAAAGTTCGTTTGTTTGTTGAATTGATGATAAATTAACGTGATGATTTATACGTAATTAGTAGTAATAAATTTTCTTATGATTTATTAGTTTATTAAAAAAAAACAATTTGTAGAAGAGAGCACTAAGTGCACTGTAAGTCTTAATTGGCCTCATTACGTAAGTGGTAGTAATGATAAATTTTCTTATAATTTATTAGTTTATTAAAAAAAAATGTAGAAGAGAGCACTGTAAGTCTTGATTGGCCTCATTAACTTGGAATTATGACCTTGTTTCTTGCCATCGTGGATGTCTGGCCGTACGTCATCATGCTGACGCTCGTGTGGCCTTAATATAGTCCTTGGTTTAGCTTGTTCTCAAGGAGATTACAATGGATTACTGTGGACTGCAGTGGCAAAATGTGCCGACAGGAGACCTTTTGGTCCATTATGAGGTCATATGTAGAAGAGAGAGAGAGAGAGAGAGAGAAGGAAACAAATTACCAAATTAACTGATTCATATATATTAGGGGAATTTGCCTAGGTAGTTATCAGGCGGATTTGTTAAACTTCGATTTGTGACACACACACACACACACACACACACACACACACACACACACACACACACACACACACACACACACACACACACACACACACACGTGTGTATATATATATATATATATATGTATATGTATATATATATATGTATATACATACACATACCAAAGGCTCTTTTCCCCCTTATAAAGGAGGTTGCCAAAAAATAAAGGCATAAAAACCACTCCCACCCGTTCCACCCCCATCACACTCTACTCCCCTCCACCCTCTTCCCTCCCTCTTATCTTGACACCTCATGGATGACGGGTCATCCCTGCATCTCGCCGACTGCCCTGAGTCAGAAGCAGTGTCACAAGACACATCACATCCACAGCAAAGCCGCTTCATTAAATCGGGGACCCCTCTCTCCGTCCTCTCATAGGCCTTTTACCCTTATAAGTCAAGGCATACTTCACCCATCTCAGACCCATTCCACACCCTTTTCTTTTCCTTCTATCTTAGCTCCTTATGGATAAAGGGTCATCCCTGCCCCCCGCCTACTGTTTGGGTCAGAAGCCATGCAGCAGGACGCAGCACTTCCACAGCAGAACCCGACAGCCGAAGATGGTTTGCCCCCACCGGTTCATTTACATGGCGGCCATTCACCCTCTCACTCGTGGAGAATCCCTCCAGGCCATGTCAGGTTACCGCCCATTGACACCCACTATCCATTCCTGTTAAGTCAATTAGCTTTAAAAGAATTGTATTTGGTGACCAACAGCCTACATGTGTGGGAAATAAGGCAGATGAGAGCTGTTGCACCATCTTCATGTCATTAACGTACAAGTCCTAGTGTCTTAAAGAACATACTAGTTGACATTTCTAGGACACCAGATCTAGAAGAACTAACTTTTCTCCGTTATAGTGTAACCACTATTGAAATTAAAGGTGTCTTATTCTACCGAAATATGTTTCTAGTATTTATCGAAGTCAATGATGGTAAATAAATTACAATACTCATTGCTAGGATACCAGATTTGGAGAAATTAATTTCCAAGTGTAACCACAATGAAAATTAAGGATGTGTAATCTTACCGAAATTTGTTTCTAGTACTTTTCAAAGTCAACAATAGTTAGATAAGTTACACAAAAACTCTTCGTTTTTTATTTATTGCAATTTGAAATTATGCCGCCCGCTCCGGAAAAAGCGTCGATTACACCCTTTATCGTAAAACCTGCCTGTGGCGCCATCTGCTTCGCCGTAACGTCACGAGTAGTGTTTAGTCATCATACGTCGTGAGATTTTCGCGTAACGAGAGCTACCGAATTTAGACTAATATGTCCAGAAAATTATTGATGAAGGTCGTTAAAAAAAAAAAAATCAAGGGGAAAAAGTACTTGGTCTCTCAGAGTAAATTGATGGGGCTTTGGATATTTCTAGTCCCATGGCGATGACTGCTTCGTTAACCTTTATAGGATTGACTCGTTTGCCATTCTAAAGTCAAACGATTCTATTCAGTTAAGGGAAGCCTTTTCATAGATAAGTGTGTCTCAACCTTTGTAAACCCCTCATATCGACATATATATTCTTGGGGATAACACATGTGACCTTCATAAAAAAAATGACAACAAGCAAGATAGGCATCGGCAGCGTGTCATGCATATGAAATACAGTAAATAATCTTGGTACATTTAAACAAAAGAATGTATAACAAAAAACAGAAAATGTTAATCGTGATAGTACTTAAAAAGGATAATCATCACCAAAATATGGTACTGTATGCTGTGTTTGAAAATGCAAACAAGCAGACGACAAATATTTTCGACAAAAAGTCCCTCAAAAACTACTATTGAGTTGAAATATTTGTTTGTAACACGGTTCTCGTGAAAACAGATGACATGACGAAAGAAGAAATGCAAATTTGTACATGGGCAGGGTAGTTAGTTACCCTTTAAGATTTACCTCCAACTTACTGCCCACCACTTCGCTTGTACACCTCGCAACCTTTCTTTTACCACTTCCCTTGTACAGCTCGTAACCTTTCTTTTACCTACATTCACCTTCAACCTTCTTCGATCACATACCTTCCCGTACTCCGCCACTGTCTTAGACCCTCGTCTGACGCAGGCACAGACGCTGTGTCATCAGCAAACAATAACTGGCTCACCTTCCATTCTCCTCCATTCTATCTTCAATCCACTCTCGCATGTACCTCCCGTATCATTCCATCCATGTGCACATTGAACAGCAATGGCGATATAACACAGCCTTGACGCAGACTCTCCTTCCTCAAACCACTCATTTCACAGTTCCCAACCCTAACGCAAGCTTTACTACTAATGTAATTTTATACCCTTGGTAGCTTCCCCCCATCCCATACAGCTGCAATACCGCTCACAACGCTTCTACTCCATATTTATTCCTAGCTTAACGCTTAGCAGCAAAGGAACTCCTTCCCGCCCTCGCCTCCTCCTCACTCCTGACACTCACCACCACTTCCTAAATCAAAATCACCTCTCCCTTTCAACTTAGTTTCACTTAACGCTCACACATCCATTTTCCTTGTCACAAACGCACTGCCTATCGCTTCCCATTTACTCTCATTTGTACCACAGCCACGCACATTAAATGACCCAAATTTTAGGGTTCAGGTTGGAGACTTCCTCCCAGAACCTCTTGTGCCTAGATTTCTCGTGGGATAAGTATACAGAGAGCAGGACACCTAGTCCCACCTCTCCGTCCTTGTTTGTCTACTTTTACGACTGGCATGGGAATCACGCTGGCATAATTATAACCCCACCCACCACCATAGGAGATAAGAAGTGGTTGTCATAAAAGTGGTAAAGGTCAGTTTCAAGGGAACAACATAAAGGAGGAACGGCCGTAGTATAAAAATACCATAACTCATCTGTGATTAGAGATTTTACGTTAACATAGAAAAATTATTTGTGACTACAATCCGAAGGGGCGACCCAAAAGAAATCCTAAAGCATTGACGGCTTGCTACTATGCAACACTATTGCATAGTAACATGTAGTCAATGCCCCAGAACGGGGTCTACTTATGGGTTGTCGGTCAAAAGTCTCGTTACACCTTGACTTTAGCAAAGCGTTCGACAAAGCCACACCAGAGACTACTAAATAAAATCAAAGCCCATGGCATAGGAGGAAAAGTGTTAGAATGGATTAGAGCTTGGATTAGTAACAGAAAACAGCGGGTCACCATAAATGGAATAAAATCTAGGTGGGGCAGTGTTACTAGCGGGGTCCCCCAGGGCTCGGTTTTGGGTCCCTTGTTGTTCATTATGTATATAAACGACTTAGACGAAGGGTTAAATAGTGATGTTAGTAAGTTTGCGGACGACACTAAAATAGGACGCCTAATTAGGACAGGAGATGACGCCCAGATTCTGCAGGATGACCTTAATAAGCTGTTAACGTGGTCGGTGAAATGGCAAATGAACTTCAATATCTCTAAGTGTAGCGTGTTAAACGTAGGGCTACACAACCCCGAAAATAGATACAACTTAGATAACACATTTTTAGAAAAATCTGAGTG